>NC_137800.1:57234021-57834021 GCF_963383645.1 Muscardinus avellanarius
CTCTCCCTCTCCCTCTCCCTCTCCCTCTCCCTCTCCCTCTTTATCTCTCTCTCTCTTTCCCTCCCTCTCTCCTTCCTACCTTCCCTCCCTCCCTCCCTGCAGCACTGGTGATTGAACCCAGGGGCATTCTATCTCCTGGGTACCACCCTGCCCTTTAGCCCTTTTAATTTTTTTATTTTGTTTGTTTTTTAATATACATATATTGGTGCATTATCGTCTCACATCATAATGTAAATCATGTTGACGGTGACATACATGCAGATAACACTTGGTTCCCCTTTCAGCCCTCCCCATTTCCCCCTGCCCAATACGAAGTACTGAGACTGACCGCATATTCTCCTATGTACACATATATACACGCAGTCAGTGGTAGTATTTCCACGAATGAGCCTCAGTCTTCTTCCTCCTCTACCCTTAGACCTCGTCCCTGGCTCCACTGAGGTTTCCCCCCCATTGTCTTGGAGCCCCTCTGGCAGCCCCACTACTCCCTAGTTTCCACATATGAGAGAAAATACATGAGCCTTCACTTTCTGTGACTGGTTAATCTCACTTAGTATAATGTTCTCCACGTCCTTCCACTTTCTTGTAAATGACATGTCTTGGTTCTTCTTTATTGATGGTAGACTTCTGTTGTGTCGCTATCTCATAATTTTGTAATTATTCATTTGTTGATGGACACCTAGGTTGGTTCCATAATTTAGCTATCGTGGACTGTGCTGCTATGAACATAACATGATCATATACATGTATTTCTCTGATTTCAGCCTCTTTGGAAAGATACCCAGGAGCGGTAAAGCTGGATTATTATTTTTTTATTTTTGAAACAGGTTCTCAGAAGATTGTTGAGGGTCTTGCTGATTGTAAAAGCCCCGGGGGGACTGAACCCAAGGGCGTTCTACCTCTGATCTATGTTCCCCAGCCCTTTATTTTATTTTTATTTATTTATGTATTTATGTATGTATTTATTGGTGGTACCGGGGGTGGAACCCAGAGGCTTTCTACCTCCGGGCTATATTCCCAGACCTATTTTATATTTTATTTTGAAACAGGGTCTCACCAAGTAGCTGAGGCTGACTTCGAACCTGTGCGATCCTCCTGTCTCAGCCTCCCAAGTGCGGGGATTACAAACATACACCACCACGCCTGGCTTATTTTTATTTTTCAGGTACTGGGAATGTGACCCAGGGGCATTCTATCTCCGAGCTACACTCCCAGCCCTATTTTTTATTCTTTTCTTTTGTGTGTGTGTGTGTGGTACTGGGGTTTCTGGAAGCCCTTCTACCTCTGGGCTACACTCCCAGACCTATTTTATATTTCTGAAACAGGGTCTCTTAGCCAGCGCGGCTGGCTTCGAACCTGCGGGATCCTCCTGTCTCCACCTCCCAAGCGCGGGAATTACAAGCGTGCGCCACCACGCCTGGCCTATTCTTTTCATTTTGAAACAGGGTCTCACTAAGTTGCAAAGGGCCTCACTAAGTATTAGCTGGAGCTGTCCGAGAACCGTGATCCTCCTTCCTCAGGCTCCCAAATGCTGGGATTACAAGGGTACACCACCACGTCTGGCTTCCCCCCAGCCCTTTAAAAAAAAAAAATTCTTGTTTTTGTTTTGAAACAGGGTCTCGCTAAGTGGCTGAGGGTCTCGAGTTGCCGAGTCTGGCCTCAAACCTGCAGTCCTGTCTCAGCCTCCCAAGTACTGGGAGTCCAGGCGTATACCACCACACCCAGGCTTCTCTTTTGTTCTTGGCAACAGCTTTATTTAGATATAATTCACATACTGTAATTCATCCATTTAGAGTGAAGAGTTTGCAGGCATGGAGGCACACGTTTGTAATCCCAGCATTCGGGAGGCTGAGACCGGAGGATCGCGGTTCACGGACAGCCTCAGCTACTTAGTGAGGCCCTCTGCAACTCAGTGAGACCCGGTTTCAAAACAAAGAATAAAAAATAGGTCAGGGGTGTAGCTCGGAGGTCGAATGCCCCTGGGTTCCATCCCCAGACCCGCAAAAAAAAAAAAAAAGAATAGAGGAGTTTAATAGGTTTTAGTATATTTACAAAGTTATATGACCATTTTCTTTTCTTTTTTTTTTTTTTTTTTTTTTTGGTGGTACTGGGGTTCCTGGAAGCCCTTCTACCTCTGGCTACACTCCCACGGGCTACACTCCCAGACCTATTTTTATACTTTTTTTTATATGGAAACAGGGCCTCTTAAGCCAGCACAGCAGGCTTTGAACCTGCGCGATCCTCCTGTCTCTGCCTCCCAAGCGCAGGGATTACAAGCGTGCGCCACCACGCCCGGCTAATATAACCATTTTCATAATCAATTTTAGGACTTTTTTTGTACTAGAGATCAAACCCAGGAACATCTGCCTCTAATTACACCCACAGCCTTTTTTTTTTTTTTAAGCAAAATCCACTAAATTGCTGAGGCTGTCCTCTAATCTGTGCGGGATCCTCCTGTCCCTGCTTCCCAAATCCTGGTATTACCAGTGTGTGCCACTATGCCTGGCTGGAACATATTTATCCTCATGAAAGAGCACTGTATCCTTTACTTATCAACTCCCAAATCCCAAACTCCACCACACCCCCAGCCCGTGACACCCAATAAGCTACTTTCTGTCTCTGTAGATTTGCCCATTCTGGACATTTCGTATAAACAGACTCATATACGATGTAGTCTTTTACACCGGCTTTTCTCAGCACTGTGAGCTCAGGGCTCTCCTAAGATGTGGCTTGTGTCAGAACTTCATCTGTCTCGACAGTCACGCTCACGCGCCCTGCTTTGCTGTGCCATCGTCTCTGCCAGAAGCTGTTGTGCATGGTGCTGCTATAAACATGTACACGCTGTTGTGTGGGCACAAATTTTGGTTTCTCTTGGGCATGCACCTAGGAGTGGAACTGCTGGGTCAAATGACATGAGGACGTTTATTCCTCTTCCTACTAGGTTACCATTGAGCACCCGTCTCCAGGCCCGGTGCTGTCCACACTGGAATGAATGGATAGGTGGTATTCCAACACGGAACACTGTAGAGAGCGGCAGGACTAAACAGATATCATAACATGAATCTTAAAAAAAAAGACTTAGATTACAATCTTAATGCTGATGAGAAGGACATCAGTGTGAAGAAGGGAGAGCTGGGGGTACCCAGGAGCCCAGGGTTTAAGGACATCTTCACTGAATGTTGTTGTTACTGGGATTGAACCCAAGAGGGATCTACATCTGAGCTACACTCCCAGCCCTTTTTTATTTTGAAACAGGCTTTCATTAAGTCGCTGAGGCTGGCCTTGAACCTAAGTCCTCTTCTGTAAAATGAAGGCAATAATGCTGTATAGAGTTGTGGCATTAAGTAGTGTTTACTCTGTGAGAAGGCCTCAAGCAGACCTGGCATACATAGTAGGCACTCTAACAGTACTATATAGCTAGTTAAATTCAGTGTGGTCCCTCGTCAAGAAATCACTCCAAGATTAGGCCTCATATGAAATATTATTTAGCTCTGACTCTAAAAAGCCTAGGTTTAGCCAAGTGTGGTGGTACATGTCTATAATCCTAGTACTTGGGAAGCTGAGACAGGAGGATCACAAGTTCAAGGCCAGCCTCAGCACTTAGTGAGGTTCTCAGCAACTTAATGAGATCCTGTTTCTAAATAAAATGAAATAGGACTAGGGATGTCCTATTTCATTTTATTTAGAAACAGGATCTATCTCCTATTTTGGAGATAGCCCCTGGCTAAAGGCTAAATCCTCAGAACCCTCCAAAAATAAAGTTAGTGTGTGTGTGTGTGTGTGTGTGTGTGCACGCGCACGCACATGTGCGTGTGCATGTGTGTGTGCGCGCGCGTGCATGTGTGTGTGTGTGTGTGTGTGTGTGTATGTATGTGTTACTGGGAATTGAACTCAATGGTATTCTACTTCAGAGCTACACCTCCAGCCCTTTATATTTTTTATTTTGAAACAGGGCCTCACTAAGTTGCTGAGGACCTTTCTAAATTGCTGAGGCTGGTCTCCAACCTGAGATTGTCTTGTCTCAGCCTCCCAAGAATTGAAATTATAGGTGTGCACCTCCACACCTGGATCTTTAGTCACAAATGAACTATACCTTTCAAAAAGCTAAAAGAAAGGATTTTGAATGTTTTCACCAAGATTAGTAAAAGAAACGATGTATTTGAGGAGATATGTTTACCTGATTTAAACATTACACATTGTATATACTGAAACATCAAATGGTACCCCACGAATATGCATAATGTTTATGGTTTTATATATATTAGTTAAGCTGGGCGTGGTGGTGCACACTTGTAGTTCTAATACGTGGGAGGCTGAGATAGGAGAATTGTAGTCCGAGGACAGCCTCAGCAAATAGTGAGACTCTCATCACCTAGTGAGACCGTTTCAAATTTAAAATATATATATTTTTTATATATATATATAATTATATATAATATATATAATATATAATATATAATATATAATATAATTATATATAATATAAATATAATATATAATATAATTATATATAATATAAATATAATATATATAATATATATATAATATACACTGACATATCTATATATCAGTTAAAAATGCAGCTAATTAAGCTGGGTACAGCAGTGCACACCTGTAATCCCAGTGCTTGGAAGATGGAGACAGGAGGATCTGCATCAGCATCAACTTAATGAGACCCTGTTTCAAAAAAAAAAAATGCTGGGGTATAGCTCAGAGGTAGAATGCCCCTGGGTTCCAGCCCCAGTAAATAATAAATAAATATTTAATTAAAATGTTTTTTTTTTTTTTGCAATACTAGGAATTGAACCCAAGGACACTCTATTACTGAGCTACAACCCAGCCCTTTTTAGTTTTTATTTTGAGACATGGTCTTGCTAAGTTCAGGCTGGCCTGAAACTTGTGATCCTCCTGCCCAAGCTCCCAAGGACCTGGGATTAAAGGTATGTGTCACTGTGTCTGGTTAAAAAAAAAAAATTAAACTTTCTAATCTGTTTCCAAAAATTATGCGTAAATTACAACCCAACTCACTCTCTCCATTTGTTTATTACTTGCCTTCTTTTTATGTACAGAGCAGAGTTCTCTTCCTGTCTGTGAACACATCCCCAGTTAGCACTGAGGCGTACTGCAGGGTCAACAAGTATCCAAGTGCTCCCGTCTGTGGTGGCTTCTGACAGTTCAGACAGACCACTCTCTGGACACTCGCCAATCACTGAACCTCCGTACACTGGATGCGTATCCCTGGGGAGCAGAGGGCTGTGGCTTGGAATGGGGCCTCACAAGGTAAAGGCAGCCCATTCCTGTGTGACCATCAGAAAAAGGCCTGGAACTAAGTCCCTGGAGACCACCCCTGCCTCTCTTGTGCCACACACCGTGCATACGCATGCGTGGGTATGACTCAGCAGAAGAATGTGGAGTCGGGGCTACCCTAGGAGTTCACACTAGCTTTAAGACGTCATCACTGATTTTTTTTTTTTTAACTAGGGATTGGACCCAGGAGAGATCTACATCTGTGATACACACCTAGCTCCTTGTTTTTTTGTTTTTGTTTTCGTTTTTTTTTGGTGGTACTGGGGTTCCTGGAAGCCCTTCTACCTGCGGGCTACACTCCCAGACCTATTTTATTTTTGGAAACAGGGTCTCTTACGCCAGCGCGGCTGGCTTCGAACCTGCACGATCCTCCTGTCTCCGCCTCCCAAGCGCGGGGATTACAAGCGTGCGCCACCTCGCCCGGCTGTTATTTTTTATTTTTGAAACAGGGTCCTGATAAATCGCTGAGGGTCTCACTAAATTGCTGAGGCTGGCCTTGAATTTGAGGATCTCCTGTCCCAGTCTCCCCAAGTACTGAGATTACAGGCACGAGCCACCACACCCAGCTTGACTGAAATCTTGTTCCAGCTATTATTGTTGTTATTTTTTCCATCAGAAAGAGGGGAGGGGTAAGAGCGATGTGGGTGTGTATGTTTCTTGGAATCCAGAGGAGTAGGGAAGAGGAAAAAAAAATCCATAAAAAAATGTTCCCAGTGCAAAAGTTGGCAAAACAAATAGCCTCTCTCTCTCTCTCTCTCTCTCTCTCTCTCTCTCTCTCTCTCTCTCTCTCTCTCTCTCTCTCTCTCTCTCTTTAGAATGAACTTTGTAACAGGAGACATTTTCTCATAAGCTGAGAGTGTTTCCCAGCCAAGTTTAGACAGAGGAAAATGTTTTCAGCATGTCAGGAACGAAGTTGACGTTCCATTAAGGAATTAAAAAAAAAAAAAAAAAGTGCTGGAGGAAACGGTAGGAGAGAAAGGGACCGGAAATCAGACGGAGCTTTAAATTCCAGACAGGGCAATAGTCAGACCGGTTGATTTCTCCCTCGAACTCCCATCCCCGGTGGACATTCCCTGTACCCGCTCTGAAAGCCCAGTTTCAAAACACCCTCTTCCCTCTACTCAAGAGCTTGGTTCGGACCTTCCCCTGCCCTTCTCTTCCTTCCGTGGAGCCCCTCCCAGATCCGCGGTGGGCCTCTGCGCAGGATGGATCCGCCAGAGCAGGTGCTGCTGAGGGCCAAGGCGGCGACCCCGGGGACCCCCGCGGGAGAGGTAGGAACCCGCCGGCCGCTGCGGTCTTTCAGTTCTTTGCTCCCTCAAGCCCTGGGCTGGGGCATTTGCTTGTGCTGGTGCGCGGGTGGCAGTAGATGGATGGAGGGGAATCTGGGATGGAGTAAGACATCCTTTCTCCCTCTCTTTAGGAATTGAACTTAAATTCTTGGATTCCTGGAAGCTCACACTTTGCTTGGCGTAGGAAGTGTTAATGGCAGAATTCTGGGAAGTAGATTGTGAATTCCCCCAATTTCCGTTTCTCACCTCCTTTCTCTTCTTTTTTTCTGAGTCCCTGAAACATTGAGGAACACAGTTCAGCTCTGATCAGATTCGTAGAGAATTAACCCAGGCGGGAGGGCTGGGAATGCAGTCTCCAGACCCTGGAGAGCGGTGTCTCCTGGCTGGTGATGCTGGCTCGTCCCTCCCAGGCCGCCTCATCTTGGGGTTCCACGCCTCTGGCTGCTTGCCCAGGCATGCAGATGTAGCACCCGCCTGAGCCGCTGCTCAGGGTCTCAGGCATCATCAGAACTGTGGGCTTATAGACAGAAGTAAGGCACTGTCTGGAAAGGGGGAACAAGGAGAACTGGCCACTTAGAAGCCCGCACAGTGCCTGGGCTCCATCAGGCACCTGCGCCCAGCCGTTGGTGGGTGAAGGGCTAGGGTGGCATTGCACATGCAGACCTCGGGCTGACTCAGAGAACCCAGCGTGCCTTCTGCACGAGGAGTGCTGTGTTCGCTGCAGCCTTTCAAATGCCCTTTCTCTCAAGTGGCACACACCTGCAATCCCAGTACTTGGGAAGCTGAGACAGGAGGATCTCAGGTTCAAGGCCAGGCTCAGCAATTTAGCAAGATCCTGTTTCAAAACAAAAAGCGAGCCGGGCGTGGTGGCGCACGCTTGAAATCCCCGGGCTTGGGAGGCAGAGACAGGAGGATCGCGCAGGTTCGAAGCCAGCCGCGCGCGCTGGCTTAGGAGACCCTGTTTCCAAATAAAAATGTAAAAATAGGTCTGGGAGTGTAGCCCGGAGGTAGAAGGGCTTCCAGGAACCCCAGTACCACCAAAAAATAAATAAATAAATAATAAAAAAAACAAAAAGCGATGGTTCAAAGGTGTAAATAACACCCATGGGTTCAATCCCCACCACCACACCCCCCAAAAGCCCTTCCTCTGACCACCTGTGACTTTTACTATCTGTACTACACAGCTTTCTCCTTGTGCTGTCCTCGGACAGGCTAACTCAGCACAGGAGGGAATTGAACCAAACAGTCATCGCCTGCAAGCTGGTGGTCCCGGGGCAGCAACTAGCTCTGGCAGAGCTATCACCATGGCCAGGCGCTGTGCTAAAGGTGGGAAGTGTCACCACTGCTCCCACTTTACAGATGAGGAAGCTGAGGCTGAAGACACAACTAGGCAGAGGAAAGGCCTCAGCTGAGTGGCCTCAGTCCAGGCTGAGTGCCTGGAGAGCAGAACAGCTGGGATTTGAATCTGGGCTTCGGTGTCGTCTGCCTGGACGACTTTGAACAATGAATTGCCCACTGCCTCAGTTTCCCCCTCTAGAAGATGGGCTAGTAATAACACTAGTTTGTGCAGGGGGTGTGAGAAGTAGGTTTTAAACTTTATTGTACAGAAAAAGGTGAAGGCAGCAAGCCCAACTTCCCAGCTCGCGCGTCACTGTGCGGGAGCCCTTCTGACCCAGAGGCCTCAGTCTCATCAGCATCTCTGCCCTATGTGACGGACACTGGTGTTCACTTGCCAGTGTAAGATGACAGACAGCTCCAGTCTTGCACCAAACGTGAGAAGGAGGCCGGGCGTGGTGGTGCACGCTTGTAATCCCCAGGCTTGGGAGGCGGAGACAGGAGGATCGTGCAGTTTCGAAGCCAGCCGCGCTGGCTTAAGAGACCCTGTTTCCAAATAAAAGATACAAAATAGGTCTGGGAGTGTAGCCCAGAGGAAGAAGGGCCTCCAGGAACCCCAGTACCACCAAAAATAAATAAATAAAATTTAAAAAGTGTGAGGAGAGGGTGGCCAGGCAGTGCCCCAAGCCTGTGACCCTGGAACTTGGGATCTTAGCCAGGAGGGCCGCAGGCCGGTGCCGGCCAGGCTCAGGGAGCGAGCTCTCGTGCCTTGGGCAGCCTGTCCTCTCCTAACCAGCTACCGTCACCACACACCTCTCTAACTCCTTTCTGAAGGTTCCCTTCTCAGTTACGCTCCTGACTGCAGATGCTGGGATCATCAACAGAATCGCACTGTTGATCTTCCTGAATGATAACTGTCTACAGAGCCGGTGCTGCACAGTGCGCAGACCTTGTAGTTCTCACAAAAGCCCCAGCAGACAGGACCCCAGCAGACAGGACTTTGCTTACGAGGAATCACAAGGAGGGGCCTTAAGTGGCTGGCCCTAGGGTGCCCGGCCAGGGGTGTGACAGGGAATGGAGAGCCCTCCTAAGCCTGAGCCGCACGGCCTCCAAGGATTCTGTAGCTCTGTGTGAGAGTGTAAGGAGACATGTTGTGATGACGCTTCTTTTATGTTCTGGCAAAGGGTGGCCCTGAGAGCAGGCTGGGAGGAGCAGGGTCACAGGCCAGGACAGAATGTTCTGTGGGAGGAGGAGTGTGCCTGTGAATGAGCGCAGTCAGGCCCTGCAGCCACATGGCTTTCCTCATAAGCTTTGCTATTTATGAGATGGTAGAGGTTTTAGTTTTATTTTATCTATTTACTTGCCTCCCCCCCCCCTTTGGTGGTGCTGGAGATGGAACCTGGGCCTTGTACATGCTCTCCAAACACTCAGCCACTGAGCTATACCTCCAGCCCAGGACAAATTGTGCTTGGGATTTGTTTTTGTTTTTGTTGGTAGATGGTACTGGGCACTAGAACCCAGGGGACTTCTACTTTCAGGCTGCACCCTAAGCCCTATTTTATGTTTTATTTTGAAACAGGGTCTCACTAGGTTGATGAGATTATCACTACTTACTGAGGCTGTCCTTGAACCTGTGATCCTCCAGTCTCAGCCTCCCAAGTACTGGGATTACAGGTGTGCACCACCATGCCTAGCTTTTTTTCCCCCAATGAGTAAATGCCATCGGCTGAACCACTTGTATTTCTGAAAGGATGATTGTAGAGTTTCAAGCTGAGATGTACGTGTGCGTATGCGCGCTTGTGTGTGTGTGTGCATGTGTGTGTGTGTATGTACTAAGGACTGAATCCAGAGGGGTTCCACCACTAAGCTACCCCAGGCCTTTTTATTTTTTATTTTGAAGCAAGGTTCTAATTATTGCCTCAAACCTGGGATTTTTCTGTCTCAAGCCTCCCAAGTACTGGGATTACAGGTGTGTATCACTACACCTGGCTTGAGATATGAAATTTAAAAGCTAAATATAGCTTACTTTAAAAAGGACAGTAAGTACTTCCGGGAAAACCGAGAAAAGCGGGGCTTAAGAGCCCCGCTAACAACAAATCTCCATTACCACAAAATCAGCGCCTTTCATAGCCAGAAAACACCATCACCAGAGGAAAAAAAAAAAAATCACCAGGCTCCAGAAGGAAAGCGGACTGAGAACAGAGCTACAGAGGAGATCCTCAAGCCCGAGGATGCGGCCTCACGCCCGAGGATGCGACAGCAGCGCCATACTGCCGGCGGCACCGGCGAATTCACGGGACGGCTACAGCAAGCCAAGGTGAGCCACTGCGGAACAGCCAGGTGGGATTTCTCGGCGCAGAGATCACCTAAAGCTCCCAGTGGCCGAGCTCAGCACACGCTGCAGGGATTCAGAGTGGAAATCAAAACCAAATAGAAAAACTCCAGCTCCACAGCTGAGGGCGTAGCAGCGGCGCCATATTGCCACCGGCTGCAGCAGCAGCAAATTCACCGAATTCAGTATAGCTACATCTGCGTACTCAACAACAGTGAGTCAAATTGCAGGCCACAGAGGAGAAATCCCAGTACTATACTCCCTGGGACTTGACCCAGTGGGAGAGGGGCGGTGGCAGAGATATCACACCATAGGAGAACGAGCAACCTGGCACCCCCCATAGTCTAAAGCAGCCTCTATCGACTCTCTGGGTCGGAGACTCTGTGATACAACTCAGTAAAGGAGTAGTGGTGACTGAGATACCACAGACTTGAGATCCAGACAACCTTAAGTGAAGTCGTAGTGACCCAAGGGAAGAAACCAGAGAAGGCACAAACTTCCAAAATCATGGGAAAGAGGAATAATACTGGAGCAATGAATGCCCACAATCCCACAACATCAGAACCCTATAAAACAGAAAATCAGAGATTTCTAGAAGATCAAATCAGGAAAATAACTGTAGAAATAATAGAGGTGCTTCGAAAAGAACTCAGAGAGAGCCAAAAAGAGATAAAGGATGCAATTAATGAAGTAAAGGCCTCAATTCAAAGCACGAACAACCGATTAGATCACATGGAGAACAGAATCTCGCTCTTAGAAGATGATCATTCCAAAAATGAACGCATAGTTTCTATTCTAGAAAAAAATATCCGACAGCAGGAATCTGATATTGAAGAAATATGGGCCCATTTTAAGAGAGCTAACCTAAGAATCATTGGAATAGAGGAGGGAAAAGAAAGTGAAACCAAAGGGATCAACAATCTCTTCAAGGAAGTAATAGCAGAAAATTTTCCAGACATAGAGCAAGAGGTCGATACACAGGTCCAGGAAACATATAGAACTCCCTTTAGACAGGATCGGAGAAAAGGATCCCTACGCCACATAATTGTCAAAATGACCAATGTGGAAGCCAAGCAGAGAATCTTAAAGGCAACAAAAGCAAAGGGCCAAGTGACATTCAGAGGCAAACCAATTAGAATCACTCCAGACTTCCCAAACCAAGTTATGAGAGCCAGAAGGGCTTGGAGTAACATATTCCCAATTCTGAAAGAAAACAACTTCCAGCCAAAAATTTCCTACCCAGCAAAACTTTCTATCAAATTAGATGGAGAAATAAGAAGCTTCCATGACAAACAGAAACTGAAGGAATTTATGTCTTCAAAACCAGCACTAGAGAAAATACTCAAAGAGATTAACTACAAAGAAGAAATAGGTAACACACATCAGAACTAGAGAAACAAGATTTTCCATCCAACAGACAACTAAGATTGGTTATCGGTGGAGATTCATTATTTATGTTAGTCTGTTACCTATCTCTAAAGGGTATTGTTTGCCTTTATTGTTGTTAATTTTTAGGATGTCTAGTTGGAATATTAATATACCTTCAGATATAGCATTTGGAAATATTTTATCCCATTCTATTAGCAACTGTTAACTCTGTTTACATTGTCTTTGGATATACAATATTTTTTTTTTATTTTTTAGGGAGTTTGTATACTCTTCTGTTGCCTGTGGCATTGAAATCATATCCAAGAAATCACTGCCAATTTCAGTGTTGTGAGGTTTTATGACCCAGATTTTCTCTTAAAAGTTTATAGTCTTAAGATTTATATTTAGGTCTTTTATCTATTTTGAGTTAATATTTGTATATGGGATTAGGTAAGGGTCCAACTTTATTCTTTTCCATGTAATTATTATGTTTCAACAATATTTAGTTAAAGGATTATTATTTCCACCACCAAATGTTCGTGGAAACCTTGTCAAAAATAACTTGACAATATAGGAAAGAATTTAGCTCTAGGCTTTTATTTAACTCCAATGGTTTATATATCTGCCTTTAGAATAGTACTACACTGTTTCAATTATTGTAGCTTTATATGGTTTGAAATCAGAAAATATAATCTTCTAGCTTTGTTCTTTTTCAAGATCGTTTTGGGTACCTAGAGTCCATATTCCATATTAGGATAGATTTTTTTTCTGAAAAATAAATATATAAATATATGATAGTTTCACCTAAAAAAATAGAAAAAAAATATTATCTGGTAAGAAAGAAAGCAAAAAGAAATATTGAAATGTTATCTTTAAGTCATCAAAAGCTTGGTATCAGACAAATGAAACTGTTATGTGAGATTATCATTTTTAATTTTTGATAAATTGCTATAATACTAGATGTCAACCACTAAGCCAAGCATGGGAGGGAGGGATAGGGAGAGAATGGGGTGGGGATCGGGTGGGGGCTGACTGGGCATTGTGTGCATGTATGTCTACAAAAGTATGTATCCCACTATGATGTATGAATACAGTGCACCAATAAAAAATAAATAAATTTTAAAAATATATAAAAAAAGGACAGTAAGGAGATCATGACTTACAAAGGAATTTTGTAGCTTTTTCAAAGAACAGATTTGTGCCGGGCACAGTGATGCACGCCTATAATCCCAATACTTGGGAAACTGAGACAGGACGATCACAGGTTTGAGGACAGCCTCAGCAACTTAGTGAGACTCTCAGTACCCTAGTTAGACTCCGCTTCAAAAACAAAAATTAAAAAAGGGATGGGGGTGTAACTCGGAAGTAGACTGCCTCTGGGTTCAAGCCCCAGTACCAAAAAAAAAAAAAAATTTGTGAACCCGACCCAAATGTGCATTGAATTCATAATGATCTTAAAACTCACATGCATTGGTTTGCCAGGTAGGTGAGAAATAAATTCGTAATTGGCGTTCACTGAAAACACGTACTCTGAGCAGGCATCACAGGAAGTGCTCCATACTATGATTTCACATGTTTATTTGTCAAGGTGCCTACCAGGTGAGAACTGTTAGAGAACTGATACGCACAAAAACCCAAAGCTGCTACCTGGTGCTGGAGGTGGGTTCTAACTCAGGACTGCCTGAATATGAATGCTAACTCTGACCCAAGATTTCTAAAACACCTAGTTCTCCCTGATGAAGCCATTTCCGTCTGTTTAAAGAATACTGGATGTGGGAGCTGGTGGCAGGCCTGAGGTTCCGAGTCCGGGTCACATGCTTGTGGGCGCCCCTTGCTCGTGATGCCACGTCAGACCTGCATTGTCAAAACATTTCCAGATCTAAGCGGCAGCAGAAGAATGTGATGGTACCCCTCGCTGTGCAGGGCCTTCTCCCTCTGACCTTTCTCTTTCCTAAGGGCTCTTCTCCCAACCACCTTCTTGACAGGAGGATTGCAGGTTGGAGGCCCGCCTCAGCAACTTAGTGAGGCTCCCAGCAACTTAGCAATCCTGTATCAATATAAAGCAATAAAAAGGGGTAGGGTGTAGTTCAGAGAGAGAACACCCCTGGCTTCCATCCCCAGGAGATTCCACAGAGACATGAGCAGACAGAAATAGTTGAAGATGCAGACACAGCACAGAGTGAATTACCTCAAGGCAGCGGGTGAGGACTTGCTGTTCATTATTCACTGTAAAATTCTGCCAGACCCTTGGAACTTTCCACAGTTTGACTTTCTGGTTAATTATTACCATCTGCGTGGTTTCTGCTAGCCGAGCCTAAGCTGGGCTGGCCGGGCCTACCAGTGGACTCGCAGCACCCGCAGCAGCCAGCTGCCGAGGCACTCTGGCATCTTCTTGGGATGGAGCAGGTACTGACTGCTGACCCAGAACCCAACTAACGGGTGAGTGCCTCGCTTTTGCCTGCTGCCTGGCCTCTTACAGGGGCTCACCCAGAGCCCCCTCTGGTGTTCTAGTCAGCTGATTCCTTTCCCAGCATGCTATGACGTGTTTGCAGAGTGCGGGTGAGTACCGCCTGCCCCTCCCCTTGCAGTGGCTCAATACCCAGCATGCACTGCACATGCTCGTACAGACCCTCACACCTCACACCTGAGGCGTGTGCGTAATGGATAGAAAGGCCTGGGCATCCGTAAGTAACAGCTGTCAGGACTCAAGGCATGTGTCACCGAGTGCAAGAAGACAGTCTGCTTCCAGAATCACACACGTTAGGGGCTCTCTGTTCTAAGCCCCTCACAGTGTAGTGGGTTGTCCAAAGACACAGAGCCAGGGGCCAGGGGCCCCTCTGTTTCACAAAACCAAACTGATACATGTGGATAATCTTGAAAAGGAATTAAAAGTTACAAGCCTGCTGGGTATTGCCATTTGCTCTTATAAGTTCACTCTCCACCTGTTATCCAAAGATCTGGAATATTCCTCAAAGGCTCATGGGTTAAGAGTGTGGCCCTGATGCAAGAAGGTTCAGAGGTGGGGCTTTTAGGCAACGATTGCATCAGAAGGGCTTTTATATCATCACTAAATTAATCTACTTGGTGATTAATCCATTAAAAGATGAATGGACTAAGGAGGGGTGGAATGTAGTTGTAGAAAGAAGGTCACTGAGGGGTACCCTGGATGGCTACATCTCCCCCACTCCCTGCTGCCCTGAGCTGAGCCGCTCTCCTCTGCCAGGCCCTCCTGCCACAATGCTCTTGCCTCAGGAACAGAGCCACGGAGCAGCTGGCCATGGGCCAGCCTCTGAAACCATGAGCCAAAATGACTCTTCTCCTCTGAGTTGTTCTTGTCAGGTATTTTGGTCCTGCAAGGCAAAGATGAATGACACACTACCCTCCCATCTGCTCTGGAGGTGGCCTCAGTGGCTCCTCTGCATTTGGCTTCTTAGATCCAAACACTGGAGGGCAGCAGTGGGAAGTGAGAAGGGGGAATGGCAATAAGGAGATAATTATCCCCCGGCTTCTTTTCTGCTGGATTGCCAGGGGCTGGGTATGTGAAGGTACAACTTGATCAAGCAGCCATCTCTTCTCTCAGCTCCTTCCCCAATCTCTTAGGGTGAGGGTAGTAGAGACCAGCCCTGGGGGACTCTGTACAGCCAGCCCTGGGGGACTCTGCTCTCTTTTGCAGTATCCCAGATTCTACTCAGACCATTGTAAATAGCATCTTTTAGATTGGAAAGTTTTACCTGCCAAGGTCCTGACTGATATATGCAAGAGGGGGTGTTGTTTATTAGAGAAAGCCTGTGTTAGTCAGATCTCGATTGCTGGGACAAATACCTGATATAAATCAAAGTAAAGGAGGAGAAATTTCTCTTGGCTCATGTTGCTTTGGGCCTGTGGGGGAAGACGGTGGAGAAAAGCTGATCACCTCCTGTGACCAAGAAGCCAGAGGCGAGGAGGGGGCCGGGGTCCTCCTGCCCCTGCAAGGACATGCCCCTACAGCCTAACTTCCTCACTCTAGGCCCCACCTCCTAAGGCTTCATCATCAATGCACCACTGGCTGGGGAACCAAGCCTTCAACACATGGGACTTTGGAGGACACTTAGTATGAGAGGAAGATACACTTGAAATTTAGGAAGAGGATATATTAGATTCCTATGGCTACTGTTGTTGTTGTGCCCGGTTCCTTTGTCCCGGAGAGACCACCAAGGAGACCACCATATGTAAAAGCAAAGAGCCTTTATTCAAGCCTAAGCCTGGATGCCCGACATAAACCGACACAGCGGTTCAGTACAGGAACCATAGCATACTTTGGTTTTTATTTTTATACCCTTTTAGACAAAGAGCCTCTACTGATTGGACAGTTCTCATGACCTTTAGCTGTTCATGGTGGATTGGTTACTATGTTTCTGGGCAACTATCTCAAGGCTGGGGTCTACATTTTGACGTACTTTTCTTAATTTTTCAGAATATTAGCACAACTGCTAGCCCATAAAATGTCATCTTGATCTGGTCAGGGAGGGACCACTAGACCACCAAGGACATCTTGTTTTTAGTCCTTGGGCAAGGGGATTGAAAATAGCCCTTAGGTCAGGCCTTTTAGTCATTTTCTTCAGCAATTTTTAGCTATTTAACTGCCACTTCACTGTAACTAATGTCCACAAAGTTGGTAGCTTAAAGCAACATAAATTTATTTTCTCACAGTTCCAAAGATAAATCAAAAGCTAGCCTGACAGTGTTTGATTAGCACTGGCAGATCTGTGTTCCCTCCAGAGGTTTGGGAGATAATTTATTCCTTGGCCTTGGCCTCTTTCAGCTTCTGGTGGCTGCCAGCACTCCTTGGCTTGTGGCCATATAAATTCAGTATCTACCATTGTGATCACATTGCCATTTTCTTTTCTTTTCTAGAAACTTCCCGCACCTTTTTTTCTTTTTTCTTTTTGGTACTGGAATTATTTTTTTATTTTTTTGGTGGTACTAGGGGTGGAACCCAGAGGCTTTCTACCTCCGAGCTATACTTCCAGATCTTTTTAATATTTTATTTGGAAACAGGGTCTCACTCAGTTGCTGAGAGCCTCACTAAGTAGCTGAGGCTGGCTTCGAACCCGTGCGATCCTCCTGTCTCAGCCTCCCAAGCGCAGGGATTACAAGCGTGCGCCACCACATCCGGCTTGGTACTGGAATTTAAACCCAGGTGCATTCTACCTTTGAGTTATACCTCTCTAGCCCTTTTTATTTAAAAAAAAAAAGGGTGTCCCTAAGTTTCTGAGGGTCTCACTAAGTCACTGAGGCTGGCCTGGCACCTGTGATTCTCCTGTTTCAGCCTCTCAATACTGGGATTACAAGCGTGCACTACCACGCACGGTTCAGGAGTGTCTTATTTTCTGATGATGATAATGGACCTGTAGTCTTTGTATTTGAATTAAGGGTGAGCAAAGAAAATAATGATGGAGAAAAGTGCAAAGGCCAGGTTGATGGTGGGGAAATCTGAGTCCTGGCTCTGCTCAGGCTCTGCCAATGTAAGGCTGGGCAAGTTCCTCCCTTCTACTGTGTCAGCGCCTGGGTTTTCTTACAATAATATAAGAAGATGCAAAGCTGGGTACAGTGGTGCACACCTGCCATTCTAGTACTTGGGAGGCTAAGACAGGAAGATTGCACGTTCAAAACCAGTTTCAGCAACCTAGCAACACTCTCGTCAACCTAGGGAGACCCTGTTTTATATATATGAAAGTGGAATTTGGTAGCCTTTAGGGGCCTTCCCAGCTCTTTTCTCTGACTCAGTTTCTTCATTTTGACTTTGTGTTGAATTTAGGCAGTGCCAAAACAGTAAAGCGAGGTGGAGCTAGGATCCTCTGGAGGCTGGTGACAGGCCCCAGGCAGCTGTCAACTCATCCAGCATCTTTGCAAGATTACTCCAGACATCAAGGTAGAAAAAAGTATATTTGTTGAATAAATAAAAAAACTTAACACAGCCTCATGAGGGAGAGAATGGAAAGTTTCTGTCAGGGGATTATTGGGATAAGGGATAGGTTTGTTTAGCTGTGATGTCTGGGGTGGTTTCAGGTGGAGCTGGACACTGATAGTTCTGGTAAGTGTTAGGGTTCAAGTTAGTCTCCACAGAGCGCTCTCTCTCTAGCAAAGTGGGGAGTGATTGCTGGCAGGGCTGCTGAGTGATAGATTTTTCCAGGTCCTGGTGGCTTGCCAACACAATGATGGGACTTTTTTCCTCCTTAACAGAATGATTGTAATATCGCTTAAGATTTCGTTTGGCCATATCTTATAGAGCCTCAAAATAGTAGTAGCTAAATGCTATGTAAGTTTATTTATTTTTCTGTAGGTGGACAACCAAGGGCAGGTCTAGAGGCTCCATAACATCAGGGTTTCAGGCTCCTTCAAACTTATCACATGGCTTGTACCTGACTGAATTCAGCATCTCATCAGTATTCCAGCCAGACGTGGGGGGGGGGGAGAAAGGACCCCATGGCTCACCTCCCCCGTCTTCATAAAACGGAGCCTGACACGTCCTTCTCAGCCCATTGACATCCCTTCCTCATCCCATGTAACAGCTTAGTTATGGGGCCATCTAGGTGTGATGGAGATACCCAGAGGGACCACCTAAAGGAACCGGCAGCCTCTGGTGTTGTGCATCCAGATCAGGAGATGAAGAGTCAAATCATCGAGTCCTCCGCATCCTACACTGCTACCCGGGGTGAAGTGTGGTCCATCTGGGGGCTGGGTAAATGCTAAAAGAGACGAGGGAGCCCAGAAAGGAGGCAAAGAGGGGATTTTCAACCCAAATCCAAGAAACAGAGTTTTAAATTCAAGCCCAGCAAGAAAATGATCTGCTTAAGCTGAGGTGGTGGTGCATGTTTATAATACCAGTACTTGGGAGGATGAGACAGAAGGATTAGAGGTCTGAGACCAGTGTGCAGCCACAAGACCTTGTTTCAAAAAAAAATAAAAATAGAATAGGGCTGCAAATATAGTTCAGAGGTAGAGTGCCCCTGGTTCAATCAAAAGAAAAAAAAAGCAAGATAAAGTGAGAGGGGAAGAGAGAATCACCTGCTAAAACATAGGGGGAAAGCGGGTGTGGTGGCCCACGCTTGTAATCTCAGCACTTGGGAGGCTAAGACAGCAGGATCACACAGGTTCGAAGCCAGCCTCAGCTACTTAGTGAGGCTCTCAGCAACTTGGTAAGACCCTGTTTCCAAATAAAGTATAAACTAGGTCTGGGAGTGTAGCCCAAAGGAAGAAAAACCCCTGGGTTCCATACCCAGTACCATAAATAAATAAATAAATAAATAAATAAATAAATAAATAACAAAACATAGGGCAGAAAATTACTTAGAGGAAAACAACAGAATTTGGAAGCTCTACAAGGCTCAATCTCAAGGTTTAACCCAAAGTTACCTCCTAAACTGGGTGTGGTGGTGCCCACTTGTAATCCCAGTACTTGGGAGGCTGAAACAGGAGGATCACAAGTTTGTGGCCAGCCTCAGCTACTTATTGAGGTCTCTGCAACTTAGTGAGACCATGTTTCAAAATAAAGGATGATCACAGGTTCAAGGCCAGCCTCAGCCATTAGCAAGTCCTTCAGCAACTTAGTGAGACCCTGTTTCAAAATTTAAAAAAGAAGGACTGGGGGGGGGGAGGGCTTGGAGGTAGAGCACCTCTGGGTTCAACCCCCAGTGTCCCCCTCCAACACACACACACACACACACACACACACACACACACACACACACACCATCTAAAAGTAAGCACAAGAAGGCTGGAGCGGCTATATTAGTTTCCAAATAAAACAGATTTCTAAACAACATGTATTACTAAAGAAAAAGAAGGCTACTTCAGAATAATAAAAGAGGCAGTCAATCCATATGACATAAAAACCACAAATTTGCCTTGTTTAATAACAACTTTAAAATGTATAAAGCAAGCCAGGCGTGGTGGCGCACGCTTATAATCCCCGCGCTTGGGAGGCTGAGACAGGAGCATCGCGCAGGTTCGAAGGCAGCCTCAGCTACTTAGTGAGGCTCTCAGCAACTTAGTGAGACCCTGTTTCCAAATAAAATATAAAATAGGGCTGGGAGTATAGCCTGGAGGTAGAAAGCCTCTGGGTTCCACCTCCAGTACCACAAAATAAAATAAAATAAAATGTATAAAGCAAGCCAGGTGTTGTGCACGCTTGTAATCCCAGCATTCAGGAGGCTGAGACAGGAGGATTGTGGTTCACATACAGCCTCAGCTAATTAATGAGGCCCTTTGCAACTCGGTGAGATTCTGTTTCAAAATAAAGAATAATAATAATAAAAAAAATAGGGCTGGGGGTGTAGCTTGGAGATGGAATGCCCCTGGGTCCCATCCCCGTACTGCAAAAAAAAAAAAGTATGAAGCAAAATTGAAAGCATTAAAGGAAGCAAAAGGGATAATTAATTGGATACTTTAATGTCTTTCAAGCTGATAGAATAACCATAGAATCAGTAAAGAGAGAAAATCTCAATGACACTATTAACTATCTTGACCTTATTGATATTTATAGACCACCATCAGCTAACAGCAAAATGTATATTCTTTTCAGTGTACTTAGAAGGCTGAGACAGGAGGATTTCAGGTTTGAGGCCAGCCTCAACAATTTAGTGAAGACCTCAGCAACTTAGTGAGCCCTTGTTTCAAAATGAAAAATAAAATAGGGCTGGGGGTATAGTTCAGAGGTAGAATTCTCCTGGGTTCAATTCACAGTACCACAATAAACAAATAAGTGATAGAGAAACAGCAGGTCTTTGATGAAACTTAAACAACATATATTTTTTTTTGGTGGTGGTACTGGGGTTCCTGGAAACCCTCCTACCGCCGGGCTTCACTCCCAGACCTATTTTATATTTTTTTAAATTTGGAAACAGGGTCTCTTAAGCCAGAGATCTGGGTCTCGAATCTGCACTGTCTCCCAAGCGCAGGGATTACAAGTGTGCGCCACCACGCCCGGCTTAAACAACATACTTTTAAATATTCATTGGTGAGCCGGGAGTGGTGATGCATGCTTGATATCCCAGTACTTGGGAGGCTTAGACAAGGAGGATCGTGGACCGCGGACAGCCTCAGCTACTTAGTGAGAAAAAAAATTGAAGAAAAAAAACTCATAAAAAATTGAAAATATTTTGCATTTAATGATAATAAAAATACAACCTGTTAATATTTGTGGGTTGTAGCTAACATAGCACTTAGAGGAAAAATTATAATGATGAGTGCCTATGAGAGGGAAAAAAGACCTCAAATTAATTATCTAAATCTTTGCCTTTAAGATATAGTAAAGGAAGCCAGGTGAGGTGCCACGTGCTTGTAATCCCAGCATTCAGGAGGCCGAGACCAGAAGATCGCGGTTCATGAACAGCTTCAGCTACTTAGTGAGGCCCTTTGGAACTCAGTGAGACCCTGTTTCAAAATAAAGAATAAAAAAAAAATAGGGCTGGAGGTACAGCTTGAAGGTAGAATGCCTCTGGGTTCCATCTGTACTGCAAAAAAAAAAAAAATATATATATATATGTATGTATACATATACATACATATACATATACATACATACATACACACACACACACACACACACACACATATATATATAAATAAAAGGAAGCTGGGAGTGGTGGCGCACGCTTGTAATCCCAGCATTCGGGAGGCTGAGACCTGAGGATCACAGTTCGCGGACAGCCTCTGCAACTCAGTGAGACCCGGTTTCAAACTAAAGAATAAAAAATAGGGCAGGGGGTATAGCTCAGAGGTCGAATGCCCCTGGGTCCACCCCCAGACCGGCACATAAATAAATACATACATACATAAATAATAAATAAAAATAAATAAAAAAATCCAAAGATTGTGTGAAGCGGCATACAACTGTAATCCCAATGCTTGGGAAGCTGAGACAAAAGGATTTCAGGTTCAGGGCCCCCTTCAGCAATTTCATGAGGCCTTCAGTAACTTAGCGAGCCCCTGTTTCAAAATAAAATATAAAGTCCAGGACTTGGGAGGCTGAGACAAGAGGTTGGTTCAAGACTAACATTAGCAATTTAGTTAGACACTCAGCAACTTAGAATCAGGGGCTGTGAGTGTGCCTCCGCGGTGGAATGCCCGTGGGCTCCATCCTTAGCACTCTACACACACACACAGTGCCCACTCATAGGCTGGGTGAATCAGCTCGTGAATAAGTGTAAAGCACTTAGGACAGGCTGGCACAGAGGAAGTGCTCACTAAGCGCCGCCCAGTTAGGAGACTTGAATGTAGAGTTCCTTTTCTTAACCACGGAGCCCAGCCCTGGCGTCCAGTAAATCCTAGTTCCCATCCCTCCACTGAGCCTCAGCGCATTCGAGGAGTAAGGCTTGATACTGAAGGATGTATTTTGCAATCTTAGGGCGGATCTTGAGTTTCAATTTCTTAAATTTTCTTTCCTATTTTTCAATGTTGAAACAAAATATCTACCAGGCCTGGTCCAGGTACATGACTATAATTTCAGTACTTGGAAGGCAGAGACAGGAGGATTGCAAAATTGGGACCAGCATTAGCAATTTAGCAAGACCTTCAGCAACTTAGGGAGATACGATTTTAAAACAACAACAAAAATAAATAAATAAAAAAGGGCTGGGAGAATAGCTCGGAGGTAGAATGTCCCTGGTTTTAATTCCCAGTAGAATGCATGCGCCTGCACTGCACACACACACACACACACACACACACACACACACACACACACTGACAGCTGGGCATCTGGTGTCACTTGCCTGTTACCCCAATACTGGGGAGGCTGAGACAGGAGGGTGGAAGCTTTGAGGTCAGCATCAGCAACTTAGTGAGGTCCCTTAGCAACTTAAGGAGCCGCTGTTTCTAAAACAAAACAAAACAATAAAACTATTGGAAAAATTATAAATCGTGAATCAAAACCTTACCGGTGAATATCAGATACTGACCCTCCTCCTAGATCCCATCCTAGCCGCGTCCCCTTGGCCGGAGCGGCCCACCAGGTTTAGTGTCCCGCCAGCCGCGGACTGCAAACCGAGGGCTGCCCCTCTCCCCTCTTTCTTTTTCTTCTGTCACAGTTAGGTAGACACTAACAGAAGAGTCGGGAGCGTAATCCCTAGTACTTGGGAGGCGGAGACAGGATTGTAGCTTTAAGGCCAGTGTCAGCAATTTAGCGAGATCCTCAACAAATTAACCAAGACTTCAAAATTAAAAAATACGCCGGGCGTGGTGGCGCACGCTTGTAATCCCCGCGCTTGGGAGGCTGAGACAGGAGGATCGCGCAGGTTCGAAGCCAGCCTCAGCTACTTAGTGAGGCTCTCAGCAACTCAGTGAGACCCTGTTTCCAAATAAAATATATTTTTAAAAAAGGTCTGGGACTATAGCCCGGAAGTAGAAAGCCTCTGGGTTCCACCCCCAGTACCACCAAAATTAAAAAATAAAATAGGGCTGGGAGTATACCTCAGAAGTAGAATGCCCTGGGCTTAATTCCCAGAACCCCCCACCCCAAATAGCCCAAAACAGATGTAGTATCGGGATGCAGGGTGGTGGTACGGACGGGAGATGCGCAGGTGGTGGCCGAAAAGGGCATCCCTGAAGAACGAGGTGTGTGGGAGGAAAGGGCGATAAAAAGCAGGAAATCTTCTGAAGGGGGTGGGGGGGGAGTGGGGCGGCGCCGGGTCGCCCGAGCGGAGTTCAGAAGAGAGCAGTCCCTGGCCGTCAGAGCCGCGGGCGAGCGCAGACGCAGCCCGAGGTCCAGGGCGTCCCGCCCAGCCGCGCCATGGGAGGCGCGCACGCCCGGAGCCCGCAGCCCCTGACGGCCGCCGCGCCCGCGTGAGTCCCGGCCGGGGCGGGCTGGGCTTGCGGGGACGCCCCGGGACCCGCCGCGCAGACCCCGAGTGCGGGGCGGGCGGGGAGGCTCGGCCACCCGAGGGACCCGCGCCCCCAGATGCGAGTCAGCGGGCCCCGGGCGGGCGGGGCGGGCGGCTCCCGAGAACCCCCCCTGGGCGATCTCAGAAAAAGAGCTGCATTGTCACGGCAGCAATTAGGCTTTTGTTCTGGGACAGCAACAACTGGGGACAGCAAGTACAGTGATGCAGGCCGGGAGGGAGGGGCAGGTTGTCACAACTGATTTTAGCGAAGGTCCGCGGCTGCAAAGATGGCCAGGCACACGCGCTGGAGAATTTAGCCTGTACATGTTGAGTTTAAACTTTTTTTTGAAAGTGCATGTGTGTTTCCGGTGAGGGAAGACCATACGAATTCAGCAACGTCAAAGCAATTTAAGTTGTGGTAGACACACACTCGCCCATCATGTAGGCCGCCTGGGCCTTTTGATCATCTTTCCCGTGCAAAGTAGCTTCCCTGGTGTTCAAATGCAGGACATGATGTTTGTGCCCCCTAATAGTTATATATGATCACAAATGGAAACTTAGTTCCGGCAGTTTGTTCATAATAAGGATAGCTGAGATTCATTAAGCAGGTAAGATGTGCAAAAATGTCTCTAAATACGCTCACTTAATCCTCAAGAATACCAGTTCGTTTCTGTTATTGTCAGCACTTTACTTTTGAGGGAACTGGAGCACAGAGAGGTTAAGTAACTTGTCCAGGGTCACACAGCCAGGAAGCTGGGGATCCCAGGTGGTCTAACCCAGAGCTTGCCCTGCAGCTGCCTCCCGTCCCAGAGCTGGACTATCCTAGGAAATAATCAAATTTTTGTCCCAAGTGGCAGATCACCCTCTCCTTTTACCCTTGAGTTTTGCCTGAATAAAGGACAAATCTGAATGAGCAATGTTTTATACCCAAAAGATGAAATTCACTAAAGTTGATTTACCCCCGCCCCTTGGTACTGAGTACGGAACTCAGAGGCTTCTACCTCTGAGCTGTACTCCAAACTTTTTGAAAGAGGGTCTCACTAAGTTGCTGAGGCTGGCCTCCCACCTCTGATCCTCCTATCTCAGCTTTCCAAGTACTGGGATTACAAGCATGCACTAGCATGCCCAGCTAGTTTATTTGACTTTTAAGAAATAAACCTAAGAGGCAAGATAACATTGAGGTGAAGTTGAGTTTTAGGAGTAGATAGTTTTGGCTTCGATTCCAGGCTCTGCTTTTTAACAGCTGTTCCTTAACCTCTCTGTGTCTCAGGTTTCCCATTTGAAAAATAGAATTGTTGGACCTGTCGGCCCCCAGGAAGCACACACCCTCCCAGTAATCACTCACAGGCAGAGGTCGATGCAATTTGCAAGAGGTTTTATTATGTCCAGCGCTGGGGTCGCCTCGCAAGTTGAGGAATCGACCCTTAGCAACAGATGTGGGCAGTTTTTATACACTTTAATTACAGAGGCGCGGTTATTATTAGGTGTTTTATTATCATTGGTTCTTATTTTTAACCTGTCTCAGGATTGGGTGGTTTGGCCAGAGATATCATTTTTTAGCTTTAATGACAGTTTGTGGTAACCAAGGTCCTGTTATTCTGGTGAGTGGAAAGTCCCTGAATTGTTACTTTTGTCTTCTAACAATGGTTGATGGGGAGCTAGTTCCTGGAACACAGGGAAGTAAAGTCCTAGTAACGGCAAGTCCCAGTACCTGCAAACAGGGGCACTGGGGCGGAAAGTTCCGAATGCCGAGGTGGTTGGGGTACTGGGGTCCTACAGAATGATAAGCAGGGCATGGTGGCGCACGTCTGTAATCCCAGCACTGGGGAGGCAGGGACAGGAGGATCATGGTTCAGGATGGGGTTCGTGGACAGTGGACAGGCTCAACTACTTCAAAACTCAGTGAGACCCTGTTTCAAAAAATAAAAATACTAAAAATATAGGGTTAGGGGTGGAGCTTGGAGGTACAATGCCCCTGGGTTCCATCCCCAGTACTGGGGAAAGAAATGATAAAAATACCTACTCCTTGGGCTGTTCTGAGGTTGACATAAGATAAATATATGAATCATATGGTATAGTTTTATCTTTGGGCAATACTGCATATTGATTTAGCCAAGGATGAAAGTTAACTCTTTAATATTTATGATTATATGGCTGGGTTTACTGTGTAACTTGAAAGTAAATCGTGGGAACTGGGCCAGTGGTGCACACCTATAATCTCAGTACTTGGGAGGCTGAAAGAGGAGGATTACAGGTTTGAGGCCAACCTCAGCAAATTAGAGAGGCCCTTGGCAACTTAGTGGACCTGTTTTAAAATAAAAAATAAAAAGGGCTGGGTGTGTAGGTCAGAGGTAGAACACCCTGAGTTCAGTGGTACCACTAAACACACATACAAAAAGTAAATCATGAGACCATTCGCTGATTCTAAAAATAGTCAGTGCGCAGCATGTGTTAGGGTGTTAAATATCAATTGCTAAGTTATCCAGTGGCTTCTCAATAGAGAGAGGACCCTTCTCGCCAATGAAATTTCACATGTACCTTATACATTTTGCAAAGCTTGCCTAAAAATGACCAACATAATACGCCCATCTTTTGTCATTGCCTAGGAATACAGCCCTTCTCCACTTGAGTGTGTACACTGACAAGCACGTGGGGCTGGGGTGTACATCAATGTAGGGTGATTGCCTAGTGTACCGTCCCCCACAAGGCCAGCACGTAAACAAATGTGGCCCCCATTGGAGTTACTGGGCTCATGAGTGCGCAGGCTCTGCTCGGTGAGGAAGCCTGGGGAAGCATTTGGCATGTCCAGGTGAGAGCCCCTTTAGAAAGACAAGACTCTACACCTTTAAAAGCAACAGCGTGCTTCTTACTAAGGCCTGCCTTGTTCAGAGACACAAGCCACAAGTCCCTCCGGGTCCAAGAAACGGGGTGGGGCTCACTGTTAACATCACTGGGCTGCAGATTTCCTCTGCAGGATGTGGCTGTCAGGGGTAACGCCGGCCTCAAGGAAGTGCCTCTACTCAGAGTACGGCGTTTTCAAAATCTATTGTGCCTTTAAAAAAAAAAAACATAAAAATCACACGAATAGTGCTGTAATTATGGTGTTTGCGTTCTGAGGGAGAAATTATGTTTCAGAATGTTCAGTTTGTATTTCAGAATAATTTAATCAAGTACTAAAAGGAACCAGATAAATCTCTTTCAAGAGCTCTGTTGTGAAACATAGTCAAGTATAGATACACATGAAAAGTCTTGTCTTTTCTTTTCTTTTCTTTTCCTTTCCTTTCTTTTCTTTTCTCTTCTTTTCTTTTCTTTTCATACTGGGGATTGAACCCAAAGACATTCTACCTCAACACCACCCTGGCCTTTTACTATTTATTTATTTGATGGAACCCCAGGTCTCTCTACCTCCGGACTACATTCCCAGACCTATTTTATATTTTATTTGATAACAGGGTCTCACTAAGTAGCTGAGGCTGGCTTCTAACCTGTGCGATCCTCCTGTCTCAGCCTCCAAATACTGGGATTGCAAGCATGCACACATCACACCCGGCCTTTACTTTTTATTTTAAAGCAGGGTCTTAAAAATTTCTGAGGCTGGCTTTGAACTTAGGATCCTTCTGTCTCAGCCTCCCAAATAGTGGGATTATAGCCATGCACCATCATGCTCGGCTGAAAAGCCTAATTTTAAATAAAATTCATACCACTGGACGTGGTGAAACATACTTGTAATTCCAGTACTTGGAAGGCTGAGACAGGAGGACTGTAGATTCAAGGACAGCCTTAGCTACTTAGTGAGGCCCTCTGCAGCTTAGTGAGACCATGATATAAAATAAAGAATAAAAAAAATAGAAAGCTGGGCGTGGTGGAGCATGCTTGTAACCCCAGCATTTGGTAGGTTACGACAGGAGTATTGCGCAGGTTCAAAGCCAGCCTCAGCTACTTAGTGAGGCCCTTTGCAACTCAGTGAGACCCTGTTTCAAAATAAAGAATAAACAAATAGGGCTGGGGGTGTAACTCGTAGGTAGAATGCCCCTGGGTTCCATCCCTAGTACCACAATAAATAAATAAATAATTAAATAAATAAAATTTCTTATAGAAAAGTATAGCTTCCAGTCTTCTTCAAACCCAAGGAAACAAATGGTCTGGCTTTGGTGAACGCGAGGAGAGGGTTTGACTTCACTTTTGCAATCCTGCTAGAATACTTACGAACTTAGTTTAGCAACCCCTTGGAATTATAGTGTTTGTTAGTTTGTGTGGTGCCAGGGATTACCTCTAGCCCTATTTTATTTTTTATTTGGAAATAGGGAAACGAGTATGCACCACCACATCCAGCTGATTACTAATATATTAAGTTCTAAGTGCCAGTCTCTGTACCAATAACATATACCACTTGTAAAAGTAGATATGAAGGCTGACATAACGGAGCACACCTGTGATCCCAGTGCTTGGGAGAATGAGACAGGAGAATCACAAGTTCAAGGTCAGCCCAGGATTGTAGTGAAGCCCTCAGTGACTTAGTGAGACCCTGTTTCAAAATAAAAAAACCAAATAGGGCTATGGGAGTTGCTCAGAAGTAGAACACCCCTGAGTTTAATCCTGAGTGCCAAAAAACAAACAAACAAACAAACAAACAAACAAAAACAAGTAGATATGATTACTGCCATTCTAAAGATGCAGACATGTGCCCAGCTGTAGAGTTCAATTACACTTCCATCTGGACATATAGTGATGCACTCCTACAATTCCAGTACTTGGGAGGCTGAGACAAGAGAACCACAAGTTCAAAGCCAGTCTTAGCAACTTAGCTAGACCCTGTCTCAAAATAAAAAATAAAAAGGGCTGGGGGTGTGGCTCAGAGGTAGAGTGCCCCTGGGTTCAGTCTCTAGTACCCAAAGCAAAAACAAACAAAAAACCTCAGAGGTTGAGCTCTTTGGAAGGAATATACTTTAGTGAGACGGGGTCTCTTCTGAAGAGAAGGGAGAGCAGCTGTGTGCATTTCAGACCTCTTATAAAGGCAAGGTACAGCAAGGCCCTGCTGCAAAATAAAATAGGGCTGGGGGTGTAGCTCAGAAGTAGGACTGCTTCTGGGTTCAGCCCCCAGTACACAAAATAAAAATAAAATAAAATAGGGCTGGGGGGAATAGCTCACTAGTAGAACACCCCTGGGTTCAATCCCCATTACCATCTACAAAAATGTGTTAGAGAGGCCTAGAGGAAGTTGGAAAAGACCCAGAAACACTAGCTGCATGAAAAATTAAAAGAATTTCAGTATTTAGAGAAGTACTCTAAGAGATATAAAAATATATAATTTTAAGGGGATGTTGGCTGCCTACATACATCTCTAGGGAAGCCAGTCCAAAAGAAAATGGTTTGGATTTTAGGGCAAGGGAATTATTTGTGTGTATATGTTGATTGTAGACATCACAACTTCCAGATTCTGAGGGAACTGACAATAGTAAAATAAGTTAATAAGGAGAAAAGAACTCCTCTCTGCAAATCCTTAAAAGTAAGATAGAGCAGCTGGGTGTGATGGCGCACGCTTGTAATCCCAGTACTTGGGAGGCTGAGACAGGAGGCTGAGTACAAGTTTGAAGCCAGTCTCAGCTACTTAGTGAGGTCCTCAGCAACTTAGTGAGACCCTGTTTCCAAATAAAACATAAAAAATAGGTCTGGAAGTATAGCCTGGAGGTAGTATGCCCCTGGGTTCCATCCCCAGTACCACACACACACACACACACACACACACACACACACACACACACAAAAGTAAGATAGAGCTGAGCACGGTGGCACATTCCTGTAATCCCAGTACTTGGGAAGCTGAGACAGGAGGATCACAGGTTCGAGGCCAGCCTCAGCAGCTTAGTAAAACACTGTTTCAAAATAAAATATAAAAAGGTTGAGAGCCGGGCGTGGTGGCGCACGCTTGTAATCCCTGCGCTTGGGAGGCTGAGACTGGAGGATCGCGCAGGTTCGAAGCCAGCCTCAGCTACATAGTGAGGCTTTCAGCAACTGAGTGAGACCCTGTTTCCAAATAAAATATAAAAAAAGGTCTGGGAGTATAGCCCGGAGGTAGAAAGCCTCTGGGTTCCACCCCCAGTACCACCAAAAAAAAAAAAAAAAAAAAGGTTGAGGATATTGGAGGTAGAATGCCTCTGGGTTTAATCTCCAGCAGAAGAAAAAAATAATAAGCTAGATACTCCATTAAGGGATGGTCCTCAGAGGGAGTTAGGTGTCTGGCAAGACAATTTCTGTCTTGCGTGTCATGGAAAAACACAATCATTTGTGGAGAGTCCCCAGAAGTTCCCAGGTTTGGGGAGGGAAACTCACCTCAGGACCTTGGGGTACTTGGCTGCTAAGGGGCAAAGAACTTCAGCACACTCCAGTCAGAAACAAAGACAGAGGTTTTATTTAGGAAAAGTGGGGAAACATGTTCAAGGGAGAATGCGGGCTACCTCGAGAGTGTGAGACCCATAGACCTTTACCGTTCTTTTATAGGGACCCTAAGAGGCGGTGGCTAGGAATGCATGGCAGGGCTGGGGTGCCATGGGGTGCCCAGTCTCCTTTCTTTAAATTCTCAGGTGATGCCTGCCTTGTCATAAGGCGAGAGTTCTTTAGAACTCTAAGCATCCCAGGAAGTTCCGCTGTGAAGACAGGCCATTATAATTAAAAATGTGGCCTATTAAGGGCTCTCACCCGAGAAAGAACAGACTCTGTAAGGTGAAGTGAAGGATTATAAAGCTTCTAAACTTTAAAACTGTATTTTCCTTTTCCTCACCAGTCTTCTCCTTTCTACCTAATATTTTATTTCTCCTATCCCACCTCATTGCTTACTTGCTTTCTGTACTTGGGATTGAACCAGCTATACCTCTCTACCTCTGAGCTATACTCCTAGGCGTGTGTGTGTGTGTGTGTGTGTGTGTGTGTGTGTGTGTGTGTGTTACTGGAGATTGAACCCAGGGTGTTCTACCTCTGAGCTACACCCCCAGCTCGATAATATTTTTTATTTTGAAGTGACCTCACTGAGTTGTGGAGGGCCTTGCTAAATTGCTGAGGCTGGCCACAAACCTGCGGGCCTTCTGTCTCAGCCTCCCAAGTACTTGGATTAAAGGTGTATGCCACCACACCTGGCTTTTTTTTGGGGGGGGGGTGTGCAGGAGTACTAGTTGCCAGCATACTAGGTGCAGGTATTTGTTAGTCGAAGACTAGAATTTGAACTGGTACTTCCCATGTGGTGGTAAACACTGGAGGTCTGCCTTCTAAAGGAAGTCCACTCTGGCTACCATGGCACCTCGGCCCCATCCCCCAGTGTGGTAAAGGATGTATGTTAGGCGTTTTTCCATGGCTATGACCAAAATACCTGATGTGAATAACAGAGGAGGAAAAATGAGAGAGACAGAAGCAACCTGGGACTGAAGTAGTCCCTAAGCCCACACCCCCAGTGACCTCCTCCTCCAGCCACAGCCCAAGTTACCAGCCTGCAAACCCATTCTAATTATTATTATTATTATTATTATTATTATTATTATTATTATTAGTGGTGGTGGTACTGGGGTTCCTGGAAGCCCTTCTATCTCCGGGCTACACTCCCAGACCTTTTTTTTTATATTTTTATTTGGAAACAGGGTCTCTTAAGCCAGCATGGCTGGCTTCGAACCAGCACGATCCTCCTGTCTCCGCCTCCCAAGCGCGGGGAATACAAGCGTGCGCCACACGCCTGGCGAAATCCATTCTAATTATTAATCCATCCGGGAACTTACCTACTGATGAGATGAGAGCCTGATTCCATTATTTTATTTTACATTTTTGTGGCACTGGGGTTGGAACCCAGGAGCATTCTACTTCCAAGCTACACACCCAGCCCCATTTTTTATTCTTTATTTTGAAACAGGGTCTCAGTAAGTTTCAGAAGGCATCACTAAGTTGCCAAGGCTGGCCGCAAACTGTGCTCCTCCTCTCTCGGCCTCCCAAGTCCTCCACGCCCGGCTGATTCCATTATTGCTGCATTGCCAATACATGAGCTTTTCAGGAGACACTCTGTTCACACCATAACAGAATGCAAAACATGAAAATTCACCATTTTAGCCATTTCTAAGTGCATGGTTCAGTAACACGAAGAATGTACAATCGTCTCCACTATCTATTTACAGAGCTGTTCCATCATACCAAAGAGAAAATCTACATTTAACCAGCTCCTCTTTCTCGCTTTCTCAGCTCCCGGAACCTCTAGCCTACTTTCTGTCTCGATGTATCTATTCTAGGTCCCTCATATACGTGGAATCATATGTGTCTGGCTTACTTCACATAGCATAATGTTTTTGAGGTTAATCTATGATAAAGAATGTATCCGAATTTCATTTATTTTATTGGTTATCACCAGCCATTTGTATGTGGGGATGTGCGTACACACACACCACATTCTGTTTATCCGCACACTTATGGATGGATATGTGAATTTCCTCCGCTTTCTGGCTACTGTGAACAGTTCTACTTTGAACATTAATATACAAGTGTACATGAGACCCTGCTTTAAATTATTTTAGATATACTCATAGAAACTCTATATTTAACTTTTTTTTTTTTTTTTTTTGGTGGTACTGGGGTTCCTGGAAGCCCTTCTACCTCCGGGCTACACTCCCAGACCTATTTTTATATTTTTTTATTTGGAAACAGGGTCTCCTAAGCCAGCTCGCGCGGCTGGCTTCCAACCTGCGTGATCCTCCTGTCTCTGCCTCCCAAGCGCGGGGATTACAAGCGTGCGCCACCACGCCCGGCTATGTTTAACTTTTTGAAGAACCACCAAGCTGTTTCCCATAGTGAGTGCACCATTTTACATTCCCACCAACAAGAAATTCTCTCCCATTCTGTGGCTCTCTATTGAGGTTCTTGATGGTTTCCTTTGCTGTACAGAAGCTCTTCAGTTTAATGCAATCCCACATATTGATCCTCCTTTTAATTTCTTGTGCCTTTGGGATCTTGTTGAGAAAGTTTTTACCTGCGCCTATGTGTTGAAGTGTTAGACCTATGTCCTCTTCAAGAAGCTTCAAGGTGTCTGGTCAGATCCCAAATCTGATCCATCTTGAATTGACTCTTGTACAGGGTGAGAAAGTGGGGTTTATTTCCATGTTTCTGCATGTATGTTGGCCAGTATTGCCAACACCATTTGTTGAACAGGCTATCTTTTTTCCAGTGTACGTTTTTGGCCCCTTTGTGAAAAAAAAAAATCAATTGGCTATAAGTGTGCAGATTTATTTCTGAGTCTTCTGCTTCATTGGTCTGTGTGTCTGTTTTTGTGTCAATACCATGCTGTTATTATTATGGCTATGTAATATAGTTTGAAGTCAGGTATTGTGATGCCTCCTGCAAGGTTCTTGTTACTGAGAACTACTTTGGCTGTTCTGGTTTTTTTTTTTTTTATGAATTTAAGGATTGAGTTATCTATGTCTGTGAAGAATGACCTTGGTAATTTAATGGGTATTGCATTGAATCTGTAGATGACTTTTGGAAGAATGGCCATTTTGATGATATCTGTTCTGCCTGTCCAAGAACATCTAAGATCTTTCCATCTCCTAAGGTCTTCTTTGATTTCTTTTTTCAATGTTTTGTAATTTTCTTTGTAGAGCTCTCTTACGAACTCCTTGGTTAGGTTTATTCCTAAGTATTTTATTTTGGGGAGGTATATTGTGAGTGGAAGTGTTTCCTGAATTTTTTTTCCAGTGGATTTATGGTTGTCATACAGGAAATTTTCTGATTTTTTAAGATTGATTTTGTATTCAAACACTTTTTGGTGAATTTGTTGATCAGTTCTATAAGCTTTTTGGTTGAATTTGTTGGGTCTTCTAAGTGTAGTATAATGTTATCAGCCAATAGGGATAATTTTAGGTTTTTTTTTTTTTTTTCTATTTGTACTCCTTTGATTTCCTTCTCTTACCTTATTGCTCTGGCTCGAGTTTCAAGTACTATATTGAAAGGAAGTGGTGATAATGGACATCCTTGTCTTGTTCCTGTTTTAGGGGGAATTCTTACAGGTTTTTTTTCCTGTTTAATAAGATGTTGGCTGTGGGCTTATTGGATATTGCCTTTATGATGATGAGGTATGTTCCTTCTATTCCAATTCTCTGCAGTCCTTTTAGCATAAATGAGTGTTGGATTTTTTTTTTTTTTTTTTTTTTTTTTTTTTTTTTGCGGGTCTGGGGATGGAACCCAGGGGCATTTGACCTCTGAGCTACAGCCCTGCCCTATTTTTTATTCTTTATTTTGAAACCGGGTCTCACTGAGTTGCAGAGGCCTCACTAAGTAGCTGAGGCTGTCCGCAAACCACGATCCTCCAGATCTCAGCCTCCCGAATGCTGGGATTACAAGCGTGCGCCACCACGCCCGGCTTGAGTGTTGGATTTTGTTGAATGCTTTTTCAGTGTCTGTTGAAATGATCAACCCTTCTACCTCCGGGCTACACTCCCAGAGATTTTTTTAATTTGGAAACAAGGTCTCTTAAGCAAGCGTAGCTGGCTTCGAACCTGCGTGATCCTCCTATCTCTGCTCCCAAGCGCAGGGATTACAAGCGTGCACCACACGCCTGGCTTTGATCATGTGATTTTTGTCTTTGGTTCAGTTTATATGATGAATAACATGGATTGATTTTCGTATGTTGAACCAGCCTTGTATCCCTGGGATAAACCCTGCTTGGTCATGGTATATAATTTTTTGATGTGTGTGTGTGTGTGTGTGTGTGTGTGTGTGTGTGTGTGTGTTTGTTAGTACTGGTGATGGAACCTAGAGGCATTGTACCTCCAAGCTACACCTGCAGCCCTATTTTTTTTTTTGTCTTTGTATGTATGTATGTATGTATGTATGTATGTATGGTACTGGGGGTAGAACCCAGGGGCTTTTCTACCTCTGGGCTACACTCTCAGACTTTTTTTTTTTTAATATATATACTTTATTTGGAAACAGGGTCTTACTGAGTTCCTGAGAGCCTCACTCAGTAGCTGACACTGGCTTGGAACCTGTGTGATCCTCCTGTCTCAGCCTCCCAAGTGCTGGGATTACAAGCGTGTGCCACCATGCCCGGCTCTTTATCTTTTTATTTTTGAAACAGGGTCTGAGTTGCGGAGGGCCTCACTAAGTAGCTGAGGCTGTCCACAAACCATGATATCTGGTCTCAGCCTCCTGAATGCTGGGATTACGAGTGTGCACCACCACGCCTGGCTCTTGATGTGGTTTTGAATGTGTGTTGCTAGTATTTTAGCAGTTTTGTGTCTAAAGTCATCAACAATAGAGGCCTGTAGTTTTCTTTTCTTAAGCTGTCTTTGATTTTGGTATTAATATGATGTTGGCTTCACATGATGTTTTTGGGAAAGTCTTGTTTCTTTGTATTTCATGAAACAGATTTAGAAGTATTTGGATTAGCCCGTCTACAAAGGTTTTATAAAATTCACTTTGGAAACCGTCTGGCCTGGGGCTTTTGTTTGATGGTTGGCTCTTTATTGCCTACTCGGTTTCTTTGATTGCTATTGGTAGCTTCAGTTCTTTATCTTCTTGGTTTAATTTAGGAAGGTTGTATGAGTCTAGAAAATTGTCAGTTCCTTCTAAGTTTTCCATTTTGTTCTAGTATAATTTTTCAAAGTAGTTTCTGATAATCCTCTGGATTTTCATGCTGTTGGTGGTAATACCTCTTTTTTCATCTCTTATTTTAGTAATTTGGATTGATTCTCTTTTTTGGTTAGGTTGGCTAGGCTAGTGGTTTATCTCTCTTGATTATTTTTTTCAAGAAACCAGCTTTTGGTTTTGTTGATTTTCTGTATTTTTTTTTATTCTCTACTTCATTGATTTCTGCTCTGATTTTAATAATTTTTTGTCTTCCACTGGTTTTGGAGTTAGATTGTTACTGTTTTTTTGAGAGTTTTGAGGTGTGTTATTAGGTTATTTATTTGGTAACTTTCTCTTCTTCTTATATGGGCACTCAGTGCTATGAATATTCCTCTTAATGCTGCTTTCAAGGTGTCCTACAGTTTTGATAGGTTGTATCTCCATTTTCATTTGTTTCTAGGAATTTCTTAATTTTACCTCTTACTTCTTCTATGACTGGAAACAGGGTCTCTTAAGCCAGCGAGGCTGGCATTGAACCAGCGTGATCCTCCTGTCTCCGCCTCCCAAGTGTGGGGATTACAAGCACAGGCCACCACGCCAGGCTATAAACCACTTACTCTTTTAACTTTTTTTTTTTTTTTGAAAATAGCTTGCTGGACGTGGTGGTGCACGCTTGTAATCCCAGCATTTGGGAGGCTGAGAAAGGAGGATCACGGTTTGCAGACAGCCTCAGCTACTTATTGAGGCCCTCTGCAGTCAGTGAGATCTTGTTTCAAAATAAAGAATTAAAAAATAGGGCTGGAGTGTATTCAGAGGTAGAACGCCCCTGGGTTCCATCCCTAGTACCACAAAAAAGAAAAGAAAAGAAAAAAGAAATTGCTAACCAGTTATTCCAATACTAGTTAGTAGATTTTAATTATACAAATTGTTATTCAAATCTGCTCTTATCTGCCATTTTCTTTTGTTTAGTTCATTTTGACCTTTCTTTATATTTTGAGAGAGTTTTGGGTTTTTTTTTTTTTGTTACTGAGGACTGAACCCAGGGTTTTCTACCACCATGCCACACCTCCAGTCTTTTTTGAGTTTCTTTGTTTTGAAACAGGGTTTTTCTAAGTTGCTGAAGGTCTCCCTACATTGCTAAGGCTTGCTTCAAACCTGTGATCCTCCTGTCTCAGCTTCCCAAGTTCTGTAATTGCAGACCTGTGCTACAACACTGAGCTCAGAAAGAAGCATTTTTTAAGCTATGCTTTTTATTGACTTATAAAAAATTTTAGTTATTTTTCTGCCGGGCGTGGTGGCGCACGCTTGTAATCCCCGCGCTTGGGAGGCTGAGACAGGAGGATCGCACGGGTTCGAAGCCAGCTTCAGCTACTTAGTGAGGCTCTCAGCAACTTAGTGAGACCCTGTTTCCAAATAAAGTATAAAATAGGTCTGGGAGTATAGCTCGGAGGTAAAAAGCTCCTGGGTTCCACCCCCAGTACCACCAAAAAAAAAAAAAGTTATTTTTCTTACCTTATAAAAAATTAAACAGTTCCCCTATAGACCATATCTTGTTTCCCCAATTATTAACATCTTATATTAGTATGGTACATTAGTTACAATGAAAGACTCAACATTGATACATTCTTATTAACTAAAGTCATATTTATTCAAATTTCCTTAGTCCCAGGGAGTAGTGGCACATGCTTGTAATCCCAGCATTTGGGAGGCAGAGACAGGAGGATCGGGATTCTCGGACAGCCTCAGCTACTTAGTGAGGCCCTTTACAACACAGTGAAACCATGCTTCAAAATAAAGAATAAAGCTGGGCGTGGTGGGGCACGCTTGTAATCCCTTGCTTGGGAGGCGGAGACAGGAAGATCGCGCAGGTTCGAAGCCAGACGCGCTGGGTTAAAAGACCCTGTTTCCAAATAAAAATATAAAATAGGTCTGGGAGTGTAGCCCGGAGGTAAAAGGGCTTCCAGCAACCCCAGTACCACCAATAAATAAATAAATAGATAAATAAATAAATAAATATTAAAAAATAGGGCGGGGCGTGGTGGCACAGTTTGTAATCCCCTCGCTTGGGAGGTGGAGACAGGAGGAAGGCACAGGTTTGAAGCCAGCCACGCTGACTTGAATAAAAAGTATAAAATAGGCCTGGGAGTGTAAGCCTGAGGTAGAAGTGTTTCCAGGAACCCCAGTACCAACACCAAAAAAAAAAAAAAAAAAAAAAAAATTAGGACTGGGTTGTCGCTCGGAGGTAGAATGCCCCTGGGTTCCATCCCCAGTCCTGAAAAAAGCAAAACATTTTTTTTTCTTTAGTTTTCATCTGTTGGCCTTTTTTATGTTACAGGATTCTCATCCAAAAATACCACATTATAAATTTAGTAATGTTTATTTTTAACATAAATAAACCTATCATATTTTCCTTTGAGGTTTTCCCTGAGCTTTTATGCTCTTCCCTTCCCCAAATGAGATACTTTTTTTCCCTTCTAGCTTTCTTATGACCTCCTTTTCTTTACAATAAATCATTTACTCTTTTCGGAATATCTAGACTCACTGGTGTGAAATCAGGCTGTAACTTTTTTTTTTTTTTTTTAGAATAGCTAATCATTGGTCCAGTATCAGTAGTAAGTACTAAATAAATAAATGTTCTCTTCCCACAGTTTTATAATACAATTTTCAAAATTCAATATCATAGACTCTTTTTCCTTCTATTTAACCCTTGATGGATTTTTCTTTCCTTTCTTGTTCATTGAGCAAATGTTAGTTTTTGCTTTTCATTATCATTCATTCAGCAAATATTAATTGACTACCTTCCTATGTTTAAGCAGTGTGAACATTTTTGTTTTTATTTAAAGGAGAAAAGATTTGTTTTGCTGGGGTTTTTACATTTTTATACTTTTATTGGTGCAATGTAATTATACACCATAGTGAAATCCAAAATGGTACAAACATTGGTGTATTTCCCTCTGTGTACCCCACCCCTCTCTCTTCATATTTGTTATTTATGTGGGGATTTACATGAGCAGAAGAAAGCATTTCTAAACGCATAAAGTCTGAATACTTGTTTATGATACTGAGGACACAGAACGTGTGCCAGAGAATAAAATAAGAGGAGGTACCTTGAGAACAGAGGGGAATGTGTTGCTTGGAAAAGGAGGGCTTTCGGAAGTGACCTCTTCTCATAGAATTTATACCAGCCTCATCGATTTTAGTACATCTTTTTTTTTTTTTTCCAGTACTAGGGATGGAACTCAGGGTCATTCTACCTCCGAGCTACACCCCCAGCCCTATTTTTTATTCTTTGGTTTTGAAACAGGGTCTCATTGAGTTGCAATGGGCCTAAGTAGTATCTTAGGCTGTCCTCGAACCGCAGTCCTCCTGTCTCAGCCTCCCAAATGCTGGGATTATAAGCATTCACCACCATGCCCAGCTGATTTCAGTCCATCTTAAATTTGCATTTTGAACAATTTAGCTCCCTCTGCTGAAATGGTGACATCAGACATCCTTTAGAAGCCATCTGCATGTTTTGTAAGACATTTTTTACAGTCTCAACTCCTCTCTCTCTCTCTCTCTCTCTCTCTCTCTCTCTCTCTCTCTCTCTCTCTCTTCCCTCTCCTCTCCTCTCCTCTCCTCTCCTCTCCTCTCCTCTCCTCTCCTCTTTCTTGTACTAGAGATTGAGCCTAGGTGCATTCTGCCTCTGAATAATTACAACTGTTGACTGTGTCAGACACTAGAAGCAGTTTACAGAAACTATCTCACAATCTCTACAACCTTACTCCACAATCTCATGAAACAAGTTCTTTTTTCTTTCTTTTTCCCTTCCTTCCCTCCCTCCCTCTCTCTCTCATTTTTTTCTTTTTATGGTACTGAACCCAGGGACATTCTACCTCTGAGCTATGCTCTCAGCCTGTTTTATTTTTTTATTTTGAAACAGGATCTCACCAAGTTGCTAAAGGCTATATTGCTAAGGCTGGCCTCAGACCTACCATCCTCCTGTTTCAGTTTCCCAAGTACTGGGGATTATAGGCATGTGCCACCATGCCCAGCTAGACTTTTTTGTTATATGTGTGGTACTGGGGATTTACCTAGGGGCATCCTACCTCTGAGCTACACTCCTAGTCCTATTTTTTTTTATTGTTGTTGTTTTTGTTGTTATTACTCTTTATTTTGAAACAGGGTCTCACTAAGGTGCAGAGAGCCTCACTAAGTAGCTGAGACTGGCCATAAACCTGGGATTCTCTGCCTCTCAAGTGCTGGGATTACAAGCAGCACCACCATGCTCAGCTTAGATTTTATTTTTTATAATACAATTCAAAGTACTAGCAGATTCATATAATGAACTGCAGATGGCAAACAATGATTTTTTTTTTTTTTTGGTGGTACTAGGGATGGAACCCAGGGGCCTTCTACCTCTAGGCTACACTCCCAGACCTATTTTATATTTTATTTGGAAACAGTGTCTCTTAAGCCAGCTGAGGCTGGCTTCAAACCTGCGCGATCCTCCTGTCTCAGTCTCCCAAGCGTGGGGATTACAAGCGTGCGCCACCACGCCTGGCTTTAAACAATGATTCTTTATCTTCCTCCTCTTTACTGTGGAAACTTGGTAACTGTGCAGAGTTATTAATCACAAGAATCTCTCATTTTGATATTTTTGCATTCTTAGAAGGTGTGTGTGTGTGTGTGTGTGTGTGTGTGTGTGTGTGTGTGTGTGTTACCAGGGATTGAACCCAGGGGCATTTTACCTCTGAGTTAGACACCCATTTCTTTTTAAAATTCTATTCTGGCCGGGCGTGGTGGCGCACGCTTGTAATCCCCGCGCTTGGGAGGCGGAGACAGGAGGATAGCGCAGGTTCAAAGCCAGCTGTGCTGGCTTAAGAGACCCTGTTTCCAATTTTTAAAAATATATTTAAAAGATAGGTCTGGGAGTGTAGCCCGGAGTTAGAAGGGCTTCCAGGAACCCCAGTGCCACCAAAAATAAATAAATTTTAAAAATAAAATAAAATTCTATTTTGTTTGCTTGGAAGCAGAGTCTTGCTAGGTTGCTGCGACTGGTCTTAAATCTGCAATCCTCCTCCCAGCCTCTCAAGTCCTGGGATTACAGGCATGTGCCACCATGCTCAGCAGCTGCTTTGCTCTAGAGTAATAGCTTTGAAAACCTCTCTGGGCTACAGATGTCTAAAACCTTTTTAAACTTTTCCACATGAACACACACATATACGCAATATATAAAAGTTACAAGTGTCAGAAATGACACTCTTATTGTATCCATTATCTCACAAACCCCACTAAGTACCTATTGATCTTTCCACTCTACAGATGAAAAAAATGGGGCCTGGAAAGTTTGAGACACTAAAGTCACAGATTTACTAAGGGGAACAGGGGTTCAGGTCTGAGGAGCTTGTCTGGTGGAGCAGAAGAGAAAAAAAAAAATCACACAGCATTTCTTGAGTGTGTCTGCCAGCCAGGCAGCTGCTTCGCCATCAGAGGCTTCTGTTTATCTGCCAGAAAATGGGTTTTTATGGCTTTTTTCTTACTGATCACATAGTTTTAGGAAAGTAAATGTGTGAAAAAACATCATTCCACCCATTCTGTAGACAAGTCTGTAGACAAACACTGCATCTGCACAGAGCAGATAGAATGCGGTGTGGGTCTCTTTGCTGAATTATTCTTGTCCGTGAGTCTTGCTTTCTTAACAACTGCAAAATGTTATGTTTCTATGGCTACATCAAAACTGTTCTTAAATAGGGGTTTGAGACCACAAAACCGGGAGGCTTGGGCGAGAGGAACTTCCTTTACCTTTCAGGCCTACGTGTCTAAAGACCCTGGAGCATGTCACTGGTCAGATTACACTTCAAATCACTTGCCTCGTATCTGTGAGGCCCTGGGTTCTATTTGCAGTTCTGGAAATAATATTCAGGCTGTGGTACTTCTGGAGAGATGGGTATGAAGCTGTGTGTGTTAGCTTTCTGTCACTGTAACAAAATGCCTGTAACCAACTTATAAAGAAGGTTTCTTTTGGCTCATGGCTCTGAAGGTTCTGGTTGATGATCAGTTGGCATGTGGTAAGCAGCACGATAGGGTGGGAGAGGGTGGTGAATGAAACCATTTTCTCATTAACCATGCCCAGCTAGTGAGACTCTGTTTAAAAGATAAAAAAATAATAATTAGCCCCGGCATGGTGGCGCACACTTGTAATTCCAGCACTTGATAGGCTGAGACAGGAGGATCGCACAAGTTCGAAGCCAGCCTCAGCTACAGGCTCTCAGCAGCTTAGTGAGACCCTGTTTCCAAATAAAGCATAAAATAGGTCTGGGAGTATAGCCCAGCGGTAGAAAAGCCTCTGGGTTCCACCCCCAGTACTACCAAAATAATAATTAATAATAATAATAATAATTTTTAAAATAGGGCTCAGGGGTAGAACCCCCCTGGGTTTGTTCTCTCTCTCTCTCTCTCTCTCTCTCTCTCTCTCTCTCTCTCACACACACACACACACACACACACACACACACACACCATCGCTGCTGCTTCTTGCCTCCTAGGAAAGGCGGCTCTCCAGTCATACCATCAGGGGGCACCACCAGCTCAGGCGGTGGTGGGTTGGGCTGACTATGCCATTTGGATACTAACTTATACTACACAAGCAGAAAAGAAAATAGGGGTCAAGGAGGACGAAATTCAATGCTTTGATACTACCGTTTCCTCTGTGGGCTGGCATTCTATCTCAGAGATATGTTGTCTTATTTACTTCCAGTCTGGGTCAAGGAACATTTCTGTGGCTTCTGAGAAGTTGGGAGCCGCTTCTCCGTTTGTTCCTTGCGTGTTCTTTGGTATTCAGTGGTTGAATTGCAGTGGGAACACCCTGTGTTGGAGGCCAGAGGGGCGCATTGGGACTTTTTGTATTTATGGAAATTCAACTTTTGAAGGAATTCTCTTCAAAAAAATGTTTGTTGGAATGTGTGGCAGAATCGACTGGTGCCCTCTGGTGGCTGCTCTGGCTCCTGACCTGCAAATCTAGAGCAAGTTTTAGTTAAGTAGGAGATTGTGGGGTGTTTATCATGTGTGGTGTGAGTATGTGAGATTTTGGGGTATTTCCCTGTGTGGTGTGTGTACATGAGACTGTGTTGTGTTTGCTGTTTGTCGTGTGTGTGGTGTGTGTACGAGAGACTGGTGGTGTTTGCTGTGCGAGGTATGTGTGGGCTCCTGCAACCAGGGGTCTTGGCCGTGTGTGGTGGGCGTGTGGCCTTCCTGCAGTCCCTCTCCCCGCAGTGCTGGTCCCAGGGAGCTGAAGACCCTGTTCCTGCAGCCTTGTTGCAGGACAGAGCACTCCTACGGATGGCGTCAGATCCAGGTTTCTCAAGCTCTTGACCAGTCGGAGGAGCGGTTCAGCGCTGCATTGTTTATGGCAAGAAAGTATCTCTTACATGAGGAGCCAGGACTGTGGCTCTCGTTTCCTGGCATCTGAACATCTGCACCTCCTCCGCCTTCCTGCAGAGCCCTCCCACTCCCTGCGCCCCCCCCCCCCCTGTCCCCGCAGCCTTCCTGGCAGCCTCTGAAGTGGAATCTCTGCTTCCTTTTTCGGTCATAGTTGCGCTTCTCTGACGCTGGAGAGAGGGCTCCTTGCAGGCTGCTGTGTGTAACAGGCCTGTCTCAAACCTGTGGCCCTTTCTCCTGCAGGTGGGTAACTTATCTAACACCTCCCTGCCCCAGAATGCTGAATTTCTTGGGAATCTTACAAAAGGGCCCCAGATTCGAGTTAGGAAACAGAAACTGTAGAGGTAAAAGGTTTGGAGGGTTGTCAGGGGACATAACATTGGATGGGTTTGAGTGCTGTATCCTTGGGGATCCCTGTTCTAGTGGGGAAGGGCGGGGGTGAGGATGCCATCTAGTCCACCTGAGAAGCCCTCCCGCCCCCACATTAAGAGCTGAGGTGGAGCCACAATAGATAACCACACGCCACTGGGGGCCAAAGAAAATGTGGCTTGTGGATGTAAGATGGAGGGAGGATCACCAGGCAGGCAAGAGCTGCTAAGACCCTTCACCGCTGGGATCCGGCTGTAATTTCAGGGCCACACTCAGGGTCTTCTGAAACCCTTCTTTGCTGAACCCAATTTAGTCAACAATCTGACTATAAGTTGAAAATGTAGTCATCCTATCCCCCCTTTTTGGGGGGGTGTTGAGGATTGAACACGGGGTCATCCTACTATTGGAAACTGATTTTAGAGATGCCACAAATAAAAGGAAAAACGCATGAAACCAAAAGTAACTGGGGAAGGCAATTGTGCTCAGAAGGGTGCAAGCATGTGAGCGAGCAGCTCAGCCTCTCCCTCTAATGCAGAGGCGAGACTTTACAAGCTAATCCTGCTTTGGCTGGTTTTCCCTGGGTAGATTTTACAAAAGGAGAAACGTGAAACCAATATATCCCAGAGTGGAACAGACAGACACGTGTACAGAGTTACCAAATGGAACCCTAAACTACAGCTACAGAATGGAAGTCTGCCAGTTTCTTTTTCTTTTTTAATGTTTCTTGTCCAGATAAATTTAGGACAAGGTCTGAAACAGTTACCCAAGTTTGTTATTTTTTAAATAAATTTTTATTGCTACATTGTAGTCATACATCTCAATTGGATAAAAACTTGTGGAGATATACATGCACACATCACCCAATCAGCCCCTACCCAACCTCTAACCCCTCCCCTCCCCCTCCCTCCTACCCATGCTTGGCTTCCTGATTGACTTTGATTTGTTTAAGTACATTATGTGCTTTATTTATTTATTTATTTGGTGGTGTTGGGGGTGGAACCCAGAGGCTTTCTACCTCCGGGCTATACTCCCAGACCTATTTTTTATTTTATTTGGAAACAGGGTTGCTAAGAGCCTCACTAAGTAGCTGAGGCTGGCTTTGAACCTGCGTGATCCTCCTGTCTCAGCCTCCCAAGCGCGGGGATTACAAGCGTGCACCACCACGCCTGGCTCATCATGTGCTTTAAAGAGTTTCCCTTATCCTCCCTCTTATCCCCTCAGATGTGTCACCTTCATTGCTCCTCTATAGGCTCCCTTCTTCATCGAGCTCCTCCTGTTACCCATTTCTTCCTAATATTTTGCATATTAAGAAAAGCATCTGATTTCTTATTTTTTTGTGACATTTCACTGTAAATGCCATAATTTTGTTCTCCCTTATGGCTGGGCAAAATTCCATTGTGTACATATCCCATAGCTTTGCAATCCACTCATTCGTTGAAGGACATCTTGGCTGGTTCCACAGTTTGGCAATAGTGAACTGTGCAGCTATGAACATAGTTGTTCATGGATTCGTTTGGTATTTTGGTTTTCATTCTTTTTGGTAGATACCCAGAGGTGGTATTGCTGGATCATAAGGCAAATTCATTTTCCTTCTTCTGAGGATCTTCTATACTCCAAAGTGGTTGCACCAATTTGCAATCCCACCAACAATGTCTTAGAGCTTCTATTTCTCCAACTTATTCCCACTTACTGAAAACCTGAAAGCCAGAAGGTGAGTAACTTTAATAAGATGATTCACTCACAATCATTTTTTACTATAGAGGTCACTTGGATCTGGAAATCTGCTGAGAGATTAGGTGAGGCAGCAGCAGCTTCTAGTGTTTCCTGGCCACACAGCTGAAGAAACCCACTGGTCCTTTGCTATGGAGCAGGCCCCAGTTCCAGGCCTGCCGTGCGGCAGAGGTTCCCATTTTTTCCCTCTCTCTATAATTTCTTTAAGTAGGAGAAAATAGTATGTGTCATTTGCAGAGGCTGGGAGCCCAATTCCTTAGCAGCAATGGATTTTATCTCCCCACTGAAAAGCGGAGGCTCGCAGCCTCACCGTGGAGAGCGGGATCCACTGCTCCAAGCACACCCTGGCCCCCAGCGCAGCACAGAGGAGCGCAGCAGCCCTGTGCTGAGGTCTCTGAGACACCCAGCACAGTGAGCCGGCCCAGCAATACGGGCGGGGCTCCCTCCGACTTGCCCGAGACATTTTTCTTACATAGTATGTTGTCCAGAGTTCCTGCACATGTGCAGCAGGAGCAGTCTACCTTTGGAGAGATTTCTTCAAAAATTCAAGTTGGATTGGATTGGATCTGTCTGCCTCTCCCAAATACTGGCCGCCGCCGCTACCGCCATCTTAGTCTGTCTCTGTGAACCTTTTTCTTACATAGTATGTTGTCCAGAGTTCCTGAGCATGTAGGACAGGAACAGTCTACTTTTGGGGAGATTTCTTCAAAAATTCAAGGTGAATTTGGTTGGATCTGTCTGCCTCTCCTGAATACTGGCTGTCGCCGCCGCCTTCTTGGTCTCTCCTAGAGTATGTTTTTGTTAAGTATTCCTGTGCCTGTGTGGCAGGAGCAGTCTGCTTTCTGATCTCTTCTGGGATATCCCTCCAAAAATCACTTTTCTTGCAGTGGTGGGTGCTGTGCTGCTGTCTTGCCTCTAATTCTGCCTTTTTCCACACTCTCTCTCCTATATTTAAGATAGGAAGTCATGACTGGAAATGTTTCTGTGTGTTGTCCCAATTAGCTATTAAATAAAAATCTGTTGTCCAAGGTTTCTCAGAGGGATGCATGTCCTATTCAGCCACTGCCAACCTACACTGCTCTGGCCGTGGTCGCCACTGCAACTACAGCTGCCACCATCTTCCTCTTCAATATTATTATTTATTATTATTATTTTTTTTTTTTTTGCGGGTCTGGGGATGGAACCTAGGGTCATTCGACCTCCGAGCTACATCCCTTGCCCTATTTTTTATTCTTTATTTTGAAACTGGGTGTCACTGAGTTGCAGAGGGCCTCACTAAGTGGCTGAGGCTGTCTGCGAACCGTGATCCTCTGGTCTCAGCCTCCCGAACGCTGGGATTACAAGCATATGCCACCACGCCCGCCTAATATTTTTTATTTATTTATTTATTTATTTATTTTGGTGGTACTGGGAGTGGAACCCAGAGGCTTTCTACCTCCGGGCTATACTCCCAGACCTATTTTATATTTTATTTGGAAACAGGGTCTCACTCAGTTGCTGAAAGCCTCACTAAGTAGCTGAGGCTGGCTTCGAACCCGTGCGATCCTCCTGTCTCAGCCTCCCAAGCGTGGGGATTACAAGTGTGCGCCACCACGCCTGGCTAATATTTTTTAATAAAAGAAAACAATACATGTCTTTTGCGGGAGTTGGGGGCCCAAGTACTTAGTAGCAATGTGTTTTATCTCCCCGCCAAGAGCGAAGGCCCACAGCTTCACCACGGAGAGCAGGTTCTGCTGCTCGGAGTGCACCCAGCCCCAGTGCTGCGCAGAGGAGCTTGGCGGCCAGGAGCGCCCTTGGCTCCTGGGATGCGTGGCACCAGCCGACCCGATTATGCAGGGCTCCATCTTGTTACGGTTTGAGAAGATGTTATCAAACCACAAAAAGATAAAAAGCACGGGTTCTTGTCCTGAGCTAAGGATAAATACACATTAGTTCGGACTCTTGCTGAAGATTTAAAGAAGTTTATTAAAAAGATAGAAATACAGAAGACAGTTACAGCCTCATGTACCCAAGAGTAACATGAGGGGGTGGTTTGAACGAATTCACCAAAGATACAACACGTGGACCAGACTTTTTATACACATGACCTCCATCTTGTTCATGTAATTCTGACATAGTAAATGTCCCTGTAAGGTACCTCCCCTTACCCTGTAAGGTACCTCCCCTTACTTAGGTGTCTCTTTTCTTTTTCTTTCTTTCTTTTTTTTTTCTTTTTTTTTTTTTTTTTTTTTTTGGTGGTACTGGGGTTCCTGGAAGCCCTTCTACCTCCGGGCTACACTCCCAGACCTATTTTTTATTTTTGGAAACAGGGTCTCTTAAACCAGCACAGCTGGCTTCAAACCTACGCGATTCTCCTGTCTCTGCGATTACAAGCGTGCGCCACCACGGCCGGCCTAGGTGTCTCTTCATGAAAGTGGACCCTCCTCCATCCTAGCTAGATTATCCCATTATTATGTAAACCTGTCTTTAGAGCGAGGATGAGGAAGTCCTAGTTCCCCTCTTCTATGGACTTGTTAATTACCTTTAGCTAGGTTAATTTACATTGGAATAGTTGCTTGCTTTCTTTTTGACAGAAAACAAGTCCTTTCTCCAATTTTTTTTTTTTTTTTTGATGGTACTGGGGTTCCTGGAAGCCCTTCTACCTCCGGGCTACACTCCCAGACCTATTTTTATATTTTTTTATTTGGAAACAGGGTCTCCTAAGCCAGCGCGCGCGGCTGGCTTCGAACCTGCGCGATCCTCCTGTCTCTGCCTCCCAAGCGCGGGGATTACAAGCGTGCGCCACCACGCCCAGCTCCAATTTTTGAAATATAATAATCAGAGCTTTCTTGAATCTTCCTAGGCCATTCCCAATACTGCTACACATCTGACACACCCTGACCATTTTTCTTACATAAGATGTTGTCCAGAGTTCCTGAGCATGTGGGGCAGGTGCAGTCTACTTTCGGGGAGATTTCCTCAAAAGTTCAAGGTGGATTAGAATGAATCTACCTGCCTCTCCCCAATATTGGCCATTGTTGCCGCGGCCATCTTGACCCTCCTCCCAAGCATTTTTCTTACATAGTATGTGGTCCCGAATTCCTGAGCATGTGGGGCAGGAGCAGTCATTTTTGGGGGAGATTTCTCCAATAGTTCAAGGCCAGTTGGATTGGGTTTATCTACCTCTCCCAAGTATTGGCCTCCAGTGCCGCTGCCATCTCTGCCATCTAGGTCTATTTCTTCTCTCTTATATTTTAGGTAGGATGTCATGGCTATAAATGTCTCTATGTGTTGTCCTAGATATTAAACCAAAATCTGATATCCGGGGTTTCTCAGAGGAATACATGTCCTATTTGGCTGCTGCCAGCTATCATTGCGACCACCCAGTCTGCCAGTTTCTATGTGATCTGTAACTTTGATAGAAAAGATTTCTTTCCTTTCTCACACTACCTATGAGCTACACCTTCAGCTCTTTTTATTTTTATTTTGAGACAGGTTGCTGAGAGCCTTGCCAAATAGCCTATAATCCTTCTGTTTCAGCCTCCCAAATACAGGATTACAGATGTGCGCCACATTATCTGGCCTTAGTTTCTTTTAATTCATTAATCAATTTATGGTACTGGGAATTGAACTCAGGAGCATTCTACTTCTGAACTGCACCTCCAGCTTTTTTTTTTTTTTTTTGAAACAGGGGCTTGCTAAATTGCTGAGGCTGGCCTTGAACCTGTGATCCAGCCTCCCAAGTACTGGAATTACAGGTGTGTGCCATTACACCTGGCTTATTTAATTTAATTTATTTTATTTTGTGGTACTGGATATTGAACCCAGGAGTGTTCTACCTCGGAGCTATACTCCCAGCCCTATCATCTACCTATCTATTTATCTATCTACCATCTATCTTTACGAGGGGTTGAGCCCAATGGGAATTCTTCCTCTGAGCTACACTTTTATTTATTTATTTATTTATTTATTTATTTATTTATTTATTTTTGGTGGTACTGGGGGTGGAACCCAGAGGGTTTCGATTATGAGATTGTGAGGTAGAGATTATGAGCTGCTTCATGTAAACTGCTAAGGATGGTGTCTGACCCACAGCCAGCAGCTGTAATTGTTCACGTCGCTGTCGATGTTTGAATGACTTGCTGGTTTTCACAAGTTCCTAAGGTTATAACAATACTAATTTTTGTTTTTCTCCAGCCTGTTGTTTGCCATTTGATTTGAAGGAACATATTTAGGAGCTTTTTTTTTTTTTTTTTCTTAATGTAGCCAAATCTGCAATCTTTGTCTGTGTGTGTGGCTTCAGTAATTACTTCTAAGTTGGATCACCATCCTTCCTACAGAGCTTTGACAGATTCTGTTGCTTCTAGATTGCTTTTTCTCCATGCTTTGGTTTTTACTATTTAGCCATCTGATCCATCTGGAATTTATCTTGGTATACGCTTTGAGGTAAGGGTTCAGCCTGATCTCATTTCCCATTGCCAACCAATTGGTCTCCAACTACTTGTTAAATAATCTTTCTTATCCAGGCATGGTGACTAAGTTAACAACATATTATCAACAATGGTTACTTGGTAAGCATAAAATGATGTCTTTTAGCTGGGCATAGTGACACATGCTTATAAAGAAGAAAAAAATAGGGCTGGGGATATAGCGTGGAAGAAGAATGTTCCTGGGTTCAATTCCCAGTACCACCACGGCATATCTTTTTATTTTTTATTTTGAAACAGGGTCTCACTAAGTTGCAGAGGGCCTCACTAAGTATCTGAGGCTGGCTGTGAACCTGCAATCCCCCTGTCTCAGCCTCCCAAGTACTAGGATTGATAGGGTCCGAGAAGCACCTCCTTACCCAAATAACGAAGAACACACCAAGGATGTAAAGTACAAGCAGGGTTTATTGTGCTGCAGCTCTTTACTGGCTAGCCGGTGGTCGAAACTCCTTCACTAGCTTGACTGTCAATCGAGGAATTGCCCAGCAGCTACCAGAGTGAGCCTCTGGCCGACCTAGCGTTAGCCTCAGTAGACAGCAAGGAAAGTGGTCGGAATTTCGACCAAGAGCCCACTCCAGGGTCTGAATTTATAGCCCCAGGAGGGAGTGGTTACACACGTCAGAGCCCGCCAAAAGTCAGAGCCCACCAAAAGTCCTAGCCCGCCAACCTGAGAATACAACCAATCAGATACAAGGACAAACAAGTACAACCAATAATTTTAAAACATGCATCCACACACTTGAATCACAGCAAATAGTTTCAAAGGTATGCCTGTCTACTCGTCCGCCAGACTGCTTATCTCCCTTATGGTATGTGCTCTTTCGCTAGGGCTGCCTCTGGCTTGGCTTGTGGAATGCCGGTATTTCCTGGTAGATAAGACGGTTACAGGCTTATAACTCAGGAAAAAATACTTTTACATTCTAAAGCACTTAAAAGCAATTCCTAAACTTTAAAAGCAATTTCTAATATTCTTTAAACATCAAGCAAGTCTAAAATGAAAGACTATCACTGAACAAATGCCGGACATATGCGTAAGCAGTTTTACAGAAGCCAGAACTTGAGCAGGCAGTTATTAAAGAAAGACAGGAACTTACAAGTTAACTATATTCTGAATCCTAAATCCCAATGTCTTAATTCTCTAAAGCCATTCTTAACAGTACCAGGGCAGCCTGGCCAGAGGTCAGGGGTCAGACCCGAGGCTGTAACCCATGGTGGACCGCAGGGGTCCCTGTCTTGTGCCGTCAGAGGAGTAGTGGGAGGGCGAGGCCAGGCAGTCCTGACCCACAGCCTGCTCCGCTCCATGGGCTCCTGCAGGCCTGCTGTCCTGGACATGCCTGGCCCTTCCCTGCTGCCCTTCTCTTCCTGACCCCCCAGACTTGCCCTGCAGCTGGGGTCTGGACTCCATTCCTGTGAGCCAGGAATACTCGGTGTCCACGCTGCTGCCCACACAGGCCTTGGCATCCAGATCCCTCCAGAGGGTCCGCTCGGGCCCTGGCCCCGGCCCTGGCACTGCAGGGATTGGGGGTTATGGAGGAGGACCTCTCCGAACACTGCCCTGCGGCCACCCTGGGCCCGGCTGGGAGCCGTCCTGTCCCCGCACAGGGCCCTGCACAGCAGCGTGACTGGCTGAAGCCCCTGGCCTTTCCGTGGGGACCTGCGGGAGACCTGCAGAACATTACAAGGAGAGCAGGCGAGGAAGACACACACGTGGCCTCCTGTAAACAGTCTGATTTCCCAACGTAAACCAGACTCGGCCGGAGTGGAAGTGCTGTAGAATGTTCTCTGGACTGGAAAATCCCAGTACGAGGAGGGGCTGCCTTTCCCACCCACCTTGGCTGGGCCCGGCTTATCTCTGCGCTGAGGAATCTGCCTGGAGAGCAGATTAGCATGGCCTTGTTCCCCAGGCCGGAAGCAGAGGGCTGACCTGGCTCAGAGATATGGGGATGGGGGGGGCATGTTGCTTGCAGCTGTGGGGAGCAGCGCGGGGAGGACAGAGACCTTGGCCGGCAAGCTGGAGATTAGAGGCTTTGACACTGGCAGGTCCCCTACCCTGGTTCTTGAATCCTGCAACCCTGGCTCTTGTGCTGGAGGGGGCCTCCTGGGCAGCTGGGCTTACAGATCTTCATTCTGTTTCCAATACTACCTTACTTCTATATCTTAACTCTATATTCTAATATCTTCTATAATGATCCTACCTTAATTCTATACTATGAGGGGGTTATTCTCCACAACATTCCTACAGGATTACAAGCATGAGCCACCATACCCAGCTCTGTTTTGTTTTTGTTAAGAAAGTTCCACTTATTTTGGCTTTATTTATTTATTTATTTATTTATTTATTTATTGTGGTACTAGGGGTGGAACCCAGAGGCTTTCTACCTCTGGGCTATCCTCCCAGACCTATTTTATACTTTATTTGGAAACAGGGTCTAACTAAGTTGCTGAGAGCCTCACTAAGTAGCTGAGGCTGGCTTTGAACCTTGCTCCAGCTCATCTGAAAGCTGATATGGTATACCTCTAGTATGTGGCCGTCAGTGTCCTACCGTAGCTCTGATCTGTGCCCTCGGTGGAATGTCGTACTTTCAGGGGAATTCAAACTTTACTTGAGCCGGGTGTGGTGGTGAACACCTGTAACCCCAGTATTTGGAAGGCTGAGACAGAAGGATTGTAAATTCTAGGCCAGTCTCAACAATTTCAAGAGACCAAAATAAAACATAAAATAGGGAGCTTGGAGGTAGAATGCCCGGGTTCAATCCCTATCCCTGATCAGAGAGTGAATATGGCAGGCCTTGGGGAACCTCAGCCAGTTACACACACACACACACACACACACACACACACACACACACCTTTTGTGATATAGGATATGATAGATCAGAGTGGATATAGCAAGAGTCTTCCCGAGCATGTCCCGGGGAGCTCAGTCCAGTCTTTACTGAATGCAATCTAGATTCTTGTTAATCTTTCTGGAGCTCTGAAAGAGTATGGATTTTGGATATAAATATAGCATTCTCTTTGAAAAATTAGAAAGGAGCTTCTCTATAATAGCTCTCTCTTTAATTGCAGTGCTGGGGATCAGATCAGGGCCTTGCTCGTGCTCTGCCATTGAACTACAGCCCCCCAGCCTGTGTGTGTGTGTGTGTGTGTGTGTGTGTGTGTGTGTGTGTGTGTGTATGTGGTAATGGAAATTGAATCTAGGGGCACTCGACTAATGAGTTACATCCCCAGTTCTTTTTTAATTTTTTAATTTTGTTTGTTTGTTTGTTTGTGTTTTTAGTGGTAATGGGGTTCCTGGAAACCCGTCTACCTCCGGGCTACACTCCCAGACCTATATTTTTTTATTTGGAAACAGGGTCTCTTAAGCCAGCGAGGCTGGTTTTGAACCAGTGCGATCATCCTGTCTCTGCCTCCCAAGCGTGGGGATTACAAGCATGCGCCACCATGCCCGGCTAATCCCTTTTTATCTTGAAACAGGGTCCCACTAAATTGCTGAGGCTGACCTCAAACCTGTGATCCTTCTAAGCACTGAGGTTAAATTCATGTGCCAGGGCACCCAGATTCCAGCACTCTTTATTGATACAATCTTAAGTACAAATTCCCTGATTTGGGTGTGTCTGGGTAGTGAAGGATAGATTGTGATTCTGTAGGTGATGATAGCGGGATAGCAAGTGATCTTGCAAGGATAAGACTAATGGTGACATATTTGAAAGCTGACCCGTGCTGTGACTGGCAGTGCTGTACTGACTGGCTTCAAACCTACTGTTCTCCTATCTCAGCCTCCCAAGTACTGGGATTACAGGGGTGTGCCACTGCACCTGACTCCTATCTTATTTTTCCTATCTTGCCTTACTCCCTACTCCAGGACCAAGTTGTAACTCCTTTGCTGGTGTATGGGGTATTTCACAGCTAGGACCCCACTCTGGCCTTTGCCTCTGGCCTCCTGGCCCATTCCCCAGTAGCTGGACTACTAAATACATAGTGGTTTGCCTCATTAAAGATTTGTCATGACATTTGCTGAATAAGGAAGACTTAGCTTAAAAGAGGACTACGGCACCAGGGTTTTGCCATCGCAGAGAAAGATCAGAACTAATTCCAAATAACAGGGCAAGTGGGGATTGATAGTCGGGGATCTGGGTGGAGTCTGTGGAAGGAAAATTACTGAGAGGAAGTTTTAGGGGTAAAGAGGATTCCGGCGAAATGAACCACCCTGACAGGATTCTTTCTGAAGGCAGGCCAGGGTAGAGACGAGGGTGGGGATTCTCACTAAAGCGACCCAGCAGGATTCTTGATGAAAGTAGACACCACAAAGCCAGACACCGAAACCAAGGCTGCATCCTGTAGTGCATAGTGAGACAAAAGGAGTTAAATGTGGGACAGCCTTTGTTAGCCTCTGTAAGTTTTCTTACTCATACAGTTTATTATTTTTATTACTTCATTTTATGGTATTGGGGATCGAAACCAGGGCAGTTCTACCCCTGAGCCACACCCCCAGTCCTTTTAAAAATTTTGATTTTGGCCAGGAATGGTGGTGGACACTTGTAATCCCAGTACTTGGGAGGCTGAGACAGGAGGATCACAGGTTCAAGGCCAGCCTCAGCAATTTAGTGAGGCCCTCCACAACTTGGTGAGACTCTGTTTTAAAAGAAAATAATAAAATAGGGCTGGAGGTGTAGCTCAGAAGTAGAATGCCCCTGGGTTCCATCCCTAGTACCACACACACTAAGTAAATAAATAAACAAGTAAATAAATACAATATATTTTTATTTTTGAAACAAGGTCTTGCTAAATTACTGTGTTAATTGTAGGCCTTGAACCTACAATCCTCTTGTCTCAGCTTCCCAAGTACTAGGATTACAGGTGTGCACCACTGTGTCCTGCACTCATATCATTTATTTAATCTTCCCTGAAGAGACCTATTTTGCAAGCCCCTCTGGACCATCCATTAGCTGCAAGGTTTGTGCCTGATTAGACTAACATTCCTGGAATGTTTCAGGGGAGTTACATTTTATTTTTGTTTATTTATTTTGGTGCTGGGATTGAACCCAGGGCCTCTACCACTGGGCTACACCTCTCAGCAGGGAGTTACATTTTAACTTTTCATAGTACATCGATCTCTTGCTTCTGGGAAGCTGAGAAGCCGAGGTAGGAACAAAGCAGACGGCCTTTTTCTGTGATTAAGGTAATTTCCAAAATAAACGTGCTTCATTTATTGCTTGGTTACGTGTTTGCAGACATTATGCTGTTGGAGAGCACATTTTGGTTTATCTCAGTTAGGATGGCTTTTGTCAAACACTGCCCATTCTTTGCCAGAATTTCAGAACAATAGATACCTCAGTTAGCCTCATTATTATCCATTTGGAAAATAAAACCAGTCAGGCTATGGAGTGAACTTCTCATTCTGTTTGCACTAAGTCCAAGAACTTGCAGAGGACTGATTTCCAGAAGCCTGGGCATTCACTTTTCTAGTGTCAAGAAGTTGTATAGGTCAGGCCTTATCTTGCTGGGCCATCACTGGACCTGTTCTGTTCTTTGCTGGTGAAAACAGGTGATCCTCGGCACCCAAGAGACGTGAGACCCCAGAGGCCGGTCCATTTAGGGAAAATTTATTGTAAGCAAGGTTAAGCTGCCAGGCTGTCTCACGCAGGAGAACAGCAGCTCTAGGAGGAAGTAAAAATTTTTTATATCAGGGAAGCAAGAGAGGGGGTGGAGCCGGGCGTGGTGGCGCATGCTTGTAATCCCCGCGCTTGGGAGGCTGAGACAGGAGGATTGCGCAGGTTCGAAGCCAGCCTCAGCTACTTAGTGAGGCTCTCAGAAACTTAGTGAGACCCTGTTTCCAAATAAAATAGGTCTGGGGTATATAGCCCGGAGGTAGAAAGCCTCTGGGTTCCACCCCCAGTAACACACACACACACACAAAGAGAGAGAGGGGGTAGTGCCTCATTGGGAGAACAAAGGAGGGGGGCAGTACTTGTTTTCAGGAACAGCCCGACTTGGTTGCTCACTGATGATGGAGGCTGACCTTCGTGGTCAAGGTTGGAATATTCCCCCTTGTCACTGTTTTGTTTTTGATAACTGCTCCTTAGACTGGGTGAGACTACTCTGTGTTATCATGACACAGCATTGCTTGTAATACCCACATAGCTGTAGTTGTGAAACCCACCGGACCCTGTGTACCCTCTGATCTAACAAACTTGGTTTCTTCAGAAGAACCAGGCTTCTGGAAGCTATGTCATCTTACCCAAACTCACAAGGACTATTTGTAAACTAGAATATTAGTTTTACATACTTAATGAACACTTACTGAGTGCATAACCTTGTCCCAATCTCTTAGGAAACAAAAATTCATCATAAATATAATGTGGTCCCTGACCTTTAGAATCTTTTTTTTAAACAAGGTCTCACTAAGTTGCTGAGGCTGGTTCTGAACCTGCGATCCTCTTGTCTCAGCCTCCCCAAGTACTGGTATCACAGGTGTAAGACACCATGCCAGGCGTAGTGGTGCACGCTTGTAATCCCAGTACTTGGGAAGCTGAAATAGGAGGATTGCAAGTTCGCGGCCAACCTCAGCTACTTAGTGAAGCCCTATGCAACTTAGTGAGAATATCTGGACACCCCAACTCTCTTTTTTCAGACAAAACCCTGTCCTTGCTTCTGTTTGAAAGTGTAAGAACTGGGAAATGGGGTAGTGCATGCCTATAAATTCAGTATTTGGAAGGCTAAGAAAGGAGGATTGTGAGTATGAGGCCAGCCTCAGCCACTTAACAGAACCTGTTTCAAAATAAAAAAACAATAAAAAGGGTTGGGGTGTAGCTCTGTGGTAGAATGTCGCTGGGTTAAATTCCCAGTAGAAAAAGGAGAGAGAGAGAGAGAGAGAGAGAGAGAGAGAGAGAGAGACAGACAGCAATATACATGCAAACCCACTTCAGGAGAGATGGCCAGTTTCAGGAGAGATGACAAGTTTCCCCAAATGTTGGAACTGCCCTGTCTATAGGAACCTGCAGGCACCTCACAGATTCACTGCAACTATGGGGAATGACAACAGTATATGAAACACCTTAGCCAGGCAGGGATCATTAAGCCTGGTGTTTGATACAGCCAATCTCATGGAAGAGGGTGCACTGGTGATTTTTGGAGGAGCAACCCCTAAGAGGAATCCCCCAGGAAGAATGAAGAAAATCTAATATTTTCCTTTGTGCCCAAATAAGAAGATGTTTAATTTTGAAGGCTGCCATCACCGTGCCTATTGGCTTACTACTGAAGCAATGTCAGAAATCAAAGATTCTTAAGTTAGGAAAAGCAAGTCTCAAAAAGGAGAACCCAGTTTTGCATCCTGTATCCCAGACCCGCCCACGGTCGAGGAGCAAGGCATCCCAAATTCCTGTCCTTGATGGCTCTCGGGAGCGCTTTCCAAGTCCTGGGGATAACAGAGATGAACAGGCCGAAATCTTCCAAGACGTCAGTAGCGCGGAGGGGCACAGCGCCGGTCATGACACCTCTCAGATATTGTTTTAAATAAGGGCTTAACTTCTGTGCGGTTTAAGGTCACCCACCCCATTAAGTCCCAGTAGCAAAATGCAAAGATAATTGGGAAAGGAGGGAGGCGCATAGCGCGGCGGAGGGGCGGGGCGGGCGCGCGGCGCAGGCGCAGACAGCGGGGCGGGGCGGGGCTGACGCGCGGCGCAGGCGCAGACAGCGGGGCGGGCGCGTGGGGCGGGCGCGCGCGCGCGCACTTCAAAGACGTGTCCCCCCTCCCGCGCGACGCGAGTGGTACGGCCCGGGGGCGGCGCCGCGGCGAGGCGGGAGGAGGCGGGCGGGCGCGGAGCCGCGAGCGGCGGAGGGGAAGCGCGGCCCGCCCGACGGCGCTCCAGGGGCGCCCGCCACCGCGCCCCTGCATCTGGAGAGCGGCGAGGCCCTCCCGGCCCCCGGCCAGGCGCCGCGGCGCGAGGAGCCGCGCTCATGGCCTTCAGCCCCTGGCAGATCCTGTCCCCGGTGCAGTGGGCGAAATGGACGTGGTCGGCGGTGCGCGGCGCGGGCGCCGGCGAGGACGAGGCCGCAGGGCCGGCGGGCGACCCGGAGGAGGAGGACTCGCAAGCCGAGACCAAGTCGCTGAGCTTCAGGCAAGTAACAGCATCCTGCGTGGCGCCGCGCTGCCGCCCGCCATCCGCGTTCGCGCCGTGCGCCCACCCGCCCGTCCATGTCGGTGGCCGTGCTGCGTCCCTGCCCGCGGCCGGTCCCCGCTGTGCGTTGCAAAGTTGCGAGTGTTCCGTCCTCCCGTGTGTTCTCCCCCGGCCTCGCAGCGAGCTTCCTGAACCCAGGCCACAGTCTGCAGTCTCTCCGCATCCCCGTTTGCCCCGTCACTTTCTCTAAGCTTGCAGCCCTCGCCCCCACAAGCCAGACACACGCAGGGACAGTGTCATTGAGCACAGCAGGTGCCACTAAGCCCTCCCCGCGGGGAGGAATCGCCCCCCGGGGCCCCACTGTGTCCCCAAAGTGTAGCCATGGTAACGAAGCTGGTGAGAAAGGGTGGTATCCGTCCGAGCTGTCACCCTGTGATTGCGGAAGGCAGGTGACAGCATTCTTAGCCTCCAGCCCAGTGAGTTCCAGACAGGTAGAGGCCTACTGAGGAGAAAGACACGTCTAGAATTGGCTTAATTTGGGGGCGGGAGCTATATTCGTTCTTAACCGTCTGGAAGAGAGACTCAGTAAGAATAGGAGTCTGTTGGAAAGCACTTATTTTCCTTCCATCGGTGTGAGGGGGAAAGATGACTTCAGAAATAAATGCTGCTAGAGAAAAGCTCCAGAGACTGGAGCAGATTTCAGGAAAACAGGAGAGCAAGCACTGCTAAAGAAAAACCTGCAGCAGCAGTCTGTGGGTAAGGATCAGTTGGTTGTAAAGGTAAATCAAAATGCTGCACTTTAACCCTTGTGAATATTTTAAAGGGTGTCGGAAATACCGTTGAAAGTGGTAATTCCTCATTTTTCCCCCTTGGCAGCTCGGATTCTGAAGGTAATTTTGAGACCCCTGAAGCTGAAACTCCAATCAGATCACCTCTCAAGGAATCCTGTGATTCATCACTAGGATTGACAGGACATGGGGCCAAAATCCAAGGTAAAAACTTTGATTCTCTGCTTCTTCCGCTTTAAAGTTTTTAAAAAATGTATATGAAAGAAATGGAGGCCAAGTGCGGTGGCACACCTATAATCCCAATAGTTGAGAGGGTCATAGGTTTGAGGCCAATCTGAGCAATTTAGGGAGACCCTTTTCAAATTAAGAAAGGTCTGTACTGGGTATGGTGGTGCACTCTTGTAATCCCAGTACTTGGGAGGCTGAGACTGAAGAGTCGCAGGTTCGCAGCCAGCCTCAGCTATTTAGTGAGGCCCTCAGCAACTTAGTGAAATGTTATCTCAAAATAAGGAATAAAAAATAGGGCTGGGAGTCTAGCTCAGAGGTAAAACACCCTTGGTTTTAATCCCCAGAACCAGAAAAAAGAGGGTGCTGAGTGATTGTAGCTCTGAGGTAGTATACTTCTGAGTTTAATCTCCAGCACCTCAACCCCATCCTAAAAGGGAAAGTGTTAACTTAGGTTAGAATTGTCTCTTTTCTCAAATAGAGCCATTTTAAAGCTCCTGGCATATTTGGAAGGCTCTTTATTCTTGTATTTGTTTTTGCAAAACAAAATATTTTGATCACCACATTTTTCCTTTGAGTAGAGTTTGTGTACTTACAGTATTAGATTAGCATTGTCAAACATTCCTGCGGGCCTTTCTTCTCAGCCCCTAAAAAAAAAACGTGTGTGCAATAATTAGCGGTGGGGTTATGTTTAGATCTGGCTTCACAAATTCCTCAGACTAAGTGGCTTTTCACCAGGGTGTGGCTAAAGACAACAATTATAGGTAAGAGTTGATTTTTTTTTTTTTGATAGAGAGGAATCTAAAGAGGTTGTTTCAAAATTGCTTACCTCTCCCTTTTCTACCTAAGAGCTGGCACATATATTTTCTTCTAGCTCCTAAGTCCAACCTTGAGCTTGCCCTTCATTGACAGAAACTTTTGCTGCCCTACTTAGTAGAAACCTTTATTTGTCACACAATTTTGAGTAAAATTTCATTTGTCCTAATATAAATCATTTGTTCATTCAGTAAAGAGAGTACACTCATTCAACAGAGATGCCAGGCTTTTTCTGAACTAACTTTTGGAGGGAGATGAGCCTTTTAACAGTTAAGCAAGAGTTGCGCATGGTGTCGCACTCTTGTAATCCCAGTACTTGGGAGACTGAGACAGGAGGATTGTGCAGGTTCAAAGCCAGCTTGAGCTCCTTAGTAAGGCAGGCTCTCAGCAACATAGTGAGACCCTGTTTCCAAATAAAAAATAAAAAATAGGGCTGGGAGTGTAGCCCAGAAGTAGAAAGCCCCCTGGGTTTTATTCCTAGTACCACAAAAAAAAAAAAGGAAAAAAAATTAAGAGTTAAGCAAGAAATAATTAAATAGTAAGCAAAATATCTATCAATATTCCAGCTTGTATTAAGTATTACGGAAAAAATAAAACAGGAGAAAGAGGGTTAATTGATGCTGAAGAGTGGTTAGAGGAACATGACTGATAAGGTAACTTGAGCAGAGACATGGAAGAGGAGGATTCAGGGAGAAATACTTGTAGATTCTTGGAAAAAGAACCCTTTCAGCAAAAGCAACAACATCTGGGTGTAGTGTGGCACATGCCTATAAATAATCCCAGGATTTGGGAGTCTGAGACAGGAGGATTGCAGGCTCTAGGCCAGTGTGCTGTAGCTTCCAAAAACCCTGTTTTAAGATAAAAAATAAAGTCAGGCATGGTGGTGCATGTCTGGCAGGCTAAGCAGGAGGACCAGTAGTTCAGGGCTACCTCAGCAATTTAGCAAGACCCTGTTTCAAAATAAGAAATAAGGAGCCGGGCGTGGTGGCGCACACTTGTAATCTCAGCACTTGGGAGGCTGAGACAGGAGGATCGCACAGGTTCGAAGCCAGCCTCATCTACTTAGTGAGTCTCTCAGCAACTTAGTGAGACCCTGTTTCCAAATAAAGTATAAAAAATAGGTCTGGGAGTATAGCCTAGAGGTAGAAAAGCCTCTGAGTTCTACCCCTAGTACCACAAAAATAAATAAATAAATAAATAAATAAATAAATAAATATAAAACAAAGTAAGAAATAAGCCAGGTGTGGTGGTGCACGCTTGTACTTGAGAGGCTGAGAAAGGGAGGATCGAGGTTTGAGGACAACCTCAACTACTTAGTGAGGCTGTCTGCAAATTAGTGAGATCCTGTTTCAAAATAAAGAATAAAAAATAGGGCTGGGGGTGTAGCTTGAAGGTAGAATGCCCTGGGTTCTATCCCCAGTACCACAAGCGAAAAATAAATAAAAATAGGGTTTGGGGTATAGCCCTGAGATAGAAGGCCTCTAGAAACACACACACAAATAAGTAAAAAATAGAGGGCTGAGGTTGTAGCTCAGAGGTAAAATGGCTCTGTGTTTAATCCCAACACACACGCACACACACAGCATCTGCAAAGGTCTGAGACAGGACCATCCTGTGATGGGAGAGGCCCTGGTGGTGGGAAGGTTCATGGCATGTTTGAGGACCAGCACAGAGGCCAAGGTGGCTGAAGTGGAGTGACTAGGCAGGCAGTGGTAGGAGCTGAAGTCGGAGTTATGAGGAGGTACAGAGTGTATTGTTATCTGATTTGGTTTTCTGAGTGAGATGGAAAGCCATGGAGAGATTAAAAGCCACAGAGGACTTAATAACTTCCTAGGGTTGCTGTAACAAAGTACCACAGCAGTGGCTTAAAACAACAGAAATTTATTCTCTCACAGTCTGTATAATTGAAATAAAAACTCAAAAGGCTGAAGCCAGGGTGTTTGCAGAGCCATGATCCCTTTCTTGCCTCTTGTGGTTATTGACAGTTATTAATGGTCCTTGGCTTGTGCAGCCTAACTCTACTCGTTATCACATGGGAGTCTTTCCCTGTGTGTCTGTGTCTTCCGAAGGTCTTCCTGTAAGAAAACCAGTCACACAAGGTGTGGTGGCTCACACCTGTAATCCCAGTACTTGAGAGGCTGAGACAGGAGGGTCGTAGGTTTGAGGCCAGCCTCAGCATCTTAGTGAGACACTCAGCAACTTATCAAGACCCAGTTTTAGATTAAAAAAATAAAAAGGGCCAGGAGTGGTGGCACACGCTTGTAATCCCCGCGCTTGGGAGGCTGAGATAGGAGGATTGCACAGGTTCAAAGCCAACCTCAGCTACTTAGTGAGGCTTTCAGCAACTTAGTGAGACCTTGTTTTCAAATAAAATATAAAATAGGTCTGGGAGTATAGCTCAGAGGTAGAAAGCCTCTGGGTTCCACCCCCAGTACCACCAAAAATAAAGAAAAAGAAAAAAATAAAAAGGTCTAGGGGTGTAGCTTGAAGGTAGAATGCCCCTGGGCTCAATTCACAAGGTTTCAAAATACCAATCATTGAATTAAGGCTCATTTTGAGGTCACAGCATGACCTCATCTTAACTTGATTACATCTCCAAAATTACTATTTCCAAATAAGGGCACATTCACAGGTACCAAGAGTTAAAGCTTTAACATTATTTTTTGAGGGACACAGCTCAACCCACAGCAGAGGGCTTTGAGCAGAGGGATTGTGCTTTGACCTCCTTTTTAAAATGGTCTTTGGCTGATGTATGGAGAAAGGACTCTAGGGGTGGATGTCCTTTGTGATTTTTCTCTTCCAGTGTCTGACATCACTTTACAAGTGGCAGAATCCGCTTTCGGTTACCTAGTTACCTGTTTCTTGAGCTGATGATGATGGTTTCCTTGGTTCCACAGTTAATGTATCCTGTTGCTTGGTGACTTCTTCACCAGTTGCCTAGGGAAGTCAGGTTGCTCTGGTAACAGGCTTTGTGACGGAGTTGGGATTATTGGTAAAGTGACATTGGCTTTCTGGTTGCTTTTGCTTGCAGTTAAGAGCTTTGTGCTGTGCTTGCCCTGCTGAGAAACCAGCAGTCCCTCTATCCTGCCCTGGGCTGCTTTTACCATTGGTATAGGCAGGGGCCATGTGGGCACAGACAGGTTTGTATTGGAGAATTTGGCAGCACAGAGTTGCAGCACTCTGGGTGATAAGGATGCTGCTTGTGCCTCATAGTTCTCTTTTCTTCTTTCAAGATGGGCAGATCAGATGGGAGTTTTAAAGGCGGAAAAAACTGTGTTGTGGCCTTCTCATGAAATATAAATAACGCTCATAGGACACATGTGAAGTAGCTGTTTGAAGCCTCTTTGAATTGCCCTCAGCCTGGGCAGCCCTTCTTCATCAGTCTACCAGCTGCTGGACTGATTCATCCTGTCAGACTCTCTGCTTGTAATAACAGCCTGGATGACCGATGTCCCCAAAGCCACAGAGACGCAATTGTTTGGTCCTTCCTATCTCAGTGACTCTCACTCTCTCCTTTTCATTCTGCCTTGAAGGAAAACTTGAACATTTTCTTTTCAGAGAGTTTTAGATCAGGAAAGCTCAATGAAATCATTCATGAGTGCAAACTAAGGGTAAGGGGTAGAGGATGGTGGTGTACCATCTAGGAAACAACTCTGCACATTACAAAATCTCTCAATTTAAGGTCTTTAGACAGTAAGTTGATTGCTCATCAGCCTAAGAGTGTCCTGCCTTTTTGGCCATTCATGTAACTTCCTGAACGTGCAGAACCCAGGCATTGCTTTGCCACTCCTGCACAGTAAGTGTGCAAATATAGTCAGAGCCCAGGTCTGACCAGAGTTCAGTGGGCAAAAATTTCTTAAGAGTCATCTCAGGTTGGAGTCTAATTTCTGAAACTGGATGGTTTTCTTTTTCCCGGAATTGTCTGTTTCATATTTCTGTGGTTTTAGGACGTGGTTGGAGAGCAGATATAGATTATGTAAGAGGAATGATTTATGAGTAGGAATGAACATTGTAATGATCCCTGCTCGGCTTGACTTTTCTTTTTATTTATTTTTTATTTATTTTTTTGGTACTGGGGATTGAACCCAGGGGCATTCTACCTCCGAGCTACACCCCCAGCACTATTTTTTATTCTTTATTTTGAAACAGGGTCTCACTGATTTGCAAAGGGCCTCACTAAGTAGCTGAGGCTGTCCCCAAACCATAGTCCTCCTTCTCAGCCTCCCAAATACTGGGATTACAAGCTTGTGCCACCACGCTTGGCTCCTCAGCCCTATTTTTTATTCTTTAGTTTGAAACAGGATCTCTTCAAGTTGCACACGAAGTAGCTGAGGCTGGCCGCGAACCTGTGATCCTCCTTTCTCAGCCTCCCAAGTACTAGGATTACAAGTGTATATCACCACACCCAGCTTTTCTTTTCATTGGAACTATTTTAAGAACTTACAGTATCTAAACTCTAAAAGAATTATTCCTGAGATAATTCTATGTCAGGAAAAAGCCCCAGAGATAAACTTAGTTTCCAAATAACAATAAAACTCTAACAGAAGAAATTTCTTGAAAACACCAAACATGAAGTTTGGGCTCATAGTTCTGTATTTGCTGTGTGTCTGCCTTCTTTCATAAAGGATGCTTATGTTGCATTGTTGTATTCTTTGCTGGGAAATGTATTAGTGAAGAAACATCCCCTACAAAAGGATTTTTGAAGAGGTGCAACTTCAAGTTCACTCCTTCTTTTGTGGGTGTTTGTGTGACTGGAGGACTTAAGGGCTGTGATTTGGAGCAGCTGTTTTAGCCAACAAAAACATACTCTGCCAGTTGAGCATCCCCCACATATTTATAGATTGTTACCTTTTTTGAGAAAGAATTTCAATGCAGAAACTCTCTTATCACTCTTAGAACAACAAGTTAAACCTATCCTTTGATGTACTAATTAGATGCCTAGGTATTTCAAAGATATACTCTAGTACTCTGAAAAGAAGAAAAGAAATAACTACATCAGCCCATAGATATTTATTGCTATGGGCCTTGTGGGAAATGCAAAGTTGCCTGTTGACACAGTATTGGTAATCTAGATCAGAAAAGGCAAACCACAGCGCAGAGGCTAAATTTGGACTGCTACTTGTTTTTCTGTATGACTTTCCTGTGAAGAATGAGTGTTATAGTTTTCAGTGATTGAAAAAAATATTTTGTGATATGCAAAAGTTATATAAAATTTTCCCTTTGTTCTTCCTTTCCTTCTTCACCCCCCATCTCTTTTTTTTTGTTTGTACTGAAGATAGAACCCAGGAACATTTTACTCCTGAGCTGCATTCTAACTCTTTAGTGTGAGCTAGTCTCCTAAATTGCTGAAGGTCTTGCTCTGTTGCTTAGGCTGACCTGAAATCTGTGATTCAATGATCTTTCTGTCTCAGCCTCAAGTACTGGGATTAGAGGCTGCCTTTACCACACCATCTAGCTTTGAAATTCAGATTTCAAACCTAATCCAACAGGTGACCTAGACCTGTAATCCCAGCTATTTGGAGGCTGAGGCTGGAGAATCACAAGTTCAAGACCAACCCAGGCAGTTTAATGAGACCCTATCCCAAAAATAAAATAAAGCGGGCGTGGGAGTGCATGCTTGTAATCCAAGCATTTGGGAGGCCGAAACAGGAGGATCCTGGTTCATGGACAGCCTCAGCTATTTAGTGAGGACCTCCACAACTTAGTGACACCCTATTTCAAAATAAAGAATAAAAAAATAGGGCTGGGGGCGTAGCTTGGAGGTAGAATGCCCCTGAGTTCCATCCCCAGTACCACAAAAATAAACAAATAAAAAATAAATAAAATAAAATAGAGCTGGGGATATAGTTCAGTGATAGAGTGACCCTGGGTGCAATCTTCAGTGCCCACCCTTCTGCTATTTAAATTTCAAAGCCCATAAACAAAGTTTTATTGTAATATAGCTGATTCGTTTGTTTGGGTATTGTCTGTAATGGCTTTTGCGTTTCAATAGCAGGATTGAATATTTGGAGTTCAGACTTTAATAAAAAAGAAAAAAGAATGGCAAAGCTATACTTAAATAACAAATGACAGTGGGTGTCATTAACATAGGCCTTTGTGGTCAGGGAGACCTAAGGGAGAGACTGATTTGGACTGGCCATTTGTCTCCTTTGTGAAATGGAAATGGTATAATTAATCTGTCAGTGTATCCTTTTTTTTTTTTTTTTTTTGCGGGTTTGGGGATGGAACCCAGGAGCATTTGACCTCCGAGCTACACCCCCTGGCCTATCTTTTGTTCTCTATTTTGAAACCAGGTCTCACTAAGTTGCAGAGGGCCTCACTAAGTAGCTGAGGCTGTCTGTGAACTACAATCCTCCGGTCTTGGCCTCGCGAATGCTGGGATTACAAGCGTGTGCCACCACGCCCGGCCAGTTTATCCAATTTTTAAATGACTGAAAGAGCCAAGGAGTAAAATAGTAATTAAAAAAGAAATGCATGGCCGGGCATGGTGGCGCACGCTTGTAATCCCCGTGCTTGGGAGGCAGAGACAGGAGGATCGCGCAGGTTTGAAGCCAGCCGCGCACGCTGGCTTAGGAGACCCTGTTTCCAAATAAAAATGTAAAAATAGGTCTGGGAGTGTAGCCCGGAGGTAGAAGGGCTTCCAGGAACCCCAGTACCACAAAAAAAAAAAAAAAAAGAAAGAAAAGAAAAGAAAAAGAAATGCATGTACTACATGCTAGGTAAGTGCTCTACCACTGAGCTTTTAGATTTCTTAATTTGATATGGCATATTTATTGAAATGTGTGTGTGTGTATGTGTGTGTATGACCTATGTTTTGTTAAAATCTGAGCACTAGGGTTTTTTCCCCCCTGGTACTAGGGATTGAACTCAGGTGCAACAAGGCAAGTACTGAGCTATATCCCCAGCCCTTTTTACTTTATTTTGAGATAGGGTCTCACTAAATTGCCCAGTCTGGCCTTGGATTTATGATCTTCCGGCCTTGGCCTCCTGAGTAGCTTGAATTACAAGTGTGCACAACTGTGCTGAGCTGAGTGCTAGATTTTTTTTTTATTCTAAGTCTTTGAGTTATTTGCATAAGTAATACTGTACAAACATTTTCCACTAGGTACATATTGGAGTGTTCCATTCAAATCTGCAAGCATGTCTTTCGAGGGATTTAGTTTTAGCATCCTTTGCTTGTTCCCAACAATGGATTCTTTATTAGGATTTCCTAGAAATAATAGGATTAATAAGGATTCTTAAACGTTACATAATTCAGCTGTCCAACTCATATGGCTCTTTTGACACTGTCCATGCTAATACTTTTACTTTATTTATTTATTTATTTATTTATTTATTTATTTATTTACTGAGGATGGAATCCAGGGCATTCTACCTCTGAGCTGTACCTCCCAGCCCTATTTTTAATTAATTTATTATTTTTATTTTTGTGGTTCTGGGGATGGAATCCAGGGGCACTGTACCTCTGAGCTATACCCTAATTTTTAGTCTTTATTATTTTTTGAAATGGTCTCACTGAGTTGCGAAGGGGCTCACTAAGTATCTGAGGCTGTCTCTAAACTGCAATCCTCTGGGGTCTCTGCCTTCCGAATGCTGGGATTACAAGCTTGCGCCAACCAGGCCTGGCTTTATTCTTTCTTTTGAAACAGGGTCTCACTGAGTTGCAAAGGGCCTCACTAAGTAGCTGAGGCTGTCCACGAACTGCGATCCTCCTCCGGTCTCAACCTCCCAAATGCTGGGATTACAAGTGTGTGCCACCATACCCGGCTCTTTTCTAAATTTTAAAACACTTGTGCCAACCCTGGCATGATGGTGCAGGCCCATAATCCCATTACTTGGGAAGATGAGACAGGAGAATCTTGAGTTCAAGGTCAGGCTCAGCAATTTAGTGAGACTCTAATTCAAAATAAAAAGAGAGCTGGAGGTGTAGCTCAGAGGTAGAATGCCCATGGATTCAATCCCTGGTACCATAAATAAAGGAAAAAAAGAAAGAAAGAGTATAATAGTATATACCTATTATAATGATATACTATATACCTAAAGAAAGGATATACTTGTTTCAAAGGGTATACTTTAATAGTCCTTGAAGCTTTTCCCATGCTTTCTTCCTTTGGAGCCTCTTCACTGCCTCTCTGAATCCTTTGTGCTGCTTGCTTTTCTGGACTGTGGGAGAGGTGACATGGTTCACAACCAGGGTGGTTGTCCTCCTGTAGAGGTGTCTCATGCACTGGGTGTTCTGGCTGCTATTGCTTTTGTGTGGAGGCTCTTCTAGCTGAACATCTGTCTCTTTTTATCTTTATGCAGCATCGGCTTCCCAGCTGTGTAGGTGGTTGCTGCTGTGTGAGAGAGGCTGTTGGTATTTTGAATTCTCTAGTAATTATTTCTGAAGAGATTGCACATTATAGCTGGTGTAACAGATTGAAGTTATATAATTTCAGATCTCTGCAAAGGAGTCCCATGTGTTAGCACATGCTCTTTCTTCCTTTGCTCTTCCTGCTGGAATAGTTTGGAGAGGAAGTCCAGTGGGGACTTCTCTGTTTAATATATAACCTCAAGCAAATCCAGGTGACTACAGACTGGCGGACATCTCGAGTGAGAAGATATATTCATAGTTGAACTTGGTTTTGGAGAAGGCTTTGGCTTCTTTTGCGGGTCTGGGGATGGAACCCAGGGGCATTCAACCTCCGAGCTACACACCCTGCCCTATTTTTTATTCTTTATTTTGAAACCGGGTCTCACTGAGTTGCAGAGGGTCTCACTAAGTAGCTGAGGCTGTCTTCCGTGAACCACGATCCTCCGGGTCTCAGCCTCCCGAATGCTGGGATTACAAGCGTGAGCCTCCAATGCCCAGCTTGGCTTTGGCTTCTTGATAGGAACATACTCTTGGCCTTAAGAGGATAGTGTTGGGAGTCTCTTTTTATTATTTTATTTTTGTTTTGTTTTGTTTGTGGTACCAGGGTTGGAACCCAGGGGCATTGTACCTACAAGATAGACCCTCAGCCCTATTTTTTAGCCTTTTTTTTTTTTTTTTTTTTTTTGGGTGGTACTGGGGATGGAACTCTTCTACTTCTGGGCTACACTCCCAGACCTATTTTACATTTTTTTTTTTTTTAAATTTGGAAACAGGGTCTCTTAAGCCAGAGAGGCTGGTTTCAAATCTGCGTGATCCTCCTGTCTCACCTCCCAAGCACAGGGATTACAAACGCAGGGATTATAAGCGTGGGCCACCAGGTCCAGCTAGTCTTTTCATTTCTGAAACAGTGTCTCAGTTGGGAAGGGCCTGGTTAAGTAGCTAATGCCGTCCTTGAACTGTGATCCTCTGGTCTCCACCTCCCGAATGCTGGGATTACTATTTTATTTTATTGGTGCTTGAAATTGAACCCAGCATCTCACATATGCTAAGCACATGTTCTACCACTGAACTAGACCCCACCCCCCAGGTCTCTTTATTTTCTTTTGGAACTGAGGATTGAGTCTAGGGGCATTCTACCTAGGAGCTATAGTCCCACTCCTATTTTATTTTCAAGTGATGCCATTTCATTTAAAAAGAGACCTGGGGACCAGGTATGGTAGTGCACACTTGTAATCCCAGCACTTAGAAGGCTGAGACAGTAGCATTGCAGGATTGCAGCCAGCCTCAGCTACTTAGTGAGGCGCACAATAACTTAGTGAGACCCTGCTTCAAAATAAAAAATAAAAAGTTGGGCTAGTGGTGTACCTTGGAGGTTGAATGCCCCTGGGTTCAATCCTTAGTTCCAAAATTTCTAGTTCCGCAAAATGAATGAATGAAATGGCATGAGGTTCTAGTTTGGAACCTCCCAAGTACTGGGATTCTAGATGTGCACCACCACACCTGGCTGTAATTTCATATTTTAAAACTTTTCTTTGCAGATGTAGAGATATAAAGCTAGTTTTTGCATATTGATCTTGTATACTACAGCCTTATTGCATTAATTTATTATTTATAATTTTTTAGTAGAGTCCTCTGAAAAAAAATTTTTTTTTGTGGGTCTTGAGATAGAACCCAAAGGCATCTGAGCTAGGCCCCTGCCCTATTTTTTTATTCTTTATTTTGAGACAGGGTCTCACTCAGTTGCAGAAGACCTCACTAAGTAGCAGAGGCTGTCCTTGAACCACATTCCTTTAGTGTCAGCCTCCAGGATGCTGGGATTACAAGCGTGCACCACCATGCCTGGCTCAGTTTTGTTTTTTAGCTGTACTGGGGGTGGAACCCAAAAGCTTTCTATGTCCGGGCTACACACCCAGCCCTATTTTATAATTTATTTGGAAACAGGGTCTCACCAAAGTTGCTGAAAGCCTCACTAAGTAGCTTAGGCTGGCTTCAAACCTGTGCGATCCTCCTGTCTCAGCCTCCCAAGCGGCTGGGATTATAAGCATGTGCCACCACACCTGGCTGGAATTTTTATACATACAATTTATCACCTGCAAGTAGAGATAGTTTTAGTTCCTTTGAAACCAAATTACCTTTTATTTCCTTTTCTTTCTTAATTGTCTTAGAACTTCTAGAACAATTTTGAGTAGAAGTGGCAAGAGCTGGCATTCTTGTCCCTTTTTTTCCTTCCTATGGTACTGGGGATGGAACCCAGGGGCGTTATACGCTACACCCCCAGACCTAGTGTTTAGTCTTTTTTTTTTTTTTTTTTTTTTGGCGGTACTCAGGATGGAACCCAGGGACATTGTACCTCCTAGCTACACCTACAGCCATATTTTTTAGTCTTTTTAGTTTTGAAACAAGGTCTCACTGAGTTGCGAAGGGCCTCCCTAAGTAGCTGAGGCTGTTCGCTAACCGTGATCCTCCGGTCTCTACCTCCCAAATGCTGGGATTACAAGTGTGCACCACTGCCACTATGCCTGGCCTTCCTGTTCTTGATCTTAAGAGTGAAAGCATTCAGTCTTTTACCATTAAGTATGATGTTAGCTGTGGGTCTGTTTTTTTGATGCCCTTTATTAAGTTGAGTAAGCTCTCTTTTATACATAGTTTGTTCAGTTTTTATCATGAAAAGGTATTAGATTTTTGTTAAAATCTCTTTTTTTTTAATTTTTTCAGTACTGGGAATTGAACCCAAGGGCATTCTACCTCCAAGGTACACCTGCAGCCTTATTTTTTATTCTTTATTTTGAAACAGGGTCTCACTAAGTTGCAGAAGGCCTATAAGTAGCTGAGGCCACCCATGAATCTGTGATCCTCCTGTCTCAGCTTCCCAAGTACTGAGATTACAAGCATCTATTCAGATTTTCTGTTTCCTCTTGATTCAGTTTTAATAGTTTGTGTGTCTCTAGAAATTTATCTATTTTATCTAATTTGTTAGCATAATTATTCAGTGTCATTTTACTATTTTAAAATGAAATCAGTAAAGCCCTACTATGCTTTTTGTACAGGATTAATTTGAGGATCAAATTAAGTAATGTCTATAGAAGTGCTTTGAAGGCCATGTAAATGTAAAGTATTTGTTTCTTCAAAATTCTTATTCCTAGGAAGACAACTAAATTGCAGGAGAACCTATGTGAGTTTTTAAAAAAAATTCCTACCAGAGATGGGCGTGGTTAAGTACTTGTAATCCCAGTATTTGGGAGGCTGAGACAAGAGGAACTCATCATGCCTTAGCTACTTAGTAAGGCCCCCTGCAACTTAGCAAGAAGATCCTGTTTCAAAATGCAGAAGAAAAAATTGGGCTGGGAGTGCATTCTTACAATCCCAATAGCTGGTAGGCTGAGATAGGAGGATAGCAGGTTTGAGGACAGGCTCAGTAATGTAGTGAGACTCAGCAACCTAGTGAGACCCTGTTTTAAAACAAAAAATAAAAAGGGCTGAGGGTATAGCTCAGAGATAGAATGCCCCTGGGTTCAATTCCAGTACCACACACACACTAAACAAATAAATAAATATTTCTTTGCATTTCCCATACTCAGCATTAAGAGTAGATCAGTGTTACCACTTTCTACAATTTATGAACTTTAACACTGTGCTGTGCTCCTTCTTTATGATTTACATTCCAAGGAAAGGCTCATTTCCCTGTTACTAAAGAATTATGAACTAAGATTGGGTTGGAAGGACAAGTAAAGTGATTTTTGGACCTCTCTCTGCCTGTTTCTCAAAAAACACACATTCTGTATTATCAGCATCAAAGGGCACCTGGGCCTATTGGTCATTTCAGGCTCTGAGCTGCTCAGCTCCTGGCAGGCACTGAGAGCAACTGGTTTCTTTCTTCTCTGAGGAAATGCTGCTTGGTCCAGTCACTGGTTTCCTGCCCTCTCTTGTAGCCCCCAGCTCTTGATGTGCTGTATTTATTCATCCCACCTTCTCCCAGCTTGCTTCTAAGTCTGTGATTGGGTCCTTCTGAAATACAATCTAGTGGCTTTCAAATACAAAGAATTATTTTATATAATGCTTCTAAATACGTATATTCTTTTGGTGAATACAAAGACTAGTTAAAAAGAAGTAACTTGCTTACAAAGGGAAGTTGGTGATGCAGGAAATGACTCCTTTAGAATCAGAAGTCCTGCAGTGGGAGTGTGTTCTGTGTAAAACCATGTTTGTGCAGTATGAGGTGGCAGTTCTGAGAAAGTGGCAATTCTTTCCTCACAGGTCAGTGCTTGGCCTCCAAAGGGGTTTTAAGTGTGGTCTTTGTCTCTAACCAAACTGTGCACTTAGTTTATGGTTTCATTATACCTATGCCTAACACAGTGTATGCTTCACACTAAAAAGGCCTATGAAGTGAGCCGTGCGCCACCCTGCCCAGCTGCCAAGAGTTCATTAGAGTGCTAACATTAAATATCTGGTTTGGATCTTTATATAGAATTTCTTAGTCTTGTAGCCAGGTGCTATGGCTTATGCCTGTCATCCCAGTACTTGGGAGGCTGAGACAGGATGATCACAAGTTCAAGGGCACCTGAGCAACTTAGCAAGATTCTGTTTCAAAAAAAAAAAGGGCTGAGGGTGTAGCTTAGAAGTAAACTTCCTTTGATTTCAACTCCCAGTACTTAAAAAAAAAAAAAAATTCTTAAGTGTTGTAACTTAAAATTGCTCTTTTTTTGTGTGGTACTGGATGGAACCCAGGACATTCTACCACTGAGCGACACACTCAGCCCTATTTTTAATGCTTTATTTTGAAACAGGGTCTCACTGAGTTGCAAAGGGCCTTACTAAGCCGCCGAGGCTGGCCATGAACCACAATCCTCCTGTATCAGCCTCCCAAATGCTGGGATTACAAGTGTGTACCACTAAACCTGAAAAAATTGCTTTTAAACATTTGTAAATTTTAGTGTCAGTGCTGGTCACTTATGTCCAGGATTAGGTAGAAGATTAGATTTTCAGCCAGGCCTTTGACACATGCTTGGAATAATAGTGTCTGGAGGCTGAGACAGGAGGATCACAGGTTCAAAGCTATCCTTAGCAACTTAGTGAGACACTCTTTCAAAATAAAGTTAGGTTTTGGACAAAGATTGTGGTACTCTCTGCATATCTTTTATGTGGCACATGGCAGCAGAGATCCACATTCTAGGCTTGAGTTCAGAAATCTAAGCCAGTGCCTTCATACCTAGGGTTCTTTTCTGTAAGTTCTCAGAGATTTGTTGTGTATTGTTACATATATTACACCTTTGGCAGTTGTATGAGTCTGTGGGATTGCCTCTCCAAGTGAGGACTGAGCAGGTGGGGAGGTAGTAGCTCCATTGGTTGGAGCTATCTGGCCCAGCTTTGATCATATGAATTCCTTATCTTCCAAGTGGCCAGAACCATGGCATGGGGTTTGGAGAGTGGCCTTCCGCTTCCATCCTGACTCTCAGTACCTGCCCACAATGGATGGTGTAACACAGAGCAATGTACTGGACTTTGTCATGCCTTCAGAACCTCTACCCTGGGTCCTTTCTTCCTGGTGCTTATCATCCCACTTGGGCCTTTAAGTTGTCTCAGGAATGAAGAAATTAGATCAATAGGAACAGAAGCCAGGTGTGGTGTCACACGCTTGTAATCCCAGTACTTGGAAGGCTGAGACAGGAGGGTCATGGGTTTGCAGACAGCCTCAGCTACTTAGTGAGAACTTGTGTCAAAATAAAGAATAAAAAATAGGGCTATGGGTATAGCTTGAAGGTAGAATGCCCTGGGTTCCAAACCTAGTAACACACACACACACACACACACACACACACACACACACACACACACAATTAATGAAGACAGCTGTAGAATGGATTGGGAGCCTCTCTCATGGTGAGCTATAACCTGCTTGTGCTCATTTGGCTCCAGTGTGTGTGTGTGTGTGTGTGTGTGTGTGTGTGTGTGTGTGTGTGTGCAAGCACAATACTAAATTCTTCCCTCTGGTCTTGGGAGGAGGAAAAAAGTATGGTTATTTGATTGAGGATGGTAGTCTTGTGGTGAAATTTCAATGGGAATTTCCTTTCTGGGGCTCTTGTCTATGAGGTACGAAGAATGACACTAGCAGACAACAGGAAGGCAAGCAGGGAGTTTATTGTAAAGACAACGGGGAAGGGAAAAGAGGCAGAACCATTGGTGGCAGTGGGGACCCTGGTGTCCACAGCTGCCTTCTGGACACTACTCGACAGTAGCCTAAACTACTCACTGTCGATTGCAAAGTACTTTCTCCCAGAGTCCACACAATCTGTGGGAAGAGAGTTGCAGGCCACCCCTAGGGGCCTTGATGTCCAGCGGATGCCTTCCGGTCACTAACCAAGAGTTACCTGGGCTGAGTGCCCGTCGGTTATATACTGCTTTCTCTCAAAACCAACTCGACCTAGAGAGAGGAGAGCTTGCAAAGGGATGGGGTTTATATAAAGTGTGAAAACCCTTTAGAGTGGCTGGTCTAGGGGCTTCTATACTTCTCTGAGTCCTTTGAGGTCTCAGAGGCAGCTTCCTGGGATTGGCATAGTGTGTTTGTACAGTGTCCTTCAAAGTTTCCTTCTCTTGGTTGGGGTTCAGAAGCTGTTTCCTAAACTCTCCAGGAAATCTCCTGGCATTATCAGCAGGAACAATGAGCTTTGTGAAGCTGTGGTCACTCTCAGGAGGCTTCTGATCTTATTATCACCTGACATCTGGGAGGTCTAGTCTTTACAGGAGTTTTGGAAGTTAGCATCTGTTGCCTTTCAGGAAATGAAGTTTTTCCACCATGGCCCTGGCCCAGTCTGCCTACTTTTTTCTCCCTCCCCCAAATGGAGACAAAGGAGACATGGGTAAAACTTGATTAGGTTTGGGGGAAAAATTTGTGCTTAATAAGAAGGGTTCCAAGCCCTACCTGGTGGCATATACCTATAATCCGTGGGAAGCCAAGACAGGAGGATCTCAGATTCAAAGCCAGCCTCGGCAACTCAGTAAGGTTCTCAGCAACTTAGAAAGACCTTGTTTCCAAATAAAAAATAAAAATAAGGCTGGGGGTATAGCTTGGAGGAAGAATGCCCAAGGGTTCAATCCCTAGTATTCCCCCCTTAAAAAAACATTGTAGGCCTTCAAATGGGAGAATTGGCTTAATACAAGTTATTTGTATACATATGTACCGCATATATATATGCTGTATTCCCTCCTTATCCATGACTTTAGTTATTGACCATCCACTGAGTAGCAAAACTAGCTCAAATTTCCTTTTCTTTCATAATTTCATGAATAGAAGATTCATTATTACTAGAGGTCTTAGCAACCTCAGCATATGACTTTTTTTCCTTATTTTGAAAACTTTTACCTTTTCTCTTAAAAGAAACACTTTATGGCCTCTGACATATTTGTATTGCCAACATCATTACTTGTTATGGTTAGATTTTATATGTCCCCTGAAGAACTCTGATGTCCTATAATTAAGCACTGAGGACAGTAATCTCATCATTGGATAAAGCCATTGTAATGGATTCACTGGGTGTAACCTAGGCTGGTGGGGGGTGGCTGGAGAAGGTGGATCCCTGGGAGTGTGGCTTTAGGGACTCTGCTTGTGTCTTTGTATCCCCTTGCTTGTTTGCTTTCTTGCTTCTGGCCTTCATGATGTAAGAGCAGAGCACTTGTTCTCTTCTCTCTGTTTCCCACCACCATGCCTTGAGATCCATAGACCCTGGCCTCATAGAACTAAACCCCAAATCTCCAAAAACTGTGAGCAAAATCATCCTTCTAAGTTGTATGGTCAGTTGTTTTGGAGTATGGCAGTGAGAATGTTGATGTTACTCTTGCTCTTGGAACCATTATTAAGTAAAATAAGGGTTACTTGAACACAGGCACTGAGGTACCATGACAGTTGGTCTCATAACCAGGATGCCTGCAAGATATTTTGAAAGAGAAAGGATTCACATTCACTTTTAATACAATATATTCCTTCCCTGGTAGAACATCCACAGAGGATTGGTTCCAATACCATGGGTGTCCAATTCCTTTATGAAATGGTGTACTACTTTAAATCATTTCTAGATTACCTATAATGCCTAATATAATGAAAATGCTATGTCAGTAGTTTTTATACTATATTGTTTAAGTAATAATGACACAAAAAAAAGTCTACATGTTCAGTACAAATGTAGGGTTTCTTTTCTGATTATTTTCAATCTACAGTTAATTAAATCCACAGATATGTTACCTACAGAAACAAGTCAATTGTATATTGTTACAATTGTACTAATTTATTGGTATAGTTTTTTGTTGTTTTTTTGTGATACTAGGAATTGAATTCAGGGTCATTCTACCTCTGAGCTACACACTTAGTCCTGTTTTTTATTCTTTATTTTGAAACAGAGTCACACTAAGTTCTGAAGGGTCTCACTAAGTAGCTGAGGTTGGCCACGAACTTGTGATCCTCCTATCAGCATCCCAATACTGTGATTACAAACATGCCAAGCTTATTGATAGTTATTTTTAATCTCTTACTGTACCTGATTTAGAAATTAAACATTATCATATAAATTATGTAGAGGAGCCAGGCATGGTGGCACATGCTTGTAATCCCAGAATTTGGGAAGCTGAGACAGGAGGATTGTGGTTCAGGGAAAGCCTCAGCTACTTAGTGAGGTCCTTTGCTACTCAGTGAGACTTTGTTTCAAAATAAAGAATGAAAAATAGGGTGTGTGTGGGGGTGTTGCTCACAGGTAGAATGCACTAGGGTTCTATTTCCAGTACTGCAAAAAATAAAAATTAAATTAAAATGTACATAAAGGAAAACACATAGTATAGATAGTATTTGGCACTATCTGTGGCTTCAGGAATTGTTGGAAATATACCTGGAGGATCAGGGAGGAGTTACTGTATAACACTGGAGAATAATGTTTATTTAAGGTTTATAGTAAAGGAGTAATTATGCAATAAAAGACTAGTAAATAGCTCATTCTAGAAGAGAGCACAAGGTTGTGTTCTTGGTATTTTATAGATATTGTTTTCTCCAACAGCACATAATGAACATCTTTCCATGTCAATAACTACTTCAACATTATTTTTAATGTTTTTATACTACAATATGTTGGTTTTTAATCATGAAATTGGATTCAGGCCACTAGTAATAAGTAAGTTAAACAGTGGCTGTGGAAAGACTTGATTCTTTGTTCTTTTTATGGAGGGCATATGGGTACCACTGCTGGAAATTTTGAGGAATCTGGTTGCATGGAAATTTGCCTGGTGCCCCTTGTGAAGATCATCCAGCTTTGGTAATCATGAAACAAGCTTTTTTCTCATCACATGGAGAGAGATCCTTTATTGTTGCTATTAAATACATTATGTTCCTTGACTTTCCTGAGGCTAGCCTGAAGCTTGTAGACTTTTCTTAAACCTCAGTTCTCTAATTTTCCAGCATTAACTGGGTGTTCTACAAATCAACCCTTTTCTGGTACCAGCTATCCACCTTCAGTTAATGTCAGACTCCAGAGATTTAAGGGCTTATTCCCCATGGGACTATCCTCACATGATTCTTTAGTCACAGGCCCTGGTCCCTGTGCTACCTGTGCTTCTAACCAATTTGGCTACAAATTTGGGGACTCACATACACCCTAGTTTTGATAATTCACTAGACCTCACAGGTCACTTTCATGGCTAACATCATCACCCTACCCATAGATGGGCTGAGGAATGCTGAAAGTTCACATCTTCTAATCACATGTCTGTGTTTAATCTTTCTGGAGGCCAGCCCCCATTCTGTAGTCACTTGGATGTGAGATGTTGTTTGTGTATTTTAAGGTCAGAAAGAGAACCAGTGTATATGTTTGTGAGGTGCTAAAGGCTTGTAAAAATTTTGGCAGCTTTCTCAGCCGGGCATGGTGGCGAATGCTTGTAATCCTGGTGCTTGGGAGGCTGAGACAGGAGGATCACACAGGTTCAAAGCCAGCCTCAGCTACTTAGTGAGGCTCTCAGCAACTTAGTGAGACCCTGTTTCCAAATAAAGTATAAAATAGGTCTGGGAGTATAGCCCAGAGGTAGAAAGCCCCAGGGTTCCACTCCCAGTACCACACACACACACACACACACACACACACACACACACATCATTTTAAAAGTTTCTGTAGCTAAAATAGAGGAAGTGATTAATGAACAAATCTAAGAGGAATTCACATGTAATATTTTACCGTAAAGCCAAAAACTAGGAGGAAAAATTCAAGCATAATTGAGAATAATGCCATATATAAAGTATTAATATGCAAGTACGTTGTTTTCCAAGTAGTTGCTCTTTATCTTTTCCTAAATGAGATTATATATGAGGTTGTGTGTGTTTGTATGTATGTATGTATGTATGTATGTATAGAGAGAAGAGATAATAATATCTTTTTTCTAAGTCTTCAAGGTTCATAAATTTGTATTTTAACTTAGTATATTTTCAACATACAATCTAGAATGTTAAGCTATTTGCCTAAATTTTTAAAATCTTGCTATTCTGTACTTTTTCTTTTAAAAATATTATGAAGCAGGAGGGGAGGGAAGAATTTGCCTTCTGGGAGGACAGTTTTTATCCTGAATAAGCATCTAAGGCATCTACTGCTGAAGCGCACAGGGCGACTCACACAACCTTTTAGTGGAGGCTGATTATTGAAAGAAAGAGTTTCATTAACAGCAGCAAATATGGCAGAAGCAGAAGTGTGGGTCTATTTTTGGATTTCCTTTGTTTGCTCCGCATCCGTCTGACTTAATCTACCCAGCTGTGTTCAGTCAGCCTTTGGGCAGTGCTGACCTTGTCAGAACCAAATCATCAAATGCATTCCCACGAGGGAGCTTTTCCATACCCTGAAAGTTTTTAGGGGCGACATGATTTTTGTGAAAATGGAAAGGCATGTAACGGTAGGTTAATTACATAACCACTTTTAGAGGAAAAGCAAGGCCTGGCATCTATGGCTAGAACTCTTGAGTTGGTGGAGGATGGAGGCACTTGGAGCCTCCTGAGAATTTGGATATTTTACTCTTTATTGAAAATTACTTGTGCTGGGTGTGGTGGCACATACCTTCCAGTAATTGGGAGGCTGAGACAGGAGGATGGCAGGTTTGAGACCAGCCTCAACAACATAGGGAGACCCTGTTTCAAAATAAAAAAGGGCCAAGGGTGAAGCTTGGAGGGAGAATGCCCCCCTGGGTTTAACTCTCAGTACAAAAAAGAAGGAAAAAAGAAAGTTACTTGTGTGATCTGAGAAGTTTGGGTTCTGTTCCAGGGTAGAGCTGGGTGTGGGATCAGCTAGTGACATTTGTTGATTGATAGTGTCAGTGGAAACAATATCTCACCCAAACATCCCTTTTTAAGTCTTGTGGGAATTTATTTTTTTCTTGTTTTCTGTTCTCATAGCTCCCCAGATTATTTTCACTGAATGAACAGTCCTCTCTCACCCATTCAGTCCTGTTAGTGCTTCTGTTAGTGACAGGACACTGGACTTCTGTGAGGACTTCAGTGAAGATGCAAAGGCCTGGGCTGGCCAAGAAATGACTGAGCTGTGGGGAGCCATTAAGGTTTTCCCCTGAAAGAATACTTCTCACTGTCCTTTGCCCAGAGTCAATAAGGTTTGGGGTCATGGAAAGTTCAAGGTCTGAGAGAAGCTCAGGTAGGATTGATTGACCTGACTGTTATGTGCACAGGTGATGATGGCACAAGGGATTGATTGACTTGACCATTATGCACACAGGTGGTGATGGCAGGAGGGATTGATTGACCTGGAGCTGTATAAATAGGACGAGAGTGATAAACCCGGGATCAGTCAGTAGAGATATTGACCCAAGAGTATGCTGGCGATCCTTCCATGACAGAATTAAATATTCTTTGAATCAAATTCTTAGAATTGAATTATTTTCATCCTCACTCCTCTCTTCGGAACCGTACTTTTGCCGGCTGGCTCTGGCACTGAGCGGAGTCCCCAATTGTCAGCTCAGGCTGGGGACCGAAACCTGATGAGGAGTATTTGTTTTCTTTTTCCATTCCTCTGTGGAAGGGCAGCATGTTTTATAGTGTACCCACTGAAGCTTAAATCTCATCGCCCAGCCGCTTGACTGCTATGAGAACCAGATAGCAGCAAGAGCGGCACACAGAGTGAGGCTGTACCACACAAGCCCTTTGGACTCTTTCTGTATCTGGTGCTGCCCCCTTAGGTGTACAGTTTGGGGATGGCAGGAGGAGTGATGGAATGGTGTCCCCCTTAATCTGCAGAGCCCCAGGTAGTGACGGGATGGGGCAGAATCTCTTCCTAGCATACTGAGATGGGGCTCCTTCTGCTTCCCCAGCTCTCAGATTGCTTCTCTGCCCATCACTGGCTACATCCTTCCTTTCCAGAGCCTCATGCTCTCATTTTGGTCAAAGCAGCTGATGGAAATGGAGAGGAGGGAAGACCCCAAGGTGTCGGTAGATGTGGAGGAAGGCTAGAAGGCTTTGCCCTTTCTCATGGAGAAGACTAGGGTAGGAATAAAAGGCTTCCGGGGTTCCGCCTCCTGTTCCCACTGCTGAGATCACGTGGGGGAGGAACCCAACTTATCAGTAGTATCCATCCAAAGTTAAACAGATAGATGCTGTTTAACAGGCAAATGTCCTTGTAGAAGTCCCTCCATTCCTTCCTTCCTTCCTTTTTTTCATGTGTGTTACTAGAAATTAAACCCAGGGGTCCTTTACTTCTGAGCTACACCAGCCCTATTTTACTTATTTTGAAATAGGATCTCACTTGGTTGCTGAAAGTCTTGCTAAGTTGGTGAGACTGGTTTCAAACCTGTGATCCTCCTGTCTCTGCCCCCAAGTGATGGGATTATAGGTGTGCACCACCATGCCCTTCTTAGAAGTACTTTTCATTTGAGATTGTGGTGGCCTCTACAGAAGTTTGTGGTTCTGATGGTCTTGTAGTTACTATCAGACATCATTCTGAAAAACTTTTCTTTTTTCACAGGCTCTTGGTTTTAGTAACTGACTAGGGTTGACATAGATAACTTCATTTTGATTCTGACAGCATATATTTATATCTTTGAGACAAGGTCTTGATCCATTGTACAGGCTGGCCTTGAACTTCCTGGGCTCAAGTGATCCTTCTGCTTCAGTCTTCTGTAGGCGTGTGCTGCCCAGCCCAGCCTCACACTTGATTTATACTTCTTTTGTTTTTAGTGTGATGCAAGATTGCACTTGCTTTGTGATCAGCTCTGCCACAGTAAGTTGTATTGATCTTGTAGTCATAAAATCACATCTGAAAAATGTCAGAACTGTAGCTTAACCAGGTCTCTCTACCCTGTGCTTTTAAAGCAGGTTTCGTTTTCTTTTCCAGACTCCTCTCATTGCACAGGGACTTGTAGACAAGCCCTCTCCTGTTGTATCAGAATACACTTGTCTCTCATTAGGTAGCATCATTTGGCCTCTAAATCTTCAGACTTGACTTAAATCTCTGCGAACTTTTTTCTGTTTTGGGAATTGAACCCAGGGTCATTCTACCTCAGAGCTACACCCCAAGTACTTTTTTTTATTTTGAAACAGGATCTTCCTAAGTTGTTGAAGGTTTTTTTTTTTTTTTTTGAAGATTTAAAGAAGTTTATTAAAAAGATAGAAATACAGAAAATAGAAATACAGCCCCATGCCAAAATGGCATGGAGGAGTGACTCGAAATGAATACACCCTAAGTTGTTGAAGGTCTTACTCAGTTGCTGAGGCTGGCCTTGAACCTGCTGTGATCCTTCTGTCTCAGCCTCCCAAGTACTGGGATTAGAGGTGTGCACCACAGTAGTTGGATGTCTATGAACTTTAGTTTGGATCTATTTGGTCTCAAATGGCAGAAACTTAGTTGGACTAGCTCAAATACACATCAAGAGATGGAGAAATTTCAAAGAAACTAAGCAGAGGAATGTAGGAGGGGCCTTGTGGGCATCAGGCACTTTCCTCCAAGAATAGCATGATCTTCCATTCTACTCTGCCTTTAGTCTTATACAAATCCATTTATAGTTTAATTCACATGAGAGACACACACACACACCTGGCTATTATTTGTATCACTTGGATAATGCAAGTGATACAAATAGAAGTTATTTAGGAAAAGACTAAGTAGATCAAGGGTCAACTGCAGTATAGATTACATGATGTTAACATTTATTTTATAGATTAAAACTGGCCTGGCAGACTCTTCAGACACCAATGGGTTAGGAACAAGGGATGCATATCAGCAATCAGACAGTTCCCAGGCCCAGCCGGACAGTGTCAGGGTCAGAGTTTTACATAGTAAGCAGATTTGAATCTTTGGATGTTAAAAACACAAGTATTTCTAGTGGGCAGGTTGGCTGGGTGTGGTGGCCCAGGCTTGTAATCCCCTTGGGAGGCTGAGATAGGAGATTCACGCAGGTTGAAGCCAGCCTCAGCTGGCTTAAGAGACCCTGTTTCCAAATAAAATATAAAATAGGTCTGGGAGTGTAGCCCAGAGGTAGAAGGCCCCTGGGTTCCGCCTCCAGTACCACAAAAACAAAAACAAAACAAAACAAAAAAACCCCAAATAACAAGTTTTCCTATTTCATAGGACAGAATTTAAACAGTCATTCTACTTAAACGATGAATAGAAAGGCCCTGATGGCCAGCTTGAAATCACTGTTCTGTCAACCTAAAAATGAAATAAACAAAATTTTTAAAGATTAAATGAAACCAGGTGTGTGGTGGTGGTTGTTTGTAATTCCAGTACTTACTTGGGAAGCTGAAATAGGAGGATGCAGGTTCACAGCCAGCCTTAGCTGCTTAGTGAGGCCCTCTAACTTAGCAAGAAACTGTTTCAAAATAAAAATAAAAAATAGGATTGGGGATGTAGTTAGGAGATAGGATACCCCTGGGTTCCATTAAAAAAATAATAAATAATAAATGCCGGTGCTGGGGCCTCCGAGGCTGGGATCCGAGCCTGCCGAGGGGTTAGGCTGGTGCCGACATCGGAGCCTGCCGTGAGGCAAGGCCACTACTGAGGCCTCCGAGGCTGGTGTCGGAGCCTGCCTTGAGGCTAGGCCGGTGCTGGGGCCACCGAGGCCGGGATCGGAGCCAGCTGAGGGGTTTGGCCGGTGTTGGGGCCAGCGAGACCAGAATTGGGGCCTCCCATGAGGCAAGGCTGCTGCTTAAGCCAGCGAGGTCTGGATCAGTCCACCGGGTAGCCAGGCCACTACTGGGGCTGTCAAGAGTGGGAATGGTACTTGCAACCCGGCATGCACAGAGAAATATCGCAGGAAAAAAATAACAACAGCCAGCTGCTTCCGCTAATCAGCAATAACTAGGAGAAAAGGGGCAACAGGAAGAGGTCGAGCTATAGAAAGGCCCCTATGGTGAAGCAATTAAGGTGACCAGTCAGAGGGTATGGAATAGGGGAGGATGAAGCCTCTTTAAAAAGCAGGAGGTACATAAACATATGCATCAAAGTTAATCACCAAACAAGCATGGGATCAAGGGAGGGGGAGGGAATGGGATGGGGGCTGGATGAGGGCTAATTGGATGATGTGTACTTGTATATCCTCTCAAGTCTTGTCTTCCAATGTGATATATGATTACAATGCACCAATAAAAATAAATTTTAAAAAATAAATGGAAATGGTGCATTCCTGTAATCCTAGTACTTGGGAGGCTGAGACAGAAGGATCTTGGGGTTTTTTTTTTGCCACCCTCAGCAACTTAGTGAGTCTCTCAATGCCTAGTGAGACCATGTTTCAAAATTTAAAAAGCTGGGCGTGGTGGCACATGCCTGTAATGCCAGCATTTGAGAGGCTGAGACAGGAGGATCAAGGTTCAAGGTCAGCCTCACTATGTAGTGAGGCCCTTTGCAACTCAGACCCTGTTTCAAAATAAAGGATAAAAAAATAGGGCTGAGGGTGTAGCTTGGAGGTAGAATGCCCCTGGGTTCTATCCCCAGTACTACACACACAAAAATAAATAAATAAAATAAAATAATAAACCAGGCGTGGTGGTGCACGCTTGTAATTCCAGCATTTGGGAGGCCAAGACATGAGGATCTGGGTTCGTGGACAGCCTCAGCTACTTAGTGAGGCCCTTTGCAACTCAGTGAGACCTTGTTTCAAAATTTAAAAAAAAAGAAAAGAAGGCTGGGGGCAGTAGTTTGGTATAGTTTGGAGGTCGAATGGCCCTGGGTTCCTATCCCCATTGCCACAATAAATAGCTAAATAGGAAAGAGGGACAGACAAACGGACAGATGGACGAACTGGGAGTGTATCTCGGAAGTAGAATACCCCTGGGTTCAATTCTTAGCAAACACACACACACACACACACACACACACACACACACACATTAAATGGAAAGCATACATTCAACAAATGAAAGGGGATTGTTCCTAACATAGCATTTAATATAAGCTAATTAATTTAGGTAAGCATTACTTTTAGTGAATCCTGTACATGAATATACACATTTGTTTACCAGTATTTAGAAGTAGAATATTTTATCAAATCTCATGATTTATGGTAACAAGTTTGTCTAGTGTATCAGTCTGATTTATAGTAAAATGATTCAAATAAAAAAAAATCTATTGAGCAGAGGACTGGAAGAACGTGGAACAAATTGCCTGTATTGAATATCTATCATAATGTACCTTACTTAATCTGTTAATATAGAACTTTGGTGTGTGTGATACTGAAGATGAAACCCTGGGGCATTCTACCTTTGACTACACTCCCACCTTGTTTTATTCTTTTATTTTGAAACAGAGTCTAACTAAGTTGCAGAGGGACTCAAATTCTTGAGGCTAGCCAGGAAGCTGCGATCCTCCTGCCTCAGCTTCCCAAGTACTGAAATTACAAGTATGTGCAACCATCCTTGGATCAAATACAGCCATAGGTTTCTCACATCTGTTGCCTGTCGGGGGATCACCTGAAGTATACTTGAGACTTGCTGAAGTTCTTTTCAAAAGGTCACATGTATGAGTCCCTAGCAGGCCAGTTCAGTTTATCTGTGCCCTAATGTTTAGAGATGTGCTTCCCCTTTTAGCATAATTTCCAAAATCTTTAGGAAGTAGGACAGTTTCCCCAAAGAGAATATTGGGTAGATTCTAATACATAGTAGATGAACATGATATATATTGTAGTTACAAAGATTCAAAACATTCTTTATTACAATAATGTTAATTATGATATTGAAATAGAAAAAGCTAAATCAGAATCTAATTGAAATCTAATTTGTTTCAGTAATATTGGCTTACATGTAATTGAGAGAACCTTTATTGATGCAAAGCAGTAGTTACAATTAATATTTTCAAACAATTAGCTTAGTACCTGAAAATATGCTTTTATTAAACTGTTCTGGAAGTCTGAAAGGAGCAGAGGGAGATTAGTGTTGCAGAGTTGAATTGCTAACAGTTATCAGAAGTTGATTTAATTTCTTAATTTCCTAGATGTAAAATTTAGAAAAAGCACATAAGGTAGTTCCTTTGTGCATTTAGTTCAGATCCCACAAATTAAAAGCTCCACTATTCAGACACCAGTCACAAGTCCCATGGGCTCTGAGGTCTGAGGTTTTGTTTTGTTTTGGTGGTACTGGGGGTGGAACCCAGAGTCTTTCTGCCTCCAGGCTATACTCCCAGACCTTTTTTTTTTTTTTTTTAATTTGGAAACAGGGTCTCACTAAGTTGCTGAGAGCCTCACTGAGTAGCTGAGGCTGGCTTCAAACCTGTGCGATCCTCCTGTCTCAGCCTCCCAAGCGCGGGGATTACATGCGTGCGCCACCACGCCTGGCTGAGGTCAGAAGTTTCTAAAACCCCATCCTCAGCTTTCATAATTTATTAGACTGACTTGCAAAAGTCAGGAAATACTTATATTTACCAGTTTATTATAAATGATACCACCTAAGAACAGCCCATGGAAGAGATGCACAGGGTGAGCTATAGAGAAGTGTAGAGCTTCTGTGCCCTCCCCAGGTTTATCACTCCCTCAGCAAGTCAGTATCTTCACTAACCCAGAAGCCTCCAACCCTCATTTAGGGGTTTTATAGAAATTTCATCATGCAGGCATACTTGAGTAAGCCATTGGCCATTGGTGACTTGAACTAAAATCTCCATCTTCTCTCCCCTTTCTGGAAGGGGCTAGGGTGGCTCTGAAACTTTGCTTGGTCTTCCTTGTGCCCACCTCCCATCTTGAAGCATTCTCTGGACTTCTGATCATTTGTGAGGACAAAATCCAAATAGATATTTTATAATAGTTCCTCTGTTGAATCTCAAAGGCTGACATTAAGCACCAAAACTTAAAAGAAGCACTGTCTATATCTTGATATAATCGAGATTTAATTTTATACCACTGGACAGGCTCTTTTTGTGAGCCTGCTTTCCAGACACAGATTGATACTGACAGCCACAGAGGCATGTGACACCATGTCTACTTCAAAATATTCTTGCTAAGGGTTAGGATATAGTTCAGTGGTAGAGCACTTGCCTAATATATGTAGCCCAGGTGTTAATCTTCAGAACCTCAATCAATCTGTCAGTGCATATATAGATAAAATAAAATATTTAGCTGGGTATAGTGGCACATTCCTGTAAAGTTCTTGAGAAGAGGAAACAGGAGGATCATAGATTCCGGGCCAACCTTAGCAATCTAGCAAGGTTTTCAGTAACTTAGCAAGAAACTGTTTCAAAATAAAAATAAAAAGGGCTGGAGGTATAGCTCAGAGGTAGACTACCCCTGGGTTCAATCCCTTATACCTAATTAATTAATTAATTAAACAAAATAAAAAATAACCCAGGCGTGAGACATGGTGGCACGTGCTTATCATTGTAGTAGCTGGGTGGCGGGGACGGAGGGTCACGGAGGAGGAGATGCTCAGCGATCTAGCGAGGCCCTGGTCAAACAAAGGCTCAGGATCTAGCTCAAGGTGAGGTGACCCTGAGGTCAGTCTCCAGCACCCTCACAGAAATAGTCACAGCTGGGAGTGTAGCTCAGAGGTAGAATGATGCTGGCTTCAATCCCCAGTACCACAAAAACAATCCCTTCCAAATATGTTAAAGCAAACTCCAGAGATTAATCATTGAGAGCTTTTTTTCCCCTTATGGTACTAGGAATTGAACCCAGAGGCATCTACCTTTGAGCTACACCCCAAGCCTGATTCCCCCCCCCCCCTTTTTTGGTGGTACTGGGGATGGAACCCAGGGCCTTCTACCTCCAGGCTACCTATTTTATATTTTATTTGGAAACAGGGTCTTGCTAAGTTGCTGAGAGCCTCACTAAGTAGCTGAGACTGGCTTTGAACCTGTGTAATCCTTCTGTCTCAGCCTCCCAAGCGCGGGGATTACAAGTGTGCGAAACCAAGCCTGGCTCCTCCAACCTGATTTTATTTATTTGGAAGCAGTATCTCACTAGTTTGAGAGTCTCACTACTTGCTGAGGTTATCCTGGAACCTGTAGTCCTCCTGTCTCAGCCTTACAAGTACTAGGATTATAGGCATGTGCTACCACACCTGGCAAGAGCTTTTTAAAAAATTATAATTTTTATTTATATTTTTTTGTGATACTGGGGATTGAACCCAGGGGAACTCTGCCTCTGAGCTACCTGCCAACCCTATATTTCTTCTTTTTTTTTTTTTGCGGGTCTAGGGATGGAACCCAGGGGCATTCGACCTCCGAGCTACACCTCCTGCCCTATTTTTTATTCTTTATTTTGAAACAGGGTCTCACCAAGTTGCGGAGGGAAGGCCTTAGTAAGTAGCTAAGGCTGGCCACGAACCTGCAATCTCTCAGCCTCCCAAGTACTGGGATTACAAGCATGTGCCACCATGCCTAGCATAAAAAGATTTAATAAAAACAATTTATTCAGGTTTTTTTTTTTTTTTTTTTTTTTTTTTTTTTTTTTTTTATTTTTTTAATTAATTTATTTTTTAAATTGGTGCATTGTAGTCATATATCAATCACATTGGAGTACAAGACTTGAGAGGATATACAAGCACACATCATCCAATTAGCCCTCCTCCAGCCACCGTCCCATTCCCTCCCCCTCCCTCCATCCCACACTTCTTTGGTGATTTACTTTGATATATTTGTTTATGTACCTCCTGCATTTTAAAGAGGCTCCGTCCTCCAGTATTACATACCCTCTGATTGATCACATTAGTTGCTTCACTATAGGGCCCTTTCTATAGCTCAACCTCTTCCTGTTGCCCTTTTCCTCCTAGTTATTGCTGATTAAGAGAAGCATCTGATTTATATTTTCTGCGATATTTCTCTGTGCATGCTGCGTTGCAAGTACCAATCCCACTCTTGATGGTCCCAGTAGTGGCCTGGCTACTCAGTGGACTGATCCAGACCTCGCTGGCTCACGCAGCGGCCTTGCCTCATGGGAGGACCCAGTTCTGGTCTCGCTGGCCCCTGAACCGGTCAAACCCCTAAGCTGGCTTTGGTCCCAACCTTGGAGGCCGCAGGAGTGAACTTGCCTCACGCCAGGCTCCGATGCTGGCCATTGGCCCCTGCACCGGTCTAACCCCTTGGCAGGATTCCAATCCCGGCCTCGGAGGCCCCAACACTGGTAATGCCTCACGGCAGGCTCCGATGCCGGCCTCACTGGCCCCAGCACCGGCCTAACCCCTTGACAGGCTCTTAAACTGGCCTCAGAGGCCCCAGTACCGGCCTTGCCTCACGGCAGGCTCCGATGCCGGCCTCGCTGGCCCCAGCAGCGGCCTAACCCCTCGGCAGGCTCCGATCCCAGCCTCGGAGGCCCCAGCACTGGTCATGCCTCAAGGCAGGCTCCGATGCCGGCCTCGCTGGCCCCAGCACCGGCCTAACCCCTTGGCAGGCTCTTATCCTGGCCTCGGAGGCCCCAGTACCGGCCTTGCCTCACGGCAGGCTCCGATGCCGGCCTCGCTGGCCCCAGCACCGGCCTAACCCCTCGGCATGCTCCGATCCCGGCCTCGGAGGCCCCAGCACTGGTCATGCCTCACGGCAGGCTCCGATGCCGGCCTCGTTGGCCCCAGCACCGGCCTAACCCCTCGGCAAGCTCTTATCCTGACCTCGGAGGCCCCAGTACTGGCCTTGCCTCACGGCAGGCTCCGATGCCGGCCTCGCTGGCCCCAGCACCGGCCTAACCCCTCGGCAGGCTCTTGTCCTGGCCTCGGAGGCCCCAGTACCGGCCTTGCCTCAAGGCAGGCTCCGATGCCGGCCTCGCTGGCCCCAGCAGCGGCCTAACCCCTCGGCAGGCTCCGATCCCGGCCTCGGAGGCCCCAGCACTGGTCATGCCTCAAGGCAGGCTCCGATGCCGGCCTCGCTGGCCCCAGCACCGGCCTAACCCCTTGGCAGGCTCTTATCCTGGCCTCGGAGGCCCCAGTACTGGCCTTGCCTCACGGCAGGCTCCGATGCCGGCCTCGCTGGCCCCAGCACCGGCCTAGCCCCTTGGCAGGCTCTTATCCTGGCCTCGGAGGCCCCAGTACCGGCCTTGCCTCACGGCAGGCTCCGATGCCGGCCTCGCTGGCCCCAGCACCGGCCTAACCCCTCGGCATGCTCCGATCCCAGCCTCGGAGGCCCCAGCACTGGTCATGCCTCACGGCAGGCTCCGCTGCCGGCCTCGTTGGCCCCAGCACCGGCCTAACCCCTCGGCAAGCTCTTATCCTGGCCTCGGAGGCCCCAGTACCGGCCTTGCCTCACGGCAGGCTCCGATGCCGGCCTCGCTGGCCCCAGCACCGACCTAACCCCTCGGCAGGCTCTTATCCTGGCCTCGAGGCCCCAGTACCGGCCTTGCCTCAAGGCAGGCTCCGATGCCGGCCTCGCTGGCCCCAGCACCGGCCTAACCCCTTGGCAGGCTCTTATCCTGGCCTCGGAGGCCCCAGTACTGGCCTTGCCTCACGGCAGGCTCCGATGCCGGCCTCGCTGGCCCCAGCACCGGCCTAACCCCTCGGCATGCTCCGATCCCGGCCTCGGAGGCCCCAGCACTGGTCATGCCTCACGGCAGGCTCCGATGCCGGCCTCGTTGGCCCCAGCACCGGCCTAACCCCTCGGCAAGCTCTTATCCTGGCCTCGGAGGCCCCAGTACTGGCCTTGCCTCACGGCAGGCTCCGATGCCGGCCTCGCTGGCCCCAGCACCGGCCTAACCCCTCGGCAGGCTCTTGTCCTGGCCTCGGAGGCCCCAGTACCGGCCTTGCCTCACGGCAGGCTCCGATGCCGGCCTCGCTGGCCCCAGCAGCGGCCTAACCCCTCGGCAGGCTCCGATCCCGGCCTCGGAGGCCCCAGCACTGGTCATGCCTCAAGGCAGGCTCCGATGCCGGCCTCGCTGGCCCCAGCACCGGCCTAACCCCTTGGCAGGCTCTTATCCTGGCCTCGGAGGCCCCAGTACTGGCCTTGCCTCACGGCAGGCTCCGATGCCGGCCTCGCTGGCCCCAGCACCGGCCTAACCCCTCGGCATGCTCCGATCCTGGCCTCGGAGGCCCCAGCACTGGTCATGCCTCACGGCAGGCTCCGCTGCCGGCCTCGTTGGCCCCAGCACCGGCCTAACCCCTCGGCAAGCTCTTATCCTGGCCTCGGAGGCCCCAGTACCGGCCTTGCCTCACGGCAGGCTCCGATGCCGGCCTCGCTGGCCCCAGCACCGGCCTAACCCCTCAGCAGGCTCTTATCCTGGCCTAGAGGCCCCAGTACCGGCCTTGCCTCAAGGCAGGCTCCGATGCCGGCCTCACTGGCCCCAGCACTGGCCTAACCCCTCGGCAGGCTCTTATCCAGGCCTCGGAGGCCCCAGTACCGGCCTTGCCTCACGGCAGGCTCCGATGCCGGCCTCGCTGGCCCCAGCAGCGGCCTAACCCCTCGGCAGGCTCCGATCCCAGCCTCGGAGGCCCCAGCACTGGTCATGCCTCAAGGCAGGCTCCGATGCCGGCCTCGCTGGCCCCAGCACCGGCCTAGCCCCTTGGCAGGCTCTTATCCTGGCCTCGGAGGCCCCAGTACCGGCCTTGCCTCACGGCAGGCTCCGATGCCGGCCTCGCTGGCCCCAGCACCGGCCTAACCCCTCGGCATGCTCCGATCCCGGCCTCGGAGGCCCCAGCACTGGTCATGCCTCACGGCAGGCTCTGCTGCCGGCCTCGTTGGCCCCAGCACCGGCCTAACCCCTCGGCAAGCTCTTATCCTGGCCTCGGAGGCCCCAGTACCGGCCGTGCCTCACGGCAGGCTCCGATGCCGGCCTCGCTGGCCCCAGCACCGGCCTAACCCCTCGGCATGCTCCGATCCCGGCCTCGGAGGCCCCAGCACTGGTCATGCCTCACGGCAGGCTCCGCTGCCGGCCTCGTTGGCCCCAGCACCGGCCTAACCCCTCGGCAAGCTCTTATCCTGGCCTCGGAGGCCCCAGTACCGGCCTTGTCTCACGGCAGGCTCCGATGCCGGCCTCGCTGGCCCCAGCACCGGCCTAACCCCTCAGCAGGCTCTTATCCTGGCCTAGAGGTCCCAGTACCGGCCTTGCCTCAAGGCAGGCTCCGATGCCGGCCTCACTGGCCCCAGCACTGGCCTAACCCCTCGGCAGGCTCTTATCCAGGCCTCGGAGGCCCCAGTACCGGCCTTGCCTCACGGCAGGCTCCGATGCCGGCCTCGCTGGCCCCAGCAGCGGCCTAACCCCTCGGCAGGCTCCGATCCCAGCCTCGGAGGCCCCAGCACTGGTCATGCCTCAAGGCAGGCTCCGATGCCGGCCTCGCTGGCCCCAGCACCGGCCTAGCCCCTTGGCAGGCTCTTATCCTGGCCTCGGAGGCCCCAGTACCGGCCTTGCCTCACGGCAGGCTCCGATGCCGGCCTCGCTGGCCCCAGCACCGGCCTAACCCCTCGGCATGCTCCGATCCCGGCCTCGGAGGCCCCAGCACTGGTCATGCCTCACGGCAGGCTCTGCTGCCGGCCTCGTTGGCCCCAGCACCGGCCTAACCCCTCGGCAAGCTCTTATCCTGGCCTCGGAGGCCCCAGTACCGGCCGTGCCTCACGGCAGGCTCCGATGCCGGCCTCGCTGGCCCCAGCACCGGCCTAACCCCTCGGCAGGCTCTTATCCTGGCCTCGAGGCCCCAGTACCGGCCTTGCCTCAAGGCAGGCTCCGATGCCGGCCTCGCTGGCCCCAGCACCGGCCTAACCCCTCAGCAGGCTCTTATCCTGGCCTCGGAGGCCCCAGTACCGGCCTTGCCTCACGGCAGGCTCCGATGCCGGCCTCACTGGCCCCAGCAGCGGCCTAACCCCTCGGCAGGCTCCGATCCCGGCCTCAGAGGCCCCAGTACCGGCCTTGCCTCAAGGCAGGCTCCGATGCCGGCCTCGCTGGCCCCAGCAGCGGCCTAACCCCTCGGCAGGCTCCGATCCCGGCCTCGGAGGCCCCAGCACTGGTCATGCCTCAAGGCAGGCTCCGATGCCGGCCTCGCTGGCCCCAGCACCGGCCTAACCCCTCAGCAGGCTCTTATCCTGGCCTCGGAGGCCCCAGCACCGGCCTAACCCCTCGGCAGGCTCTTATCCTGGCCTCGGAGGCCCAAGTACCGGCCTTGCCTCATGGCAGGCTCTGATGCCAGCCTCGCTGGCCCCAGCACCGGCCTAACCCCTCAGCAGGCTCCGGTCCCATCCTCGGGGGCCCCAACACTGGCTTTGCCTCACGGCAGGCTCCGATGCCGGCCTCGCTGACCCCAGCATCGGCCTAACCCCTCAGCATGTTCCGGACCCGACCTCGGAGGCCCTAGCACAAGCCTTGCATCATGGCAGGCTCCAATGCCGGCCTCGCTGGCCCCAGCATCGGTCTAACCCCTCTGCAGGTTACAATCCCGCCACGGAGGCCTCAGTAGTGGCCCTGCCTCACAGCAAGCTCCGATGTCGGCCACTGGCCCCGGCGCCCGCCTAACCCCTCAGCAGGTTCCGATCACTGTCTCTGTGGTTAGTATTTCAAAGGTTCCAGTTGTAATGTATCAGATCTCTGCCTCCCCCGAATATTGGCCACTGGCATTGCCACTGCCTCCACCGTTTCAAATCCTTCCCAGGCTCTTTTTCCACTCTGAATGTTGTCCAGTGTTCCTAAGCATGCGTGATGGTAGCATTCGACATTTGGTGTAATTTCTCCAAAAAAATAAAGTTGGTAAGATCCGGTTTCTGCTTCTCCTGAATACAAGTCTCTACCACCATTGCGAAGAACTCTTTCAACACCGCATTTCTCCTTGGTCTCCGCTAAACTCTCTCCTTATATGTGATGTCTGAGATTCTTAACAATATAGAGAAATAGCAGTCCTCTTTCACGGCGAATTTTTCCATAAGTTCCAGTGCATTTAGATAAGTTTTGTCTGCATCTCCAGTGTCCTGGCATCCATAACGGCTTTCTTACCACCTCTCCGATATTTTTCTTTATCTTTTTCTGTTCTGGGCCCGGTTTCTCCAGGGGTCTGGCGTGCTACTCGCAGTTCGGCCGGGACCCAGAGTCCCGCGATCCGGGCCCCAGCTGGCGTGCCCTGTGCTAGACCCCCGCCCAGAACCCAGCGTCTTACTGGGCCTTGTTTCTCCAGGGGTCTGGCGTGCTACTCGCAGTTCGGCCTGGGGCCCAGAGTCCCGCGACCCGGGCCCCATCTGGCGTGCCCAGCCCGCGACCCCCGCCCAGAACCCAGCGTCTTACTGGGTCTGGTTTCTCCAGGGGTCTGGCGTGCTACGCGCAGTTCGGCAGGGGCCCAGAGTCCCGCGACCCGGGCCCCATTAGGCGTGCCCCGCCCGCGACCCCCGCCCAGAACCCAGCGTCTTACTGGGCCTGGTTTCTCCAGGGGTCTGGCGTGCTACGCGCAGTTCGGCCCGGGGCCCAGGGTCCCGCGACCCAGGCCCCGGCTTTTGTGCGCCGCGCGCGACCCCTGCCCAGAACCCAGCGTCTTACTCTTATTCAGGTTTTGCTGCTACTCTGATGTTATTTTATGTATCTAAGTCGGGAAAGCCCTGGCTCTATGCTTTACAAAAATTTATTTACACCTTTCTAATATTTGCAGTGTTTTTTCTGGCAAAACCCCAATTTAAAAAGATCTTTTTTTTTTTTTTTTCAATACTAAGGGTGGAACCCAGAGGCATTCTACCTCCTAGCTACACCCCCAGTCCCATTTTTTATTCTTCATTTTGAAACAGAGTCCCACTAATTAGCTAAGGCTCTCCGCAAAGCAATATCCTCTTGTCTAAGCCTCCCAAATGCTGGGATTACAAGTGTGCACCACCACACCCAGCAAAGATCTTTATTCACAAGTGTTTAAGAAAATGTCTGACCGATCATAGATGCAGAAATAATTCTTCTTCTTCTTCTTCTTCTTCTTCTTCTTCTTCTTCTTCTTCTTCTTCTTCTTCTTCTTCTTCTTCTTCTTTTTAAGAAACATTGCTTTATGATTGTGTCTTAGTTAAGTAAGGGCTATTTTTAAAACCATTTATTTTAAACCAAACCTTTTCCAACTTTGCTTTTTTATTTGGTTCTTTGGTTTTAAGGGCCACAGAAAGGTGATTCTGAGCTAGTAATGATGAGGTTTCTCCTCCCTCTCTCTCTCCCTTTCTTTGCCCCCCCCCCTTCTTTTCTTTTCTTTTGCGGTACTGGGGTTGGAACCCAGGGGCATTCTACCTCTGAGCTATACCCCCAGCCCTATTTTTTTTTTTTTTTTTTAATTTTGAAACGGTCTTCTGAGTTGCAAAGGGCCTCACTAAGTAGTAGCTGAGGCTGTTCATCAACCCAGATCCTCCTGTCTTGGCCTTCCAAAAGCTGGGATTACAAGTATGCGCCACCACACCAGGCTCCCTTATTTTTTATTTTGAAACAGGTTGTCACTAAGTTGCAGAGGGTACTCATGAGGTTGCTGAGGCTGGCTGTGAACCCTTCATCCTCCTGTCTCATCCTCCCAAGCAGGGATTATAGGCGTGGGATTATAGGAGTAAGTCACCATGCCCAGCTTTCATTTGTTCTTTAAATAGTCTGATTATCTATTTCTGGCCTGGGATAGGGAACATTTGTGTTTTTAATGTCTAAAGATTCAAACCAGCTTACTGTGTAAAGTTGGGATCCTGGGCACTATCTTGACTATCTGTATCTACAGCCAAGTAGTTGATGCCTGAAGATTCCTCCAGACAAGTGTGTGTGTGTGTGTGTGTGTGTGTGTGTGTGTGTGTGTGGTAGTACTGAGGATTGAACTCAGGGGCATTCTACCTCTGAGCTATACACATTCAATGCTATTTTATTTTTTATTTTGAAACAGTATTACTAAGTTGTGGAGTTCCTCACCAAATTGCCAAGGCTGGCCACAAATCTGTGATTCTTCTGTCTCAGCCTCCCAAGTACTCTATTAAAGACATACGGCAACACACTAGGTTCAGTTTTTTGTGTTTTTAGTTTTTTTTTGGGGGGGGGGGTTGGTAGTGGTAGTGGTGATGGGGTGGTGGTGGTGGTGGTGGTGGTGGTGGTGGTGGTGGTGGTGGTGGTGGTGGTGGGTGTGTGTGTGTGTGTGTGTGTGTGTGTGTGTGTGTGTGTGTTTTCTGGCATTCTACCTCTGAGCCAAACCCTTAGCCCTTTTAATTTTTTTCTTTTGAAACAGGGTCTCACTAGGTTGCTGAGAGTTCTTGCTACTTGCTGAAGCTGTTCTTGAACCTATAATTCTCCTCTCTCATCCTCTAAAGTACTTGGATAACTACTATCACTTCATCCTCTGAAGTACATGTGCACTACCATGCCTAGTTCCTTCAGACCAGTTTTAACCTACAAAATGTTAAGTCACATAATCTACATTGCAGTAGATCCTTTCTCTACCTAGCTTTTTTTTTTTAATACTGAGAATTGAGTCCAGGGTCATTCTGCCTCTGATCCACACCCCCAGCCCTTTTTGTGTTTTTTATTTTGAAACAGGGTCTTTCTGAGTTGCTGAGGGTCTAAGTTCCTGATGCTATCCTCAAACCTGCAATCCTCCTTTCTCAGCCTCTTAAATATTGGGATTATAGTTGTGTATCACAACACCCAGTTAGCTAGACTTTTTTCAAGTGTCTATACTGTTGTTATCATTTTTACTCGTATTGCTTAGATAAATCACATCCACAATTTGGAATAGGAAAATTCACTTTAAGGTGTAGTACTCTTAGGCTGTGCTGCCATCCTTGCTGAACTTTAGAGATATTTAAGAAAAGCAGAGGGAAGAGCTTACTGTTTGTGTGAATTCAGGTCTCAGAGAATGCTTTCCAATGTTAGAAAGTTAATTCTTTAATAAATGGCTTTCTTTTGTTTTGTTTTAGAATCACAAGAAGCTTATAAACAGCTGGTAGCGGAAGTGGTTGAAAACTCTTCATCTGAGACTTGTTCTCAACCTTCAGAAAATGAGGTGCCACATTTGGTCATTGATTCTCACTCAGTCAAGGACGTCAAGGAAGAACCTGAGCATGAAGTTAGCAAAGTTTCAGTAGTGAGGCCATTTTCTATAGAAACCAAGAATTCCACCGATACCGTGGCGGCCTTGGGAACAAAAGTGGCCCATGGCCTTGTAACTGCAGTCTCAGGCGAGGCTTTGTCCTCCAGTATGCCAGAATCCACCCAGGACAAGGCGATGAAGGAAGGCAGCACAGGGGTCGCCCTTGGCACTTCCACAGAAGCTCATCTGAAGGCTGGAGGCCCTGGTCCAGAGCCTGTAGCCAGCAGAAGCAAGCTGAGAAAGCCCAAACCTGTCTCCCTGAGGAAGAAGACATCTGGTGGAGAGGGCTCAGAAACGGACACTGCCTTGGAGGCATCCCACCAATTCAGTTCTGGTGAATTGGATGAGAACACTCATCCCCCTTTACCAGGAAGTACCAGAGGCCACACAGCTCCCCCTGACACAAAGGAAACTTTAGGTGCTCTCAGTAGTGTCACCAGTGACTCAAGAGTTGAGCTCCAGGAGGAGGCAAGGAGCTCATCTCTCAAACTGGAGTGTGATTTCACAGAAGATGTGGAAAAAATAGAGACCAGGAAAGCCCTTCCAAGGAAACTGGGTAACAAACAGGCTCCCAAGATACAAAAAGATGGCGTCAGTCAGCTCATAGGTGTAGAACAGCCTGCAGACCCAACAGCCAGTGATGCCCCTCTCTCCCAAGCGTCTTCCAAGCTAGACCTTGGTCAATGGGATCACCCCAACCTTAATCCCTTTGGGAGCCATTCCATTCTGCAGAACTCCCCACCCCTCTCCTCTAAGGGCTCCTACCACTTTGACCCAGATAACTTTGATGAATCTATGGATCCCTTTAAGCCACCTACGACTTTAACAAGCAGTGACTTTTGTTCTACCACTGGTAATCATGTTAATGAAAACTTAGAGTCACCTAAGAAGGCAAAGTCGCGTTTAATAACGTGAGTGACAGTGGGTGCTGGGTGTTGTGTTCTGTATATCTCTGTGAGTTTTGGCAGCTAGCTACTTTTGGGTTTGCTGAACTGCATTTATCTTTGAGGTGTAGTGGGGTGATATGAAGCTTATATAACTTTATAGTGCATTTTTTACTATGTTGCCACACTTGTGTACAGAATCAGAAATGTTGGAGATTTTCTTTGTAAGATTTCTTTATCTTTTTCTTGGTACTGGGGATTGAACCCAGGGACATTCTACCTCTAAACTAACCACTCCAGACCTATTTTATTTTGAAACAAAGTCTTACTAGTTTGCTGAGAATCTCACTAAATTGGAGAGGCTCTCTTTGAACCTGTGATTCTCCTGTCTCAGCCTCCCAAGTGGTGGGATTACAAGCATGTGCCACCATTCCTGCCTGATTTCTTTCTTTCTTCCTTTCTTCATTTCTTCCTTTATCTTTTCTTTTGCAGTACTGGGGATGGAACCCAGGGGCATTCTACCTCTGAGCTACACCCCCAGCCCTATTTTTTATTCTTTATTTTGAAACAGGATCTCACTGAGTTGCATAGGGCCTCACTAAGTAGCTGAGGCTGGCTGCGAGCCATGATCCTCCTGTCTCAGCCTCCCAAATGCTGAGATTACAAGCATGTGCCACAATGCACAGCTTAATTTCTGTCTTTTTTCTAAACCCTCTTATTTAGCTAAGCTCTTTCCCAACCTCACCCTGGATACTTTTTTTATTTTTTTTTTCCAGTCCTGGGGATTGAACCTAGCACATTCTATCTCCAAGCTACACTCTCAGCCCTATTTTTATTCTTTATTTGGAAACAGGGTCTTACTAAGTTGCAGAGAGCCTAAGTAGCTGATACTGGCTAGGAACTTGCAGTTCTCCCATCACAGCCTCCCAAGTACTGTTATTATAAATATGGATAACCATGCCCCACCTGTTTTTTTTTTTTTTTTTTTTTTTTAACCACATAGAGATTTGATGGTTTTTAGAAATTCTTGTTGGGAAAAATATTTCCAAGCCTACAAATTTCCTAAGATAGCCAGGCATGGTGATGGATGCCTGCAATCCTAGTACTTTGGGAGACTGAGACTGTGGAGGATCGCAGGTTTGTGGCCAGCCTAGAAACTTAGAGAGGCTATCTGCAGTTTAGTGAGGCCCTGTTTCAAAATAAATAAGATAGGGCTGGAGAGTGTAGCTCAGAGGCATAATGCCCCTGGGCTCAATCCTCAGTAACACAGACGCACACGTTCCCAAGTAGTGTCAAAATGTCAATTACATGCAAAATGGTCCAAAAGGGTCTTGTGGAAGTCTTTTCACTTAAGACAAAACCTTATTTTCATCATTATTGTTGTTGAGAAGAAACCTACCTCGAAAAGTTGGTGAGAATACCTAACATTCTCTATTGTATAGTTTCTGTTTCATTACCAAGAAGGTGAGTTTCTGGTAAGAATCAAGAATATTTTTGGTTGATCATTAAATCTGAGTAAATTAGTCTTTTGTTGTGTGTTTTCCCTGCCCCCCATTTCTCCTGGGAAATCTGATAGACTTGAACAAGTCTTTGGAGTCCCCAGAGCTATCATATTCCATGTCAAGGGTCAGTTTTAACTTTGATTACCTTATCACAGAACTTGAATTGAGTAGATGATGGTATAGCCCTTTGTGACCTTGTAACATTTTGCTAAAAATTAGAGATAAATAAGGATCAGTAACAGAGGATGAAATATGAAAAGCAAATATGAGAAGCTCTGTATTGTTAATTGTAATTAGACCTGAAGAAATACTTTCTCATTACTGTGACTTATACCAGAGGGTGAATTATACTGGAAAGGAAAATATCCAGAGGTTTAAAGGGCAGAAGTATCAATTTCAAGACCAAGAAGGTTGAGAAATGCAGACATCAGTTCTTCAGCAGCCCCATGATATTCCCACAAGTCTAGAGGAATTAAATGTCATTTGTAGCTTTTGATCTCTTCTCTTATTATATAGGAGCAGTTAAATGATTGTTGAGAAATATTATAGGTTGGGGTCTGCACAGTGCTCTTTTGGAACTTTTAAGGTCAGGTACCTGTCTGTGGACAATGCTTGGGGCATGTATTGTATATGTTGATGCCGTAGTACTTCCCCCCCTAAATAGGAGATGCTGCTTCCTACCAAAGGAGATTGGGAGTCATCATTTATGTTTGTTTGTTTGTTTATTGTTAGGAATAATTTGTAAGCGTTTTCAGTTACAAGTTAAAGATGTGTATCTAGTGCACTTACTAGTTAGAGGAGATTAATTTTATACTTTATGTTCAGTACTAGGAAGCACTATCTCTTAAGTCCCACCATCCTCACCTATTAGTCTTTGCCCCTATTCTATTTTCATTGAATAAACTTCTCAATCTAATATACTTTATAGATTTTTTAAAATTCTTACATAATCAAAATGCTTATCTTCTTTTCTTTCTCCAAAGAAGGAATGCAAGACCTTTCTTTTTTTCCTTCCTTCCTTCCTTCCTTTTTTTTTTTTTTTTTTTTTTTTTTTTGGTATTGGGGACAGAACCCAGAGGCATTCTACCTCCAAGCCACACACCCCCCTTTATTTTTTCTTTATTTTGAAACAGGGTCTCACTGAGTTGCAAAGGGCCTCACTAAGTAGCTGAGGCTGTCCACAAAGACCTCTTTCTTTTAAAATGCCAGGATTTGGGTTAGCAGAGCACCCATTGGTAGGAAAGACTGAAAACATTTGGTGATAGCATCTACTAGATAGAAATACTGTATGACATTCAAAAAGATATATATATATATTGCCAGGTTGTGGTGCTGCATGGCTGTTATCCAATACTTGGGAGTTTGAGACAGGAGGTTTGCGAGTTTCAAGCCAACCTAAGCAACTTAGCAAGACTTTGCTTTAAAATAAAAAAAAGCCAGTCTGGGCATGGTGGCGCATGCTTGTAATCCCCGTGCTTGGGAGGTGGAGACAGGAGGATCGTGCAGGTTCGAAGCCAGCCCCGATTGCTTCAGAGACCCTGTTTCCAAATAAAAATATAAAATAGGTCTAGGAGTATAGCCGGGAGGTAGAAGGGTTTCCAGAAACCCCATCACCACAAGGAAGGAAGGAAGGAAGGAAGGAAGGAAGGAAGGAAGGAAGGAAGGAAGGAGAGAAGAAAAGGAAAAAAGCAAGCAAGCTGGGTGTAGTGGCCCATGCTTGTAATCCTGGTACTTGGGAGACTGAGACAGGAGGACCACAGGTTCAAAGCCAGCCTCAGCAGCTTAGTGAGACCCTACTTCCAAATAAAATACTAAGAAAGTAGGTCTGGGGGTAAAGTATAAGGTCCCTGGGTTCCATCCTCAGCACCACCAAAATAAATAAGTAAATAAATAAATAAAATTAAAAATGAAACGGACTGGGGGTGTTGCTTGGGAGGAAGAACATCCCTGGGCTAAATTCCTAGTACCACATATACAAACACACATGCACACATACACATGACAATGTAAATGATTAATTTTTTTATTATGATTGGGAATTTGCAATCCAGTCACTGTAAAATAAATTATATGAAATCATTTTAAGCTTCTTAGTCATACAGGCCTATTATAGAGATATCCAAATATCTTTTCAACTATACTTTTGTTTATGCATTGCTTTTGATATGGATGACTAGACAGTTAAACATAAACATGCTTAATGTGAAATACTGTTTTATACATTTATACATTTTTGGAAGTTTGTTTTTCACCTATAAATTTGGATATTTATAGGCATTTCTGAGTGTTTATACCACTGTCTTACTCCACTGGAGTTAGGGTCCTGTTAATCATTCACTCACCAGTGCTGACATTCATGAATCTGATGCTTTTAATTTGTATCTCACCTCAGAAAAGATAAATTCTAGTCTTTACATGATTTTTTTTCTCCATCTGTCTGTCTCTTTCTTGTCTCTAATTTATTGGTGCACCAGGACTACTGAGCAAGTGAAATTTCTCTGTTTTCTGTTGTAAGTACTGTTGCTGTAGTTGGCATTTGTCCTTGGGACTGTTGGCAATTTCCTTTCCCACGCCTGCCCTGACTCTCCACAGCATGTTGGCTTCTGTTTTTGAGTTTGATCTGATAACTTTTTTGGCATTTTATTTGCCACTTCATGAGTCAGCTTAGCCTTGCAATTGTCTGTACCTAAAGGAGTGGAGATGTCTTTCCCACCTTAGGTGCGAGAGCTTGCGCCCCCTGGCTTGGCACAAGTCACATGACGCTTTGAGTACCAAGAGTTGGCTTGCCCCCAGATCATCACAGCAGTGGTTTGAGAGACTGCTCTGCTATTTAATGTTGGGTATATTGGATTTTTTTTGATAGGATGTAAATTTCACTGAGTCAACTCAAGTTTGGTAGCAGTGTGTGGCACTTAGCATTAAGAAAAGAAGACTCTGAACTAGTGATTGTGCACATTGTGGTAATTATGTGCTAACCTTAAATTTTTTTTCTACCAAAGAAAAGCAAGTTGCAAATAACTTTTCTTTTGTTGGTCAGAGTGACGTTTTTACTGATAATTTTAAGTTCATTAAAACAGAGCAGAATCTGAATTAGTCCTGTGATTACAAATTATGTGCTTGCCCCCAAATAGCAAGTAGTCCAAGTTTTTCCCAGTTCTGGGCTTTGTACAGTACATGGTATTCATCTTTCATCTTACTACTTCATAAGAATGATAACAACTTACTCAAATACTTTTCTATTTTCTGTTGAGCACAGTTCTTTTCTGTGAGCACTCAGGTCTAGACTGGAGTTGTTTTAAGAGAATTCTGTGCAATAAACAATTTTTCAAAGAATCTGGTCTGGTGTGATAATTTTTTTGATGACCGTCAAAGCAAAATGAATAAAGATCAGAAGAACCGAATGTCTGTAGCTGCTAAGGCTGTACTATCTAAAAGGCTTTGGTAGTGTGTCATTAAAAATAGTAGGGGTCAGATTACTGGTGCTTAACAACCCAAAGACGCAAATGAGGGCTTTTCAGAGAACGAGCCCACTATCACTCTCTGCTTACCCTGTATCTTGGGAGAAGATTCAGAGACAACAAAAGTGTCTCTCCATCTCTCTGTAGACGTCTGACTTGTGTGGTGCTGTATGCTTTGGCTTCTCTCTGCACAGACTGCGCTTTGCTCCATCGCATACCTTGAAAGTTGTCATTGTGATTCCAAACTGGCCTGTTTGTGTTTTTCTCTCTTTCCAGGAGTGGCTGTAAGGTGAAGAAATATGAAACTCAGCCTCTTGCTTTGGACACTTGTTCTCAGGTAAGTCTGTGGATGGTTCACATATACTCTTCAATGGATATCTGAGTTCTCAACTTTAAGGAAACAATTTTTAGACCCTTAATGTCCTAAAATCATGTAGAAAAGTCCCTGAAGACAAGGGAACTTTTTCACAATTACCTCTTTTTTATTTAAAATTTACATTCTTTATTTTTATTTTTATTTATTTTTTGCAGTACTGGGGATGGAACCCAAGGGCATTCTACCTCTGAGCTATACCCCCAGCCTGACTTTTTATTCTTTAAAACAAGGTCTCACTAAGTTGTGGAGGGCCTCACTTAAGTAGTTGAGGCTGCCCTTGAACCTGTAATCCTCTTGTCTCAGCCTCCTAAATACTGAGATTATGAGCATGTGCCACCAAACCCAGCAAAAAATTCCAATTTTAAATCTTATAAAGATTTAGATAAATGGATATCAGTATTTTACTCCTTTCTTTCTTTCTTTCTTTCTTTCTTTCTTTCTTTCTTTCTTTCTTTCTTTCTTTCTTTCTTTCTTTCTTTCTTTCTGTGGTATTGGGGTTCCTGGAAACCCTTCTCCCTCTGGGCTATTTTTATTTGGAAACAGGGTCTCTTAAACCAGCAAGGCTGGCTTCGAACCTGTGCGATCCTCCTGTCTCCACCTTCCAAGCGTGGGGATACAAGTGTGCGCCACCACGCCCGGCGCTGGATGTCAGTATTTTAAAGTTAGGTGGTTTTCTCATTCATTGCTTTCAACAAACGTATAGGACCTGTATTGTATTTTATTTGGAAACAGGGTCTCACTAAGTTGCTGAGGGCCTCACTAAGTAGCTGAGGCTGGCTTCCTCTGCCTCCCAAGTGCTGGGATTACAAGTATGGACCACCACTCCTGGCAAAAACTTAAGATTCTGATAATAGAATCTTTTGGCATAAAACTTGGGAAAGAGTTAAAAAACAAATCAAAGACCCTCCCTCTCTCCCGCCCTCCCTCCCTTCCTTCCTTCCTTCCTTTCTTCTCTTTCTGGTGCTGGAGATTGAACCCAGAGGCATCCTACCTCCAAGTATTTTATTTTTTATTTGTAAATAGGATATTGCTAAGGTTCTGAGAGCCTCAATAAGTTGTGAAGGCTGGTGTCAAACCTGTAATCCTCCTTTCTGAAGTACTTCCCAAGTACTGGGATATCAGGCATGTACCACCATGCCCAGCTGAAAGACATTTTTACTCACTCTTCCTCCCCCCCCCCTCATTCATTCATTACTTTTTGGGTACTGGGGATGGAACCCCAGGACATTCTTTTTTTTTTTTTTTTTTTTTTTTTTTTTTTTTTTTTTTTTTGGTGGTACTGGGGTTCCTGAAAGCCCTTCTACATCCAGGCTACACTCCCTGACCTATTTTTTATTTTTGGAAACAGGGTCTCCTAAGCCAGCGGGGCTGGCGTGATCCTCCTGTCTCCCTGTCTCCGCCTCCCAAGTGGGGAGATTACAAGCGTGCGCCACCACGCCTGGCAGAACCCCAGGACATTCTACCTCCGAGCTACACCCCCAGCCATATTTTTTATTCTTCTCTTTCTTTCTTTCTTTCTTTCTTTCTTTCTTTCTTTCTTTCTTTTTTTTTTTTTTTTTTTTTTTTTTTTTTTTTTTTGCTTTACTAGGGACGGAACCTAGGGCATTGTACCTCTGAACTACTCCCCCAGTCCTATTTTTTTAGTATTTTTATTTTTTGATACAGAGTCTCACTGAGTTGTAAAGGGCCAGTAAGTAGCTGAGGCTGTCTGCAAACTGCTATCCTCTGGTCTCCGCCTCCCAAATGCTGGGATTACAAGTGTGCGCCACCAAGCCAGCCTTATGCTTTATTTTGAAGCAGAGTCTCAGTTGTGGAGGGCCTCAGTAAGCAGCTGAGGCGAGCCACAGACCTTTGATCTTCTTGTCTCAGCCTCCCAAGTAAGTAGGAATACAAGTGTGCATCATCACACTGGCCTGACGTTACAAAACTTCTCTTTGGTTTCATATGCTTGCTTATGTAAATAAGGTGTCTGTGAGAGAGAGAGAGAGAGACAGACAGACAGACAGACAGACAGACAGACAGACAGACACAGACAGACATTTAGGGATTTCCCCCAAGAGCACTTTACTACTGAGCTATACCCCCAATTCTTTTTTAAAAAAATTTATTTTACTTTGAGACACAGCCCAGGCCACCTTCAAACTTGTGATCCTCCTGTCTCAGCTTTCCAAATGTTGGCTATACAGGTGTGTACCACTGTGCAACTAAATAAGGCTTCTTATTGATTATACTTACAAAAGTAGAAATCAGAAATAAAATTGGTGTTGACCCTTATTTTATTCTAGCAATAAATATATCCATTCATAACTATGTGAAATAATCAGAAAACAAATTACCAAAAATCCAGGTTCATTTGGTTGTAATAGATTCTTTTTTTAAAACTTTATTTCACCAGGTGTGGTGGCGCACGCTTGTAATCCCCGTGCTTGGGAGGCTGAGACAGGATTGCGCAGGTTCGAAGCTAGCTTCACTGGCTTAAGAGACCCTGTTTCCAAATAAAATATAAAAAATAGGTCTGGGAGTGTAGCCCAGAGGTAGAAGGGTTCCATTCCAGTACCACCCAAAACAAAAACAAAAACTTTATTTCAAGCCAGGCATAGTGGCACATGCTTATAATCCCAGTACTTGGGAGGCTGAGACAGGAGGATTGCACAGGCTCAAAGGTAGTCTCAGCTACTTAGTGAGGCTCTCAGCAACTTAGACCCTGTTTCCAAATAAACTATAAAATAGATCTAGGAGTATAGCCCAGAGGTAGAAAGCCCCTGGGTTCCATCCTCAGTACCACACACACAAAAAAAAAAACAAGAAAACTTTATTTTGCATAAATATAATTATAGATATATACTCATTGACTAATAGAATTGATTTAAGTTAAACTTACCCACATGGTTTGGGCCAGAAACTTGATACATAGTTTAAAATGTTAAAAAAAAAAAGTTGGTGATTTGCAGTCTGGTCTATTTATTTTTCATTTATGACAAATGTATTAAAGACTAACTCAGGTGTTGCCAAAGCAGGCAACAAGGACTATGAGAAATTAATGTATTTTTTTGGTACTGGGAATTTAACCCAGGGATACTCCACCTCTGAGCTAGACTCCCAGTCCTATTTTATTTTTTATTTTGAAACAAAGTCTCACTAAGTGGTTGAGACTGGCCTTGAACCTATGATCCTTCTATCTTAGCCTCCCAAGTACTGGGTAACAGTTGTGTACCAGAATCACCAAGCATCACCTTGGCTTTTTTATTTTTTGTTTTGAAACTGGGTCTTATTTTGTTCCTGAGAGTCTCCTTTGTTGCTGAAGCTGCCCTCAACACTGTGATCCTCCTGTCTCAGCCTCCCAACTACTGGGATTATAAACATGTACCACCATGTCTGGACAAAAATTTATTTTTGATTTACAAAAAAAAAAAAAAACCTGCTGGGTGTGATAATATACGCCTATAACCTAGTATTATGGAGGCTGAGACAGGAGGATTGCAGGTTCAAGGCTAGCCTCAGCAAATTAGCAAAAATAAAAAACCTGGTTTCAAAATAAAAAGGACTAGATGTGTATCTTGAAGATAGAAATTCCAGTACCAAAAAAAAAAACCCTAAAAGCTCTACATATTACTATAAAATTTTTGAAAATTAATTTTTTTTTTTTGGTGGTACTGGGGTTCCTGGAAGCCCTTCTACCTCCGGGCTACACTCCCAGACCTATTTTTACATTTTTATTTGGAAACAGGGTCTCCTAAGCCAGCGCGCGCGGCTGGCTTCGAACCTGCGCGATCCTCCTGTCTCTGCCTCCCAAGCGCGGGGATTACAAGCGTGCGCCACCACGCCCGGCTTGAAAATTAATTTAACAAAATCTTATGGAGCTGGGATAGCCTCAGCTACTACATAGTGAGGACCTTTGCAACTCAAGGAGACCCTGTTTCCAAATAAAGAATAAAAAATAAGGCTGGGGGTGTAGCTCGGAGGTAGAATGCCCCTGGATTCTGCCCCTGGGTTCCACCCCGGTACCACAAAAAAAAAAAGGCAGATATTTCTGTAATACACTGTGTTAATTGGCTAAGTTTAAGATTACTCCACAAATTCTTCTGCCTGTACCAAATGTAATAGCAAAAGTAACTCCATTTTTGTTTCTGTCAGCCATTCTACACTGTTTCACTTACCACCCCCTCTCTTTCTTTCCCACCGCACAAAAGTAAATTGTGCTGCTAAAGATTGGGACATTAAGCTCTTGCTCTGACTCTTCTCAACACCGTGTGTGTGTGTGTGTGTGTGTGTGTGTGTGTGTGTGTGTGTGTGTGTGTGTGTGTCAGTCCTTTCTGGTTTTTTCCTCTCTTCTTCCTCCTCTATATAAGTCCCTCTCCCCAGCAGATGGCGCACCTCTCCAGTCAGATGTCTAGACTGAGGGTACCACTGCTGGCCAGCTAATAAAGGTTTCAATTGGCATTTTTTCCTTGAACTCTCAAGTCTCTCATTTCTCACTAAACCTGCATACAACATTACATTGTTAGCAGTTATTCAGAGATAACATAATCTCTTAAATGTATTTAATGATACACTCCCCTGTAATCCCAGCTACTCTGGAGGTTGAAGCAGGAGGATCACAAGTTCAAGGCCAGCCCGGGCAACTTAGCAGACCCTGTCTCAAATACAGACAGACGTTGTGGGGGCACATGCTTGTAATTCCAGCATTTGGGAGGCTGAAACAGGAGGATTGCCGTTTTGTGGCCATCCTCAGCTACTTAGTAAAGCCCTTTGCAACTCAGTGAGACCCTGTTTCAAAATAAAGAATAAAAAATAGGGAGCCAGGCATGGTGGCTCACACTTGTAATCCCAGCATTTGGGAGGCTGAGACAGAAGGATTGCAGTTCGAGGAAAGCCTCAGCTACTACTTAGTGAGGCCCTGTTTTAAATAAAGAATTTTTAAAAATCAGGATGGGAGTATAGCTTGAAGGTAGAATACTCCTGGGTTCAAATCCCAGCACCGCCCCCCCCCCCAAAAAAAAAGGTTAGAAATTGTAGCTCAGAATGATTCTGGGTCCCATCCCCAGTACTGGGGGTGGGGGGGGGACAGGCAAACATCCTGGGAGTTTATTTCAGTGGTAGAGTACCATTGGGTTCAATCCCCAGTACCACACCCAAAAGATACTTATTGGTTATCTAAGATACTTATGCCAGAAAGTTTTTGGATGTGACTTAAAAGCAAAATGGGGTACATGGACTTTTAAAAAGTTAGGAGGTATGTGAGCACACATGGAGAGATATAATAAGTGTCTTAGACCAGCTAAACTGCTTGCTTATAAATTTAGGCTTTCTAGAAAGCTTAATTTTTCAAACCTCAGACTTACAAAAACTAGGTTCTAGAAAGCACAGTTTTTTTTCATAATTGAAATACTACAGCATCTTTCTGGCTTTGTACCTGGATCTGTGGCTAACTCTGGAATATCTGCATGGAATGTGGCCACCTGCTCCATTCCTGAAATCACTTTTCCTTTTTGTTTCCTTCCTAAAGGAGAGTGTCTTCTTTATTGTTTTTCCAGGATGAAGGAGCAGTGATCTCCCAGATTTCAGACATCTCCAGTAGGGATGGCCACGCTACTGACGAGGAGAAACTGGCGTCCACATCATGTGGTCACAAATCAACTGGGGCCGAGGTGAAAGGTGAGCCAGAGGAAGACCTGGAGTACTTTGAATGTTCCAATGTTCCTGTGTCTACCATAAATCATGCGTTTTCATCCTCAGAAGCAGGTATGGAAGCCTATCTTCATCTTTGTAACATACATATACATAAAAATATCGGAATACCTAAGACATCTTAGAAAGATTAGAGAATTGTGTCACTTGATGGATACATTTAGGATACTGATCTATGCTTTGCTTCCAGAAAAGAAACAGAGGAAAGTGCTTATCAAAGTCCTAGGAACACATGGATGAGTGTGGCAGTATGTCCAAGAGACTTTGGTGTTTGGGACTGCTTGAATTTCTCTGTACTTTGTGTTAATGTGGCCACTTCTGAAAGTTTGGTGCCCTATACCTGTCATACATTTGGCTTTCTTATAATTATTGTGCTATTGTTTAATTTGTGAAAATAATAACTGTTAGAAAATATACGGAGAAAGAATAAAACAGCTCTACAGACCAGAACAGGCTTTAATTGGAGTGGAGCCTGGGAGGGAGACTGACCAGGAGAGAGTCCACAAGAGTCAGGAGCCCCTTCCTTACAGTCTAGGGGCTTTTTATGGGGTATTAAGAGGGAGGGAGAGCAAGGAAGTTGTGTATTTCTCTGGTTGGTGAGTTTAATACCAAGTCGGGGCAGGTAAATCTCAGGGGCTGGGGGCAGGGTGCTGGTCAGAGGCATTTCCTCCACCTTTCTGAAGTCCACCTCCTCCTCCTGCCAGGCCTCAGTCAGGCCTCACAGTGCCCACAGTGACAGTTAACACCTGCAGTGCTTTACCACTGTTCTGAGAGCTTTGCAGGCATTCTGTTGTGTTTCAGTAGTCGCTCTTCTCACCATTCTTCACTTCAGGGAAAGGAAGTTAACTTGACCAAGGTCACTACCCTAGTGCAGCAAAGAAAAGTAGTATTATTTCCTTTCAAGGTTCATAGCTGAGACCTCTATAACAAAAGGACAGACTAAAAAACCCACACACATTTATTTAGTATAAGTTTTACAAGGTGTGAGAGAGCCTTCCCAATGAAGACCCAGGAAAACGGAAGACTGTCACACAAAAGTGTGATTGGAGGAGAGCGTGATCTGATGGTGATAAACAAGGGAACTAGGAAGGGCTCAGTGTCTCTGTCTTCAGAGATGAGAATGTTCTTTTCCTCTGGGTATTGGGAGGACCCGTCTGGAAAGAGGGCCTTACCATGTTTTTTTTTTTGTTGTTGTTTTTTTTTGGTGGTGGTACTGGGGTTCCTGGAAGCCCTTCTACCTCCGGGCTACACTCCCAGACCTATTTTTACATTTTTTATTTGGAAAACAGGGTCTCCTAAGCCAACGTGCGCGGCTGGCTTCGAACCTGCGCGATTCTCCTGTCTCTGCCTCCCAAGCTCGGGGATTACAAGCGTGCGCCACCACGCCCAGCTATTTTTATACTTTTTTATTTGGAAACAGGGTCTCTGAAGCCTTTGGGGCTGGCTTCGAACCTGCGCAATCCTCCTGTCTCCACCTCCCAAGCACGGGGATTACAAGCGTGCGCCACCACGCCCGGCTCTTACCATGTATTATTAAGGAAAGCGGAGAGGAGTCTTTTACTGCCTATATCAGAAGAGAAGGCAAACCTTCCCACTTTAGCTGCTTCCTTAAATGCTGCTGATTAAAAAAAAATGCTGACAGTACAGGGTTCCTCTTACTCTGGGCTCTTGGTCCAATGGATGTTGGCAAACGAAGTCCAAGGACCAATGAAGGGTGATGTAGGTATAGGAAAGTTTATTTGTAAGCCAAAGAAAAATAAAAAATAGAGAATAGCTCCCACACAGAAGAGGGGCTTCCAAGGTGAGCTCTTAGCCCTTCTTGTGTTTCCTTATCTGCCGTTTTGTTATTGGTCAGAGTTGGGTATAACCCAATGTCTTTTTTCTAGTCTTAATTCTTAATTTGAATCATTACTAGTGAGTTGAAGGGCTCTAATCTCTGGGAGTCACTTGTCTGCCCCACCCACTGTCCTTTTCCCTTGATTACACTTAGAATCTGTTTCTTCTAATTGTCCTCAGAATGCAGCCTACAGAAGGAGCTGAAATTTAGTTTTGATTTCTGTAGTCCTTACATGGTCATTGTTACCCTGTATCTTATCAACCTTCCCTGTTTTTGTTCTTTGTACAGATGGTTTCTTTTAACCCTTCCTGTTCCTGGACCTCTGCCCTGCCTCACTTAGGTGTCATATATTGGGATACTGTGTTTTGAACACAATCACTAGTAAATGATACAATTAGATTTGAACCTTAAACAGTCTGGTTTACTGGCTTTTTAGCCACCATGCTAAGGTGTGTGGTGGTATTTTCATTATATTTGGATATTGTAAGTTTTCCTGTCCAGTGCCCTATAAAATCCTTCCTAATACTCTTTGTCTGTCTGTCTGTCTGTCTGTCTGTCTGTCTGTCTCTCTCTCTCTCTCTCTCTGGATTGAACCCAGGGCCACTCTACTTCTGAGCTGTACCCCCAACTGTATTTTTTATTCTTTATTTTGAAACAAGCTCTCACTAAGTTGCAGAGGGCCTCACTAAATAGCTGAGGCTGGCTGTGAACCTGTAATCCTTCTGTAATCCTCCCAAGTACTGGGATTATAAGCATGTACCACCATACCCGACCTTAATACTCTCTTGAAGAACCTAAACTAACCTGGGCTGAAGCCTCCTACTGTAGGACTCATGATATTTTTCTAGAGTGAAGGCCTTATTTATTCTTTTTTTACGTAGGGGGATGGAACCCAGGGGCATTCTACCAAACTGGGTCTCACTGAGCTGCAAAGGGTCTCACTAAGTAGTTGAGGCTATCTGTGAACCATGATCCTTCTGTCTCAGCCTCCCAAATGCTGGGATTACAGGTGTGTGCTACCATGCCTGGCTTTAGAACCATGTTCTAGACTATGTTTAACATTATTAAAACTCAGATTCTCTTAAGCAACACAATTGAGTTTGTGAGCTTTTATACTTAGAATGTGGAAGCTTATGATCCTCCATCAAGCCAGGGAAGCGGGTGGAAAGCTGGGACTTCAGGCAAGTTATTTCTCTCAGCCTCATCCCAGACCTCTAGCTCTCAGTTTCCAGTCTGTTGGTCATCTCACCATTACTATCACATATACCCAAAACAATCAACTTATAAAGAGAAAAAGTTTAATTTGGCTAAGATTTTCAAGATTTTGGTTCAGGATCAATTGGATCCATTGTGTTCTAAGCCTAATGACAAGGGAGCATATGGTTGTCAAAATTGCTCTTATGGCCAAGAAGCAAAAGAGTAGAAAGGAAGATTCTGGATTCCCACAGTTCTCTTCGAGGGCACCCCCAATGACTGAAGACCTCCCGCCAGGCCCCTCTCTTAAATTAGGTTCTACTACCTCCAGAAGTGCTGCAGTAGGGACTACATCTTTAACACATGGGCCTTTGGGGCCCATGATCCATATTGGAACACCATCCGTGAAGTAAGTGTGCCAGGCATTGTTCCTGATTTCTTTCCCTAAGATCATGTTTACTATTTCCTTTTTGGCCTAGTTACCAGGTTAATCCTAAATTCTCTTATACCTGCATTTGTTTCTTCTATATATCAGAAATATCTTTCTTTGCCATCTCCTATAAAAATTCTGCCCATCCTTTCATGTCTGTCTCAAATACTCCTTGAATCCAGAGTGCCTGTGCTCCCGCCACATTACTTGCCTTTCTGTGCCACAGTGCCTTGGATGGTGCGTTTATGATAGAGAGGTGGCTGTTTTGAATGTCTCAAGGTTAGAGATTGTCACACGTACACTTTTTAGTTTCCTCTCATACAAGCATATAGTAAATATTTGTTAAAATATGTTCTTCCTTACTGCAAGAAATTCCTCAGTTCAGGAACTGAGGCTCCGTGAGATACAGTACTGTCCTCAAAATTAGTACCACTTGTTGGCTTTGGAAAAGTAGAAAGGGTTTAAATGCACTGTTATCAGTAACTGATTAATTATAGCAAAGGAGCTGGCCAAGGCTGTGATAGTGGGGGTACCTCAGGCTCTGGAACAACAACCAGAGACTGTTGGCTGGAGATAGTCAAGCTGAAGGTTCATCCTGACAAATGCTACATGATTCTGCAGGAAGTAAGAAACTCCGCTGTGGGAGGAAACCTGTGGTATTGGTGACCTTCCCACTGGCTTTCCTAAGTACAGGGCAATGGGAAGCAAAGCTGCAGTGACACAATGGGGCTTGATCTCCTGGGTCTGGTAAGGCTTTGAAGGGGTTTGAGCAAGGGAGTGATTGTCACATATATGTTTTAAGTAATTAGCAATTGACTAAAGTGTTATTTTTCCATGAAGGATTATAGCTTTAAATTTTTGTGTGCTTTCTGTGTCTTTAAATTTTCTTCATTGAGGGCATATTTTGTCTTTTTTTTTTTTTTTTTAATGGGTCTAGGGATGGAACCCAGGGGCATTCGACCTCTGAGATATACCCCCTGCCCTATTTTTTATTCTTTATTTTGAAACAGGGTCTCACTAAGTAGCTGAGGCTGTCCATGAACTGAGATCTTCCGGTCTCAACCTCCCAAATACCAGGATTACAAGCGTGCACCACCACACCCTGCTTATATCTTTTTAAAAAATGTTACCTGTGGTGGAGAGTGAAAAGTAGACTTGACACAAGGAATCATTTAGAAGGATGTGAAGAAGATAATGAATAAATGAAGATAATAAAATACAAAGTTAAGGCTAAAGCTTAGTTTTACAGGCTTAAAATCTAAAGCTATTTATTTATTTATTTATTTATTTATTTATTTATTTTGCAGGTCTGGGGATGAAACCCAGGGGCATTCGACCTCCAAGTTACACTCACTGCCCTGTTTTTTATTCTTTATTTTGAAACAGGGTCTCACTAAGTTACGGAGGGCATCACTAAGTAGCTGAGGCTGTCCGCGAACTGCGAGCCTCCGGTCTAACCTCCCGAATACTGGGATTACAAGCGTGCGCCACCACACCTGGCTAAAGCTTATTATTTTATATGCTACATAATTAGGTTAAGGATATCTTTCTGCGTTGAAATATAAATTAACTTAAAGTTCGTAATGAAATAGCATTCAAATCGGGCATGGTGGCAGTACTTGGGAGGCTGACATAGGAAGATCATAGGTATGTAGCCAGCCTCAGCAACTTAGTGAGGACCTGTGCAACCCAGGGAGACTGTTTCAAAATAAAAAATAAAATAGGTTTGGGAGTGTAGATGAGAGGTAGAATACCTCTGTATTCAATCCCCAGTACCCCCCCCACACACACACACACAATTCAGTGTTACAGTTTCTTCTTTCTAAAATAATTCCAGATTAGTAAACCTCACTTGCTAAATATGAATGGACACATGGGGGCAGCCTTGATATTCTTTCTACCTGAAGGTTGCTGGCCTATTTATGATTAATCACACTCCTCTTCTGAATGTTGTGGAATTTTAACTTTTTTTTTTTTTGGTGGTACTGGGGTTTCTGGAAACCCTTCTACCTCCGGGCTACACTCCCAGACCTGTTTTTATACTTTTTTTATTTGGAAACAGGGTCTCTTAAGCCAGAGGCTGACTTCGAACCTGCACAGTCCTCCCAAGCGCGGGGATTACAATCGTGCACCACCACACCGCTGGACTTTTAACATTTAACAGACAACTCAACTGAATGCCAGTGTTACTTTTAAAATCTTGAAACATTGTTGGTGTGTTTGTAGTCATTTTGGGCCTACACCTATTCTCAGGAGTCTTTCACCAGGAAGGGAAGGAATCAATTTCTTGGAATAACTAGAGATGACTTTTCTTTATTTTAGGCATAGAGAAAGAGACATGCCAGAAGATGGAAAAGGATGGGTCTGCTGTGCTCGTAAGTTCCTAAATTTGGAGGGATGGGTAGAGCTTAGGTTTCTTTCAGTATTTGTTCTGAGGCCCAGGTTAGTTTGCTAAATAAATTCTAGTCAGTACTGGTTGACAGTGATAAAATATATAAACATATGACATTTACATACACACACACACACACACACACACACACACACTTACATATACATGGTATAGTTTATTTGCTTGATGAACACATAGTTGTGTGTAATGTTCTATATAATAACCACTAGCCATATGAAACTGGCTAATCTGAATTGAGATGCCATCTATCTGTGATATACAAACAGTTTTTGAAAATGTACCCCCCACACACACAAAGGGAATATTAAATGTCTTAGTAGCTTTTAATATTAACTACACAGTAAGATAATATTTTATATTTTGACTACATTACATTATTAAAGTCACTTTATCAATTTCTTTTTATGCTTTTATTGTGGCTATTAGAAAACTGAAAACTATATATAGCTTCCAGTGTATTTCTGTTGAACGCTACTGGTTGTAGATACAAAATGCAAACCAGCAGTACTTTTGGTGATTGTTGTAATAGAACATGTACCAGGGGCTATGGGAGCCAGGGCAGAACCAGCTGCATGGCAGGTTTCAGAAAGTCTGAAGCTGAGCTAAATAAAAACAAAATATTTTTAAACTCTTCATTTTCAAATAATCTTAGGCTTAGCCAGGCATAGTGGTGCACACTTGTAATCCCAGTTCTTGGGAGGCTGATGCAAGAGGATCACAGGTTCACAGCCAGCCTCTGCAACTTAGTGAGACCTGTTTCAAAATAAAGAATAAAAACTAGGGCTGGGGGTGTAGCTTAGAGGTAGAATGCCCCTGGGTTCAATCCCTAGTACCAAAAAACCAAAAAATAGTTTTAGACTTGTACAAGTAGTACAAGGAATTCCTGTATAACTTTTATTCATATTTCTCAAATGCTAACATTTTACAGAGTACAGTTGTCAAAATCACAAATACACTTGACACTAGTCACTGATGCAGTACTACTGTCTAGTACATAAAACTTATTCATATTTTATCCACTTAGCCCACTAATGGCCTTTTTCTAGTGGAGGCTTCAACTCATGATCTCCTATTGCATTAGTTATAATGTCCTTTGTCACCTTTCATCTGACAGTTCCTTCATCTATGTCTCCAATGACCATGAGTTTTGAAGAGGTTGGGCCAGTTATTGTATAGAATGACTTTCAGTTGGGTTCTTCTGATGGCTCTTCATGATTAAAGTCAGTCTGTCCATCATTGGCATAGACAGAGCAGAAGTAAGGATGTGGATGTCAGTTTGCCTCTTTTTGGTGGAATTAATTTGATCACTTGGGTAAGGCAATGTCTCCCTGGTTTCTCCACTCGAATATGTTCTAAAGGAATTATAGGATTTGCCAGGCAGATGAGGGAAGGAAATAGATTCCATGCAGGAAAACTGGCTTGTGCAAAAGCAGAGAATAGGAAAAGTATGTATTTTATAAGGAATTGTGAATACTAATAATCTCTTGTGATTTGATGATACTGTGTATATGGAAGGCAAGGGCCAGCTCATCAGGGACTTTAGATACACTTCCAGAGGTTTAGAATTTAGTAGAATTGGTGGGTATCCCTTGAGCCTTTGTAGTGTTTTTTTGTTTGTTTGTTTGTTTTGCGGGTCTGGGGATGGAACCCAGGGGCATTCGACCTTCCAGCTACACCATCTGTCCTATTTTTTTTATTCTTTATTTTGAAACCGGGTCTCACTGAGTTGCAAAGTATCTGAGGTTGTCCGTGAACTGCAATCCTCCAGTCTCAATCTCCCAAATGCTGGGATTACAAGCATGTGCCACCACGCCCAGCTCCTTGTAGTGTTTTAAGTAGGGAGCAGTGTGATTGCTACAGTTCAGAGGATGAGCTAAAGGATGGTAGAGGTTTGGCAGGTAGAATCATCACTGCTTGGTGACATAGTGGTATATGTGATGACTAGGTGAGGGTGGTAATGAGAGAGAGTTGATGAATGCCACTCAGGTTTCTGCCCTGAGTATCAAGGTGGTCAGTACTGCTGCTCACCAAGCCCAGAGGGGCCTCATTATAACAGATGGTACCATGCCAGTCTCCTAGGTGTCTAGGCCACAGACCTGGGGTCATCTTTGACTCCTCCCACCCCTTCTTCCCACATCAAGAGCTGTGTCTTCTGTGTCCAGAACGTACTGTAAATCTGTGTGCTCTTCTTTAAACTATGATTATTATTAGTCTTATTTTAGGATGGTAGCAGTTTTGTAGTCTCCCTCTTGCTGGGCTTAGTTGCTCAGCCTTTGACATAAAACTCAAATCTCAATCTTTTTACTGAGGCTTAAAGCTCTCCATGATCTTCCCTTGTCTTAAGGATAGGGTGAGGCTCTTTTCCCCTCATACATTTGACACTTGTCTACCCCTACAGAATTTCTTTCAGGTCTGAGACTCTGCCTCTTTAAGTCATTTCCCCATTCTCACCACCTTCCCTATAAGATTGGAAGCATGGTGAAGGTAGGGACCATGGCTGTATTGTTGGCTGCTACACCCTTATACCCACCACTTTATTCCTGCATGTAGAAACTAATAAATTAGGAATGCAGAAGAAGTTGAATTTTAAAGTGTTATTTTTAGATACATGATTAGATGTGTGGCCATTTTCTTGGTCCGTGTGTGTGTGTGTGTGTGTGTGTGTGTGTGTGTGTGTATGAGAGAGACTAGGGATGGAACCCACCCCCAGTCCTATTTTTTATTCTTTTTTTTTTTTTTTTTTGGTGGTACTGGAGGTGGAACCCAGAGGCTTTCTACCTCCAGGCTATGCTCCCAGACCTTTTTTATATTTTATTTGGAAACAGGGTCTCACTAAGTTGCTGAGAGCCTCACTAAGTAGCTGAGGCTGGCTTCGAACCTGTGCGATCCTCCTGTCTCAGCCTCCCAAGCGCAGGGATTACAAGTGTGCGCCACCACACCCAGCTATTCTTTATTTTAAAACAGGGTCTCACTGAATTACAAAGGGCCTCACTAAATGCTGGGATTACAAGCATGTGCCACCACTCCCGGCTCCATATATTTAATAGGTAATGATAGGTACATAACATGAGCTCAAGAAAAGTCTGGGTTGATTTTAGTAGCTTTGTAGGACCCCGGTCATAATTGGGAATAGGTGGGTATAGGTAAAGTTGTGATTGAAACACTTTACCTTGATCCACAGTTAAAATACATTTTAGTCTTCACCAACACAAGTATGGTTTTATATATTTATAAAACAAAATGTGCAGTTATTTGCTTTTCTTTATGTGATTTACTCTGAAAATTCCTCATCTGTTTTACTGGGGTTATTTTTGTTGTTGTTTTATTTTGGGTATAGAGGATTGAACTCTGAGGCATTCTATCTCCAAGTTACAACTCCAGCTCTTTTTTCCTTTTTTTTTTTTTAATTTTTTTTTTTGGTGGTACTGGGGTTCCTGGAAACCCTTCTACCTCTGGGCTACACTCCCAGACCTATTTTATATTTTTTAAATTTGGAAACAGGGTCTCTTAAGCCAGTGAGGCTGGCTTCGAACCTGCGCGATCCTCCTATCTCTGCCTCCCAAGCGCGGGGATTACAAGCGTGCGCCACCATGCCTGGCTCTTTTTCATTTTTGAAACAGGATTTCACCAAGTTGCTGAGAGAGTCTTGTTAATTTGCTGAGGCTGACCTTGAGTCTAAGATGTATAATCTTGTGTTTACTATTTTTCTGTGTGTGTGTGTGTGTGTGTGTGTGTGTGTGTGTGTGTGTGTGTGTGTGTGCTTTCTTTCTCCGATTGAACTCGGGCTTTCTTTCTCCGAGCTGTACTATCAATACTTTTTTATTTATTTATTTATTTTTTAAATAGTGTCTCTCTAAGTTGCTAAGGCTGGTCTTAAACTTGTGATCTTCTTGTCTCAGCCTCCCAAGTACGGGGATTGCAGGAGTGGGCCACCATGCCTGGTTTAGCATTTACTTTTTAAATCCTCTGTTGCTTTGAATTACATCCCTATTGCAGCCTCATGCTCAGTGGTAGATGATAGCTGCAACAAAAAAATAAGACCAGGGTATTGTAAGTGGTGTGGATTAAGTCTCATCTCACTTTTTAGCTATTAGGCTGTAGCACTTTTACTTAGAAGTTAATATTTATTTATTTATTTATTTATTTATTTATTTATTTATTTATTTATTTATACTAGGGATTGAATCGAGGGGCATTCTGCCTCTGAGCTATATCTCCAACCCTGTTTTATTTTTATTTAACCCTGTTTTATTTATATTTGGAAGCAGGGTCTCACTAGGTTGCTGAGATCCTCACTAAGTTGCTGAGGCTGTCCTCAAACATGCGATCCTCCTGTCTCAGCCTCCCAAGTACTGGGATTACAGGCATGTGCCACCACGCCCGGCTTAGTTTATTTTTTAAGAAGTGTGTGTATATGTGTCTGTGTGTGTTTATTTTGGGTTGAACCCAGAGGCATTCTACCTTTGAGCTATACCCCCAGCCCTATTTTATTTTTATTCATTTATTCATTTTCTTTTCTTTCTTTTTTTTTTTTTTTTTTGATTTTGTGGTGCTAGGGATGGAACCCAGGAGCATTCTACCTCTGGGCTACACCCCCAGTCTTGTGGGTTTTTTTTTTTTCCCCTTTATTTTCAAACAAGGTCTCACCAAGTTGCAGAGGGCCTCACTAAGTAGCTGAGGCTGGCCGTGAACTGAGATCCTCCTGTCTCAGCCTTCCACGTACAGGGATTACAAGCATCTACCACCATGCCGGCTTATTTAATTTAATTAATTAATTTATTTTGTGGCAATGGGATTGAACCCAGGGGCAGTCTACCTCCAAGCCAAAACCCCAGCCCTATTTTTTTTTTATTTTGAAATAGGGCTCACTAAGTTGCAGAGGGCCTCACTAAGTAGCTGAGGCTGGCTTTGAACCTGTGATCCTCCTTTCTCACCCTTTCAAATACTGATTACACATGTGGGGTACCACACCAGGCTTAAGAGCATTTTTTAAATTAGCTTCATATAAGCCGGGCGTGGTGGCGCACACTTGTAATCCCCGCGCTTGGGAGGCAGAGACAGGAGTATCGCGCAGGTTCAAAGCCAGCCTCAGCTACTTAGTGAGGCTCTCAGCAACTTAGTGAGACCCTGTTTCAAATATAAAATATAAAATAGGGCTGGGAGTATAGCCCGGAGGTGGAAAGCCTCTGGGTTCCACCCCCAATACCACACACACACAAAAAAAATTAGCTTTATATCTCTTTTCAAGAATGTTTCTCGCCAGGTGTGGTGGCACATGCTTGTAATCTTTGTGCTTAGGAGGCTGAGACAGGAGGATCATGCAGGTTCGAAGCCAGCCTCAGCTGGCTTAAGAGACCCTGTTTTCAAATAAAATATAAAATAGGTCTGGGAATGTAGCCCGGAGGTAGAAGGCCCCTGGGTTCCATCCCCAATACCACCCCCCCCCCAAAAAAAAGAATGTGTTCATTATAAATTTGCAACCAAGATGACATTCAGTTCTATCTATAGGTCTTTGTTGTCTTAATTATGAATGCTTGAGTGACTGGGAGAAGGACTAGGGAACAGGAACCAGACCTTTCTAGAAGGACATGATTGAGGCATCTTTATTAAATTTAGTCTAACGCCAAGTAAGCAGTACATACCTGTAATCCCAGTACTTGGGAAGCTGAGGCAGGAGGCTCACCGGCTTAAGGCCAGGCTCAGCAACTTATTGAGACCCTCTCTCAAAATATAAAGGACAGCTGAGTATAGTGGTGCACACCTATAATCTTTGGAAGGCTGCGACAGGAGGAATACGAGTTCAAGGACTCTCATCAGCCTAGCAAGACCCTGTTTCGAAATAAAAATAAAATAAGGCTAGGGGTATAGCTTGGAGATAGAGTTCCCTGGGTTCAATCCTTCCTTAGGAACACACACACACACACACACACACACACACACATTATATATGGCTAGGGGTTTAGCTCAGTGGCAAGACAACCCTAGGTTCAATCTCCAGTACCACACACACATACACACACAAAAAAAAAACTTAACGGGCCAGGGGAGGTAACTCAGTGGTAGAATGCTTACCTAGCATGCACAATGCCCTGGGTTTGATTCCCAGCACCACAAAAAAACAAAAACTAGATTCTAGCCTAGCCTTAAAAGATGTTGTCTACCGGGCTTGGTGGTGCATGTTTGTAATCCCGGCATTTTGGAGGCTGAGACAGGAGGATCAAGGTTCGCAGACAGTCTCAGCTACTTAGTGAGGCTTTCTGCAACTTAGTGAGATCTTATTTCAAAGTAAAGAATTTAAAAAATAGGGCTGGGGGTGTGGCTTGGAGGTAGAAGGCCCCTGGGTTTCATTTCCAGTACTGCATTAAAAAAAGATACCGTCTGGCTAATTGTTTGTGATGATAGATTTTGAAGACCTCTTGCGCTCTCTGGTGAGCAGTATGAAGTCTGAAGGACAGGCGTATTGGTACCTGCTTACATTTCCAGCTAGTTCAGAGATTGCGAATTCTAGGCTGGCCTGGGCAACTTAGTGAGAATCTGTTCCAAAGTAAAAAGGGTAGAGCATGTAGCCTAGTGGTAGAGCACTTGCCCAGCATATGTTTGCCCTAGTTTCAATCACTAGTACTGCAAAACCAAACAACAACAATAAAAAATCAAGGAATATAAAAGGTTAAATTCTAGGACTCAGAAGGATGACTAAAATGAACAGCATAAATTCTTGTTCTGATCACCTTGTAAGAAGTGCGGGGGGGAGAGACTGGGGATTGAACCCAGGTGTATTCTATCTTCAGGCTACACCTCCAGCCCTATTTATTTTATTTTTAATTCTTTTGTGGTACTGGGAATTGAACTGAAGAGGCATTGTACCTCTGAGCTGCACTCCTAAGCCCTATTTTATTATTTTGAAGTGGGTTCTCACTAAGTTGCAGAGGGCCAAAGTTGCTGAAGCTGTCCTCGAACTTGCAATCCTCCTGTCTCAGCCTTCCAGGTACTAGGATTAGAGATTTGTGCCACCATGCTCAGCTAAGAGCGGTTGCATTTTGAGCATTGAAGGCTTGTGGCTGTGACCAGGAAGAATGGCCAGGAGGGCGGTGCCTGGGCATGTGGCCCACCACCTCAGGTCTGATCCTTCACCACCTGCTCAGCGCTGCCTCTTCAGGGTGCCTTTGTTAGCCCTGTCTGTGAGCTGTTCTCTCTCAGAACTCATCTGCCCTCCCAGAGGATGAGTATAGTAGTCTGGAGTGGTATTACTCTTCCTTTAAGAAGAAAACTCTTGAGCTTTTTTTCTCATGTTCTCATTAACACGATGATTATTTCTTTTCTTTTCTTCTTTCTTTCTTTCTTTTTTTTTTTTTTTTACAGTACTGGGGATGGAACCCAGGTGCATTCTACCTCTGAGCTACATGCCCAGCCCTATTTTTTAGTCCTTTTTTTTTTTATTTTAACAAATGTGTTTTATTTTTTTATTTTTATTTTTTTATTTTATTTTTATTTTTATTTTTTATTGGTGCAATGTATTCACACATCATAATGGTACAAAGAAAATACTTTTGTAGACATACATGCACACATCGCCCAGTCAGCCCCTACCCGATCCCCACCCCGTTCTCTCCCCATTCCTCCTTCCCATGCTTGGCTTAGTGGTTGACATCTACTTTTATAGCAGTTTATCCAATATTAACGATGATAATCTCACAAAACAGTTTCATTTGTCTGATACCAAGCTTTTGATGACTAAAAGATAACAGTTCAATATTTCTTTTTGCTTTCTTTCTTACCAGAGAATATTTTTTTCTTTTCTTTTTTTTTTTTAGGTGAAGCTATCATACATTTATTTATTTATTTTTCAGAAAAAATCTATCCTGATATGGAATATGGACTCTAGATACCCAAAACAATCTCGAAGAAGAACAAAGCTAGAAGATGTATATTTTCTGATTTCAAACCATATAAAGCTACAATAATTGAAACAGTGTAGTACTGTTCTAAAGGCAGATATATAAACTATTGGAGTTAAATAAAAGCTTAGCGATAAATTCTTCCATATATTGTCAAGTTATTTTTGACAAGGTTTCCACGAACATTTGGTGGAAGAAATAATAATCTTTCAACTAAATATTGTTGAAAAATAATAATTACATGAAAAAGAATAAAATTGGACCCTTACCTAACACATATACAAATATTAACTCAAAATAGATAAAAGACCTAAATATAAATCTTAATACTATAAACTTTTAGAAGAAAATCTGGGTCATAAAACCTCACAACATTGAAATTGGCAGTGATTTCTTGGATATGATTTCAATGGCACAGGCAACAGAAGAGTATACAAACTCCCTAAAAAATAAAAAAAAATTGTATATCCAAAGACAATGTAAACAGAGTTAAAAGTTACTGATAGAATGGGATAAAATATTTCCAAATGCTATATCTGAAGGTATATTAATGTTCCAACTAGAAATTCTAAAAATAGCAACAATAAAAGAAAACAATACAATTTAGAGATAGGTAAAAGACTAACATAAATAATGAATCTCCACAGATAACCAATCTTAGTTGTCTGTTGGATGGAAAATCTTATTTCTCTGGTTCTGGTGTGTGTTACCTATTTCTTTGTAGTTAATCTCTTTGAGTATTTTCTCTAGCGCTGGTTTTGAAGACATAAATTCCTTCAGTTTCTGTTTATCGTGGAAGCTTCTTATTTCCCCATCTAATTTGATAGAAAGTTTTGCTGGGTAGGAAATTTTTGGCTGGAAGTTGTTTTCTTTCAGAGTTTGGAATATGTTACTCCAAGCCCTTCTGGCTCTCATGACTTGGTTTGGGAAGTCTGGAGTGATTCTAATTGGTTTGCCTCTGAATGTCACTTGGCCCTTTGTTTTTGTTGCCTTTAAGATTCTCTGCTTGGCTTCCACATTGGTCATTTTGACAATTATGTGGTGTGGAGATCCTCTTCTCTGATCCTCTATAACAGGGGTTCTATAAGTTTCCTGGACCTGTGTATCAACCTCTTGCTCTGTGTTTGGAAAATTTTCTGCTATTATTTCCTTGAAAAGATTGTTAATCCCTTTGGTTTCACCTTCTTTTCTCTCCTCTATTCCAATTATTCTTAGGTTAGCTCTCTTAAAATGGGCCCATATTTCTTCAATGTCAGATTCCTGCTGTCGGATTTTTTTTTCTAAATTAGAAACTATGCGTTCATTTTTGGAATGATCATCTTCTAGGAGTGAGATTCTATTCTCCATGTGGTCTAATCGGTTGTTTGTACTTTGAATTGAGGCCTTTACTTCATTAATTGCATCCTTCATTTCTTTTTGGCTCTCTCTGAATTCTTTTCGAAACACCTCTATTATTTCTACAGTTATTTTCCTGATTTGATCTTCTATAAATCTCTGAATTTCTGTTTTATCGGGTTCTGATGTTGTGGGGTTGTGGGCATTCATTGCTCCATTGTTATTCCTCTTTCCCATGATTTCGGAAGCTTGTGCATTCTCTGGGTTCTTCCCTAGGTCACTATGACTTCACTTAAGGTGCTGTGGATCTCGAGTCTGTGGTATCTCAGTCCCCACTACTCCTTTACTGGGTTGTATCGCAGAGTCTCAGACCCAGGGAGTCAATTGAGTCTGCTTTTTTTTTTTTTTTTTTTTTTTTGGTGTGATATCTCTGCCACCACCACTCCCCCACTGGGTCAAGTCCCTGGGAGTACAGTACTGGAATTTCTCCTCTAGGGGCCGCAATTTGACTCACTGTTGAGTGCGCAGATGGAGCTGTCGTGGACTTGGTGAATTCGCTGCTGCTGCCGCCGGTAGCAATATGGCGCCGCTGCCGCACCCTCAACTGTGAGGCTGGCGTATTTCTTCTCTGTTTTTGAACTCCACTCTGAGTCCCTGCAGGGTGTGCTGAGCCCAGCCCCTGGGAGCTTTAGCTGTTTCCTGCACCGAGAAATCTGCCATATCCCGCCCGGCTGTTCCGCAGCGGCTCACCTCGCCTCGCTGTCCTCTGCTCCTCTCTGGAGCTTGGTGGGCTGTTGAGTGAGTTGGTCTGGTGCCGTCCGGTGAACTCGCTGCTGCCGCCAGCAGTAAGGCGCTGCTGCCGCGTTCTCTGGCGTGAGGCCAGCGTATCTCCTCTCTGGTTTCTGGGCTCCGTTATAAGTTCCCTTCCTCTCTGGAGCCTGGTGCTGCAAGGCAAAATGGCGCCCGCCGCTTCACACCGTAGCTCCGGCTGCAGCACTGCAGTCTGGCTTCTGGTGTCTCGTTTTTCCAGCCCTCTTTTCTCTGTCCCTTAAAATTACATCTTTTGTTTCTCTGCTGATGGTGTTCTCTGGCTATGAAAGGCGCCGATTCTGTGGTATTAGAGATTGGTTGTTAGCGGGGCTCGTAAACCCCGTTTTGCTCCGTCGCCATCTTCCCAGAAGTCCCTTTTATTTTTGAAACAGGGTCTCACTGAGGTGCGAAGTGCCTCGCCAGGTAGCTGAGGCTGTCTGCAAACCGAGATCCTCCAGTCTCCGCCTCCCAAATGCTGGGATTACAAGCATGTGCCACCATGCCTGGCCTAACCATGACAGTTTCTTAGAGTTAGTTGACTGGACTTGAGGGTTCTGACTCCCATAATAAAATAAAAACTCCCAAGAGATTGATGGTAAGGTATATTAATTTAGAAGTAGAAATGTAAAATCTGTCATTTTAACCCAGTACATTGTCTGCCTTTAGGCAAATTATATCAAAATTTTAAAATTTTATGAGACAGTTTCTTGGTAAGAAATAAAGTATAGAGCCAGGTATGGTGTCACACATAAGCCTGTAATCCCAGTACTTGGGGGGATGGGGAGCTGAGACAAGAAGATTACAGGTTTGAGTCCAGCCTCAGCAATTTAGTAAGACTTTGTTTCAATATAAATATAAAGTAGAGTCAGGCATGGTGGCACATGCCTGTAATCTCATTACTTCAGAGGCTGAGCCAAGAGGATCTCAAATTTGAGGCCAGCCAGGGCAACTTAATGAGACTGTGTCTTAAAATAAAAAACAAATAGGCAGTGCATGCTAACTTAGCCAAACCCTGTCTCAAAATAAAAATTAAAAAGTGCTGGGGATGTTGCTTAGAGGTAGAATGCCCCTGGATTTGATCCCCAGTCCCAATAAATAAATAAGTGAGCAAGTAGGACTGGGGAATGTAGCTCAGTGGTAGAGCCCTCTTGCATTCAATCCCCAGTACTACAAATACAAAAACAGGGGTGGGGTAAGATGAGAGGAAGGGAGGAATGGAGGGGAAAGGAAGAGAGGGGAGAAGAAAGAAGAAAAGGAAAGAAAGAGGATGAGGCGTTGTGGTGCATACCTATAATCTCAGTATTTAGAGGCTAAAATAGGAGGATCTCAGGTTCTAGGCCAGCCTCAGCTATTAGCAAGGCTCTCAGCGACTTAATGAGAACCTGTTTAAAAATAAAAAGAGCTGAGGGGTGTAGTTTGGAGATAGAATGCCCCTTGGTTCAATCTTCAGTATCAAAAATTTAAAAAGGGGGGGAAGGCAGGCAGGTGCCACAGGAAGTTAATGAGAAGGTTTTAATGTCCATGGGAATATTGGCTGTCTACCTCTGAGTAACAGATTACTCCAAAATTAAGTGGCTTAAAACTACAAGCATTTATTATCTCATTGTCTAGGATAGTTAAGATTCTAGGAGGCTTTTCTGGATGTCTCTCAGTCCAGGACATGGTGTATTGACCAGGGCTGCGATCATCCTGGGTTTGACTTAGGGTGGATTTGCTTCCATGGCCATTCAGGGACTGTTGGCAGAGACATCAGTCCCTCCCATGTGGGCCTTTCCATAGAGCCTCACAAGACTTGGAAGCGGAGTCTTTCTGTAACATTAGATTCTGTTTGTCACATCTTGGTGAGTCACTGAGTCCACATGTGAGGATTATTACTAGGAGATGGGGGTTAAGGAGCAATTAGAGCTGCCCACAAGATCTCAACCCAGAAAGAGAAAGGTTCTGGGTGACATTGGACCTTTCAGTATGGTGGGATACTCTCCCCCAGATGACGCTATAAAAAATGGGCACGCCAGCTTGTGGCTTGTATATTTCCCATTTCTGTGATCTGAGATGGGTTTATATATTGAACCCATGGCTGAAGTCTATGAACTGTGTGTTTTTGAACTTTTTTTGTGTGTGTGTGTGTGTGATACTGAGGGTGGAACCCAGGGACTTTTCTACCTCTGGGCTATACTCCCAGACCTTTTTTTGTTTGTTTTGTTTTTTGGTGGTACTGGGGTTCCTGGAAGCCCTTCTACCTCCGGGCTACACTCCCAGACCTATTTTATACATTTTTAATTTTTGGAAACAAGGGTCTCTTAAACCAGCGGGGCTAGCTTTGAACCAGTGCAATCCTCTTGTCTCCACCTCCCAAGTGCGGGGATTACAAGCGTGTGCCATCACGCCTGGCCAGACCTATTTTGTTTTAATACTTTATTTGGAAACAGGGCTTCACTAAGTTACTGAGAGCCTTACTAAGTAGCTGATGCTGGCTTCAAACCTATGTGATCCTCCTGTCTCAGCCTCCTAAGTGCTGGTATTACAAGCATGTGCCACCACACCTGGTGTTTTTGAACATTTTAAACAAAAAGGGTATGAGGCTGTCGTGACCCAGAAAAGCCACTGGTCTTAAGTTGATGTTGGACTTCCTGTTTAGTCTTTGTTCAAACAAGATACCAGAATATGGATCAATTGTAAATCAATAATTGGTCAGTTATTCTCATGTTTAAAATTATTCCCAAGTCACTTTGTTTTTGTTTTTTGTGTTACTAGGGATGGAACCCCAGGGGCATTCTATCTCCAAGCTATACCCCTAGCCCCTGTTTTATTCTTTTATTTTGAAATAGGTTCTCACTAAGTTGCCAAGCTGGCCTTGAACCTGAGATCTTCCTAGGGATCCCACTTGTACTGGAATTATAAAAGTGTATCACCATGCCCAACTTTTCCCAGGTCATGTTGGCTGGAATTTGGGCGTTCCCAAACTACTAAATTATATTTCATCATATTTATACAAAAACTTCTATAGGTGGGAAGAAATAGCCCCACAAATGGCTGTTGTTATTATATTTTATTTATTTATTTATTTATTTATTTATTTATTTATTTATTTTGGTGGTACTGGGGTTCCTGGAAGCCCTTCTACCTCTGGGCTACACTCCCAGACCTATTTTTACATTTTTATTTGGAAACAGGGTCTCCTAAGCCAGCGCACGCAGCTGGCTTCGAACCTACGCGATTCTCCTGTCTCTACCTCCAAAGCGCTGGGATTATAAGCGTGCACCACCATGCCCGGCCACTTTATTTTATTTTGAAAAAGGGTCTCACTAAGTTGCTGAGAGTCTCACCAAGTTGCTGAGGCTGGCCTCAAACCTGTGATCTTGACATCTCAAGTATGGGAATTATAGGTGCATGCTACTGTGTCTTGCTCAAAAATGTCTTTTACGAAAGAACATAGGATGAAGCCCCACATTCTTGGGGGCAAAAGAAAACACTAACTAAATTTTGCTCTCTAGAACTGAGTTTATAATAGAAGCAAACCAGCACATCAGAAGGTGAAATACTACCAGATGGGAGCTGGAAACTTCATGACAGGAAATAACCCTAACAAACAAAAACAAAAAGGAACCACACACAGGTCTTGACTTACTATGGCCTCTTAGTGTATGGACAGGTAATGGTGTGCACTTGAAAGCAGTGCTGGGATAAAGCAGAGCATCACTGCAGAGCAGCTGAGTCCCTGTTGATCCTGAACCTTACAGGTGGGAGGATTGGGGTCAGAGTTCACACATACTTGTCATTTCTACTGCCTTAGATTGGTAAGTTAGTAATACGTTGAGAAACATTGCCATCCAAAATGCCTAAAGAGCCGGGTGTGGTGGCGAGCGCTTGTAATCCAGCATTCAAGAGGCTGAGACAGGAGGATTGTGTTTCATGGACATCCTCAGCTACTTAGTGAGGCCCTTTGCAACTCCATGAGACCCTGTTTCAAAATAAGGAATAAAAAAATAGGACTGGGGGTGTAGCTCAGAGGTAGAATGCCACTGAGTTCTATCCCCAGTACCTAAAAATTTAAAAAGTGCCTAAAGATACGTACATATCTTTATTAAGTACTTTAATATGTAAAAGGAGTTGCTATTGCTTTTTTTTGAAAAAATATTCACATGAAAAATATCACCCCCCAAAAAAACCCAGAAAAATTAACCATTAAACATGTCTCTCATGGTATATTCATTGAAGTCACCCCTCCATATCAGTCTGGTATGGAGCTGTACCTATCCTCTGTATTTCTGTCTTTCTAATAAACTTCTTTAAATCTTAAAAAAACAAAAAAACACATGTCTCTCTTTGCCAATGATTCTTTGGTGACTGACTGTCAGTGTCTAGTGCACTGGAGACCTAAGGGTAAAGCCAGTTAATCATGGGGCACAGGGGATGCAGGTTTTCATGTACACTGGATGTTTTATTGAGAGAGCAATCAGACTTTTATAGAGAAAGCTTCTAGGGGATCCATAGACAAATCAGCTATTTCAGACATTACAAGGTTATCTTAAAGCAGCAATGGATGTATATAATAAAGCCAAAGGACTAATCTCAAACTTAAAGCAACTTCTTTGTTTTACAATAGAAGCAAAGAACACCTGTGACTGCTCATAACATCTCAAGCTGTTTATCATACCAATAAAATTATCTGAGAGATTCTATGCTGGGAAGGACATGCGAAGAGGCCTGGAGCCGCGTCTTGACCTTCAAGGGAACTTGGCAAAATTCATAGCTCACTGATTGGAGGAAGCATGCTTGCCTCCCAGCCTGGCATTCCAAGCTGCTTCTCAGGAGCCAGAGTTGCTTCATTAACCCTTTAAGCAGGAGCCTGCATCTCAGTACTCTCACAACTAACCACTGATAATTATGTTTTCTTCCTTCTAGAGAAGAAAACTTCCCCATGTTATCTGATCATTCAACCTAAGACTACCTGATTCTCATTAGAACAGTTTTTCTTTAGATAGCACTATTAGATTGTGTGTGTGTGTGTGTGTGTGTGTGTGTGTGTGTGTGTGTGTGTGTGTTGGCCTCACCAGGTACTGGGAATACAAGCTTGTGCCACCATGCTCTGCTCTAGATTGTATGTATGTATGTATGTATGTATGTATGTATTTTGCATGTGGTGCTGAGGATGGAACCCAGGGGCTTTCTACCTCTGAGCTACACTCCCAGCCCTATTTTTTATTCTTTGTTTTTTGAAACAGGATCTCACTGCATTACAAAGGGCCTCACTAAGTAGCTGAGGCTGTCTGTGAACCGCAATCCTCCTGTCTCAGCCTCCCAAGTACTGGGATTACAAGCGTACACACCATGCCCAGTTCTGCTCTAGACTGTTTTTAAAGCTTCCCATCTAACCAGGTGTGGTGGCGCAATCTTGTAATCCCAGCATTTGGGAGGCTGAGACTGGAGGATCGTGGTTCGTGGACAGCCTCAGCTACTTAGTGAGGCTCTCTGCAACTCAGTGAGACCATGTTTGAAAATAAAGAATAAAAACTAGGGCAGGGGGTGTAGCTTGGAGGTAGAATGCCTCAGGGTTCCATCCCCAGACCTGCAAAAAATAAAATAAAAAAAAAGCTTCCCTCCTGCTGCTTTTTTCCCCCTGCAAGTGTGTTTTTAGAAGGTGTGATAAATTTAGCTAAATTTAGCAATGAGGAAGTTAATTAAAGACTGTTTGGGGTTAAGTAGCTGAGAGCTGAATTAATTGACTGTGATCCTCTTCCCCCCAGGGACTCTTCGAGTCCTCTACAGAGAAGGCCCCTGTGTCCGTGGCCTGCGGAGGTGAGAGCCCCCTGGATGGCATCTGCCTCAGCGAATCAGATAAGACAGCAGTGCTCACCTTAATAAGAGAAGAGGTAAAAGCACTCTTGTTCTGTCTTCTTGTTACTCCATGTCTTGGGGAAGCCCTGCGCCAATCAGTAGATTCCATCTTTGTTGGCTCACTACTCCCTGTGCAGCCTATTCATATAAAGTGCTCCTTGTAAGACTCAGTGTTGATGCAGGAGTCCTGACATGCTGTTGTTCTGGGAAAGGCTGATGCTCTAAAACATTCTTAGGAATTTTACCTACTGCTTTAACGTTGAGCCTTGAAGCTTTATTTATTTATTTATTTATTTATTTATTTATTTATTTATTTATTGGCGGTACTGGGGATGGAACCCAGAGACATTCTACCTCTGAGCTACACCACTAGTCCTATATTTATTTATTTTTTCTTTATTTTGAAATAAGGTCTCACTGAATTGTAAAGGGCCTCACTAAGTAGTAGCTGAGGCTGTCCACGAACCACGATCTTCCTGTCTCAGCCTCCCAAATGCTGAGATTGCAAGCATGTGCCACTGTGCCCGACTGAGCCTTAAAGCTTTAAATATCCAATTTTGCCTACCCTGATCTAATTCATTTTTACAGAGGATATGTGCTCATTCCCCAAAATGCTTTAAATTCTAAGCTAGTAGCAATATAAAATTGTTTCCTAATCCCATCCATTCCTTAAATGGTCCAGCTCTCTAGTTCCTATATTTTGTTTCCTGAACAGCTTCTATTCAAAGTAGATCACTGCTAGGCCTTTCCTCGGTGAACTGCAAAATGTGAAAGACACTGTTCATGTTCTGTTACTAATCACTTACTATCCTATTTCTGTGCTATATTTTATGTGCTAGGCTTGTTATGTTTTTTATTCTCCCTCCCCTCCTTTTTTTTAAAGAAGGTAATTCCCTTGGTGTAGCAATATTATCTTTATACCAGGATGAAAGTAGCTAAGCACCTCAGCTATAGGTCTTTCAGGACTTTATAAAATAGCAGTCCTGTTGTCAAAACTTGGGAGCAGTGGTGAGGGGATCCTCCAAAACTTTATAAATGGGAGAAACTACTTTATCTGCCTCCTGCGAGTTAAACTGTAAACACCTCCTCACCTGAAGCACACAGGGTGGCTTCCAGGTTCTTGAGATGCTCCCTAAGGACACCGAGAAAAAGAACATAACAATTGGGAAGTGGAGAGCACAGCCAGGGGATATAGTGAGCGCAGAAGAAATAAAGCCGTCCAAGTCCAGTTCATGGCAGTTCTTTCCAGTTAGCAAGAGTTAACCAAGTATGGATATGGGCTTTGGTCTGATTGGCAAGATCCTGCCTATAGTGATGGGTCCTAGAGAGGGATATATATAACCTGCATCCTCTGACTTCTAACCCCCTCCTTACTCCATTCTTATCAAGCAGTCAGAAATCTCTGGAGAAGATTGTGTTGGTCATGCCAATGCCTAATACTGATTGTGTGGCAGTTTCATTTTTTACCTCAAAGGAAATTTGGTGGTCTGGTATCTGCTGCAGTCATGTGGCTTTGGGTAGAGTGAATCTCTGCCCATGCTATCTTGTCTCTCTCAGGTTTCTGGGCCTGCAGAGTTGAGAGCCAAACTCTGGACTGTAGTAACATTCCCAGAAGTGGTAAATCCCACTAAAATCTCTGGGACGTGTTTCACTTACCCTTACTCTGGTGGTTACATTCCAGCATTCTCCATGGTTGAGAGCATACTTTTCCAAATGTAGACAAACATTGTATATAGATGTTGAAATTTTATATTTTAATGTCCATTGAATACTTTGGTTATACTTAGTCATGTGTTGTTTTCGGTCTCCAATCTTAAATTGAAACTATGTAGATTGATAAGGTAAAAACCACGCTTTATTATAATCTAGATAATCACTAAAGAGATTGAAGCAAATGAATGGAAGAAAAAATATGAAGAGACCCGGCAAGAAGTCTTGGAGATGAGGTTAGATTGGAAGCTTGTGGGGAGGGCTGGAGGCCTTTGAATATTGTTAGATGTAACACACAATTGTTTGCTCACCAGCAGCCATCTGTTGAGAACTCGAGGGCTTTGCTCTTTGTACCTTACTTTGAGAGTAAGACTTTCATTTCATGAGTTACACTGACTAGTTATTTATTCAAATATAGCTTATTTGGGGTTGTCCAGAACATTACAGGTAAGCAAAAATCACTTAATTCTTTTCAAAAGAACGAACAAAAATTTGTGTGAAAATTTGGAATAGAGTGAAAAGATTTATTTGTATATTGATGAGGAAGGCATTGACATTCAAAGCATGTGTTTTACTGGGGATCAAACCTAGGGGCATTCTACCTCTTGAGATATACCTCCAGCCCTATTTTTTATTTTTATTTTGAAATAAGGTCTTGCTAGGTTGTTGGAGAGTCTCACTACTTGCACAGGCTGTCTTTGAACCTGTGATCTTCCTTTTTCAGCCTCCCAAGTACAGGGATTACAAGTGTGTGCCACCACACCCGGCTTGTATATATATTTTTGTGGTACTAGGGATTGAACCCAGGAGCATCCTACCTCTGAGCTATACCACCGGCCCTATTTTATTTTTTATTTTGAAGCAAGGTCTCACTAACTTACCATATGCTGCTGGCTTCAAACCTGCCATCCTCGTCTCAGCCTCCCAAATACTAGGAATATAGGCATGTGCCAGAGTTCCTGACTATACTTTTTTTTTTCTCCTTCTGGTTCTAGGGATTTAATCCAGTGTCACTTTATTACTGAGATACATCTCCAGGCCTTTCGATTTTTTAATTGTGAGACGGGATCTTATTAAGTTTCCTAGGTTGGCCTTGAACTTGCAATTCTCTTGCCCTCTGCCTCCCAAGTAGCTGAAATTAGAGGCATGAACTACCATGAAATTCATTATATTTTTAAAAGTTATATACGGTAGCTTCAAATTTCATAACCACTAAATATATTATAAGAAGTAAGTTAGCAGGAAACAAAATGGACTTTAAATTTAATTTTTTTTATTTTACTTGGTCACAAGAAAATAAATGGCAAAAGATAGAATCAAAGAAGAGGAGAAAAGCATACATAAATCACACAGTATAGCCAGTGCTTAAGTGATTAAGAAATTACTTCTGTAATTCTAGCTACTTAGGAGGCTGAGGCAGGATGACTTGAGCAACATGGCAAGACCTCATCTCAAAAAAGAAAGAAGCCAAGTGTGGCGGTGCATGCTTGTAATCCCAGCATTTGGGAGGCTGAGACAAGAGGATCTGATACAGGAGTATCACAGTTCGCATACAGCCTCAGCTACTTAGTGGAGGCCCTTTGCAACTCAGTGAGTCCCTGTTTCTTTTTTTTTTTTTTTTTGGTGGTACTGGAGATGGAACCCTTCTACCTCCAGGCTACACTCCCAGAACTATTTTATTTTTAATATATATTTTATTTGGAAATAGGGTCTCTTAAGCCAGCAAAGCTGGCTTCGAACCTGTGTGATCCTCCTGTCTCCACCTCCCAATTACAGGGATTACAAGCGTGCGCCACCATGCCGGGCAGAGTCCCTGTTTCAAAATAAAGAATAGGCTAGGCATGGTGGTGCACACCTGTAATCCCAGCATTCGGGAGCCAGAGACTGGAGGATCACGGTTTGCGGACAGGCTCTGGTACTTATGGAGGACCTTTGCAACTCAGTAAGACCCTGTTTCAAAAATAAAAAGACTAAAAATTAGGGCTGGGGTTACAGCTCGGAGGTACAATGCCCCTGGGTTCCATCCCCAGTACTGTGGGAAGCAGGGAGGGAGGAAGGGAGAGAGGGAGGGAGGGGGAAAGAGAGAGAGGGGGGAGGAAAGAAAGAAAGAGAGGAAGGAAGGAAGGAAGGAAGGAAGGAAGGAAGGAAGGAAGGAAGGAAGGAAGGAAGGAAGGAAGAAAGAACCGGGCTGGAGTGTAGCTCAGAGGTAGAATGTCCCTGGGTTCCATCCCCAGTACCACAAAAAGAAGAGACAGACAGACAGACAGATCACAGGTTTGAAGCCAGCCTCAGCAACTTAGCAAGACCCTGTTTCAAATTAAAATAGGGCTGGAGGTAACTCAGAGGTAGAATGCCCCTAGGCTCAGTCCCTAGCACCATACACACAAGAAAAGAAACATTTTAAATATGACCACTTTAAGGCTCCTGTATTACTTGCTTTCTTAAGCATTTCATGGGTAGAAAGGAAGGGCATCTTCCCACCCTGAGGAGAGCTTGGAGTAGCCAGCACTGAGAACTCAGGTGTGAAGTCCACAGTGGTGCAAAGCGCAGCGAGCTGCAAGGGAGGAGCGGTCATGACTCACTGAGGGCCACAGGGAAAAGCACCCACGCTGGACGGGCTCAGAAGGACATCACCGTCTTTGAATAAGTGAATACTTTTGGAATTAGGACATAAAATAAAATTTGTAACTGAATCAGAGGGGGCAGAACGGTTAACAGGGTGGGATCAGGAAAGCCTGAAGTCAGGGTGAATCTCTTAGGAAAAGCTTCTAATAATGTCTTTAACTTCATTTATTAGATATTATTGACTTATCCAAGCAGAATTAATTTGTTATCTTGAGGTATTCAAATAGGTGCAGAGAAAAGGCAAAGATAGTTGTTTCTACAATTAGAGTAAAAGGCTCGTTAAACATTTTATTTATTTATTTATTTATTTATTTTTATTTATTTTTGGTGGTACTGGGGTTCCTGGAAGCCCTTCTACCTCCGGGCTACACTCCCAGACCTATTTTATAGTTTTTTATTTGGAAACAGGGTCTCTTAAGCCAGCGAGGCTGGCTCCGAACCAGCGCAATCCTCCTGTCTCTGCCTCCCAAGCGCGGGGATTACAAGCGTGCACCACCATGCTCGGCTTATTTATTTATTTGTTTGTTTGTTTGTTTGTTTGTTTGCGGGTCTGAGGATGGAACCCAGAGGCATTCGCCCTCCAAGCTACACTCCCTGCCTTATTTTTTGTTCTTTATTTTGAAACAGGGTCTCACTGGCAAAGGGCCTCACTAAGTAGCTGAGGCTGTCCATGAAACGTGATCATCCAGTCTCAGCCTTCTAAATGTGGGATTACAAGTGTGCACCACCAAGCCCAGCTTTATTTTTTAATTTTTTTGATGATACCGAGGATTGAACCCAGAGGCACTCTACCTCCAAGCTATACCTTCAGCTCTTTTTATATTTTTGTTTTCAAACAGGGTGTCTCTGGGTTACTGAGAGTCTTGCTATGTTGCTGAGGCTGTCTGCAAACCTATGATCCTGCTGTCTCAGCCTCTCTGAATCACAAGGATGTGCCACCACTCCTGAATAACATAAAATCTCCCCCCCCCCCCCCCCAGTTTTGAAGATGGAACCCAGGGGCATTCTACCTCCGAGCTATACTCTCAGCCCTATTTCTTATTCTTTACTTTGAAAAAGGGTCTCACTGAGTTGCAAAAGGCCTCCCTAAGTAGTAGCTGAGGCTGTCTGAGAACCGTGATCCTCCCATCTCAGCCTCCCAAATGCTGGGATTACAAGCATGCACCACCACACCTGGCTAACATAAAATCTTAACCTCTTGGGCTGGGTAGCTCAGTGGTAAAATGCATGTTTAGGATGCTTGAAGCCCTGAGTTCAGACCTCAGCACAAGCAAATCCCATAAACTTTGGTGGGAGGTGTTGGGAACACAAAATTTTTTTCGGGGGGCAGAACTAGGGATGAAACCCAGGGGCATTCTACCTCCGAGCTGTACCCTCAGCCCTATTTTTTATTCTTTATTTTGAAAAAAGTTCTTACTAAGTTGCAGAGGGCCTCACTAAGTAGCTGTTCCTCCTGTCTCAGCCTCCCAAATGCTTACAAGGGTGCATCACCACGCCCAGCCAAACTTTTAACTTTAATAAACTTTATGTAATATAAGAAGAAAGGGAGGACAAACCAGTAAGTGATTGTATAAACTTGTCAGTGTATGTGAATGAATTTAATTGTTTGGGACAGTATTTGTCTAACTTTCATTGCTTAAAAATTCTCTTTGATAATAAATTTTTTTTATTATTTAGGAAAATTGTGGCTGAATATGAAAAGACCATTGCCCAAATGATCGGTAAGGAGAATGTTTTTTTTCCCTAGGGCATGAGTATAAGCGCTACTCAGACTGTTCAGGCCGCCATAACAGCCTCCCTTGGACGGGGCACTTACCAACAACATTTACTTCTCACTGTTCTGGGGCGGGGTGGGGATGCGGGCCCAGCCTCTGGCAGGCCCAGTGTCTTGCAAGGGCCGCTCATCTTATGCCTTTTTGCTTTGTCCTCACTTGGTGGCCGGATCCTTCTTTTTCACTCAGTTAACACATAATAATTGTACCCATTTATGAGATACTTAATACATGAGTACAGTGTGCAGTGATCAAATCAGGGTGATTAGCATTTCCATCTCAAACATTTTATCATATCTTTATGTTGGGAACATTTGAACTCCTATGTTCTAGTTCTTTATAAAATATATAATAAATTAAGCCAGGCGTGGTGGCGCACACTTGTAATCTCAGCATTCGGGAGGCTGAGGCCAGAGGATCGCAGTTCACAGACAGCCTCGGCTACTTAGTGAGGCCCTCTGCAACTTAGTGAGACCCTGTTTCAAAATAAAGAATAAAAGAAAAAAAACAGGGCAGGGGTGTAGCTCGGAGGTCAAATGCCCCTGGGTTCCGTCCCCAGACCCGAATAAAAAATATATATATAATAAATTATAAACAGTAGTTACCCAATTATGCTATGGGATACTAGAACTTATTCTTCCTATATAACTGTGTTTTGGTGCCTGTTACTCCACCCACCGCACCCCATCCTCACCATGGGCCGCTCTTCCCAGCCTCTGGCGACTAGTCCACTCCCAACTAATATGAAATCAACTCATTTCACTTCCACATATGACTGACAGAAAACTTGCAGTGTTTGTCTTTCTGTGAATGACTTACGTCACTTGACATAATGTTCTTTGGTTTGGTCTCTTTTATAAGAATACTGTCTTATCTCTGTACTCTTAATTGCCTTCCCCTGCTCCACAACAGTATCACCTTGGCTTTTAGTTTCTAGCATAGGAATAGGGGGGCAGGGAGTATAAATATTCAGACTACAGCAGGACCATGTATGATTTTCAGATCATAATGCAAACTTTAATTTGTCTCTCCCTTATCTCACTCCCCTGACAGGTATGTTCTGTGAAGTTGCTGCAAACACTGAGTTAGTGAATACTGAACCACTCACTAAGAGAAATGCAAGGCTAGGTTCCTGTGAGCCCCTCGCCACATTTTCATCAATCAGTCCTTGTCTTATGTGTGTTTCTCTTTCAAGACACCTGATTTTTCATCAGGCAGGGTGATGCACACCCCTAATCCAGTATTTGGGAGGCTGAGACAGGAGGATCTCAGGTTCTAGGACAGCCTCAGCAAGGAGTGAAACTCTCAATTAACCTAGCAAGACCCTATTTCAAAACAAAAAATAAAATTGGGCTGGGTGAGTGTAGCTCAGAGATAGAAAGTCAGTGGGTTCAATCCCCAGTACCACATACAAACAACAAAAAAGACACCCGACTTTCATATATATATTTCACTCATTAACATTGAACTCATAGCCAGCAACACTGTAACTCAGTCTGACTGAAGCTTACCTAACATGTATGTTAAGGCACCAGTCTTATGTTTAGGGACACTAATGGCCCTTCAGTAGTACCACCTTTGGGGGCCATTTTTAAGCAGTAAGGTCAAAAGGGGGAAAGTCCTAAAAAATGGAAAGGAGACCAGTAAGTAGAAGAAGGGGAGCAGGAGGAAGGAGGGAAGATAGAAAAGGGAGGTCCTGGGGAATTAAATTGACCAAATTATATTGAGCATGATGTATAAATGTTACAGTAAACCCTACTAATTATATATATATTATATATACATAAAATATATTTATATATAATTATATATAAATTATATTTATATATATATATATATATATTTTTTTTTTTTTTTTTGCGGTTCTGGGGATGGAACCCCAGGGACTTTCTACCTCTGGGCTACACTCCCAGACCTATTTTATATTTTATTTGGAAACAGGGTCTCACTAAGTTGCTGAGAGCCTCACTAAGTAGCTGAGGCTGGCTTCAAACCTGTGTGATCCTCCTGTCTCTTACCAAGTACTAGGATTACAAGCGTGCACCACCATGCCCGGTTTATAATTTAATTTTTTTAATTACTAAAAAAACAACAACAAAACAGCAAGGACACCAACAAAAAGAACAAAAAGTTCAAAAACATGGCACTAAGTAGACCACTTTATTTATTTATTTATGTATTTATTCATTTATGTGGGTTTGGGAATGGAACCCAGGGGCATTTGACCTCCGGGCTATCCCCCCTGCCCAATTTTTTTTATTCTTTTATTTTGAAACGGTCTCACTGAGTTGCAGAGGGCCTCACTAAGTAGCTGAGGCTGTCCCCGAACCTCGATCCTTTGGTCTCAGCCTCCAGAATGCTGGGATTACAAGCGTGCGCCACCATGCCCGGCTCATTCACTTAATTTTATTGTGATTACTGGGGATGGAACCCAGGCTATTTTAATCTTTTTTTTTTTTTTTTTTTTTTTGTGGTACTGGGGGTAGAACCAGGGGCTTTTCTACCTCCAGGCTATACTCCCAGACTATTTTTATACTTTATTCTGAAACAGGGTATCACCAACTTGCTGAGAGCCTCACTAAGTAGCTGAAGCTGGCTTTGAACCTGTGTAATCCTCCTGTCTCAGCCTCCCAAGCTCTGAGATTACAATAGGTGTGTGCTACCACACCCAGCTTCTTTTTTATTTTGTTTTTTATTTTTTGTGGTACTGGGGTGGAACCCAGAGGCTTTTCTACCTCCGGGCTATACTCCCAGACCTATTTTTATACTTTATTTGGAAACAGGGTCTCACTAAGTAGCTGAGGCTGGCTTCAAACCTGTATGATCCTCCTGTCTCAGCCTCCCAAGTGCTGGGATTACAAGCGTGCGCCACCACGCCTGGATTTTCTTTTTTATTTTGAAACGGGTCTCACTAAGTTGCTAAGGCTAGCTGTGAACCTGTGATCCTCCTGTCTCAGCCTCCCAAGTACTGGAATTACAAGCATAATCACCTCACCCTGCTAAGTAGACCACTTTATTATTATTTTTTATTTATTTTTATGGTACTGGTCTAGGGGCTTTCTACATCCGGATATACTCCCAGACCTATTTTATATTTTATTTGGAAACAGGGTCTCACTAAGTTGCTGAAAGCCTCAATAAGTACCTGAGGCTGGCTTTGAACCTGTGTGATTCTCCTCTCTCAGCCTCCCAAGCGCAGGGATTACAAATGTGTGCCACCACGCCCGGCTTTTTTAATATATTTTATTTGGAAACAGGGTCTCACCAACTTGCTGAGAGCCTCACTAAGTAGCTGAGACTGGCTATGAACCTGTGCAATCCTCCTGTCTCAGCCTCCCAAGTACTGGGATTACAAACAAGTACTGGGATTACAAGCATGCACCACACGTCCTGCTAAGTAGACCACTTTATTTATTTTTATTTTATTTATTTATTTTTTGTGGTACTGGGGGCAGAGCCTAGGGGCTTTTCTACCTTCAAGCTATACTCCCAGACCTATTTTTTTTAATATATATATTTTATTTGGAAACAGGGTCTTACTCAGTTGCTGAGAGCCTCATTCAGTAGCTGAGGCTGGCTTCAAACCTGTGTGATTCTCCTGTGTCAGCCTCCCAAACGCTGGGATAACAAGCGTGTGCCACCACGCCCAGTTCTAAGTGGACCTCTTTTAAAGTACATGTGTATAGTATGAAACAAGCAAAGCGCAAAATACCATCTTGTTCAAGTGAGAATGTGAATATCAGGCAAATAAAAATGTTAGTCACATGTCCATAAAAGACTGCAAAAGCCCTTGACCATTGATTTGGGGATTACAGATAGATTTTAGCAGTTAGGCACATTTACCACAACAGACTGCAAATCATGAGGGTTGCCTGTGCTGAGGTTTTCTTTATTGATGTGTATGAAGCACCCTCCACGCGCACCCCCAGAGTGTTGGTGTTGCCAACAAAAAGAACAAAAAGTTGAAAAACGTGGCACTACTAAGTAGACCACTTTATTTTTTAGTGACCTGCTACTTCACTAGTACTTCCTGAGAGGAGTCTTTTGTTTTGAGGCCAAGTTCTTACTCCACTGCAAGTTCTGATTTCCCTCCACTCTCCATGGTGCCTTTACAAAACAAGGTGATTGGCCCACCTGTGTTGAGTTAAGAGCCTCTTCTAGTGAATATTTTAAGGATTAACTCCTTAACTCAAGTCTGACCTTCAGCACTTAGATGCTGAAATGGTAGTTCATACATCCTCATCACCTGATGTCTGCCCAGCTTAGCCTTTGCTTTCACTGTTTCCTCCAGGTTTGATGTTCTCCTTCCCAGAGCTGTGTGGCTCCCACCCTCAGTTCAAATTTCTCCTCTGAGAGACGCCACTCTCTAAAACAGCAGCCACTCCCTTCCACCACCCACCCCTTCCTCCCCTCCACTCTTGACATCGTGTGTCACTGCGTGTCTTCCCTCGTCAGAACAAGGTTTTGAGAGTGGGGATTTGGGTACACCCATAGCTGTGAACACCACCCAGCTCACAGAAGGCAGTTGCTAGCGCTATTGAATGCACATGCCATTGCTTTTGACTTACAATTCCCAGAGGATGAACAAAGGACAAGTATGACCTCCCAGAAGAGCTTCCAGCAACTGACCATGGAGAAGGAGCAGGCCCTGGCCGACCTGAACTCTGTGGAAAGGTCACTTTCTGAGCTCTTCCGAAGATATGAGAACCTGAAAGGAGTGCTGGAAGGCTTCAAGAAGGTAGTGCGTTTTTCGGTCTGTCTTCTGGTGGTGATAGAGTTTGCTGGCAACAGATCGTCACACATATAATCCTGACTCACACCTGTAATCCAAGTACTGGGGAGCAGAGACAGGAGGATATCAGGCATGAGGCCAGCCCCAGCAAATTAGCAAGACCTTGTTTCAAAATGAATAATAAAAAGGGCTGGGGTGTAGCTAGAAGGTAGGATGCCTGGGTCCAAACCCTAGTACCTACTAAATAAGTAATAATGAAGGGGGCTCAAGGCCTCTGGCGCTCCCAGTGAAACTGTTATTTTTCACTTTTCTCCTGTGGTTGCACAGGTAGCTGGCCCACAGTGGGTGACTCGTGATCATTTCTACTGGGTCAACAGACAAAACCAGGGTTTGGCATGGAGCACAAGAACTGGAACCCTCAGACCTCAGGAGGATCCTAGAAATGTTCTTTTTGATCATTTACCTTTTCAATATTAGTAAATATAGAAGGGACTGCATATCACTGAAAAAAAATCCAAGCTACATATTCTTTTTGTTTGTGTGGTTTCAAAAAAAGACATAATTAAAATTGGGGCTGGGAGCCAGGTGTGGTGCTGCACACTTGTAATCTCAGCATTCAGGAGGCTGAGACAGGAAAGTCGTAGTTCTCAGATGGCCTCAGCTACTTAGGCCCTTTGCAACTCAGTGAGACCCTGTTTCAAAATAAGAATAAAAATTAGGGCTGGGGGTGTAGCTCAGAGGTAAAATACCCCTGGGTTCCATCCCCAGTACCACAAATTCAAAAAAAAAAAAAATGGGGCTGGGGGTGTAGCTTGGTGGTAGAATACCCCTGGGTTCCATCCTCCATACCGCAAACTTTAAAAAAAAATGGGGCTGGGGGTGTAGCCCAGAGGTAAAATGGCCCTGGGTTCAATCCCCAGTTTTGGGGTGGGGGGGCAAAAAAAAAAAAGGTTATATAGAATTTTTTTGGTGCGAATTGTGTGTGACCATTTCAAGTTACTATGGAATATAAATTAAAGGCATCTTATTAAAAAAGAAAGCACAAAACTCTGGTACATGGTCTATAATTAGTAGAAGAACAACAAAGCAACCTGTTTACTTTGATTTTCACTCTGAAACAGAATGAAGAAGCTTTGAAAAAATGTGCTCAGGATTACTTAGCCAGAGTCAAACAAGAGGAACAACGGTACCAGGCCCTGAAAATACACGCTGAAGGAAAACTAGACAAGTAAGAGTTGTGCATTTGGATTTCAGTTTTTATAATCTTACAGGGATATTGGTGGAGGCAAAACCTTTGTTTTTATCTAAAAAGAAGTATATACTTATATAATATATACTTATATATTTTACTATATATTCTTATTTGTAAAACAAAAAGCAGTTGAACTTCAGGGTATATGTGTGAGGGAGAGATTTCATTTTGTGGACCATCTTCTTTGCATAGTTAAGACATGAAAAAGTGTTGAAAGGTAGACAGTACCATCTCCCACCCCTGGCTCCTTCCCTGAGCTTCCCACCTCTCTCACCCCAAGTAGCAGCTATTGGTAGTTTCTGTTTTTTCTTCTAGAGATACTCATTTTTATACAGATAAATAACATAATTTTTTTGTGTGTGTAGCAATACAGTTTGAAGATATTTTCATATCTGTCCACAAGGAGCTTTCTCGTGTAATTCTACTGTTCACATGTATCATTTATTTAGCCAGTCTCCTGTTGGACATTAAGGTTAACTAAAATTTTTTGCCGCAGCCAAGTATTGTGTCCTGTGCCTGTAAACCAGCACTTGGGAAGCTATAGCAGTAAGTAGGATCTCAGGTGTGTGGTTAACTTAGCAAGTCCCTGTTTCAAAATAAAAGAATAAAAAAGGGCTGAGGATGTAGCTCAGAGGTAGACCACCTTTGGGTCCAGTCTCCAGTACCACCAAAAAAACTTTTTTTTTTTTTTGGTGGTACTGGGGTTCCTGGAAGCCCTTCTACCTCCGGGATACACTCCCACGGGCTACACTCCCAGACCTATTTTATATTTTTTATTTGGAAACAGGGTCTCTTAAGCCAGCAGGGCTGGCTCCGAACCAGCGCGATCCTCCTGTCTCCGCCTCCCAAGCGCGGGGATTACAAGCATGCGCCACCACGCCTGGCAAAAAAAACTTTTACAATGCTATAGTAAGTAGCCTTATAAATTATTCTTTCACATATATGTAAGTTATCCTTATGATATATATGATATATGATGTAGCGCACGGGAGCATCTCTTTATCCTGAAGGTCTGTCAGCAGATCAACTTCTTGTTCTCTGTAAATCTAATACATGAAAGTAGTAATTTCAGTGTAGGTTTCTGTTTTTGTTTTTGTTTTTCCTACTGGGAATTGTGCCCAGGGGCATTCTACCTGAGCCACACCCCCAGCCCTGTCACAGGCTCTCCTACTTGCTAAGGTTGTCCTGGAACCTGCACTCCTCTGATGTCAGACTCCCAAGTACTGGGATTACAAGTGTGCACCGCCACATAGTGCTCAGTGTAGATTCTTGTGTGGGTATTAGCGAGCAACAGAACATTATTTTAGTCAATGTAGTTATGATTTGCATTTCTCTTAGTGAAATTAAATGTATTTCAGCAGTTATCTACTCAGATATTTACTGTGAATGACTGTTGTTTGTCCATCTTTCTGTTGTCAATTTATATGTTATATATTGGGGACACCAGGCCTTTGTGATACGAGTTGTGAGTAATTTTTCTAGTTTTCTATTTATCTTTTGGCCCTGTTTATGGTTTTGTTTTGTTGTGGCACTAGGAATCGAACTCAGGAGTTTTATATCTCTGAGCTACACCTCCAGCCTCTTTTCTTTTTGTTTGGAATAGGGTCTTATTAAGTTACTGAGAGTCTCACTGTGTTGTTAAGGTTACCATCAAACCTGTGATCCTTCTGTTTCAGCCTCCCAAGTACTGGGATTACAGGTGTACCGCCAGCATGCCTAGCTGTTTATGGTGTGTGTGTGTGTGTGTGTGTGTGTGTGTGTGTGTGTGTGTGTGTGTGACTGGAATTGAACCCAGGGGTATTCTATCTTGGAGCTACATCCCGCACCATTTTTTGTTCTTTATTTTGAAACAGGGCCTCGTTTAGTTAGAAGACCTCACTAAGTAGCTGAGGCTGGCCACAAACCCGCCCTGCCATGCCTGGCTAACGGTGTTTATTGATATGCTGAAAACGTGTGTGTGTGTGTGTGTGTGTGTGTGTGTGTGTGCATATTGTACTAGGATTGAATTCAGTCTTTCACACATGCTAGGCAAGCACTTTACCATTCCCAACCTTATAGAAAAGAATTTTTATGTAGTGAAATGTATCAGCCACCAGTCATGGTGGCCCACACTTGTAATCCTAATACTTAGGAGGCTGAATCAGGAGGATCACAGGTTCACAGCCAGCCTCAGCTACTTAGTGAGGCCCTCTGCAACTTAGTGAGACCCTGTTTTCAAAATAAATAATAATAAAAAAAAATAGGGCTGGGGCTGTAGCTTTGAGGTCGAATGCCCCTGGATTCCATCCCTAGTACCGCAAGGAAAAAAAAAAGCAGTCATTTCTTTTGCAGCTTCTGGACTCTAGCATAGTAACAAAGATTCCCTATGTGGGATAAAAAATATGCTCTCAGTTTTTTCTTCTTGTGCTTTATGGCTTTTGTTTTATTTTTTGTTTGTTTTGTTTTGTTTTTGATGGTACTGGGGGTTGAACCCAGGGGCATTCTACCTCCAAGCTACAGCCCCAACCCTATTTTTTATTCTTCATTTTGAAACAGAGTCTCACAAAGTTGTAGAAAGCCTCACTAAGTAGTTGAAGACTGGCTGCCAACCTGTGATCCTCCTGTCGCAGACCAACCTTGGCAATTTATAGGGAGACTCTGTCTCAAAATAAAATTTATATATCATTAATTTATGTATCATTAATAAAGATTTCCTTGAGGTGTGTGTCTCATAAACATCAATGGTTATTTGTATCTTGAGGTTTTTTGTTTTCGCTATGATGATCTCTGTAGTAATCTTGCCCACTGTTATACTGGGTTAAAAAAAATTATTGTAGGCTGGGCGTGGTGGTGCACACTTGTAATCTCAGCATTCAGGAGGCAGAGACTGGAGGATCATAATTATTGTAGAAGCTGCTCTATGATTCCATTTTCTCATGAAATGCAGATTTTGAAGAACACTGTGGTCCTTGAGATTGATTCTGTCTTTGGTGTGTGCCATAGAAATGTTCTCAAATTGAGTTTGTTTGTTTGTGTTACTAAGGATTGAATCCAGGGGCATTCTACTTCTGAGCTATACCCCTCAGCCCTATTTTATTTTTTATTTTGAAACAAGTTTTCACTAAGTTGTGGAGGGCCTCAATAAACTGCTGAAGCTGACCACAAAACTGTGATCCTCCTGTCTCAGCCTCCCAAGTGCCTCGGATTATAGATGTTTGCCACCATACCCTGCTCAGATTTTTTTAAATTATTTATTTATTTATTTTGCAATACTGGAGATGAAACCCAAGGGCATTCTACCTTCGAGCTACACCCCTAGTCTTATTTTTATTCTTTATTTTGAAACAGGGTATCACTGAGTTGCAAAGGGCTTCACTAAGTAGTTGAGGCTGTCCTCAAACCGTGATCCTCCTGTCTCAGCCTCCCAAGGTCCTCTTTCTCAACCTCCCATATGCTAGGAATACAAGCATGCACCACAATGCCTGGCTTCAGAATTTTTATAAATTAGAATTGAACTGCGCAGTCACTGATTCTTTCGTTTTCTTGGATCATGCAGTCAGTTCTTTGGGGTCTGTAGTTGATGGAAGTTAACAGTTGGTATCCTGAGCGTTTAGCTGTGCCCAGTGGCTCACCAGATGCTTTTTTATCTCTTTATTCTACAAACAAAACACTATAAACAGAGCCAACGAAGAGATCGCTCAGGTTCGCACCAAGGCGAAGGCTGAGAGCGCAGCTCTGCACGCGGGACTCCGGAAGGAGCAGATGAAGGTGGAATCCTTGGAGAGGGCCTTGCAGCAGAAGGTACGGCAGGGCCCGGGTCTGTGTCCTCACAGTGGCTCCTTGGTCCTTGGTGTCCTCAGCGGGTGGGCGTGAAAGTGGCCTCACCTCTCTGCTCAGACTCCTCAGCCCAGCTCCTGGTGAGCTGATCGAGGGGAGACAAGTCACCATCACCTTTCCAGGCATACGGCATGGGAGCCCACAGGCAGGGCAAGAAGAATTGCATTCTAACCGAATTTCAGGAGACCAGCGCCTTCTTAGTTGGGGTCACGAGGCAACTTCCATTACTTCTGTTTGTTTTTTGTGCAGTACATGAAGCCATTCTCCCCTTTCAGTGCTTTCGACCATTAGTTCTCAATTAGGGGCAGTGTCCCCCTCCAGGGGACATTAGGCAATGTCTGAAGAGTAATTGGCTGTCGTGACTGGGAGAGGCCAGTGGCATCTCAGGGTAGGAGCCAGGAATGCCGCCTAATGAACTCAGCACTGTGCAGCGTGACCCTGCACCATAGACCTCCCAACCGTAATGTCAGTAGCAAATACACCATGTTTCTACAATAACAAGAAAGTTTGGAAACTGACATTAGTGGACAAGCTTCAGAGAGCTGATGACTACCCTCAGCCTCTACTCAGTTAAGCTAGACACCGAGGACACGCATGTTTCCAGGGGGAAAGGTCTATAGTTGTTTTTTTTTTTTTTTCTTTTCTTTTTCTTTTTCTTTTTCTTTCTTTCTTTCTTTTTTTTTTTTTTTTTTTTTTTTTTTTTTTTTTTGCCATACTGGGGATGGAACCCAGGGGCATTCTTTCTACCTCCGAGCTATATCCCCAGCCCTATTTTTTATTCTTTATTTTGAAACAGGGTCTCACTGAGTTGTGGAGGGCCTTGCTAAGTAGCTGAGGCTGTCCATGAACCACGATCCTCGTGTCTCAGCCCCCCGAATGCTGTATTACAGGCGTGTATCACCGTGCTCGGCTTAGTTTTCCTCTTTAACGACTCCCTAATGTAGAAGAATGAAGAATCACTGAGTTAGGATGTCTAGGTAGGGTCTAGTCCTGGGACTCTAGCTTTAATCACCTTTATCTTAGAACACACAGTGGCTTGCATAATCATATTATCTGTCTTTCAGAACCAAGAAATTGAAGAACTGACAAAAATCTGTGATGAGCTCATTGCGAAGCTGGGAAAGACTGACTGAGAGTCCTCCTCTTAGCTCAGATCTGCATTTGGCTGCTTTATTGTGACCACAGTTATCTTGCCTTATCCAGGAATAATTGCCCCTTAACAGAGAAGAAGAAAAAAAAACTTAAAAAAAAAACCCCACACTCCTGCTGAGTGTACCGCTTTGCTGCCAATGCACCAGCCCTGGAAGCCATCCCAGCATGTGGCCTGCAGGTCAGGGAGTGTGGCCTGCAGCACTGGAGCCTGTTGTAGCTCCCAGCTGTGGGCTCAGGCAGGCAGGCTCAGAGTCTGGGTTTGTGATTTCTCTGTCTTTGGTTTGTCCTAAAATCCCAGGTTCACTAAATTTATTAATTTTGTGGCTATTGTTAGGGTACACTCCTTTTCCATCTCTCTGTCCAATATTTTTGTTACCTATTTGATCTTTTAACTTTCAATATCAGCAATTTTATTGAAGGAGATAAATTGGCCTATTCCAATTTAAGAACAAGAAGGGGCTCCAAGTACCCTCTTATAACACACTCTTACTCGTACACCTGTGTCTGTGTACGCTGCTGCTTTCCCTTCGAAGCACAGTCACATAAGAGCTTCTCTATAGAAAGACATATTTCATAAATGTAAAACTATTTTGAAACAGAATCCTGACTTCAGATGCCACCTTAAAGAATTTGGGGACATGGCATGGCATGCCTGTAGGAACATCACTTGAGCCCAGGAGTTTGAGGACAATCAGGACAGCATAGTGAGACCCTGTGTCAAAAATAGTAAATAAAAAAGAAAAGGAAGCCGGGTGTGGTGACGCACGCTTATAATCCCAGCATTTGGGAGGCTGAGACAGGAAGATCATGGTTCCCAGCCAGCCTCAGCTACTACTTAGTGAGGCCTCTTACAACTCAGTGAGACCCTGTTTCAAAATAAAGAATAAAAAATAGAGCTGGGTGTGTAGCTCAGATGTAGAATGTCCCCAGGTTCCATCCCCAGTACCACCCGAAAAGAAAAGAAAAGAAATTGGGGGTAATGAAAAATATGAAGGCCCCAAACTTGGGTTCCACATATAGGGAAGACTTTGCCATTCTATTTTGTTGCCCTATCATGTGGACACCCCCTGGGTACCACCCTTTGGCCCTTCAGCCTCAGACTCAAAGTGCCGCCTGCTTTCTGCAGTGCCAGGCCTCCCTCAGAGGGTTGGCAAGCCCGCCCTGAGCCTCCCATCTCTTCTGCTTCCATTTGTCAATACAAAGTTAATGCTCACCTTCATTATATTACTTGAAGTGTGCAAAGAAAAACCTACTGTGAAAGGTTTAGATGATCGTATGTCTTTAAAAGGTAACTGTAGCCCCATTACTGATTATAATATAAAGAAGCATTTGGGTTTTTTGACTTCACAAGAGTAGTACATTTTTTCTTAAAAAAAAAAAAAGCAAAAATTTTCAAGCTTAAGATAGAATTTTTAAGGAAGCAGGCAGTAAAAATAATGTGACCCACTACAAAAATCAGTGCATTGTGCACGTTTGAACAAAAACAGTTTGAACTGAGGTAGGATGGAGCCAGGAGATGGTCTGGACAGATGAAACCAAGGTCCTCGAGGTCTTGGTGGACTTAGTTCAGGGTGGTGAGGCAGTAACCCCCAAACGAACCTTTCCCACATGATGCCAGTGACTTCTCTTTCATTCCTTAGGCAAAACAAACCCATGTACCTATTTCAAAGCACTCTTGTCTCAACCTTGCACCCGGAGAATCTTGATGGTAATACACACGTATTCAGTACATGTACATTTTCTTACTTCTTGTAAATTATTGCATGAGCCAACTCCAGCAATGAATTGTGCCTCGTGGAGAGCCTCTATAGATCTTTAAAAAAAAATGAATATTTCTTTAGCAGTGTATCACTTACATGGGTGCAATCTTTAGCCCCAGGGAAGTCAGTAATGTCTTTTAAAGCCAGAAGTCACATTTACCAATATGCATTGGTGCTTAGGCTAGATAAAGCCTATTGTCTTAACATTTTGTACAAAAAATAATAATAATTATCTGTATTTGGAGAAGTGGCTTGACAATCATTTGGGCTTTGAGAGTAGCCACTGTGGCTCAAGGTGAGTTGCACCGGTAGTCAGGTATCAAGTGCACGTGTCTCCTGCTGGTCTGACCGCTTCCTTTCCTAGTCCTATGCCACACGAGAAGTTAATTTGCAGGAACAGACATTGTAAAACTTCTACTGTGCTTGGGTGACACATCCATTCTTATTTGTTTTCTGTTTATGTGGTTTAAGTATGAAAGGCTTTAGTGTTCTCCATAATACATTTAGTCATCCTTTTTCCCCTTCTTTTTAACTTATTTTTGTAGTGATGGGGATCAAATCCAGTGCCTCACACATGGTAGGCATGTGCTGTACCACTGAGCTACATCCTCAACCCCATCATCTGCTTAATCTTACTGTATATTTTAAAAGTACTCTGTGCTGTATGTTAGAACAGAGGTGATGCCAACCCTTGCCTAGCATACTGGGGAAGAGAACCTCCAAAAGCTAGACCCTAGAGAATGGAGTTGCTGCACTAGGAACACAAAAGGGCCCTTGTAGCCGGGCGTGGTGGCGCACGCTTGTGATCCCAGCATTTGGGAGGCTGAGGCCAGAGGATCACGGTTCGCGGACAGCCTCAGCTACTTAGTGAGGCCCTCTGCAACTCAGTGAGACCCGGTTTCAAAATAAAGAATAAAAAATTGGGCAGGGGGTGTAGCTCGGATGTCAAATGCCTCCTGGTTCCATCCCCAGACCTGCAAAAAAAAAAAAAAAAAAAGGGCCCTTGTTAAGTTGAGCTGAGCTCAGTTGTGACCATTACAAGGAAATGTCCACCATCCTAATTGAACAGAAGGATACTCTCCAACAAGAATAAAACTGTAAGCCAGTGTGGTGATGCATGTTCATAATCCCAGTACTTGGGAGGCTAAGACAGGAGGATCACAGATTTGAAGCCAGCCTCAGCTCCTTAGTGAGACCCTGTTTCAAAAAATTGTTCTGGGGGTGTAGCCTAGAGGTCAAAAGCCCCTGGGGCCCATCAAAACCAGCACTTGGAAGGCTGAAACGGGAGGATCACTCTTCACAGCCAGTCTCAGCTACTTAGTGAGGCCCTCTGCAACTCAGACCCTGTTTCAAAATAAAGAATAAAAAATAGAGCTGGGGGTGTAGCTTGGAGGTAGAATGCCCCCAGTACTGGCAAAAAAAAAAAAAAAAAAAAAAAAGCCCTCCTGTCCCAGGCATGGTGGTGCATGCCTTTAATCCCAGTCTTTGGGAGGCTGAGACAGGAGGATTGCAGGTTCAAGACCATCTCAGCAACCTAGCAAGACCCAGTTTCAAAAATAAAAAGGGTTGGGGGTATAGCTTGGAAGTAGAGTGTCCCTGGGTTCAATCCCCGGTACCACAAAGTAAATAACCCCCCCCCCAAAAAAAAAGAAGACGAGTAATAATACAGCCAGAGTTTGCTTCAACATATGTGAGAGCCAAATGGCTTGTTAGACAGGAGGAGGCAGCTGGTTTGGGATCAGGTGGTCTTGAAACGTCTGGATCCAGAGCCACTTCTTTACTCCTCAGTCTGCCAAAGTGTTGATCTAGCAGTATTTTTATAGAAGACAGACCGAACAGTTGGCAGTGTGGTTGGCTAGATCGTGGGTCTCAGACACTCTGAAATTTGCTTTCCTTGGATGAGCTCCTTGAAGCCAGTGACTCACCTAAACCTTTTGTTGTGTAAAACTGCTCTGGAAATTTTGAGAAGACCAGTGTTCTCACATGGTTTCCAGTTGTTGTTGTTGTTGTTGTTTTTTCCAGACTCAGCCCAAATTAGGAAGTGCAGAAACACATGATATGATAAAATCTGAGGATTTGGCATCCTTCTAGAATGGTGAAAATCTAAGGGAAGATTTATGTGTCATTTTGGAGGCTAGCTAGTTCCGGTTGAATTTTTCTTTCCAGCCAGTGACCCTCCCTATGCATACTTGGTACAACCCTCACACAAATTCTTAGCTATTGATTAGAAAGGTTGGATTAATTCTAAGTACAACAGGGAGTATAACTGCCCCAGGTGTTCCTGGTACCGACACAGCCAGATTGCAGGACTCGCTTTTGGAAAAGGTTGCAAGGACTGGAGGGCCCTGGGGCTCACAAAGGGGTTTAGGAAGAGTGTTGGGGAGTGTGAAGAGAGTGAGCTTCCCACAGCCCCCTTTTCTTTCTGGGTCTCACCAGCAGCCACGCCATGCAGTGTTCAGGACGCCTTGTCATCTTGTGGTTTTGTGACCATGTTAGCTTGTCTCAGACTTGGTTTCCTAGTTTATCTTCTTCTTGGGAAGAGAAACTAAGTATTCAAAGAGTAAACAATTCAGGCAAGTGATATTGAAGTAAAGATGTATATATTCTGGAGAGTTTTAGCAGATTGCTATTTGCTTATTAAAGAACAAGTATACTCTGGAAATCCCAGAATGTCAAGCCAAAGGTCTAAGAAGTCATCTTCTTTCAAAGATTTTATTAGAGAATTATTTTGAGGAGACCTCTTTCCCAAATGGTTTGATTGGCCTCCTGATTCCAATTATTTTTGAAAAGCAATTTATAGGGGCTGGGGCGTAGCTCAGAGTCCGCGCTTGCCTATTACACATGAGACTCTGGATCCATCCTCAGCACTGGGGAAAAGCAAAAGCTATTTACCACTCAGTCCTTGAGTCTCTGTACAGTAGAGATAATGGAATTGATACTGTAGGCCCTTCTCTCCAAGGATCTCCTCTGGAAAGTAATACATGGCTGATTCCCCAGTGGAGTCCCACTCCCTAGTGCCAGAGCTTGAACCTGGAGACTAAAGATTGCACTTTTCGTAGTTTTTTGTCCAAATAGAATCCCATTTTTGTGCCTCTTCGCATGCAGTTAGATGTGGACAAACAAGATTCCTAAGGAATTAATTATTAACTATAATATGGTTACAGCTATTATATAAATATATATTCTGGTTATAGTTCTAATATGGAGACATTGCGTGCAATGCTGGCCCGTGGCAGCCTGTCTGCGCTTTAACCTGTAGGAGGAGGCCGGGCCTGAGGTAGAGGTATGGCCTGAGGCTTTCCAGCCACTGCCAGGCCGCCACTCTCCCCCTCTGCCTCTTAGTGTTATCTGGGATATACTCCAAAAGTATTTCCTAGGTACATTGTTAACTGTTACACTATTTACTAATGATTTTCAAAAGGACCTATAAAGATTTGAACTCTGAAGCCATGCCCAGTCCAGACCGGGCAGGTCACCATACCCCAGCCCTAGCCTCAGACTTGCCTGGTCCTTCCCAGCCACTGGGATGGACGGGATGCAGGCGTTTTCTTAAACCTCAGAGGTAGCTGTAAACTTTTCAGTATTGCCGTTAGCAAGTGTGTGTTTGCCAATAGCTATCCATTGTACTAATGTGCCAACAAGCAACTGTATTGCACATCTGCTTCCACTGTGTCCCCAAAGCTGTGCTGAGCCCTCGCCAGGGGGCTGTGGCGAGCACTGCATTGACTACTGCTGTCAGGATTGTGCTGTGTGGAATAATCATCTACATAAATTTTATATACATAGTAATTTCCCTTTTTATATGTAAGGTAAATATTTGTAAAAGTTATACTCACAAATGAAATTATTATAATGATTACTAATATATTTTTTCCATGTTTCATTGCCTGAATAAAAACTGTTTACCACTGTTAGATCTGGGTATGTGTGGTGGTGGTTTTTTCTGGTTACAAATCATTTTATCCTCAAGTGTGAACATTTATTTACAGCAGCCTTGCTTGTTTTTACAAGTTCCATATTTCAGTCCGAAAATAGGAAAATGACATTTTTCCTTACACTCATTTTGTAAGGTTTTATGCATTTGGCATGGGTGTGTAATTAAAACAAACTTTGGAGTCCAGACCTTGCCATATAAATGTCCATGACTTTGCATCTGTGCAAACAAAGTTTTCAGCTGGGTCCCTCTTGGTCATGCTTAGAGACTGGTTGTCTGTCCTGGCATTGCTCAAGTCCTAAGAAGCTAAGTCACCCCAAGCTTTCTGACTTGTGAAAGGACAGAATATGCCAGAGCTGTATAAACATTACAGCCCAGAGAAAATAGTTGACGTCTTTTGTTTCTTCTAGGTTAATACCAGGAAAAACTTTTTCAACACTGACCAGGCCAACTCCACTTAAAGGGGTGGGGGAGCAGGCAAGAAGCTTCCTTGGTTGTATTTTTGGAAAACAAATTGGATAGTCAAGGGTCCACTGTACATCTCAGGAGGGGTCCCCTACCCCAAGGACCTTTCTCTTGTCACTTTCTCTTTGCCCATACTGAGACACTGTTGCCTATAAAGTTCCTAAAAGGAATGCCCGCTCCTGAACTGCAAATGGAGGCTCAGCAAACACTACAGGGCTGCCTAGGCCCTGCCGTCTGCAAAATGCTAACAGAAGGAACCTTGTTATCTGTGAATTCATGGGGAAAGTAGGATAGAAGTTTGCCCTCAACTCTCTTAGAGAACTTTATTCTTATATAATTTAAGACTACCAGTGTTTGGTTTTTTTTCTTCCCTTTTCTTGCAAAGAGTGGAGACTGAACCCAGGCCCTCACACATGCTAGGTGAGTACTCTACCACTGAGCTATATCCCCAAGCCCTTTTTATTTTGAGAAAGTCCTGCTCAGTTGCCTAGGGTGAACTTGAACTTGTCGTCCTCCTGTCTCAGACTCATGAGTACTAGGATTATAGTAGTATGCCACCATGCCCGGCTGCAGTCAGTTTTTGTTTTGTTCTGTTTTTTTGTGGTGCTGGGGATGGAACCCAGGGCTTTCTGCCTCTGGGCTACACTCCCAGACCTATTTTGTACTTTATTTTGAAACAGGGTCTCACTAAATTGCGGAGAGACTAAGTAGCTGAGGCTGGCTTCAAACCTATGCGATCCTCCTGTCTCGGCCTCCCAAGCGCAGGGATTACAAGCGCGCACCACCACGCCTGGCTGCAATCGGTAGTTTTAATAAGAGAAACGTCAACAGCAAATATCAGAAGTCATTGTACAAGTCAAGGATAAGTGTTGGTTCATGAAATTAGTTTCAGATGCAAAAGTATGTGTAATAAATCTTCACAAAATACTAATTTTTGTTAGAGCTATGTAGGAAAAGGCCTGGTCAAGGTAACAAGTTACTAAAGACTAAAAAATAGAGCTGGGGTGTAGCTCAGAGATACAATGCCCCTGGATTCCATCCCCCATACCGCAAAAAACAAAAACAAAAAAAACCCAGTCTTGCTGAGTTGAAGATCTTGCTCAGTTGCTGAGGTTGGCCTCAAACCTGGGATCCTTCTGTCTCTGCCTCCTAAGTACTGAGATTACAGGCATACAACACCAGCTCACAGGAGACTTTTTATGCACTAAGTGAATTGTCTTCCTCGTCTCAAGGAAAATTTTAATAGATATCAGAAAAGTCTTTGCAGGTGAGTGTGGTGTCGCATGCCTGTGATCCTAGTACTGAGGCTGAAACTGAAGGATCACAGATTTGGTGAGACTCATTAATCCGGTTTCAAAATGAAATAGGGCTGGTGGTGTAGCTTAGAGGTAGAATGCTCAATCCTCAGTAACACACTTTTGCAAAATCCTATTACCAACATTCAGGAGTATAAGAACATGAAACAGGTACATAGTCAGCTCCACCATACTGAAGATGTATTAGGGGGAAAAAACAGTTCCCTTCCCTTCAGCACCCCTGTGTCTCCAAACACGCTTTGCAGAACAGGTCGAGGCACGGGCTCTAGTCCCAGTGTTGTCCACTGCGTTGTGCAAACCCCTCATGCCCCCATTTGGATGGAGACTGCTGCAAGGAACCTTCCTTTGATTTTTGTAATTTTACACATTTCCCTATAATGCTAACTATGAGGCATAAGGTCCCCAATTTCTTTCTTTGGTACTTGGGATTGAACCCAGAAGCATTCTACCTCCAAGTTATGCCCCAACCTGATTTTATTTGGAAACAGGATCTCACTAAATTACAGAGAGCCTCATCAAGTAGCTGAGGCTGGCTTCGAGCCTCCGAGCCTCCCATCTTGGCCTCCCAAGAACTGGGATTACAAGCATGTGCCACCACGCCTGGCTCAATTTCTTCCTTTTAAAGTCACGAAAAAGCTGGACGTGGTGGTGCTCACTTGTAATCCCAGCATTTGGGAGGCGGAGACAGGAGGATAGTGGTTCGCAGACAGCCTCAGCTACTTAGCCATTTGCAACTCAGTGAGACTCTGTTTCAAAATTAAGAATAAAAAATAGGGCTGAGGGTGTAGCTTGGAGGTAGAATTCCCCTGTATTCAGTCCCCAGTAACACACACACACACACACACACACACACACACACACACACACACACACAGGTTAGGCTGAGCATGGTGACATTTGCCTATAATGAATTAGTTTTGGGGAGTATGAAACAAGAGGGTCAAAGGTTCAAGGGCAGCCTCCGCAACTAGCAAGACGCTGTTTAAAATAAAAAATGAAGAGGGCTAAGGATGTAGCTCAAATGAAGACTGTTCAATCCCCAGTAACGCACACACACACACACACACACACACACCACGGGTCTTTTGGTGCATGCAGGCATATACAGTATCCTACACTTTAGAGCCCAGACAGGCCCTCTAGGTGCTGCGCAATAATGAACACATCTTCTGTTTTACTAAGAGGTTGGTATTTGCTGCTCTCTAATGCAGCCCTGATTTTCCCTTTTTATATTACTACTACTACTACTACTACTACTACTACTACTACTACTACTACTACAGTACTGAGATGGAACCCGGGGGCATTCTACCTCCGAACTATACCCCCAGTCTTTTTTTTTTTTTTAGGTGAAACAGGGTCTCACTGAGTTGCATAGGGCCTCACTAAGTAGCTGAGGCTGTCTGCAAACCAGGATCCTCCTGTATCAGCCTCCCAAATGCTGGGATTACAAGCATGCACCACCATGCCCAGCCAGACACATTGTTTTTCTTTCTTCCTTTCAGTTGATTTGTAAAACATCACCAATTTTCAGCAAAAATATATGTCTAAAAAAGCCAGGCATGGTGGCGCATGCTTGTAATCCCAACACTTGGGAGGTTGATGGCAAGCCTCAGCTACTCAGCGAGACCCTGTTTCAAAATACAGAATAAAAATAGGGCTGGTGGTGTGGCTCAGAGGTAGAATGCCCCTGGGTTCAATCTCTAATACCGCCCCCCAAAATTTTTTTTTACTTTCTCTATCCGCTTTTAGTGCAAGTGCAGGTGAATGGCCACTTGAGGGCGCTGCTCCCTAAGGCCTACAGTCTTCTGGGTCGCACTTGTGAGACTTCAAAATAAAAAATAAATAGGGCTGGGAAGCTTGGCGTGGTGGCTCACGCCTGCAATCCCAGCATTTAGGAGGCTGAGACAGGAGGATCTCGGTTCCAGGACAGCTTCAGCTACTTAGCAAGGCCCTGTTTTGAAATAAAAAGAATAAAAAATAAGGCTAGGGGTGTAGCTCAGAGTTAGAATTCAATCCCAAATTCAATCCCAGTGCCAGAGAAAAAGAGGAGGGAGGGAGAGAGGGAGGGGAGAGAGATTTTGGAGATAATGAGGAAAGGAGTGAATGCTTGTGCAGGCTAGGGGAGAAAGTGGGGGCTATTTCATGAATATTTGGTACACTTATATGTACGTGTACTGTGTTGCTATTTTAATGTCTTGGGCTGGGGAACTGAAAAGTTAAAAAAAAATTTAAAAAAGTTTAAAAGCCATTAAACTAGGTCACGGGAAGCAGGGGAGTGTATAGAATTTTAAAATAATTTATGATTGCAATATCTTTTTAAGTGTGTGTGTGTGTGTGTGTGTGTGTGTGTGTGTGTGTGTTACTAGGGATTGAGCCTAGGAATGTTCTAGCTCTTTATTTTTTTTTTAATTCTGGAACAGGTTTCACAAAGTTGCTGAGGATCTTGTTAAATTGCTAGGCTGACCTTGAACCTTATGATCCTTCTGCCTCAGCCTTGCAACTACTGAGATTACAAGTATATGCCATCACACCTTGATATGAAAGCTACATTCTTTTTAACATGGTACTGGGGATCAAACCCAAGTCCTCATGCATGCTGGGCACATGCTCCCCAGCCCCTCTATTTTTGAAATCAAGTTATGCGGTCAGAATGCTTAGTAACTGACAAACACAGTTCATGGTAACTTGAAGAAATCAGAACTTCAAGAACGTGAGGCTGCTTTCAAAAAATGGTATGAAAATGTCCTAAGCCTCAACTGTGATGCAAAGAAGAAAAGAGGAAGTTGGAAGGGGGCATCTAAAAGATAAAAGTGTAGAGCTGGGCGTGGTGGCGCACTTTGTAATCCCTGTGCTTGGGAGGTGGAGACAGCAGGATCTCCTCCCAGGTTTGACAAAGCCAGCCACTCTAGTTTAAGAGACCCTGTTTCCAAATAAAATATAAAATAGGCCTGGGAGTGTAGCCCACAGGTAGAAGGGTTCCATCCCCACTATCACCAAAAAAAAAAAAAAAGATAAAAGTGTGTAAGCCTATTCTAAAAAAAATATCAAGCCAGGCGTGGTGGTGCACGCTTGTAATCCCAGCATTTGGAAGGATGAGAAAGGTAGATCAGGGTGCATGGACAGCCTCAGCTATTTAGCGAGGCCCTTCACAACTCAGTGGGACCCTGTTTCAAAAAATAAAAGACTAAAAAATAGGGCTGGGGGTGTAGCTGTAGCTCAGAGGTAGAATGCCCCTGGGTTGTTCAATCATCAGTACCCGCCCAAAAAAAAAAAAAAACAGGCTGAGAGCTGGGCGTGATGGCACATGCTTGTAATCCCTGCGCTTGGGAGGCTGAGACAGGAGGATCACACAGGTTCAAAGCCAGCCTCAGCTACTTAGTGAGGCTCTCAGCAACTGAGTGAGACCCTGTTTCCAAATAAAATAGAAAATAGGTCTGGGAGTATAGCCTGGAGGTAGAAAGCCTCTGGGTTCCATCCCCAGTACCACCAAAAAAAAAAAAAAAAAAAAAGGAGGGCTGAGCCGGGCATGGTGGCGCACACTTGTAATCCCAGCATTTGGGAGGCTGAGACAGGAGGACCCTGTTTCAAAATAAAGAATAAAAAATAGGGCTGGGGGTGGAGCTCGGAGGTAAAATGCCCCTGGGTTTCATCCCTAGTACTACCAAAAAAAAAATAGGGTATGTAGCTCAGAGGTAGAATGTCCCTGGGTTGTATCTCCAGGAAAGGAAGAAAGAAAGAAAAAGAAAGGAAATAAAGGAAGACAATAAAGAAAAAAGAAAAGAAGCCAGACATGGTGGCACACACTTGTAATCCCAGCATTTGGAAAGCTGAGACAGGAGGATCATGGTTCAAGGAGAGTCTCAGCTACTTAGGCCCTTTGCAACTCAGTGAGACCCTATTTCAAAATAAAAAATTAAAAAACAGGGCTGGGTCAAGCGTGGTGGCGCATGTTTGTAATCCCCATGCTTCGGAGGCAGAGACAAGAGGATCGTGCAGGTTCGAAGCCAGCCGCGCTGACTTAAGAGACCCTGTTTCCAAATAAAAAAGTATAAAATAGGTGTCTGGGAGTGTAGCCCAAAGGTAGAAGGGCTTCCAGGAACCCCAGGACCACCAAAAAAAGAAAGAAAGAAAGAAAGAAAGAAAGAAAGAAAGAAAGAAAGAAAGAAAGAAGGAAGGAAGGAAGGAAGGAAGGAAGGAAGGAAGGAAGGAAAAGAAAGAAAGAAAGAAAAAAGAAAGAAAGAAAGAAAGAAAGAAAGAAAGAAAGAAAGAAAGAAAGAAAGAAAGAAAGAAAACAAGTAGTGCTGGGCATATAGCTCGGAGTTAGAATTGCCCCAGTGCAATTCCCAGTACCATAAGAAACAAACAAAGCACACAACTTGACATCTTTTTCAGTTTCTTCTCGGGTTTTCTTCTTAATGCAGACGTTCATGGGACGCAACAGTTTTCATTGATTCGGTCATACTCCTGCATTGAGAAATGCTGCTTTCTGTAGGATTTCTGTTTTGAAAGTCCACCATCCATGTACCAGTATTGGGAATGGCCTAGGAAGATTTGAGAAAGCTCTGATTATTATATTTCAAAAATTGGTGAAAGGACTTGGTTTCTGCCAAAAAAAAAAAAGCAGGCAACTATTCCAATGTAAATTAACCTAGCTAAAGGTAATTAGCAAGTGTATAGGAGAGGGGAACTAGGACTTTCTCATCCTCAATCTAAAGACAGGTTTACATAATCATTGGATAATCTAGCTAAGATGGGAGGAGGGGGTCGACCTTTGACCATGAAAAAAGACCTAGGCAGGGAAGTAAGGGGAGGAACCTTACAGGGTTTTACTACGTAATTGAACAAGATGGAGGGTGTCGTGTATAAAAAGTTTGTTCCGTGCTTTGTATTTCGGTGAATTCGTTCGAACCACCCCCCCCATGCCACTCCTGAATGGCATGGGGCTGTAACTATCTTCTGTATTTCAATCTTTTTAATAACCTTCTTTAATCTTCAGCAAGAGTCCAGGCTATTGAATATTTCTCCTTAGCTCAGGACAAGAACCCAAACTTTTATCTTTTTGTGTTTTGAGGGAAACTGTGTCCAGAACCCTAACAGGGGTGCCTGGGGACAGTTTCCAAAACCATAACATCTTCTCAAAACCGTAACAATCCACATTAGCATTTTCCTGTACCCTAAATGAAATCTGATCATAGGCAAAAATAAAATCATAAAAGCAGAATGTGGTGGCACACACCTATAATCCCAGTACTCAGAGGCTGAGACTGGAGGATTGCGGGTTCAAGGTCAGCCTCAGCAATTTAGGAAGACCGTGTTTTCTGTTTAATATGTGGAATATGAATATATATATATATATATATATATATATTTTTTTTTTTTTTTTTTTTTTTTTTTTTTGGTGGTACTGGGGGTAGAACCCAGGGGCTTTTCTACCTCTGAGCTATATTCCCAGACCTATTTTATACTTTATTTGGAAACAGGATCTCACTAAGTTGCTGAAAGCCTCACTCAGTAGCTGAGTCTGGCTTCGAACGTGTGCGATCCTCCTGTCTCAGCCTCCCAAGCGCTGGGATTACAAGTGTGAGCCACCACGCCCGGTGGAATATATATTTTTATTTGTCACATGTATTTATTTTTTAAGGTTGATGGCAATTTTAATTTTTTATTTTTCTGTGGATCATATTGAAATTCAGATTGTGCTTGGTGCCCTCCCCACCGCTCCTCCTCCCCCTCCTAGCAATGAGTGTCCGGGTCGACCATGCTACATTCATACTTTTACACATATTCGGATGTAGCTCCTCCATTAATCAACCTCAGCCTTCTTCCTCTCCTACCCTTCCATTCTAGCTTTGCTGAGGTTTCCCAAAACTGTGTTTTAGGGCCAATAGATACATGAAAAGATGTTCTTCATCACTGGCCATCAGGGAGATGCAAATCAAAACTACACTGAGATTCCATCTAACCCCAGTCAGAGTGGCAAGCATAAAGAAATCAAACAACAACAAATGCTGGCGAGGATGTGGGGAAAGAGGAACTCTTTTACACTGTTGGTGGGAGTGCAAACTAGTTCAGCCACTATGGCGATCTGTGTGGAGATTCCTAAGAAAACTGGGTATAGATCCACCATATGATCCAGCTATACCACTCCTGGGTATCTTTCCAAAGGGGTTGAATTCAGAGAAATACAGCAATATATAAATACCTATGTTCATAGCAGCACAATTTGTAATAGCCAAAATATGGAACCAACCCAGATCACCATCAACAGATGAATGGATAGCAAAACTGTGGGAAATACACACAATGCAATTCTATTCAGCCATAAAGAAGAACAAAATTATATCATTTGCAAGAAGATGGAAAGCCCTGGAGAACATTATGTTAAGTGAGATCAGCCAAGCACAGAAGGAGAAGGTACATATGTTTCCTCTAATATGCCCAAACTAGGAAACACAGAGGATACCAGTGGGACTCCAGATATTGAAGGGGAAATACTAGCTAAGTTTGGATGGTAAGATAGGAGAGGAGGAAGGCTGATCTTGATTAATGAGGGTCTACACCTGAACATGTGTAAAATTATGAATAAGACATGGTTAACCTGGACAACCATTGGTGGGAGGGGGGAAGGGAAAACGGGGGTGGGGGGGAGAGGGCAACAAATATAGTGTAAATGTATACTATTTATGTTCAATAAAAAAATTGTTTAAAAAAATAAATAAAATAAAATAAATTAAAAAAAAAAAGCTAAGCCGGTATGTATGGTGGTGCATGGTTGTAATCTCAGCATTTGGGAGGCCGAGACAGGAGGATCCTGGTTCAAGGACAGCCTCAGCTACTTAGTGAGGCCCTCTGCAACTTAGTGAGAGCCTGTCTCAAAATATAGAATAAATACATAAAATAAAAAGGGCTGACAATGTAGCTCAGAAGTAGAACACCCCTGGGTTCAATCCCCAGTACCAAAAAAGAAAATGAAATCATGAAACTCTAAGCAAAAATATAGCTGTGCCTCTGTGTGTGACCTTGTGAGTCAGTACGGGTGGCCACACACTCCCCAGGAAGCAGGGAGGCAGCCGCTGTCGGCTCAGCCGGTGCCTCTGATCACATTCTGAGCCTATCTGGGCTTTTGGACCCCAATCAGGCTGGTCTTGGGAGAGTACCGGGCACTCACGCCCAGGGAGCTCTACCTCTGGTATCTTTTTATTTTTTAAATTATGGAACAGAGTCTCCTTAAGTCACTGTGTGCTGCTGACCTCAAACTTGAGATCCTCCAGTCTCAGCCTCCCAAGTACTGGAATTACAGGCATGTGCCACCACACCTAGATTTTTTTTTTTTTTTTTTTTTTTTTTTGGTACTGGGAGTTGAACCCAGAGGCATTCTACCCCTGAGCTATTTTGAAAGGATAGCCTCAGCTACTTAGTGAGGCCCTTTGCAACTCAGTGAGATCCTGTTTCAAAATAAAGAACAAAAAAATAGGGCTGGGAGTATAACTCAGGTAGAATGTCCTTGATTTCCATTCCCAGTACTGAAAAAAAAAGAATGAAAGAAGAAAGAAAGGAAGGAGGGAGGGAAGGAAGGAAGAAAGAAAGAAAGGGAAAAAAAGAGAAACATATGGGGTCCAAAATTTGTGTGTGTGTGTGTGTGTGTGTGTGTGTGTGTGTGTATGGTGCTGGGGATGGAACCCAGGGACATTCTACTTCCAAGCTACACCCCAGCCCTATTTTTTATTCTTTATTTTGAAAGAAGTTCTCACAAAGTTGTGGAGGGCCTCACTAAATAGCTGAGGCTGGCCTCGAACTACAATCCTGTTTCAGTCTCCCAAGTACTAGGATTACATGCGTGTGCCACTGAAAGATCCGAGAATCGCCCACCAACCCAAATATCGAAGGAATCACAAGAGATGTAAAATGCACGCGAGGTTTATTGTGCTGCAGCTGTCCCGGCTAGCCAGGGGTCTAGACCAAGACACTATGGCCGAGGTTCGACCCCTCCCCACTCCACGCTCTGAATTTTATAACCCTAGGAGGGAGTGGTTACACACGAGGGAGTGGTTACACACACGTCAGAGCCCGCCAAAAGTTCGAGCCCACCAACCTTAGAATACAACCAATCAGATACAAGGACAAACAAGTACAACCAATAATTTTAAAACATGCATCCACACACGTCAGAGCCTGCTCTGCCTTTCCCACCCACCTTGGCTGGGCCAGGCTTATCTCTGCACTGAAGAATCTGCCTGGAGAGCAGATTAGCCTGGCCTTGTTTGCTGATCTAGCTCAGAGATATGGGGAAGGGGTCCCATTTACAAAGACCTTGGCCGGCAAGCTGGAGATTAGAGGCTTTGACCTTGTGGGTCCCCTACCCTCATCCTTGAATTCTGCAACCTGGGCAGCTGGGCTTATGGATCTTCATTCTATTTCCAATCCTACCTTACTTCTATATCTTAACTCTATATTTTAATACCTTATTTAATACCGCGAGCACGCCCGCGGCCCCGAGCCGCCAGCCGCCAGCCCGCCGCTTGTATGGCGCCGCGCCCACACCACTCTGGGCGCCTGCACCGCCCTGCGCGTGCCCGAGGACCGCGCTGCCGCGACTGTGGACCCAGGATGGGCCTGAGCTGCCGGCGCGCGCCGCTCTCATCACCGGGGCAAGCCCCCGGCCCCGCGGACTGCCACACCAGCACCGCGACCCCACCGCGCCACATTTTGCTGCTTAGCGCCGCCACTCTGCTAAACGGCGCCACTCAGCCTGTGCTGCACATGCTTTCTCTGCGCCTGGCGTGCTTGGACCCGCCCGCCCCTGCCTGCCAGATGGCGCAGGCCCCTGCGCCCGCTCTCTGCTGATATCCCGTGCTCCTGCCGATTCCTTCACCCTCTGCCCGCCCACCCCCGCTGCCCAGCCCCGGCCATTCCGGTAAGCACCCACATGGGATCACTATGGGGGGAGGCCGCAAGCTTTGGCCCACCATCTTTGGCCCACGTGTAATCACTGGGGAGCCGCCATCTTTAACCTCCCACCTCATGGCCTCACTGGAGGCCTCGCCATCTTTAACCCCCCCCACCTCATGGCCTCACTGGAGGCCTCGCCATCTTTAACCCCCCCACCTCATGGCCTCACTGGAGGCCTCGCCATCTTTAATCCCTCCCACTTTCCACTCCTAACCAATCCTAGGAGTCGGCGGCCATTTTAAAAAAAAAACTTTTCACAGCCATCTTCAGGCCAGATCTCCACAGCAGCCTCTCTCAGCGGTAAGCTTCCCCTTAAGGAACTAAGTGGGTTCCGCCTAACTCGGAGGGTTCTGACTGACTGACTGCTGTAATATCCGGTATACCGGTATCCTCCAGTTCTCCAATCGTCCAGGACGATCGCGAGGTGTGTAAAAGAGACAAAGAGATATCTTTTCTCTGTCACTCTGTCACACCTACTCTGTACTGAACTAGGCAGGGCCCTGGGACGCTGGAGTGTCCTGCCTTTGTTCTCGCTCGCCCACTTACAACTCATGGGGGGAAGTCAGCCATCTAAGATTGAGATCGATTCTCAATCCCCGCTGGGCCATGTGTTATCTAATCTGCAGGCTCTGGGATTCTCAGGGGAACTGTCCCCAGAGAGACTTATTTCCCTTTGTACTAAGATCTGGCCGACATATGATCTACCCAATGATAATCGATGGCCTGCCATGGGCACGCTAGACTCTAGGACGCTGATGGCTCTCAGTGAATATTGCACGCGTTCAGCAAAATGGTGTGACCTCGAGTATTTACAGCCCTTCTGGCGGCTGCATTTTCTGTTTTCTCCCTCTACCGGCTCTACTGCTGCCCAGGGCATGCTGGCTGGAGTATCCCGCCAGCCACAGCCGCCATCTTGGACACCACGTGGCAACTCACAGGCGCCACCTGGTGGCCATTCTGGGTCACAGGCTTACAATTCTGCGGACCCACAGCAGCCATCTTGCAATAAAACATGGGGGCCGGGGTCTGACACAGCTGGGTTACAAGCCCCATCTTCCTCTCTCCTGGCCCCACTTCGCGAAGTGGCTGGAGCAGAAGGGGTGATACGGGTCCATGTTCCTTTTTCCCTTCCTGACCTCACTCAACTGGAAAAGAGACTGGGATCCTTTTCTACCAATCCTTCTGGTTTTATCAAGGAATTCCAGCATATTGTGCAGGCATATGATCTAACGTGGCGGGATTTGCATGTCATTCTAACCTCTTCTCTAACTCCAGACGAACATGATCGGATCCTGAAGGCAGCCAGAGAGAGGGCTGACCAGAGTCATTTAACAGATCCAGGGCTTCCTATTGGTACGGCTGCAATTCCATCTGAGGAGCCCCATTGGAATTATAATGTAAAGGAGGGAATAGAAATGAGAAATTATATGATACAATGTCTTCTTGATGGTATGCGAGATGCTTCTCATAAGGCGGTTAATTATGATAAGCTCAGGGAAATCACCCAGGGTCCAAATGAAAACCCAGCAGTTTTTCTTAATCGGTTGCAAGAGGCTCTTACACGCTATACCCGTTTAGATCCATCCTCTGAGGCAGGCTCGATCATATTGGCCACCCATTTCATTGGGCAAGCGGCTCCTGATATAAAAAAAAAAAACTAAAAAAAGTTGAGGATGGCCCACAGACTCCTATTCGAGACTTGATGAACATGGCATTTAAAGTCTTTACTTCCAGAGAGGAACAGGCCGAAGCGGAGCGTACTCTCCATCTTCGTCAGATGGTGGATTTACAGTCCCAGGCCCTGATTGCAGCCCTGAGGCCGGAGGAGGAAGGTCAGCCCTCCGGGTGGCAAGCGCCACCCAGGACAGGACGACAGTAAAAACAACCACCTCCAGGAGCCTGTTTCAGGTGTGGAGTATATGGCCATGGAAAGGCGAATGTCCTTTAAAAAGCGGTGGACCTCAGGTACCTCACTACAGGGGGTCTACCCTTCTGGACAAGGACCCGCCGCTGGCCCTATTTGGTCTGACCAAGGACTGACAGCTCCTGGAATCCCTCGTCCTCCTTCCTCCATCTTCCTTGCTGGCCCAGGGTAACTGCAGGTACAGGGTAAGCCAGTTTCCTCTTTGGTGGCCTGCTCGATCTTTCAGGCCTTAGTTTCCTTCTCAAGTCTCGGTTCAGGATGATGAGGCAAGCCCTCCAGCCTCTGCCCACAGTTTAGGCCATATCTAAAAGGGCTCTGTTACAACAGCTCCAGGGACAAATTCTCTTGCACGGTGTTGGGACCCTCTAAACTTTGTTTCTCTCGACATAACTCTCTTTGATGTTTATATTTTAGCAGGTCCACTTGTTTACGTACTATGGTGCTCTCCCTCCTCGGATGCCAAATTGCGTAAGTATTAAACTTCTAAAATGGGTAACTGATGCTCCCAAGGCAGTGACAGGTGTTTAACCAGACATATCCATACTCACTCAATGCTAAAAAGAGTGGTGTGGGTCTGCTTCGGGAGTTGCTGCTATTAATAACTCTGGTCTAATGAAAAACTGCTAAAGGGGCGATAGACGCTCTCCTCAGGAAAATGTTGCTATTTAAGTTAGTAGATCTAGTGACTGCCTTGCGTCTAAAAGGGCTTCTGCCCAGCCTGGGTTCCGCTCTCACAATTTTCTTTTTCTTTAATAGCACCTTGCCTGTTAGTGTCCTCAAAGCAAACCGGCCACCGAGCTCTCCAGGGTAACCTCCAACTCTCGCTGCGACCACAGCCACCTGCTCCCTTCCGGCGACTCAAATTCCGACTTCTCCTGACCTGGGGCCTTTGACTGGGGCCCTTGATTGATGTCGCCCAGTCTCAGCATGAAGCCGCTAGATGAGCAAAAACCACGCCCTTCTGCACCCCCTTAGTCAAAGCCCTTCTGCACCCCTGAGTCAAAGAGGTCGGAATGTAAGGTTGGGGCAGGGCCGAGAGCTAGGAGGTGGAGCCTGCGATTCCGGGGACCAGGCCTCCCGCCCTGGAAGAAGGGGAGCAGAGTTCAGAGAGGACCCAGGGAGGGAGGGAGGCACTCTCCCGACCGCCACCGGCCCCCGCGGCCACGTGGGGGCTGGAGGTTGACCCCCCACGAATAAAGATATCCATAAGACCGATTATAGATCTTGGCATGTCTCTATGCTAATGGGACCACACCGCATTCTACAATCTTACACTTTACTCACATGTCCCTAATGAGAAAAGTAAAATATCTTTTAGTCTTAGTAGATACCACTTCAGAGTGGGTCAAGGCCTTTCCAACTGCAGGCAAAGAGCCTCAACTGCTACTCATCACTCACTCTAGTGTAATTCCCTGATTTGGCATGCCCAATTCAGTCCAGTCCAATAATGGGCCTGAGTTTACCTCAGAAATCACTCAAAATTTGAATAAAACTCTGAGGGGGGGGAGCCGGGCGTGGTGGCACATGCTTGTAATCCCAGCATTGGGGAGGCTGAGACCTGAGGATCACGGTTTGCGGACAGCCTCAGCTACTTAGTGAGGCCCTCTGCAACTCAGTGCGACCCAGTTTCAAAATAAAGAATAAAAAATAGGGCAGGGGGTGTAGCTCGGAGGTCAAATGCCCCTGGGTTCCATCCCCAGACCCGCAAAAAACAAAACAAAACAAAAAAAAACTCTGGGGGGTAACTTTGCATTTCCACATCTCCAGTCATCAGCAAAGTTTGAAAGAATGAATGGAATATTAAAAATATATATATATAAAAAAATAAAACCTTAACCAAGCTCTCCCAACAAAACTCCGACTGACTGGATAGCCTCCTTCCCTTAGTCCTCCTAAAACTAAGAACACTTCCCCAAAACCCTCTAATAGTCAGCCCTTTTGAAATAATGTGTGGGAGACCTGTTGTTCCGTTTGTACTTCAGCCCACTCGGGTTTGCCTTCCATTCCTCCACTCTTGCTCAGTCCCCTCCTCTACTCCCCTCATTCTGTGTTATGGAAACATAGATTCCAATCCTCCCCAATCCTTCTCCTTCACCCACTCTTCCTTACAACCAGGAGCCTCAGTATATCTCCAAACTTTGCCTAAGGCACTTTGCTCAACATGAGAAGGACCACACCAAATTATCTTGACTACCTCATCATCAGTAAAATGAAAGGGACTCCTCTCCTGGTATCATGTATCCACTCTCAAACAGGCAAGACCACCAGACTCATCAGAACTGGATTCTTTAAAACCAGGTACCTTAGCCAGGTGTGGTGGTGCACACTTGTAATCCCAGCATTTGGGAGGCTGAGACAGGAGGATTGCGCAGGTTTGAAGCCAGCCTCAGCTACTTAGTGAGGCCCTTTGAAACTCAGTGAGACCCTGTTTCAAAATAAAGAATTAAAAAATAGCTGGGCGTGGTGGCGCACGCTTGTAATCCCCACGCTTGGGAGGCAGAGACAGGAGGATCGCGCAGGTTCGAAGCCAGCCGCGCGCTGGCTTAGGAGACCCTGTTTCCAAATAAAAATGTAAAAATAGGTCTGGGAGTGTAGCCCGGAGGTAGAAGGGCTTCCAGGAACCCCAGTACCACCAAAAAAAAAAAAAAAAAAAAAAAAATATATATATATATATATGTGGCTGGGGGTGTAGTTCGGAGGTAGAATGCCCCTGAGTTCCATCCCTAGTACTGCAAAATAAATAAATAAATAAATAAATCAAATAAAACCAGGTACCTTATATATAAACTATATAAACTGCTATTCCCTCCCCTTTTTATTTCAGTATTGGGGGTGGAACCTAGGGCCATTCTTCCCCCTAGTCCTATTTTTTTTTTATTCTTCATTTTGAAACAGGTTCTCACTGAGTTGCAAAGGGCCTAAGTAGCTGAGGCTGGCTGCGACCTGCAATCTTCCTGTCTCAGCCTCCCAAATGCTGGGATTACAAGTGTGCGTCGTCATGCCTGGCTGGGTTAGAGCCTCTTAATCCTTTTATTTTTCTGAGCCCAAAATGCCTTCACACCTCTTCCTGGAACCAAACATATACAGGCAGACCTACTATCCCTGCCATGGGATTCAGTTGATTGTTCCTAAGATCAAATTTCCTCTGAGGAAACAATCTTAAAGTTTCTCCTCCAAAATGCTTCTTCTGGAGCCGGGCGTGGTGGCGCACGCTTGTAATCCCAGCACTTGGGAGGCTGAGACAGGAGGATCGCACAGGTTCGAAGCCAGCCTCAGCTACTTAGTGAGGCTCTCAGCAACTGAGTGAGACCCTGTTTCCAAATAAAATATATAAAAAAGTAGGTCTGAGAGTGTACCCTGGAGGTAGAAAGCCTCTGAGTTCCATCCTCAGTACCATAAAAAAAAAAAAGCCTCTTCTAGGGCATCAAATAAATAACGAGCTTGTCCTTATTAATCATTCTTCCCTCTATTATGGGCTTAAGGGCCGAGAGCTATCTTCTAACATCATGTACAGTTTGGGGGTGACTGTTACTATTTGGGTGAACTGTCCTGGGGACTTTTGCTAGGCTCCTGGAAACCATTTTCCTTGTTCTTGTCCTGAGCTAAGGATAAATATACAATAGCCCGAACTCTTGCTGAAGATTTAAAGGAGTTTATTAAAATGATAGAAATAAAGAAGACAGTTACAGCCTCATGCTAAAGCATGAGGGGGGCTTCGAATGAAATCACCAAAATACAAAACCTGGAGCAGTTTTTATAGACATAAGGCCCTCCATCTTGTACTACGTAACTCTGACATAGGTAAAGTTCATTCCTTTGATTTTCCTGCCAAACTTTGGTCTATGCCCAGGTTTCTCCTTTCTGGAAGGAAGGTCGATATCCTCTTCCCATCCTAACTAGATTATCAATTATTATGTAAACCTGTCTTTAGAATGAAGAAGTCCTAGCTCCCCTTCTCTTTCCACTTGTTAATTGCCTTTGGCTAGGTTAATATATGTTATAATAGCTGCTTGCTTCCTGGCCAAAACCAAGTCCTCCCACAGGTCTGCCCACAGAATGCTTTTTGAAATATATTTATTAAGCCAGGCATGGTGGCACACGCTTGTAATCCCCGCGCTTGGGAGGCAGAGACAGGAGGATCGTGTAGGTTTGAAGCCAGCCGCGCGCGCTGGCTTAGGAGACCCTGTTTCCAAATAAAAAATGTAAAAATAGGTCTGGGAGTGTAGCCCAGAGGTAGAAGGGCTTCCAGGAACCCCAGTACCACCAAGAAAAAAAAAGGTATATATATATATATATATATATATATATATATATATATATATATATATATATATATATCCCAGTACTGGTACAGGCACCGTGCTCCTTTGATGCTCCACTGTTGGACTACTGTAGCTTGCCTGAAGGTCCAGTCAGATAGACAATGGAGCCTATCACGATAGACCAAAGAGCCAGGTTTAAGAACCTAACAGATCAAACCAGAGAAAACAAAAACAAAAATTTCTAGCATCTTGCCACAAGCTACTCTAAGAGATACTAGTACCTATATAAAGTGTACAATGTCAGTGGGAAAAACCAACTGAGTCTGCTTGACCAGGAAGAGCCTCTTGGTCTAGTACTCTTTTTTTTCTTTCCCCAGTACTAGAGATTGAACCCAGAGGCATTCTACCTCCCAGCTACACCCCCAGCCCTATTTTTTATTCTTTATTTTTAAACTGGGTCTCGCTGAGTTGCAAAGGGCCTCACTAAGTAGCTGAGGATGTCTGCAAACCGCAATCCTCCTGTCTCAGCCTCCCAAATGCTGGGATTACAAGTGTGCGCCACCACACCCAGCTACTTTTAATTTGAAACAGGTACTAAGTTGTGAAAGGCCTCAGTAAGTAGCTGAGGCTGGCTGCAAACCTGCGATCCTCCTGTGCCAGCCTCCCAAGTACTGGAATTACAAGCATGTACCACCACACTTGGCTCAAAAGCAAAAAAATCTTAATCTAACAATGCTGCTGAGTCTTTTTTTTTTTTTTTTTTGGTGGTACTGGGGTTCCTGGAAGCCCTTCTACCTCCGGGCTATACTCCCAGACCTATTTTTACATTTTTATTTGGAAACAGGGTCTCCTAAGCCAGTGCGCGCGGCTGGCTTCGAACCTACGCGATCCTCCTGTCTCTGCCTCCCAAGCGCGGGGATTACAAGCATGCGCCACCACGCCCGGCCTGCTGCTGAGTCTTAATGACCATACTCATAGTGCTCGAGTAAGGCACAGGTTTCAGAAAGCCCCAAAGACCTTCTGAAAAGGTGGGAAGATGCCTCTGACCAGCCCCCTGCCCCTGCCCCCAGCCCCATAAATTTACCTGTCCTGGCTTGCCGTTAAACGACCAATCAGAGAAAGATATGACTGCCTTGCCCTCCCTCCCTCCTAATTCCCCATAAAAGGCCCCTTGGTCTGCAAGGAAGGGGCTCCTGACTCTTGTGGACTCTCTTGGGTCAGTTCCCCTCCCAGGCTCCACTCAAGTTAAAGAGCTTGTTCAGTCTGTAGAGCCGTGTTTCTCTTCATCTCTCTATTATCTAACAGGGGCTTGGTGAGCCTGGGACCATGAGCTCGGCTGCTGATGGGGAGAGACTCTTAAAGGGCTGAGTTTTCAGGGGACCCTTACTTCCTTTTATGCAAAACCTCCAGCTCCCAGCTGTAAATCAGGCCTCCAGTCTAGCTTCTCTGGACCCACCTTTGTGACTGAGCTTTAAGAAGCAAAAATGGCTAGGCAGAAGAGTTCACTTTACTTCCGGGGACTTAAAGGAGACACTGGCAATTCCACCTACCTTGTTTCCATCCGCCCCCTTCATTTTTACCTGCTACTCACCCTCCCATCACTGCCCCCCGCCTTTGTTTTTTATCAGAAAGTCTCAAAGGTTAGGGATGTAGCTCAGCACTGTGTGTGTGTGTGTGTGTGTGTGTGTGTGTGTGTGTGTGTGTCTGGGAATTGAGCCTGTATTGATTGTTAATAAGAGCTGTATTAATTGCTAATAAGAATAAGCTTTCATACTTAGGCAAAACAATAAAATCCTTTTCTCTGCTTCTAAGCTGTCAGCCAATAGCTACAGCCAACATTGACCGCGGTGAGCTAAAAGTTAGCTGTTAGCCCAGCTAACCATGTTAAAACAAACACTAAATTCTCACAGTAGTTTAAATTAAGGTTAAGTAGTTTAAATTAAGTAGTTTAAATTAATAAGGAACCCTATATTAATTATCAAATACACAAGAGTTATAGCCCAAAGTCTCCATACTTTAAAGACAAGTTTACATAATAACTTCTAGCAGATAGAGATCAAAATGGCTAAAAACTCCCAAGGACGCAGGAAGATGGTACAGGTCTTCTCCAAAGTAGGCACATACCATGTAACCCCTGACCTTGTTAACCAAGTAACACATCTTGGTCATAAACTAAAGACTGTTGGCAAAGAAGAATGGGAGAAAGGAGATAATGAATCCTTACATAAAAACAGTTCTATGTTCAAAACTATAGTGTTCTCCCTTAAAGGCACTTCACTACGTTTATGTCTCTAATGCAATGTTTTTGTAATTCTGTCCTTTCTGTACCAGTATTGGGAATGGCCTAGGAAGATTTGAGAAAGCTATGATTATTAATATATTTCAAAAATTGGGTGAGGGACAAATCTGTGCAAGGACTTGGTTTCTGCCTAAAAGCAAGCAACTATTCCAATGTAAATTAACCTAGCTAAAAGCAATTAAGTCAGTAGGAGAGGAGAACTAGGCCTTTATCTAAAGACAGATCTACATGATTGGATAAGCTAGCTAAAATGGTAGGAGGGGTCGACCTTCATGAAAGGAGACACCCTGCTACACCTTGCTGGGGGAGGTACCTTACAGGATAAGGGGAGGTACCTTACAGGGACGTTGACCATGTCAAAATTACGGAAACAAGATGGAGGTCATGGGTATAAAAAGTCCGGTCCACGTGCTGTATCTTGGGAGTGGTGAGTTGGCCCGGGCCACCCTCCCCCCTCGTTGCCATTTTGGCATGGGGCTCTAACTATTTTCTGTATTTCTATCTTTTTAATAAACTTCTTTAAATCTTCAGCAACTGTCCAAGCTATGCATATTTATTCTTAGCTTAGGACAAGAAGCCGCGGTTTTTCTGTTTTTGATCGTTTTGGGTTTTGTTATGGTTTGGGAGAAAGGGTGTCCGGGACCCTCGCAGAGGTTCCTGGGGAACAGTTTCCCCACAACCACATTCTCTCAATCCGTAACACTTTCTTTCTATCTTTGTAATAATAAAAATTGCTTAAGCTTGCAGCAAGATAGTTCTGGTTTTTCTAAACTAGCTAAGAGCAAGAACGCATGTCAACATCTCTTATACTGTAACACGTGTGCTCCTAGAGATTGAACCCAGGGGCATTCTACTTCTGTTCTAGTACCCCAGCTCTATTTTTATTTTTTATTTTTGAACAGGGTCTCACTAAGTTGCAGAGGGCCTCACTAGGTTGCTGAGGTTGGCCAGGAACCTGTGCTCCTGTCTCTGCCTCCTAAGTACTAGGTGTACCACAATACCTAGCTTCTATATAACTTCTTCATGTATTAATTCCAACATCATACAGAAAAGTTCAGTGATAACCAATACACTTTACTCAAAACTGAATGGTGATTTGGTTCCCACATTAGATAAATTGGCCAGTCTCATTTTTATTTTAGTATGAAAGCGAAGAAATTTTTTTTTGCAGTACTACATTCTACCTCCAAGCTACACCTTCCAGCCCTATTTTTTATTCTTTATTTTGAAACAGGGTCTCACTGAGTTGTAAAAGGCCTCACTAAGTAGCTGAGACTGGTCCCAAATCTCAATCCTTGTCTCAGCCTCCCAGATGCTGGGATTACAAGCATAGGGCATCACTTTGGAAGCAAATAATTTTTAAGGCTGGAAGTGCAGCTCAGTGATAGAATACGTGCCTAGCATGTGAGAGGCTGGCCTTGAGGCCAGCTTTAGATACCCAGTTTTTTCTTTAAAGCCTGACCTTTCAACAGAATGTGAAAATCTACCCAGGAGTGAAGGAGGGAGGGGGAAAAAAGACAATTACACAAAAATACTTATTTTTAGCTCAGAACGCAGATCTGACTTCCAGTTGGTTTTGTTTTGTTTTGTTTTGTTTGTGTGTATGTGTGTGTTACTGGGGTCTGAATTCAGGGGCACACTGTTGGGCCAGGACTATGCAGGAGCAAAGAGAGCCACACACCAACAGGATATTTAAAAAATCTATTAAGCCGGGTGTGGTGGCCCACGCTTGTAATCCCCGCGCTTGGGAGGCTGAGACAGGAGGATCACACAGGTTCGAAGCCAGCCTCAGCTACTTAGTGAGGCTCTCAGCAACTTAGTGAGAGCCTGTTTCCAAATAAAATATAAAATAGGTCTGGGAGTATAGCCTGGAGGTAGAAAGCCTCTGGGTTCCACCCCAAGTACCACCAATAAATAAATAAATAATTAATTAATTAAAAGAATTTAGCATAAAAGAAAAATTACCAGCTAGCTGGGACTGCAGACTCTCGAACCAATTGTTAGAGCTGCGTGCCCTTCCAGTCAGCCAGACCCTTTTTATGAAGGAAAAACCATAAAATCCTTAACTATATTTGACCTTTTCCTTATTGACTAAGCCCCTTAACTGAGACAGGTATCAGTTTTTGGTTGGCTAGCCCCCTCTTAGGTCCATATCTGGAAACCAGTTTGCCTTCTTTAGATTTCCCCAGGGGAGGGGTCGAACTTTGTACTGAGCAGTTTATCAGAGAACAAATCAAGGAGGAAGAGTGGTGATTGCATTCAAGGGGTGGTTACAGTCCAGCAAGGCCTAGGTTAAACGTTTACAATATTAGGAAAACAATACAAAGGTTCAACAGGGTTCAGCAGGTACATATATTCCAGAGTAACAGCACTGAATTGTAACAAAATGGAGTCCATAAAAGATAGAGTCATGTTGGCCCTTTAATACTACCTCTGAGCTACAATCCCAGCCCTATTTTTTATTACTTATTTGTTTGTATGGGGGGAGGGGGTTGAACTTAGAGACATTCTACCATTGAGCTACACCCCCAGACATTTTTTAAACTTTATTTTGAACAGTCTCACTAAGTTACTGGGCCCTGGCTTTGAACCTATGACCCTGTAGTCTCAGCCTCCCAACAACTGGGATCACAGGCATTTGTCACTGAGCCCAGCTTCATCCAGTTCTTTGTTAAAAGAAAAGGAAGAGCTGATAACCACCAGCAGTTTTAGAATTGCTGTTATTCTAGACAGAGTATTATATTTTATATTTTAGGTAAACAGGACAGAGTAGGATTCCTACATTGATAAAGCTGAGAAATAATTTAGTCCCTAATCATTTCCTTGGATACATGGATCTACAAATCTAGAGACAATTTGTTGGAAAGGCCTGTTTTGTAGGTTCCAAGGACCCCACGGATCATCAAGTGCTCCTCCTCTTAATTTTATTTATGTATTTATTTTTGTGGTACTGGGATTGAACCCAGAGGCATTCTGCCTCGGAGCTATACCCTAATCCCTATTTTATTTTTATTTTGAAACAGGGTCTTGCTGGGTTGGTGAGAGTCTCACTACTTGCTGCAACTGTTCTTGAACCTCCTCCCATGCTCCTCTTTCAGCCTCCCAAGTACTGGGATTAAAGGCAGGCACTGCTATGCCCAGTGAAGTGCTCACCCTCTGTCTGGGCACGAGAACTTTAGATGTAGCCGGGTATGGTGGCACATGCCTGTAATCCCAGTATTTGGGAGACTGATACAGCAGTGAGGTAGGTTAGAAGAAATAAAATATTAGGTAGAAAGGAGATGAATTGTGAAGGAAGGGGAAAATATAGTTTTTTTGTTTATTTGTTTGTTTGTTTGTTTTGTGCTGGAGATGAAACCCAGGGGCATTCTACTTCTGAGCTACACCCCAAGCCCTATTTTTTTATTTTTTATTTTGAAGCAGGGTCTCACTGAGTTGCAAAGGGCTTCACTAAGCAGCTGAGGTTGTCTATGAACCTCGATCCTCCTGTCTCAGCCTCCTGAATGATGGGATTACAAGTGTGTGCCACCATGACCAGCAAAAATATAGTTTTAAAATCCAGAAACTTGCCAGGCGTGGTGGTACATGCTTGTAATTCCAGTACTTGGGAAGCTGAGACAGGAGGATCACACAGGTTCAAAGCCAACCCCAGCTACTTAGTGAGGCCCTCAGTAGCTTACTGAGACCCTGCTTCTAAATAAAATATAAAATAGGTCTAGGAGGATAGCCTGGAGGTAGAAGGCCCCTGGGTTCTATCCCCAGTCACACACACACACACACACACACACACACACCCAGAAACTTCATAATTCTTAACTTCACTTTATAGAGCCTGTTCCTCATAAAACAAAAGCCCTTAGTGGGCCACAGTTTTAATTATAATAGCAGATCTAGCCTGTCTTTTTCTTAGGCAAAGGTCTTCAATAGGTCTGGCCTACGCATTTTAATAATAGCCCACCTAGCCTGTCCTTTACTTGGGTCTGCAATAGGCCAGGCCTACAGTTTTTAATCATAATGGCCTATCTTCATATCTGAACTTCCTGAGATGTTTGACAAACAAAAATATCTCAAAGGATATCTCATCTTTTTTTTTTTTTTTTTTTTTTTTTTTTGGTCAAACCCAGGCATCACTCAGCACTCACCAATAAAATGTTGACAACCTGAGAATGGAAGGAAAGGAGACCAGATATATCCAGGTTACCCATCCCCACCATATGCCCTGGTCACACCCCCTCTGGGTCCCCTATAAAAAAAGGATTGTAAAGAACCCAAGGGCTTCTCACACTTTTGAGGTGGCCTGTGTTCTCCTTTGGAAATGTATTCCCACTTTTTCTAAATAAAACCTCTGTCTTTGTCTCTGACTGGCGTGTGCTGAAATTCTTTTCTCTCATGGAAGCCAAGGATCCCAACATCCTGAGGCAAGTTTCCCTCCGCAAGCCTGGGAACTCCTCAGGATTCTCTGTGGCATGATCTAGTTTTCCCATGACAGAAGATTCACAGGTTTAAGGCCAGCTTCAGCAACTTAGCAAGACCCTCAAGTATTTAATGAGACTCTGTTTCAAAATAAAAGATAAGAAAGGTTGGGGATATAGCTTGGGTATAGAATGTCCCCAAGCTCAGTATCTTATACCAAAAAATTAATTAATTAATATTACAATTAAAACAAACTTTGAGTGCCATGGGCAGATGAAAATAATGGAGGCAGCTCCATTATTGAAGCTCTACACATGAAAATCGGTGTGTGGGAGGAAGATGCCTAACAGCCTGTACCTAAATAGAAGGCCATGAAACATTGGTCACCGTACCAAGCAGGGAGGATGGGGGTGGACAGCTTTACTGTCAAGAGCAGAGACAGCTTCCAGAGCTGCTTGGATGAGTCATCTGGAGCAGTGCACCCCCAAAGATGTTAAATAGGGATGATGGGGTGGGGAGTTGCCAGCCAACAAGAGCTGAGTGAATGCCTAATTCTGCCTTCAATTATTGATTTTTTTGGCCCCTTCCAAATGAAACTTTTAGTCACTTACTTGAGGACAAACTAGCACTAAACTTACTCTAAAGGAAGTTGAAAATCTAAGTTATTTTAGTGATGTGACTACAATAAGCAGCTAATCCCAAACAAATCAGCTGAAGCTGGGTATGGTGGTGCATGCCTGTCATCTCAGTACTTGGGAGGCTGAGTTAGGCAGATCACAGGTTTGAGGCCAGCCTCAGCAGCTCGGCAAGACCCTGTTTCCAACTAAAAAGTAAAATAGGACCAGGGGACTCAGGATGAAGCTTGGAGGCAGAACACCCCTGGGTTCAACTCCTAGCAACACACACACACACACACACACACACACACACACACACACACACACGAGCTAACTGAACATGGTCACAATGTAGTAACATCAAACCTGCTACAGTGTTACAGCTTGGATCTGGAGCGTCCACCCCAAGGCTCATGTGGTCTCAGCCTGTGGTGCTGTTGGGAGGTTGTGGTGCCTTTAAGAGGTGGAGTCTAGTAGGAGAAAGGTCACTGGGGGCATGTCCTGGGAGCACTCTACCCCCTTCCTCTCATGAGGTGAGCAGCTTTGCTCCACCAGGCACTCAAGCCAGATGCTCTGTCTCACCTTAGGCCCAAGGCCAACAGCTAACTGACCCTGGGCTGAAACCATAAGCCAAAGCAAACCTTTCCTCCTCATAAGTTTATTTTCTTGAATACTTGTCACAGTAATGGAAAGCTAACTTATACAGTGTCCCATTATGACTTTCTTCAGTAAGAACTCACAAAACAGTAACTAATGACAGCAGTTACCAACACTGCCCAATAAAAGTGCACAAGAGTTCTGGTCCTGCATGCATGTCCTGGGGCTCAGCAAACCTGCCATCTCTGCTCTTCCAGGCCAGCTTTGTCCCCCCTGTCCCAGGTCTGCAGCTATTGAACAGGCAGGAAGAGCAAACATTCCCAAGGTCATTCGCATGGCTACTCTGAGCTCTTGGTGGTCATTTTCTGATTCTCATCCATATTTGTGGCCCATCCTATGATTAGTACAGTGTTGATCTTTCACATTAAGGCCAAGAGATCCTGAAAAAATTGATAGCATTTGCCACCTGTAATGCCATCTACTATTTGACCACCTAGTTCAAGATTATCTTCTTTTTTTTTTTTTCAGTATTGGGGGTGGAACCCAGAGGCATTCTACCTCCAAACTACATCCCCAGCCCTATGTTTTTTTTAATTCTTTATTTTGAAACAAGGTCTTACTGAGTTACAAAGGGCCTTATTAAGTAGCTGAGGCTATCCACAAATTACGCCTCCTGTCTCAGCCTCCCAAATGCTGGTATGACAAGTGTGAGCCACCACACCCAGCTCCAAGATTATCTTATTAATTATGTTTTGCATGTTAATGTGTTAATGATAATAAAAAATCAGTTAATGCTTTCTTTTGCTTCTCCTCCTCCTTTTCCTCCTCCTTTTCCCTCCTTCTCTCTCTCCTTAAATCAATTAGAGTTTTATGGGTGTGTGTGTGTGTGTGTGTGTGTGTGTGTGTGTGTGTGTGTGTTTATGGTACTGAGGAATGAACTTCTGAACTACATTTAGCCCTATTTTTGTCTTGAAACAGGGTTTTGCTAAGTTGTTGAGGTCTCACTAAATTGCAGAGTCTGTCCTTGAGCCTGTGATCCTCCTGTCTCTGCCTCTCAAGTCCGGGGACCACAGGTGTGTGCCACTGTGCCCAGCTCAGTTAGAGTTTTCTATGGACATAGTCATGCTCTCCGTTCCAACAAGTATAGGACACAAATTATTTATTCCCTCACATTGACCACTATTATTTTATTTTCGGTTGCTTATTAATAAAAATTATCAATATTTTTATTAACATAAATATATATATTCATGGGGATCAGTTTGAAAGTGATATATGTATATAATTGTAATAATCAAATCAGGGAAATTAGCATTTCTGGCTCCTTAAAAATTGCCTTTTTATTCATGTTGAAGATATTCAAACTCTTCCTTTTTTTTTCTTTTTTTGGTACTGGAGTTGTTGAACCCAGAGGCTTTCTACCTCTAAACTATACCCTCAGCTCTTTTAAAAATTTTTCCTTTGAAACAGAGTCTCACTAAATTGCCAAGGGTCTAAAAATGTTGCTGAGGCTGGCCTTGAACTTGAGATCCTTCTGTCTCAGCCTCCCAAGTACTGGATTACAAGTGTGTACCACTATACCTCTGTGTGTGTGTGTGTGTGTGTGTGTGTGTGTGTGTGCGCGCGCGCGCTTGTGTTTACTGGAAATGGAATCCAGGAGCATTTTACCTCTGAGCTACACCCACAACACAGGGATATTCTACCTCTGAGCTAAATCCCGAGCCCTATTTTTCATTTTTTATTTTGAAACAGGATCTAAGTTGAGGGCCTCACACAGTAGCTGAGGCTGGCTGTGAATCTGTGATCTGCCTGACTCAGCCTCCCAAGTACTGGGATTACAAGCGTGAGCCACCACGCCTGGCTTCCCAGTCTCCTTTTTATTTTTATTTTGAAAGGGGTCTCATTAAGTTGCTGTGGATCTAGCTGAGTTGCTGAGGCCTGCCTTGAATCTGCAATCCTCCCTGTCTCAGCCTCCTAAGTACTGGGATTATAGGCATGAGCCACCATGCCTGGCTTCTTCTAGTTCTTAATAAAGCATATAACAAATCGTTGTGAACTACAGTCATCCCACTGTCATATAGAATCATCTTTATTTTCCCTACCTGAACACAGACAGAATCTTGAACAAATACTTGTAGCTTGATTTGCAGATCAGTCTCTGGTATCTTATACTTATCATCAGAAGTTTAAAAAGAGTTAACTTAGGGGCCAGGATGTAGCTCAGCCTGCTTTGTTCTATCCTCAGTTCCAGAAAGACAAGAGAGAAGACAAAAGTGCCCATGACCTGATCTTCAAATAAATGTTACTTCCCCAAAGCACAAAGGTGCCACTAGTCAAGGCAAGAAAAAAAAGGCAACTTGTTGCTGCTTTAATGAGATACCCCAGCGGCTATCAACAATGATCCTTCCAAGAAAAATGCACTTTGGTATACTGTCTAGGAGATCAAGAAAGATGATGATGAGGTTATAAAATATTCTTTTTAACTTTTGATGGCAAAAACTTACTAAATAAGTTTCTATCACAGAGCCTGATGAATAACAACAGCTATATGATCTGTATGCATTGTTATACACCAGTGGCAGTTCAAGCACGAGACGTCCTCCCTCCTAGCTGAGGCCAGCAGGGACTCGAGAGCGGTGAAGCCTGGTCACCTGCACTTGGTTGGGTGTAGCAATGTCACAGTAGTAGGGGAAGGCAGAGAAGAAACACAGAATGCCTGGGCAACTTTTGATAAATAGCGTTTTTTAGTCCTGTTTTCTAAATAATATCCCAACATGAGAAAAACAAATGAAAAATGAATAGAAATTTAAACAAAGCTGTTTCTGTACAAGGCTTTATTCTGAGTCAGCAGGGTCTGCTCTCTGTGGAAGCCAGAACTTAGGAGGCGGCTGACTTGTCATCCTAGCCCTGGCTTGCCATAGGCACGATCAAGAGACAAAGAGAATCCAACGGACTGAGACCAAGATTTCTTTTCTTTTCTTTTCTTTTCTTTTTTTTTTTTGGTGGGTCTGGGGATGGAATCCAGGGGCATTTAACCTCCAAGCTACATCCCTGCCCTGTTTTTTTGTTTTGTTTTGTTTTTTCTTTATTTTGAAACAGGGTCTCACTAAGTTGCAGAGGGCCTCACTAAGTAGCTGAGGCTGTCTGCGAACCACGATCCTCCGGTCTCAGCCTCCCAAATGCTGGGATTACAAGCGTGCGCCACCACGCCTGGCTAAGGTCAGGATTTCTTACAAAGATTTCCCAAGATCTGGAAGGTCTGCTGATTGCCCAGAGAGACGCTAACAGTTGTTCTAGCCTCAAATTCACTAAACATCTCAAGATGGTAACTAGAGCACAGAAAGCCCCATCGCCCAGCAAATCACTTCTCCAATTGACAGACTGAGGAAGAACAGGGAGCAGGAGGAAGGTGGCTCCCTCGGGGCTCCTCGGGAAGAGCACAGGTTTGGTAGCAGCCACAGCAGCTTTCCTTGTCTCCAAAGTGGGCCAGATCTGAGAGGATGCGAGTGCCCAGGGCCTCTCGACCAGGCTCCACAGGTGTGGGACAGCTGCTGTGCAGAAAGGGCACCAGCAAAAGTGCCACGTGAATTACGCATGAGTCCTCCCGTCATCGCCTACTGCACCGTCATCCCACCACTCATCCACCTACCTCCCACTTACCCTTCCCCCTCCCAGCAATGAGTGCCTAGGTTGGCCATACTACATTCATATTTTTACACATATTCAAATGTATCTCCTCCATTAATCAACCTCAGCCTTCCTCCTCTCCTACCCTTTCCTTTCAGCTTTGCTGAGGTTTCCCCTCCATTATCTGGAGTCCCTCAGGTATTCCTAATAGTCCGTATTTGGGGCATATGAGAGAAAACATATGTCCCTTCTCTTTCTGTGCTTGGCTGATCTCACTTAACATAATGTTCTCCAGGTTTATAGTTTTCTTTAGTTCTGAAGAGTCTTTACTCATTTTTTGCCCTGAAAATTCACCTAGTGGCATGAGAGGTGCGTTGAAGTCTCCCAATATCATTGTATTTGGGTCCATTTGAGATCTGATGTCCTGGAGGGTTTGTTTTACAAATGTGGGTGCATCCACATTTGGTGCATAAACATTTACTATCATTATATCTTATTGGTGGATTGTTCCTTTTAATAAAGGAAGGGCCCTGCTTTGTCTCTTCTGATGTGTTTTAGCTTAAAGTCTGTTTTGTTGGATATCAGTGCTGTTACCCTGGCCCATTTTTGGTCTTCATTAGCATGATATATCTTTTCCCATGATATGTCTTTTCCCATCCTTTCACTTTTTGTCTATGAATGTCTTTGGCTGTAAGGTTCTCGCAAACAGAAAATATTTCGATTATGTTTTTTAATCCACATTGACAGTCTATGTCTTTTCGTGTGTGTGGGTGTGGTACTGGGGTTCCTGGAAGCCCTTCTGCCGCCGGGATACACTCCCAGACCTATTTTATACTTCTTTTTATTTGGAAACAGGGTCTCTTAAGCCACTGTGCTGGCTTCACACCTGTGTGATCCTCCTGTCTCCGCCTCCCAAGTACAGGGATTACAAGCATGTGCCACCATGCCCGGCTCGACAGTCTACATCTTTTGATTGGTGAATTAAGTCCTTTGGTGTTCAGGGTTATTGAAATATAATTTTTCTTTCCTGTCATTTTGTGTTCCAACTTCTGTTTGATATAATGTTATTTCTTCTTTACTTAGATACCCTGCTGATGAACTTCATCTCTTTTCTGGTTCTGAAGTCTGCTTCTTTTTTCTTCTTTAGGGTTTATTTATTTAAGTATTTTATCTAGGGTTGGCTTCGAATTCATGAATTTTTTGAGGTTCTGCTTATCTTGAAATACTTTGTTTCTCCATTAATTTTGAATAATAACTTTGCTGGATATAGCAGTTTTGGTTGGAAGTTGTTTTCTTCCAGGGTCTGGATCACATCATACCAGTCTCTCCTGGCATTCATGACTTGGGTTGTATAATCTGGGGTGATTTTAATTATTTTGCCCCTATATGTCACCCATTCTTTCATTCTCACCCATTCTTTCATTTAAAATTCTTTCCTTGGCCTCTGTTGTTGGTCATTTTGATTATTATATGGCGTGGGAAGGTCCTTCTTTGATCTTGTCTTAATAGTGTTCTATATGTCTCCTGAACATGTACGTTCAAGTTTCTTGCCATGTTTGGAAAAGTATCTGCAATTATTTCTCTGTAGAGATTACAAATACCCTTGGTCTGTACCTCTAGGCTACACTCCCAGACCTATTTTATATTTTTATTTGGAAACAGGGTCTCTTAAGCCAGCACAGCTGGCTTCGAACCTGCACAATCCTCTTGTCTCTGCCTCCCAAGCGCGGGGATCACAAGCCTGCACCACCATGCCCTGCATGGTGTATGTTTTTAATCCCAGTACTTGGGAGGTTGAAACAGGAGGAATGAAGATTTGAGGCCAGCCTCAGCAATTTAGCAAGGCTCTCAGCACCTTTTTTTGTTTTTGTTTTTGTTTTTTTGTTGTTGTTTTGTACTGAGGCATTCTGAGCTACATTCCCAGCCCTATTTTTTATTCTTTATTTTGAAACAGGTTCTCACTGAGTTGCAAAGGGCCTCACTAAGTAGCTGAAGTTGTCCACAAACCGCGATCCTCCTTTCAGCCTCCCAAATGTTGGGATTACATGGGTGCGCCACCGCGCCCAATTTATTCTTTGTTTTGAAACAAGGTCTCACTAAATTGCAGAGGGCCTCTTCTAAGTAGTTGAGGCTGGCTGTGAATCTGCGATCCTCCTGTCTCAGCTTCCCAAGTACTGGCATTACAAATGTGTCCCACCATGCCCAGTGACCCTCAGCATCTTAGTGAGACCCTGTTGCAAAACAGAGACGGGGGGAGGCTAGGGATATAGCGGATATAGCACAGAGGTAGAATGTTCCTAGGTTCAATTCCCTGTACCAAACAAATAAAGAGAACCTCTCAGAAGCTTAAAATCTGGGGCTAGGGATGTGACTCAGTGGCAGAGTGCTCTAGCATGAATGAGGCCCTGGGTTCCACCCCCAGCACTATAAAACAAAATGAAACTGCTATCTTCCAGTTGGGTATGGTGGCTCACACCTGTGGTCTTAGTACTTGGGAGGCTGAGACAAGGGAATTGCAAGTTCAAGAGCAGCCTCAGCAACTTAGTCAAACATTGTTTCAAACTAAAATTTAAAAAGGGCTGGGGGCCTTACTTCTCCTGCAGGGCCATCCTCTGACCAGAGGCCCTTGGTCAGCTTTTCCCATTTATTTCAACCTTGGTTTTAACCTCACCTCCTTCTAGAGAACACGTGGCCTTCATTGTACTCTAATACACTGTTCTTTTGTTTGCTGGATTACTATCTTCTGTTCCCTCAAATGTGCTTTATGAGGACAGGGGTCATCCCTGTCTTAGTTTTGATTTGCAACCCACAAATGAATGAATGAATGAATGAATGAATGAATGGTACACAGGAAGAATAAGAAGGGCGTGGGGAAGAGCAGGGGCTGTGGGGTAACTGGCTCGGGTGGCGAGGTGGGGCAGTGTCTACAGAACAGGGACTGTGGAAGGGAGAGGTTCCTGAGCAGGCAGTGAGGCTTCAGGTACATTTGAGATACATGAAGTTGAGACAGTCAGAGGTAGAAACCAGGAAGCAATTGGATAGAAACCTAGTTAAGAATAAAGGCTCATGCTCAAAATACATACTTATTTATTTTATATTAATTTTGGTACTAAGAACTGGGTCTCACTGAATTGCTGAGGGTGTCTTCAAAGAGTAATTTTGGCTCACAGTTTGGAAGTGTCAGACCCTGTTGCTTTGGTGCCTGAGGGGAGGCAGCCCATTACAGGGCAGGCCTGTGGTGGAGAAGAGGCACTCCTCTCACTGCCAGGAAGTGAAAGAAAAAGAGGAAGCAGGCCCTGAGTCTGCAGACCCCTGGGGGCCTCCCCACAGTGGCCTAAACCCTCCTGGAGGCCCCACCTTTCAAAGGTCCCATCACTTTCCACTTCAGCCAAAAGGGGACCAAGCTTGCTTGCCTGCCTGCCTGCCTGCCTGCCTGCCTGCCTGCCTGCCTGCCTGCTTTCTTTCTTTCTTTCTTTCTTTCTTTCTTTCTTTCTTTCTTTCTTTCTTTCTTTCTTTCTCTCTCTCTCTCTCTCTCTCTCTCTCTCTCTCTCTCTTCTCTTTCTTTCTTTCTTTCTTTCTTTCGTGGCACTGGGGTTCCTAGAAACCCTTCTACCTTCGGGCTTCACTCCCAGACCTATTTTTATGATTTTATTTGGAAACAGGGTCTCTTAAGCCAGCGCGGCTGGCTTCAAACCAGTGCGATCCTCCTGTCTCTGCCTCCCAAGCGCGGGGATTACAAGCGTGCGCCACCACGCCCGACAAAGGGGACCAAGTTTTCAATGCATGGGCCTTCGGAGAACACCCAAATCCAAAGTGTAGCAATATTTATATTTTTAATTATTTTTTTTTGTGTGGTGCTGTGGATCAAACATAGGGCCTCAGGCCATGTTGGGCAAGTGCTCTACTACTGAGCTACAGCCAACCCCCCACACACATATATGTGTTAGTGTGTGGGGGGGTGTGTATGTGTAAAATTTGTAATATATATTACCATTATCTGTACATATGTATAGGTAATGGTACTGGAGAGTGAACATAGGGGCATTCTACCTTTAGACTACAACCCCAGCTCATTTTATTTTTTTCTTTAAATTTTACGTGTGTGTGTGTGTGTGTGTGTGTGTGTGTGTGTGTTCCTGGGAAACTGAACCCAGGGCCTCATGCATCACAGGCAAATGCTCTACCATGGAGCCACATCCTCAGTCTTATTTATTTACTGCAGTACTGGGGATGGAACCCAGGGGCACTCTACCTCTGAGGTACACCCCCAGCCCTGTTTTTTATTCTTTATTTTCAAACAGGGTCTCAGTGAGTTGCAAAGGGCCTCACTGAGTAGCCGAGGCTGTTTGTGAACCCAGATTCTCCTGTCTCGGCCTCTCAAATGCTGGGATTACAAGCATGAGCCACCATACCTGGCTTATTATTTTTTATTTTGAAACAGGGTCTCGCTAAATTGTTGAGGCTAACCTGAACCAATGATCCTCCTCTCTCGGCATCCCAAGTACTGGGATTACCATGAGAGCCACCACACCCCCTGTATTTCTGTGTGTATGTTTGTGGTACTTGGGGGTGGAGCCCAGGGGCTTTCTACCTCTGGGCTATACTCTCAGACCTATTTTATACTTTATTTGGAAACAGGGTCTCACTAAGTTGCTGAGAGCCTCACTCAGTAGCTGAGGCTGGGTTTGAACCTGCGTGATCCTCCTGTCTCAGCCTCCCAAGCTCTGGGATTACAAGCGTGCGCCACCACGCCTGACCTATGCCCCTGTATTTTAATGACTTCATTTCCCTTCCTCGCCCCTAGAATGGAGTCTGTTTTGTTCTCAATTGCATTTCTCCTGTCAGGAAAGACTAAGCCAAAACCTACTTCCTTCCCCTTCTTTTCTTCATTCCTTCTTTTAGACTGTGATGTAGCTTATTCTAAGCAACACAGAAAGTTAATGACAAAGGCAGAAGAACTGAAATCTTAGTGCCCGAATTCTTGGCTCATTCTGCTACCTTACTCAAGAAATTGCCTCGAAGGCAGGTACAGTTTTCTGGTTGAATTTAGCTTTTGAAGCAAGATGCTGACGACGCCTGGTGTAGTGGCACACACCTGTAATTCTGGTACTTGGGAGTCTGAGAGAGAAGGATTGTAGGTTCGAGGACAGCCTCAGCAAGTAGTGGAACTCTCATCAATCTACTGAGACCCTGTTTCAAAATAAAAAGAAAATAGGGTAGAATGTCCCTGGGCTCAGTCTCCAGTCACACACACACACACACACACACACACACACACACACACACACACACACACACTAGGAGAGTTAGCCCAGGCATGGTAATACATACCTGTAATCCCAGTACTTGGGAGGCTGAGACAAGAGGATCACAAGTTCAAGGCTGTCTTAGGCAACTTGGTGAGACTCTGTCTCAAAAAATAAGCCAGCATGCATCCCAGTACTTGGAAGGCCAAGCAAGACAGGAGGCTTGCAGCAACTTACCAAACCTTCAGCAACTTATCAAGGCTTTCCGCAACCTAGTGAGACTCGTTTCCAAATAAGAAATAAAATGTGGTTGAGGGTGTAGCTTGGAGGTAGAATACTCCTGGGTTCAATTCCCAGTACCAAAAATAACAAAAATAAAAAATGCTGGGGGTATAACTCAGTAGTAGAGCACCTCTGGGTTCAATCCTCAGCACCATCACACACACACACACACATACACACACACACACACACACACACACACGCACACGCACACGCACACGCACACAGCATTAGAGTTAAATATTCAATTTGAATAGTGGACTTGAAAAATAATATAAATAGCTAACGACCACCTTCATTTCATATATTTGTCTGCCTGTGCTGATTCATTGCTGAGAGGTTCAGTGGTTAATGGGATGAACCAAATATTCAGAAAATCTCAAACATCAATTTGATTTTTTTTTGGCAGCACTGGGAATGGAACCCAGGGGCATTCTACCTCTGAGCTACACCCCAAGACCTATTTTTTTTTATTATTTATTTTGAAGCAGGGTCCCACTAAGTGGCGGAGGGCATGACTAAGTAGTTGAGGCTGGCTGCAAACTCAGATCCTCCTGTCCCAGCCTCCCAAATGCTGGGTTACAAGCATGAGCTACCACATCTCAATTTATTGATATTTTTAATTAAAAATTGTGTGTGTTGCTTAGGATCAAACCCACAGCCTTGTACATGGTGGGCAAGCACTCTCCCACTGAACTGTATCCACAGAATAAGTTAAAAAATATTTTTTGATGCTGGGGGTTGAACGCAGGGCCTCATACACACTAAGCATGATGACGTTTTAAATGTCAGCTGTGCCAGGCTATGGGGAACCGTTGCTCATGAGTATTTTAAAAATGCTTTTATTGGTGCACTGTAATTAAACATCATAGTAAGATTCAAAGGGAAACAAACATAGGGTGCATAGCACTTGCTGAGTTTCCTTCATACCCCCAACCCCCCCATACATGCTCATAAGACTGGTAGTGACACTTTCCTATATAAAATAACAATTTTTTTTAACTGTTTAACTGTTTCCTTCCTCAATTCTCCTTTTTTTCTGGGGGGGGGGGTTGTTCTGGGAATTGAACCCAGGGACATTGTACCTCTGAGCTACACCCTAAGCCCTATTTCATTCTTTTTTTTTTTTTTTTTTTTTTGGTAGTACTGTGGGTGGAACCCAGAGGCTTTCTACTTCCGGGCTATACTCTAAGACCCTTTTTTTTATATATATATTTTATTTGGAAACAGGGTCTCACTAAGTTGCTGAGAGCCTCACTCAGTAGCTGAGGCTGGCTTCGAACCCGTGCGATCCTCCTGTCTCAGCCTCCCAAGCGCGGGGATTACAAGCGTGCGCCACCACGCCCGGCTCATTCTTATTTTTGAAACAAGGTCTCACTAAATTGCTGAGGGCTTCGCTAAATTGCTGAGGCTGGCCTCAAATCTGCAATACTTCTGTTTCAGTCTCTCGAGTACTAGGATTTCAAGTGTGCACCACTGTACCCGGCTCTCCTTTTTTCTCTTCTTCTTTTTAATAATATTTGTTTTCTTCTGCTTAGATGCTTTGTTTTCACAGGACTTTTTCTAGCAGCCCGAGGTAGCCTCTCGCCCAGCTTTGATGCACACAAGAGTATGGGCTTCTTTTTTCTAAATCCAGCTCTAACTTGAAATATCCCGACAGGTATGGGGTGCATGCCTTTAATCCCAGTACTTGGGAGGCTGAGACAGGAGAATTGCAAGTTTGTGGCCAGCCCCAGATACTTAGGCAGGCCCTCCACAACTAAGCGAGACCCCGTTTCAAAGTGAAGAATAAAATATAGGGCCGTAGGTGTACCTCTGAGGTACAATGCCCCTGGGTTCAATCCCTGGACAAAAAAAAAAAAAAAAAAAAAAAAAAAGGAAAGAAAGAAAGAAAGAGCCCAGGAAGGTTAGGGAACTGGCCAGGCTTGTGCCACAGACTCATCCAGGGTTCAACCAACTGAACCAGGTTGGTGTGATGTCATAATCGGTCTAAACTAGATGAGCTGTCCACCTGGAGGCCAGTCCAGCAGACGTTACAGAGGACACAAAGGCCCCCTCAGGAAGCGGAGGTTGCAAGGGAGAAGGAGCAGTTGTCGGGGGGCTGTGTCTAGGGGAGGGACGGGCCAGGCTAGCCTCTGTAATCAGCTCCTGGGCTGGTGATGTACAAGCCTTGGCCCTTCCTCCCGCCCTCACCAGATGCTCACTGGCTTTTCCCCAGTTACCAGCGACACCTTCAGCTTCAGCAACTCTGATGGAAATAGCTTCACCGTTTTCTGGAAATTCTGAGCTCTACAGTGGCACAAACTGTGCGGGCCAGTGGAACCCTCTTGGCAAAATCACATGAACGCCTGGGCGCAGGTGCGTCTTTCTTCGTGGATTGTTCCTCCTGCGAGCACTTGCACGTTATTTTACTTCCCTCTGCACATCTGTTGCCTGGCCCGGCCGCCTGCCACCTGGTGCCACTATTCTTCCTCTTATATTTAACAATGCCACTGCCATTTGGTGTGGTGCATGGCCGCCAGCAGTCCTGACATCCATTCACAAGTCATGACTCCTGTAAGATTAGCACCCAGAAGGCCTATAGCAAGGAGATGGCCTAATCCTTTTATTTTGCAGAGGAAAAAAAAAAAAAGAAAATGAGGTTCAACATTCATATCCGATGTGCTCAAAGTCACCACGTGTATTAGTGGCAGAGCACAGCCAAAGTCTCTTTTATTAGTGGTACTGGGGATTGAACCCAGGAGCATCCTACCTCAAGGTAACACTCAGTCCTGTTTTATTTTTTTCAAACAGGATCTCACTAAATTCCTGGGGCTGGCCTTGATCTTCCTGTCTCAGCACCCCAAGTACTAGGACTATAGGTGTGCATCACTATTCCTGGCCATGGTTAAAGTCTTAGTGTTCTCTGGTCCCTAATCAAGTGATGCCTCCAGGGTACAGACAAAGTTGTCAATAAGAAAATAAAACAGCGGTAGATTGTGTCCATGTGTCCTCAACATTCAAGGTCTTGGGTTCAAGCCCCAGCACCATGGAAAAGAAAAAAAAGAAAACGTTGAAATAGATGTGGTACAGAGAACCACTAAAGCAATTCCTTGGTTCCTTTAACTAAATCTCCCTGCCCCCCAGGGAACCCAGGGGCATTCTATGTCCAAGATACACTCCCAGATCTATTTTTATTCTTTTATTTGTATTTATTTATTTATTTATTTATTTATTTATTTATTTGTAGTGCTGGGGATGAAATCCAGGGGCCTTCTGACTCTGGGCTACACTCCCAGATCTATTTTATATTTTATTTGGAAGCAGGGTCTCACTAAGTTGCTGAGAGCCTCACTACGCAGCTGAGGCTGGCTTCGAACCTGTGTGATCCTCCTGTCTCAGCCTCCCAAGCGCAGGGATTACAAGCGTGCACCAACACACTCAGCTTATTCTTTTATTTTTCAAACAGGGTCTTGCTAAGTTGCAAAGAACCTCACTAAGTAGCTGAGGTTGTCCTCGACCTGAAATCCTCCTGTCTCAGCCTCCCAAAGGTTGGGATTACAAGCGTGCGTCACTATGCCCGGCTTATTTCTCTTAATTAGCTGAATCTCTTAAAAATTTTACCTAATTTTTGGACCAAATTATTTTTCATTTTCCTCAGTTTTTTTGTGTTTCTGTTTTACTCTCTGATTTTCCCAACTTTTCACTGGGAAAATATCTTTTCCCAATGATCTTTTTTTTTTTTTCATAATCTCTATGAGTTCTTGTTTTCTGAATGATCTTTCTAAGAAGCATATTTCTCTCTTTCTTTCTCACACACACACTTTTGTTCAGATTATTATTATTATCATTATTATTTGTACTGGAGACTGAACCCAGGGCAGTCTACTTCCAAGCTCTACTCCCAGCTCTATTATCATTATTATTATTATTATTATTTTTTGGTAGTACTGGGGTTCCTGGAAGCCCTTCTACCTCCGGGCTACACTCCCAGACCTATTTTTTATATTTTTTTTATTTGGAAACAGGGTCTCTTAAGCCAGCGAGGCTGGCTCCGAACCAGCGCCATCCTCCTGTCTCCGCCTCCCAAGCACGGGGATTACAAGCGTGCGCCACCACGCCGGCTTCCCAGCTCTATTTTTAATTCTTATTTTGAAACAAGTTCTCACTAAGTTGCTAAGAGCCTCACTAACTTGCTGAGGCTGGCCTTAAACTTGCAATCCTTCTGTCTTAGTCTCCAAATACTAGGATTACAGGTATGTGCTACCATGTCTGAATCTGTATGGTGAAAATATTAATAATCCTTTTTTTTTTTAGCTTCTGATGTGTATGTGTCCTACTAGAGATGGAACCCAGGGGCATTCTACCTCTGAGCTACCCCTAGCCTTTTTTAAAAAAAATTTTGTTTGAAATAGTGTCTCAGTAGATTGCAGAGGGCCTCACTAGTTGCTGAAGCTTATCGAAACTGTGATCCTCCTGCCTCAGCCTCCCAAGTACTGGGATTACAAGTATACAACACCATGCCCAGCTGTGTATGTTTTAAATTACCACTATTATATTTTATTGGTTTTGCAATGTTGGGGATCAAACTCAGAACATTGTACGTGGTGGGAAAGCACTCTGCCATTGAGCTACACCCCAGCCCCAAATTATTACTATTTTTGCAGTGATCCCTGCATCTTTTTGAGTGTGTGTGTGTGTGGGGGGGGGTACTGGAGATGGAACTAAAGGGGCATTCTACCTTTGAACTACACCTTCAATACCATGTCTCAGCCTCCCAAATGCTAGGATTGCAGGCATGTGCCACCACGCCAGACTTAGTCTTTTTATTCTGAAACAGGGTTTCACTAAGTTGCTGAGGCTGGCCTTGATCCTACCATCCTTCTGTCTCAGCCTCGCAAGTACCAAGAGGCTGAGGCTTGATTCCAAGCCTGAACCCCTTGCCTGTTTGAGCTGTCATTCACATATTTTGCTGGGAGTTTGACTTTTCTCTCCCTGCACGCTCTCTGGTTTTTCCAAGTTCCCTTTCTCCCCTTGTTTGTCTTGATGGAGTGGCTGGTCTGCCCTGCTGTTCTCCTGAGCTGGCTGCTGGCCCCTGTGAGCAGCCTGGGCCCTTCCTGGACCCCTCTACCCTCTTCTCCCTTGGACAGGACGGACAGGATGGCTGTCAGTCTGTGAGCCCATCCCGAGCCTGCCCCTCAGCGCAGGCATCACCGCTTTCAAGCTTCTCAAAATTCTAACATTTTCCTTGGCAGCTGTTTTCATACACTCTTTGTTCTTGAGTGTTCATGACCCTTCCTCCCATTTGTTGTCATTTTACGGGAGGGTTAAGAGGAAGAAGGGGTAAAATTATGTGATTATATGCATATCTTTTTTTTTTTTTTTTTGGTACTGGGTGTTCTACCTCTGAGATACAGCCAGCTCCAGCCCTATTTTATTTTTATTTGGAAACAGGGTCTTGCTAGGTTGATGAGTCTCACCACTTGCTGAGGCTGTCCTTGAGTCCACGATCCGCCTGTGAGCCTCCCAATACAGGATTACAGGCTTAGGCCACCACACCAGGCTTCCCTCCCTCCTTCCCACCGTCCCTTTCTTCTTCCTACTTCCCCTCCTCTCCTTCTCTCCCACCCTGTTTCCTCCCTACTGCCTCTTTGGTCTCCCCTTTTTCTTTTCTTTCTTCCCTCCTCTCTGGCTTTTATCTTTCAGAATGCCCCCACCCCCACTTGAAGGGAAGCAGGAAGACTAATGTTCTCTGCTTTTGAAAAATTCTCTGAATATAAATAGCACCTCGGAATCTGGCTTTAATTTGAACACACCACGTTTCCACAATAAACTCAGAAATACCAACAACCCTAGATTTTTTTTTCCTTTTTTTTTTTCAACCTTAGATTCTGTATTCCATAATCTCTCCCCTCGGTGCTTTTGCTGAACAAACTTTCTTAGTGTTTCTAGGAAGGGGAGGGCTGGCTTTTCATACAGTTCTGGTCTGGCTACTTAAGTCAGTGTATGAACTTCAGGACCTTTAGTCCAGACCTTGGAGGAGACACGGCAAAGAGCGTATTTTTGACCAACGAAGGAAACCAGGTCAGGGTGGAGGCTGGGACTCAGTATTAGCTGGTGAATTGATTCAATCAACAAATATGGAATGTCTACTATTCTCCAGTATCAGCTTAGGTAGAGGGGATATAAAAATGAGTAAGACAGCCAGAGTCCAGAGGGAAGACAGACAGGTAAACAAATAGTCAATGTGACGCGCGTGCTGTGTGGTCAATGAACAGTATTTGGCACCTACTCTGTCAGACACTATAGCAGACAGCACTCATTCTTATTTTGACACTGGGGATTGAACTCAAGGACTGTGTGTGTGTGTGTGTGTGTGTGTGTGTGTGTGTGTGTGTGTGTGTGTCTGTGTGTGTGGTACTGGGGATGCAACCCAGGGGCATTCTACCTCCAAGCCCTACTTTTTATTCTTTATTTTGAAACAGGGTCTCACTGAGTTGCAAAGGGCCTCACTAAGTAGCTGAGGCTGTCTGAGAACTGTGATCCTCCGGTCTCAGACTTCCAAATGCTGGGATTACAAGCGTGCGCCACCAAACCTAGCCTTATTTTTTTATTCTTTATGTTGAAACAGGGTCTCACTAAGTTAAGGAAGACCTCACTAACAAGCCGGAGCTGGCCATGCACCTGTGATCCTCCTGTCTTATCCTCTCAAGTACTGGGATTACAAGTATGCTCCACTACACCCAGAACACCCCAACACCCCAGCCCTTTTAATTTTTTATTTTGAAATAGAGTCTTGCTAAGTTGCTGAGACTGGCCTCAACCTGCCATCTTTTTGTTTCAGCCTCGCGAGTACTAGGATTTCAGGCATGCGCCACTGAGCCTGACTCAGAGATAATTTTTTAGAAAGATGTTTGCTCCCCAGAGGCCAGTCAAGGGGATCACGTGCTTCAGCAGGGGAGAGAGAAAACACACACACACACATACACAACATTCTTAACTTTATCATTTTTAGAACTCTGATCTTTGAAACAGGAACTTGGCTTGGGTCTCCTGAGCCAACAGCACACATCTTGCTTTCCTCTTTCCTACAATCACCTGGTCCTTTGAAGCTGGAGGCTGAGGACTTTTATTCAGAAAGCATTATCCTTCTAAAGCAAGACGCCGGTAAGTGCCATAAGTGTGGGCTGTAGACTCACTGGGGCTTCCTGGGGCTGTTTTCACTTTGGTTATCCTGAGGACTAGGAAGAGAAATTCTTGAGACAGGGGATCTAAATTTACCTTGTATTAAGAAAAAGAGGTGGGCATCCAGATGTGGTAGCTCACACCTGGAATTCCAGAACTTGGGAGGCTGAGACAGGAGAATGGCAGGTTCGAGGCCAGCCTTAGCAATGTAGTGAGACCTTTAGCAACTTAGTGACACTTTGTTTTAAAGTTAAAAAAATAGGGGTGTCAGTGTAGCTCAGAGGTAGAATGCCCCTGAGTTCAATCCTCAATACTACACAAATACACAAAAAAGAAAGAGGAGGAGCGAGATAGGGGCAAGATAGAGTTAGAGATTTTGCCAAATTTTGGATGGAGTGGACCAGATATAGAACAATCCCCTAAGGAGATCTCTCCCACACCCACAGGAAGGGGAAAAAAAGCTTAAAATTCAAATTATTTTTGGTGCTTGGGAGATGGGAGGAGAGTAAGAGGGCAGTGGTGGTAAATGGGAGCTGAAGGGGGAAGGGAGAAAATGACAACAGAAGTCTCACTAGGTTCCTAAGGAACAGCTCAGAGGAGCAAAAATGCTATAAGAAATATAGTTTGACTTGAAAAATAATTTTTGTAGGTATAAAATAGATGTGAGACAGACTATAATAGAATAAAAGAATATTCACAGATTATTCTATAACATTAGTTTCTGTGCTAATAGAAAGCACCTTCTCTGTTTTTTTTTTTTTTTTTTTTTTTTGGTGCTGGGCATTGAAATCAGGGTTTATACATGCATGCTAAGTCCATGTTGTTCCACTAGGTACACCTCCTGCCCCACAACTTTATTTTTACTTTACTTATTATTTTTAAAAAATTGTATAATTTTTTATTGCAGTACCCACAATGGGACACAGGGTTTTGTGCATGCTAAGCAAATCCTTTACCAATGATCTGTACCCTTAGTTCCCCAACCTTTATTTTAAGTTTAGTTATTATGTTTAATAATTTTATTATTGTTGTTGTTATTTTAGTGCTAGGAATGGAGCCCAGGGCTTTGTGCATGCAAGACAAGTGCTCTACCCCTGAGCTACACCCCAACAATTATCAATAACTATTTTATTTGTGATTAACTTTTTGCATGTGTGGTACTGGAGACTGAACTCAGTGATAGGTCAGGTACCTCCCTTCCCCCACGGGACCCCACGGCGGGAACAGCAGGCAGAACCCCGGAAGCCAGAGTGAAGATATTACAAGACTCCAGACATTGCGAGTCAGACTCCAGATGCCGTGAGACTCTGGATGTTGTGAGAGCATCGGCATTCCCACGCTCCTAGCCCCACACCGAGACCTCCGCTATAAATATAGACATGCTTCCTCTCTGCCGTGTGACTCTGCTGACAGCGTGGCTGTGCTGCTCGGTAATCGGTCCCTTTTCCCATGGTTGGCAGATATCACCTGAAGGTGCCAGTTTTAATTAAAGAGGCCTTTAATAACTTGGTTGGTGTTTGGGGCCTTTGCGACCCTTCCAACTCAATTTCAACGTTATACCCAGGAGCATTCTACCTCCAAGCTACATTCCCAGCCCATTTGATTATTTATTTATTTTGCAGCACTGGGGACGGAACCCAGGGGCATTCTACCTCCTAGTGACACCCCTATCCCTATTTTTATTCTTTATTTTGAAACAGGGTCTCACAAAGTTGCAAAGGGCCTAAGTAGCCGAGGCTGTCCGCAAACCGCAATCTTCCTGTCTCAGCCTCCCAAATGCTGGGATTATGAATGTGCACCACCACGCCTGGCTCCATTTTACTTTCTGTGTTTGAAATAGTGTCTTTCTAGGTTGCTGAAAATCTTGCTAATCTGCTGAGGCTGGTCCCAAACTTTTGATCCGCCTGTCCCAGTCTTCCAAACTCTGGGGTTACAGGGGCATGCCAACATGTGTGGCTGATTAACATGTGTTATGTTAATGCTCAAATCCAACCTCCCTCTCCTCTCCTCCTCCACACGGGTGCGCCTCTAGTAGTCACTGCGCAGCACCCACACCTGAGAGAGAACATCTGCTACTTGTTTTTCTGTGCCTGGCTTATTTCATCTAACACATATCTTCCAGCTCCATCTATTTTGTTGCAAATGACAGGATTTCATCCTTCTTTGTGGTAGAATAATACCCCATTGTGTCTATATGCCATGTCTTCTTTATTTGTTCACCTGTTAATGGTACTGAGGCTGATTCTATACCTTAGTTATTGTGAACAGGGCCACAATAAATATGGGGGTATAGCAGAGCCTCGATTTGTGTGTGTGTGGGATTGGGATTATACCCAGGAGCATTCTACCCTCTGGGCCCCCCTTATTTTGGCAATACTGAGGATTGAACCCAGGGGCCGTCTACCTCTGAGCTACACCCCCAGCCCTATTTTTTTCTTTTTGGTGGTACTGGGGTTCCTGGAAGCCCTTCTACCTCCGGGCTACACTTCCAGATACCTATTTTTTATATTTTTATTTGGAAACAGGGTCTCTTAAGCCAACGAGGCCAGCTTCGAACCTGCGCGATCCTCCTTTCTCCGCGTCCCAAGCAGCGGGGGTTAGGGGGGATTACAAGCATGCACCACCATGCCCTGCCCCTGCCCTACTTTTAAATTTTATTTTATTTTATTTATTTATTTTGTTTGTTTGTTTTACTAGGGATTGAACCCAGGGACGTCTACCTCCAAGCTACACCCCTAGCTCCATTTTTAAATTTTCTATTTTGAAACAGGGTCTCACTAAGTTGTGGAGGGCCTCACTAAGTCGCGGAGGCTGGCTGCAAACCTGCAATTCTCTGTCTCAGCCTCCCAGGTACTGGGATTTCAGGCATGCACCACCACACCTGACTCAGCCTGCATTGTGTGTGTGTGTGTGTGTGTGTGTGTGTGTGTGTGTGTGTGTGTTTTACTGGGGATGAAACACAGGGACTTTCTACCTCCGAGCTATACCCCGAGCCCGATTTTTTATTCTTTATTTTAAAATAGGGTCTCAAGCCGGGTGTGGTGGCACACGCTTGTAATCCCAGCATTCGGGAGGCTGAGACCTGAGGATCACGGTTCGCGGACAGCCTCAGCTACTTAGTGAGGCCCTCTGCAACTCAGTGAGACCTGGTTTCAAAATAAAGAATAAAAAATAGGGCAGGAAGTGTAGCTCGGAGATCAAATGCCCCTGGATTCCACCCCCAGACTCTCAAAAAATAAAATAAAATAAAATAAATAAATAAAAAATAAAACAGGGTCTCACTAAGTTGCAGAGGGCCTCACTAAGTAGCTGAGGCTGTCTGAGAACCGCAATTCTCCTGTCTCAGCCTCCCAAATGTTGAGATTACAAGTGTGCACCACCACGCCCGGCTCTCAGCCTGCATTCTTGAGTTGACAGGATAGAAGGGTTTTGCCCACACTGTACCCAGTCTCTTTTCCTGCTTCCTATATGCCCCTTTTGTTGACCTGGTTTTCTACAAATGCCTTTCTCCTGTCATAACTGTTTTCATTTTTGTTGTTTCTGCTCTGGGTAAGAAGGATAAGAAAGGTGGGTGCTGGGGGAAGCTAACAGTGCCCAGTGGCAATGAAAGGTGGGGCTTGACAGTGCATTCTTTTTTTTTTTTTTTTTTTTTTTTTGGTGGTGGTACTGGGGTTCTGCAAGCCCTTCTACCCCCGGACTACACTCCAAACCTATTTTATACTTTTTAATTTAGAAACAGGGTCTCTTAAACCAGCGCGGCTGGCTTCAAATCTGTGCAATCCTCCTGTCTCCACCTCCCAAGCACGGGGATTACAAGCGTGCGCCACTACTCCTGGCTTGACAGTGCATTTGAAGAGCAGGGAGAGGGGGAGCCTGCGGACCCTTGGCCAAGGTTTCATTTTTTCTCACCTCTTAAAAAGAATGATGTGTATTTTATAGGCTGTCAGAAAGACTCCAACACCCAGTTAAATACAAATTGCAGACAAACAGCAAATGACTCAAAGTTTGATATCACAGCTCTATGTATTTGAGATAGTTCTTTTCTTAAATTTATTATTATTATTATTATTATTATTATTATCATTATTATTATTATTATTATTTTGTGTGGTACTTGGGGTGGAACCAAGGGGCTTTTCTACCTCCGGGCTATACTCCCAGACCTATTTTTTATACTTTATTTTGAAACAGAGTCTCACTAAGTTGCTGAGAGCTCACTGTGAGTAGCTGAGTCTGTCTTAGAACCTGTGCAATCCTCCTGTCTCAGCCTTCCAAGCGCTGGGATTACAAGCATGCGCCACCACGCCCGGCTTTTGACAGTGAGACAGTTCTTAAATCATCTTCTGGCAATGATGTCTAAATGTCGGTACCCAAAGAGCATACAGTTGTTGTTGTTTTGCATTACTGGAGATGGAACCCAGGGGCATTCTACTTCTGACCTACACCCCCAGCCCTATTTTCCATTCTCTCCTCTCTCTCTCTCTCTCTCTCTCTCTCTCTCTCTCTCTCCTCTCGGTCTCTCTCTCTCTCTCTGCAGGAACCCAGAGGCTTTCTACCTCCAGGCTATACTCCCAGACCTACTTTTATATTTTATTTGGTAACAGGGTCTCACCAAGTTGCTGAGAGCCTCACTAAGTAGCTGAGGCTGGCTTTGAACCTGTGTGATCCTCCTGTCTCAGCCTCCCAAGCGCGGGGATTACAAGCATGAGCCACCACGCCCCGCCTTTATTCTTTATTTTGAAACAGGGTTGCACTGAGTTGTAAAGGGCCTCACTAAGTAGTAGCTGAGGCTGACTGTGAACCATGATCCTCCTGTCTCAGGCTCCCAAATGCTGGGATTACATGTGTGTACCACCACACCCGGCTTTTTATTCTTTTTATTTTTCAAATTTTTTGTGGTACTGGGGGTGAAACCCAGGGGCTTTTCTACCTTTCTGCAATACTCCCAGACCTATTAATATTTTATTTGGAAACAGGGTCTCACTAAGTTGCTGAGAGCCTCACTCAGTAGCTGAGGCTGGTTTTGAACCTGTACGATCCTCCTGTCTCAGCCTCTCAAGCGTTGGGATTACAAGCATGTGCCAAGACACCCAGCTTATTCTTTATTTTTGAAACATGGTCTCACTAAGTTGCAGAGCTCCTCTCTAAGTAGCTGAGTCCTGCCATGAACCTAGCTCCTCCTGTCTCAGCCGCCCAAGTACTGGGATTACAAGCATGTGCCACCACTCCCAGCTTTATTTTTCATTTTGAAACAGGATCTTGCTAAATTGCTGACAGCCTCACTAAACCAGCTGAGGCTGGTTTTGAACCTGTAATTCTCCTGTCTCAGGTTCCCAAGTATGGAGAAAACAGGTATGCCTCACAACATCCTGCTAAAAATACATATTTTAAAATCCACCCAAAGCCGGCCGGGGTGACGCATGCTTGTAATCCCAGTGCTTGGGAGGCTGAGACAGGAGGATCACATAGGTTCGAAGCCAGCCTCAGCTACTTAGTGAGGCTCTCAGCAACTTAGTGAGACTCTGTTTCAAATAAAATATAAAAATAGGTCTGGGAGTATAGCCTGGAGGTAGAAAAGCCTCTGGGTTCTACCCCCAGTATCACAAAATAAAATCCATCCATATCCATCTCATTAAGGGAATAATTTCTAACACTTTTTTAAAATTTTTACTGTTTCATGTTTAGTGTTCGATAAAATATATATATATATATATATATATATATATATATATATATATTTAAGTTGGTATAATAGTGCATGCCTGTAATTCCAGTACTTGGGAGGCTGAGACAGGAGGATGGCAGGTTTGAGGTCAGCCTCAGCAACTTAGATCCTGTTTCAAAATAAAAAATAAAATAGGCTTGGGGAGTAGCTCAGTGGTAGATTGTCCCTGAGTTCAAACCCCAATACCAAAAAGCAAAACAAAAACTAAAGCAAAAAAACAAAACCAACATCGGGCGTGGTGGCACGCACTTGTAATCCCCACACCCCCACCCCGCTTGGGAGGCGGAGACAGGAGGATCGCGCAGGTTCGAAGCCAGCCACGCTGGTTTAAGAGACCCTGTTTCCAAGTTTAAAAAGTATAACAATGGGTCTGGGAGCGTAGCCCGGAGGTAGAAGGGTTTCCAGGAACCCCAGTACCACCAAAATAACAAAAACAAAACAAACAAACAAAAACCAACAACAACAAAACAAAAACAAAAACAAAAAACCCACAAAAAGTACATACGTATATTCATGATTGTTATTCATAATTGTAATGATGGCTTAGTCCCAATAAATATTTTAACACTAAGAGCCTTAGAGACACAGATATTTTCTTAAATTGTAAAATCAATTTAAATATGCATTTTTGTTCCAGAAAATATGATATGGCAATCAATAAAAGATTTCTAAGTATAGAAATGTCTAATATTTGAATCCATTTCTTTAGGAAAAATGGAACAAAAGTGTATTTCAAAGAGTAAAGGGAATGATTTAAGATTTTGCTTATTCTTTTTTAAAAATAAAATGATGGTATCAGGTTACTCTAGTACTTAGATTCTAATGGATCAACTAACAGAGTGACATAACTGTTTTATTTTTAAAACACCCCATGTGCAGAATACATAATTTACAAATACTGAAACCTGCCATTAAAAAATGGAGATGTTAGCCGGGTGTGGTGGCGCATGCTTATAATCCCCCCACTTGGGAGGCTGAGACAGGAGGATCGCACAGGTTTGAAGCCAGCCTCAGCTACTGAGTGAGGCTCTCAAGCAACTTAGTGAGACCCTTTTTCCAAATAAAGTATAAAATAGGTCTGGGAGCATAGCCCGGAGGTAGAAAGCCTCTGGGTTCCACCCCCAATACCACCAAAAAAAAAAAAAAAAAAAAAAAAAAAAAAAAAAAAAAAAAATGGAGATGTTAGCCAGGCATGGAGGCTTACACCTATAATCCCAGTACTTGGGAGTCTGAGATAGGAGGATCACAAGTTTGAGGACAACCTCAGCAACGTAGCAAGACCCTGTTTCAAAATAAAAAATATAAAGGGCTGGGGTGTGGCTTGGAGGTAGGAAGCCTTGGCTCCAATCCTCAGTATCCCCCCCACCAAATTAACTAAACAATATAGATATCAACTTTAAAATGTATGAAGGGACACATACAAGGGGTGCAGGAAGGGAAAAGCCTGAAGAGCACTGCTTTGTCCATTCTCTACTGGCATTCCTGCTCAGGTCATAGCACTTCTTATGTTTTCAGATCATTTACAACCATGAATAATAGAAATGGTAGGCATTAAACAAATGTATCAAAGTTAATCACCAAACAAGCATGGGATCGAGGTGGGGGGAGGGAATGGGATGGGGGCTGGATGAGGGCTGATTGGATGATGTGTGCTTGTATATCCTCTCAAGTCTTGTATTCCAATGTGATATATGATTACAATGCACCAATAAAAAAAAAAAAAAATGACAGGCATCACTGTACCTACAGCTTCAGGGGACTCCTAATCCAGGCTTCTTTGTACTTTACCAGGTCACACATCTCCTCCAATTGGGTGGTAGTGACAGGGTCAAGGTACAAGGGCTTAGAGAAACCAAAAATCAATCAGTCCCTAAACTCATGGCTGAACTATTTCAAGAATACACAGTTACTTTTCAGTGACCATGATTTGACTCATAGTGTAGTCAGTAACATAATTACTAATTTTATTAGAAGGGACCCCTCCTGCAATGGTTGTTTATCACCTCTATTTAGGGAAGCTTCAGCAGAGTCTTATGGTAACTAACTGAAACAATCTAACCAACCCTGTTCTGCTACATCCCAGCCCTATTTTAAATTATTTATTTATTTATTTATTTATTTATTTATTTATTTATTATACAGGGGATTGAACCCAGGGACATTCTACCTCTGAACTACACCCCAAACCCTATTTTTAATTCTTTATTTTGAAATAGGGTCTCAGTAAGTTGCAGAGGGCCTCATTAAGTAGCTAAGGCTGGCTTCAGTCCTTCCATCCTCCTGTCTCAGCCTCCCAAGTACTAGGATTACAATTATACACCACCATAGCCAGTTCAATTTTAAAGCAGGGTCTCACTATGTTGATGAGGGTCTCACTACTTGCTGAGGCTGTCTTTGAACCTGGGACCCTACTATCTCAGCTTTCCAAGTACTGGGATGGGATTACGGGGTGCACCACAGTGATAACCGTCAGTTCATTTTATCATTTCAAAATGTTATATAAATGAATCCTACGGTATATGACTTTTTGTTTGTTTTTCACTTGGAGCAATTCTCTGAAGATTTGTCCACGTTGTAGTGCATACCACTTGTTCCTTTCTAGAGCTGAGTAGTATTTCATGGTATGTCTGTACCACATTTTGTCAAATTATCCTCCAGTTGAAGGATGTCTGGGCTGTTTCTAGTTTAGGGCTCTTATGAATAAAGCTGCTATCAACAGCCATGTTTAGGTTTTTGTGTGACTGTAAGCTTTCATTTCTGGGATAATGCCAAGAGAATGCAATTTCTGGATAGTCACATGTTTAATTTTAAGGTACTGCCAAGCTGTTTTCCAGAGCGACTGTACCATTTTGTACCCACCAGCAGCATACCACCATGCAGCTCCTCTGCTTCCTCACTGGCATATGGTATTGTCACTATTTTATTTTTGTTTTCGCCATCCTGCTAAATGTGATGTCTTATTGTGGTACAACATTTTAAATTTATGAAATTTTCCTTTTCATGAACTTTTAACTTGTAGTATCTTTCCTTTGAACATCATTTAAAGCATTTTTATTAAAAATAATACACAAACTTGGCGTGGTAGCACATGCCTATAATCTCAGTACTTAAAAAACTGAGATCAGAAAATTGCAGGTTTGAGGCCAGCCTCAGCAACATAGGGGGATCCTGTTTCAAAATATAGAAATAAAATAGGGCTTGGTGTGTAGCTCAGAGGTAGAATCCTTTCTGGGTTTAATCCCTGGCATGAGAGAGAGAGAGAGAGAGAGAGAGAGAGAGAGAGAGAGAGACAGACAGACAGACAGACAGACAGACAGACAGACAGACATGCACACGACACAATATTTAAAACATATAGAAGAGCCGGGCATGGTGGCGCATGCTTGTAATCCCCGTGCTTGGGAGGCGAAGACAGGAGGATCGCGCAGGTTTGAAGCCAGCCGCTCTGGCTTAAGAGACCCAGTTTCTAAATAAAAAATATAAAAATAGGTCTGGGAGTATAATCCAGAGGTAGAAGGGCTCCCAGGAACCCCAGTACCACAATAAACAAACAAACAAACAATATAAAAGAGCATAATGAATTGCGGTTCCCCACGGGGGGAGCCCCAAAGGGCTCCGAGCTCTCGCTGACCAGCAGTGAGAGCTGTCCGAAAGGCAACCGCACAACGTGGTGGGTGAGAAACTTCTCCTGAGTACCTGTGGAAGCAAATTGGTTAGTAGGGAAGGGATGACTCCAGACACAGGATGAGGATCTGAAGCAAGCTTTATTGTTGGGGCAAGCCTTTTATGCAGTGAGAGGCTGGGGGAAGGGGAGAAGGGCTAAGGAGGAGGAGTGGAGCCAGGGCGACCAATCAGGAGTTGCCAATACAGCCTCTTGCACACAGCCCCGAGGGGGAAGTGGCGGGAAGCCGCAAGGCACGGATGTCACGTACACAGTTTGCTGGAATGTTAGAACAGTCAGATATCTGCGCACACAATGTTACATCTGGTGAATGTTAAACCTTCAATAAACCTTTGCAGTATGAAAGTCTTATTGTTTGCTCTAACTTTTCTCATGGCCATGAGCTACATTGATCAGAGCGAGGGCAGGAAGAGAACTGTTAGTCCCTAACTTATTTTTAACTGCTCACATTCTGTTGGCCTTGCCTCAGTGATAACTGCTCTCTGTTCTTCTTTTAAAGCAAGTTGCGGTCAACCAGAGTACAGCTGCAGCCTGGGGGAAGCTTAGGGTGGTTTTTAGGGACATTGCTTCTCGGCTCCCCACATCTCCCCCTTCTGTATTTACTGACGGCGAGACGGCGAGGAGTTGTTGGAGGTGCCCCTCAGGGGTAGTGCTCAGCAGTTGCAGCGGCGTTTGAAATCACGCCAAGCTTTCGCCATTCGCGAGCTGCAGGATGGAGATTTTTTCTCCAGTCGTTCAAACTGCTCGAAGGCAAGCGATGGTGTAGGGGGAGAGTCTTCGGCAGCTTCCTTTGCTGTGTCTGGTTCTGGGTAGGGGGCATCTTCTGTGGCCCCTAGCTGCTGATACATGACGGTTGGATGCTTCTTTGTGGCTTCGTCGATTTGGCCTTTGACAAAGCTGGTGAGGCGGCGAAAGGCCCAGGGGCCAAAGGAAATGAGCAGCATAAAGCCAATGAAGGGTCCCAGAAAAGCTGGGAGCAGTGTAGATAACCACGGAGTGGTGGAAAACCAGTTCTTGTACCAGCCCTCGCTCTGATCAATCTCTCTACGTCTTTCCTCAAGACTTTGTTCTATTCTTTTTATGCTATCTCGAACCAGACCTGTTTCGTCTTTGAATACACAACATTCCTCTTTCAATGCGGCGCATACCCCCCCTTCCTTCAAAAATGCCAGATTGAGACCGCGACGATTTTGGAGGACCATTTCTGCTAGAGAATTAACAGTGTTAGTTAGGTGTTTAAGTCCTTGTTTGAGCTCCGCAAGATCCTCATCAACCTTTCTGCGCAGGACCTCAAGGTGGCGGAACTGCCCTTGAGTTTCTACCAGGGAGGCAATGCCCGTGCCGGCGCCGGTAGCTCCAACTGCGAGGAGGAGGCCCACCGTGATGGCCGTGAGTGGTTCCCGTTTGATACGAGAGTAGCCCGGGCCGGTCATGCGGGCGACGAGGAGGTCCTCAGTGTGATGGACGGAGAGGCGTGGCAGCAGGAGAATAAGAACACAATAGTCGTTAGAGGCATAGAAATCATTAATAACAATATGTGGGGAAAGACCCGAGGCACAGGCAAAATAGGTCCCATTAGGTGCAACAAGGTAATTCTCGCGATCGGCAGGCGAGGGGTAAACGAGCATGGAAGCGTTACAGGTGGATGACATCTCGCGAGGCATTCTAGTACCATTGGGATGGAGGCAGAGGCCAGAGCCGATGATCTGACCAACAGTGATGGCATGAGCGTTGTGAACATCCCAGGGGAGGGAAGCAGGATCTGTACAGGAAACAGGGTCACCATGGACTGCGATACCTTCATAAAAGGGAGGGGCAGGGGAAAAGCAGATCCAACATTGCTTATAGGCGGGATCGGGGATAGCCATGGCAGAGGCATTCATAATATCAAGCAAACGGGCGGTATCGGAGGGGGCTCCTGGAGGAAGAGTTAGTTGATATGGCACAGGGGTGAGAAAGGAAAAGGGAGGGGGAGAATCACTGGAAGAGGAAAGAGAAGGAGCAGGGGAAGGGGTAATGGGGGCAACGAGGGGTGGAGGGGTGAGGGGAACAGATGGAGGAATTAAGGCTTTATTAGGTCCTAGACCATAGGGCGTTAAACTATAGGGGGGGGTTTTTCAGGAGTCGGATAGAAAATGAGAGTCCTTGATCATAAAGGGATTTATACAATCGTAGGCCCCAATGCACAGGTCGAGACCAGTCATGGGCTTTACCAGCAGTTGTAAAGGTTATAACAAGGGGATTACACCAGGAGGAGGGGTTAAGAGTGCAGAGACAATCAGAGGGTGCGGGAGTAGCATAACAGCGTTGGGGGCCACGGACGGAACGTCCCCTGCGTATGGTAATGAAATCCCACTTGGAAGAGGGCTTCCAATAGGTATCGCCGGTGGTTTCGCATCCCCATGCGGCACAATAATAATCAGACAATAGGCCACAATTGGCGGCAGACTCACGAGGGCGGTGATTACCGGGGCAAAGATAAATGGGGGCGGCAGCTAGTTGATCGCGTTGTTTCGGGCGGTCACAGCGAAATTGGGAACCCTGACAGGCCTGTTTACTGGAGTAATCATTAACGGGGCCGGCGCGAGGAAGAAAAGAATTTTCAGTGCCCCAGCAGTATGAAGCGCCGAGGGCTAGCGCACAGAGGTCAACATATAGGGTAGGAAAGGGGGTTTTATTGGAAAGAAGGCTAGTACTGTTGGCAATGTCACCGGCTTCGTTCACAATAAGCCAGGTATAATTATAAAGGGCATAGGGGGAAGACTGCCGGGCGTAGTGCACATCAGGAGTTCGGAGAAGGAGCAAAGACAGGAGCCTCAGGGTCCAAGTTGGAGGCCTCATTTTGCGCAGGAGCTGTGGAGAGAACAGAAGGAGAGGCCTCAGGGGCCGGTTCCCTGGGAGGGTTGAACGGCTTAACAAGTCTTTCAGGAAGCCAACGGGTTTCTTCAGTGTCAGGGTTGTGAACGCAGGCATAACCTTTGCCCCAGATCAGCACAGGGTGGGGGCCAAGCCATGCTCCTGTGCGAACATCTTTCCACAGAACGGTGGAGAAAGAGGAGGCTGAGGCCGGATGCCACAGCCTGTCAGCCGCTGACTTCCCTTCTGTGTCAAGAGAGAGGAAGTTGAGCACAAAAAGTGCATGGTTAAGCAGTAACCGCCTGGTTAAGAATTTTTTTATCCCGACATTTAAGAAGAACAAGGCCCATTTGGTCCATGAGGTCTCTCCCCCACAGATTAATAGGAAGATCGGGGATAATGTATGGGCGAACGAGGCCGGTATCACCATCCTCGTCCTGCCATACAAGGCGGTGGGCACTGAGGTGGACCTGCTTGGCTGTGCCCGCAACGCCGGAGATAGGAGAGGGGGAAGGAGTAGTAGGCCAATCCGGGGGCCAGTCGAGCGGTGAAAAACAAGTGGTGTCAGCACCTGTGTCCAGGAGGCCATGGAAAAGGCGTCCTTGGATGGTCAAGGAAAGAATGGCAGATGGGCGTTCTTCACAGATAGTTTTAATCCAATAAACATCAGAGGAACCAGGCCTGGTAGGACCTCGAGAATGAGGAAGGGCGGGAAGCGCAACGGCCAGGGGTAGAGGCAGGGCCTGGGCTATGCGAGTGCCAGGAGAGATTTGAATAGGATGATAGGGGGCGACCGCATTGAGGAAGATTTCACCAGAATAATCACCGTCCACGACAGAGGGCTGGATAATAAGCCCAGCAATAGTGGAGGAGGCGCGGCCAATAATCATGAAAAAATAACCAGGGGGAGGAGGACCATAGATACCAGTGGGGATGGAGTAAATACCGCCCTGGGGAGTTAATAGGTGGGGGGAGGAGGCACACAAGTCAAGTCCTGCTGAGCCGGGGGTGGCCCGGAGGAGGGAGGCGGTTGAGGGGCGAAGGCCTGGGATGGGGCCTGCTGAAGGTAGGCCTGATGCTTGGCCGGAGTCCCAGTCTGAGCCCCCGAGGCTGGGACAAAGTTGATGTGACGAGGCTTGGAGCGCGGGGCTTGGGGGCAGCCCCTGGAGGAGTTTCCCTGAGGATGGGTTGTGTGTGGCTGTTGAAGGCGGGGGTTCGGGCCGAGGTAGTTACCTTCAACGTCAGTGGTGGATCGGCAGGAGGCCTGCCAATGGCGGCTGCGGCGGCAGCGGGGGCACAAGGAGGGCCTAGGAGTGGTGGAACTCGTGAGAAGGGTAGGAGCATGGCGCTCAGGGCAGCGGCCTGCAAAGTGGCCAGGCTTGCCGCAAGAATAACAGGTTCGGCCAGAAGATTGGCCTTGAAAGGCGACAAGGGCGCCCGCAACCTGAGTAGCAAAGGAGTGAGCGCTTTTACAAAGAGAGATCATCTCTTCCAGTGTGCGAGAGGGCTTAGGTCCCTTAAGGATCTGTTGACACGCAGGATTGGCATTTTCAAAAGCCAACTGTTTAATGAAGGGATTAGAGGTATCAGTGATGCCCGTGGTGCGATCAAAGGCCTCCAAGAGGCGGGAAATGAAAGCATGATAGGGTTCATCATCAGCCTGCAAGATCTTAGCAAGAGGGAGTTGGGGATTGCTGGAAGGAAGCGCCTTCCAGGCACGAAGAGCAGCCTGAGAAGTGAGATTGAGTAGGTGATAAGAAATGCGGCGCTGGGCCTGGAGAGTATCATAAGGTTCCTGTCCGGAAATCTGAAGGAATTCATCCTTGTTTCCGCGGGCGAGTTCCTTACAGTTAGTAATGAACTCTGCCTCCCAAAGAACGATTTGGTCAGTCTTGAGGCAGCGGCGGACAGTAAGGCGCCATTCGAGGGGGAAGAGGTTCCCGCCAAAGGACAAAGTCTCGAGGCAGGAAAGGGTGTAAGGGGCCTGTGGGCCGTATTCAAGGACCGCCTTGCGGACCTCCTTAAGGGAGGCTTGATCCAACTCCCGGTAGGAGACGGCCTCACGGAGGAGGCTGCCGGGAGCTCGGCGAGGGCCGAAGGGGCCATCAACGACCTCCTCCTCCGAATCGGAAGCAGGCTCGGGTTCCGGGGCCGGAGGGGCCGCAGGGGCTGCAGGGGGCTGTGGCGGGAGCGGAGGCGGTGGCGGAACAGGGTCACCGGAGGAGGAAGGCTGAAGAGGGGCGGCGCCGCCGGAGGCAACAGCGCCCCGGGAACGGGTGATCATAGGGTGGGAAGAGGAGGACGGAGCGGGAGAGCGGGTGGAGGCGGGAGGAGGCGAGGGGGGGGGTGCAAGAATGGCAGGGAAGGCTTGCAGCGGCGAGGAAGGGCGGGGCAGGGAGAGAAGGCGTTCAAGAGAGGAGCATAACTTTGTAAGGGTGGTTTCAAGGGAGGAGGAGACGACGGCTGGGGCGGGAGCGGGGGACCCGACAGGGGGCTGAAGCCGAGAGTCATAGGCAGCAGCTGCCTCCTCCAGGGTAGCCTCGTCCTGAGGCGAAAGAGTATCAGGCGAGGGAGGGCGACTGAGAGCAACAAAAGAGGAGGCAGTAGATACCGCGGGGGCCGTGGGGAAGGAGGGGACGTAGGGCGGGGGCTGAGAAGCAGAAGATTCAAGGGGGGGGAGAGGGGAGACGGGGGTATGAGAGCGGGAGGCCGAAGCGAGGACAGCCTCCGCGGCAGCAAGGATATCGGCACAGGCAGAGGAGACAGGAGCGGCAGTGATGATGCCATCAAGAAGTTGCCAGTATTTAAGGAGACAGTCTTTGAAGGCGGGGTCATTGAGCTTGTCTCCGTAGGCGGAGAGATCATTGCCAATGGTGAGCCAGGTAGAGCGGGCGATTTTAGGGGCAGTAAAAACAAACCAAGGAGAGGCTTTATGAACAGTAAGAAGAAATTGACAGAGATCAGCCTTGGAGACATGAATCTTGCGAGAGAGGAGTTCATCCTGAAGGGACCGGAGGAAGCGGGCTTCCGTGGTAAGGGCGGAGCCCATTGTGGCCAAAAGGCGAAAAGGGGCCTAAGGGCGAACAAAGTGGCCAACCGGCGAACAAAAGCGTCCGAAAATGGACAGGGCGGGCCCAGAGGCGTAGACCGACGAGTAGCGACAGGAGTCGCGAAGAGGGTGCGCACGGGGAAGGGGCACGCGAAAGGGCTTACCGTGGCGTGCTGGCCTTCGACAAAACGGTCGTGGTCGGTCGATAAGGAGAAGGATGACAACCACGTTGGGCGCCAGATGCGGTTCCCCACGGGGGGAGCCCCAAAGGGCTCCGAGCTCTCGCTGACCAGCAGTGAGAGCTGTCCGAAAGGCAACCGCACAACGTGGTGGGTGAGAAACTTCTCCTGAGTACCTGTGGAAGCAAATTGGTTAGTAGGGAAGGGATGACTCCAGACACAGGATGAGGATCTGAAGCAAGCTTTATTGTTGGGGCAAGCCTTTTATGCAGTGAGAGGCTGGGGGAAGGGGAGAAGGGCTAAGGAGGAGGAGTGGAGCCAGGGCGACCAATCAGGAGTTGCCAATACAGCCTCTTGCACACAGCCCCGAGGGGGAAGTGGCGGGAAGCCGCAAGGCACGGATGTCACGTACACAGTTTGCTGGAATGTTAGAACAGTCAGATATCTGCGCACACAATGTTACATCTGGTGAATGTTAAACCTTCAATAAACCTTTGCAGTATGAAAGTCTTATTGTTTGCTCTAACTTTTCTCATGGCCATGAGCTACATTGATCAGAGCGAGGGCAGGAAGAGAACTGTTAGTCCCTAACTTATTTTTAACTGCTCACATTCTGTTGGCCTTGCCTCAGTGATAACTGCTCTCTGTTCTTCTTTTAAAGCAAGTTGCGGTCAACCAGAGTACAGCTGCAGCCTGGGGGAAGCTTAGGGTGGTTTTTAGGGACATTGCTTCTCGGCTCCCCACAATGAATCATGAAGTTTAAGAGCATAATGAATCATGAAGCCTGCTCTTGTAACCTCAGGGTAATCTCCACAGAGGCCACCACTCCTACCAGTAAAACCATGAGGAACTTTCCCAGAAAACAGGCATTGATCACACGTAATAGCTCCTTCCTAGTCCAAGGGCACTCGCAGGACTGTGAAGACCCCTGAGCACATGTAATCTCCTGAGATGCTGGTAGCTGTTCTCTCCTCCGACCTGCTGTCAGCTATTCTATGCACAGAAGTGGGAACAAACTGAACAAAGCCATTTGCTTTTTTCATCTCCAGTGGCTTCCCCATTCTCCTCCTATTTCCAATCTGCTGAGGGCTGAGAAACCATATAACTGGGCCTTTGAAATTAAATAGTCAATGAGAATCAATAAGCACTTTGGCTAGCTACGCAGAGGCCCTTTTTCATCTTCTCAGTTTGTAGTTCTGTTCCAGAGACTAGAGTTGCCAGAAGGGAAGCTGTGGTCCTGTATGTTCCTTTCCCAAAAGCCAGGACTGATAGATTTAGAGGATAGAGGGTGCTTCTGACTATTTATCCAATTAGAACACCCATAGGACCATGAGGTTTTAAGTGTAGTGATAAAGTTAGTTGGTTATTGCTTAATTGCTAAATGAAGGAGCTAAGCAGAACTTGGTTGATTTTGCCAGCCAAGTACTGCATTTAATTTTTTTTTTTTTTTTTTTTTGTGGTCCTGGGGTTCCTGGAAGCCCTTCTCCTTCCGGGCTACACTCCCAGACCTATTTTTATATTTTTATTTGGAGACAGGCTCTCTTAAGCCAGCGAGCGCGGCTGGCTTCGAACCTGCGTGATCTTCCTGTCTCTGCCTCCCAAGCGCGGGGATTACAATCATGCGCCACCACGCCCGGCTTGCATTTAATTTTAATATAGTTTGATAGGCATGTGGCATCATTAGACACATCATGATGAAATTTGAAAGAAGATTCCTAGGCAAACTATGTGTCTCTAATGACTCACTTGAGTAGGACTCAGAGTTCAAGCTGCAGATCAGGTTTGCGTATCAGTTCTTGTGGTAGGAGTTTTAATGTGAATGGAAACAGAATTGGCTTAAAAAAAGTGTAGTACTGGGGATGGAACTCTGGGGCTTCATGCATGCTAGACGCTCTACCACTGAGCTACACCCCCAGCCACCACAAGCCCATTGTGGTGGCTCATACCTGCAATCACAGTATTTCGGAGGCTGAAACAGGAAGATCACAGGTTTGAAGGCAGCTTGAATAACTTACAACACCAGCAACTTAGCGAGACCCTTTTCAAAATATTGTACCTCTGAGCTATATTCACAGACCTATTTTATTTGTTATTTTTGAAATAGCTAATTTATTAGGTGTTGGTCTTGCTCCTGTGATTATCCTGTCTCAGCCTCCCTATGATCACAGATGTTCACTACCAAGCCTACCTAAAAACGATTTATTTTTAAAACTCCTGCAGGGTGTGGTGGTGCACGCTTGTAATCCCAGCATTCAGGAGGCTGAGACAGGAGGGTCGCGGTTTGTGGACAGCCTCAGCTACTTAGAGAGGCCCTATGCAACTCAGTGAGACCCTGTTTCAAAATAAAGAATAAAAATAGAGCTGGGGGTGTAGCTCGGAGGTAGAATGCCCCTGAGTTCCATCCCCAGTACCACAACCCCCCAAAAAAACAAAAACAAAACAACAACTCTCATTTCCCCCTGAATCATAAAAGTATTCATGCTTACTAAAGAAAACTTGGAAGCTGGATGTGACAATACATGTGTGTAATCCCAGTACTTGAGCGGCTGAGACGGGTGGATCGCAAGTTCACAGCCAGCCTTAGCTTAGTAAGGCCCTCTACAACTTAGGGAGACCCTGTTTCAAAATAAAAATAAAAAATAGGGCTGGGAATGTAGCTAAGAGGTAAAATAGAGCTGGGTTCAATCTCCAGTACCATATACACAAAAAATGCCCATTAAACCCACCACTCAGCATTTTTGGGTTATATCCTTACAAAATTGAGTATTAATTATTAAGCACACACATACACATAAATTTATTATCTCTGAGGAGAAGGGTATACTGCTTCTCACTGTTCTTTTGTACCTTTTCACCTTAGTACTGTATGCATATGTCTTGGTCCATTCTCTGTTGCTATAAGTAAATACTACAGACTGAATTTTTTTTTTTTTTAGGGTCTGGGGATGGAACCCAATGGCATTCGACCTTCAAGCTACAACCCCTGCCCTATATTTTGTTCTTTATTTTGAAACAGGATCTCACTAAATTGTGGAGGGCCTCATTAAGCAGCTGAGGCTGTCTGTGAACCGAGATCCTTCGGTCTCAGCCTCCCGAATGCTGGGATTACAAGCGTGCGCCACCACGCCTGGCTCAGACTGAAAATTTATGAAGAATAAAGGTTTATTAAGCTCATAGTTCTGGAGACTGAGAGATCCTTATTGAGAGGCTGTATCTGGCAAAGGCCTTCTTGCTGTGAATCCTAAGGCAGTGCAGGGCATCACGTGGCAAGAGAGATATACAAGTCTTGTATAACAGGCTACTCTCATGATAGCCCATGAATCCATTAATCTACAAATGAGACTCAGCCCTCATGACCCAGTCACCTCTTTTTTGTTGTTGTTGTAGTACTGGGGAGGGAACTCAGAAGTATTCTACCTCTGAGCTACACCCCCAGCTCTATTTTTTTTTTTTTTGAAACGGCCTCACTAAGTTGCTGAGGCTGACTGTGAACCTGCCATCCTCCTTTCTCAACCTCCCAAGTACTGGGATTACAGGTGTGTGCTACTGTGCTTGGCTCCCAGTCGCCTCTTTAAGGCTGCCCCTGCTCTCACCTTTTAGTATTTCCCAGGAGAGATTCGATTTCAATGTGAGTTTTGGTGTGGCTGTATAGGAGCACACATTCCTTACTAACAAAGTAACAGAAAGACATAAGTCCATAGGTCTAAATATTCTCATTGCTTTTCTTTGTTTTCCATGTTTGGTAGTAGTCAGCCTGTGTTGAGAATCACTGGTGTAAAACTTAACGCAATCCACTGAGCACCATATACATCTCCTGGAATAAGCTGCATAGAGTTTATTCCTGCTAATGCTGTTGACTGTATTCACCACAATAGTAGTAAATACTATTAGTAGTAGTCACCACTAATAATAGCCCCCTGGTGGGCTCAGTGCTGAGAAAATGAACCATGTAATCAGTATGAGCAAAAATAAAGTCAAATAGAGTGCTAAAACATGGGCGTGGATAGAGAAATCTAAGGTGCTTGTTCGCTTACTCTGAACCAGGAAGCCATTTCTTCCCATGGAAACACAGGGAATCTTGGGGAGCGAGGCACTTGCTGTAGGAACACAGCACCTTCAGCACTAATCAACAGACGTGGCGTGCTTAGCCACACACTGCAGCCAAGAAGTTGCGTAGCCGGTATCGAGGTTCGTGCCAGTGTCAGGGTTAGCAGTTGTCTCACATTCTCACTGCCATCATCCAAAGTGACTGACCACACAACTTAGTGGAAGGAAGATTTATTTTCTCAGTTTTTTGAGATTTGGAGATTCAGTTCATGTGAGGTCGGGTCTGTGGAGCCCAGGGCAAGGTATCAGGAAGTGGAGAGAGGGAAAGGACTAGAGAGAGAGACAGAAAGAGAGAGATCAAGGGGAGGAGGGAATCTTATATAGTCTCCATGGCCACTGCCCCTGAACCCCTCCTTAGTAACCAAGCTCCACTTCTAACATTGCCATCTCATTTCTGTGAGGGCAAGGTGGGGGCATTCTAAATCCAGACCACCACAGCAGTGTAGTAATGTTTCCCAACTTCATTGCTAGGAAGAAATTTTGGCCTATCTGTGTATGTGTGTGTATATATATTTATCTCCTGTTTATATTTGCACTAGACTTTAAATATACACTTCTGCGTGCTCACAAAAGTTTTATCTTTCTTGATCTTACTTTATTCCTGTCCCGTACTGCTGTTTCCCTTACCCTATAAACAGAAATTTCCCAAGTTGTTTCTACTTCTCATACTTCCCTACTCCCGAGGTTCTCTGGCTTTGGCAGGGATCACTGAACAGTGAGTCACAGCTATGTGATTCTGAGATGGTCTTCCTCTCCTTAAAAATCTAAATTTTTGGACCGAGAAAAGCGGGGCTTAAAAGTCCCGCTAACAACCAATCTCCATTACCACAAAAAGAGCGCCTTTCATAGCCAGAAAACACCATCACCAGAAAAACAAAAAAAACCACCAGGCTCCAGAGAGAAAGCGGACTGAGAACAGAGCTCAGGGCCACAGAGGAGACACACGAGCCCGAGGACGCGGCAGCAGCGCCATACTGCCGGCGGCAGCGGCGAACTCAACGGACGGCTACAGCAAGCCAGGTGAGCCGCTGCGGAACAGCCAGGCGGGATCTTTCGGCGCAGACAGCATTTAAAGCTCCCAGTGGCTGAGCTCAGCACACGCTTCAGGGATTAATCAAAACCAGAGAAGAAAAAATACGCCAGCCTCATGGCCGAGGGCGTGGCAGAGGCGCCATATTGCCACCGGCGGCGGCAGCAGCAGTGAATTCACCGAGTCCAGTACAGCTACATCTGCGTACTCAAGAACAGTGAGTCAAATTGCGGGCCACAGAGGAGAAATCGCAGTATTGGGCCTCCTGGGACTTGACCCAGTGAGGGAGTGGTGGTGGCAGAGATATCACACCATAGGAGAACGTGCAACCTGGCACCCCCCATAGTTTAAAGCAGCCTCTATCGACTCCCTGGGTCGGAGACTCTGTGATAAAACCCAGTAAAGGAGTAGTAGGGTCTGAGATAATACAGACTCGAGATCCAGAGCACCTTAAGTGAAGCCATAGTGACCCAAGGGAAGAACCCAGAGAAGGCACAAACCTCCGAAATCATGGGAAAGAGGAATAACACTGGAGTAATGAATGTGCACAACCCCACAACATCAGAACCTGATAAAACAGAAAATCAGAGATTTCTAGAAGATCAAATCAGGAAAATAACTGTAGAAATAATAGAGGTGCTTCAAAAAGAACTCAGAGAGAGCCAAAAAGAGATAAAGGATGCAATTAATGAAGTAAAGGCCTCAATTCAAAGCACAAACAACCGATTAGACCACATGGGGAACAGAATCTCGCTCTTAGAAGATGAGCAATCCAAAAATGAATGCATAGTTTCTAATCTAGAAAAAAATATCCGACAGCAGGAATCTGACATTGAAGAAATATGGGCCCATCTTAAGAGAGCTAACCTAAGAATAATTGGAATAGAGGAGGGAAAAGAAAGTGATACCAAAGGGATCAACAATCTCTTCAAGGAAGTAATAGCAGAAAATTTTCCAAATATAGAGCAAGAGGTTGATACACAGATCCAGGAAACTTATAGAACTCCCTTTAGACAGGATCCGAGAAGAGGATCCCCACGCCATATAATTGTCAAAATGACCAATGTGGAAGCCAAGCAGAGAATCTTAAAGGCAACAAAAACAAAGGGCCAACTGACATTCAGAGGCAAACCGATTAGAATCACTCCAGACTTCCCAAACCAAGTCATGAGAGCCAGAAGGGCTTGGAGTAACATATTCCAAACTCTGAAAGAAAACAACTTCCAGCCAAAAATTTCCTATCCAGCAAAACTTTCTATCAAATTAGATGGAGAAATAAGAAGCTTCCATGACAAACAGAAACTGAAGGAATTTATGTCTTCAAAACCAGCGCTAGAGAAAATACTCAAAGAGATTAACTACAAAGAAGAAATAGGTAACACTCACCAGAACCAGAGAAACAAGAGTTTCCATCCAACAGACAACTAAGATTGGTTATCTGTGGAGATTCATTATTTATGTTAGTCTTTTACCTATCTCTAAGTTGTATTGTTTGCCTTTATTGTTGTTAATTTTTAGGATTTCTAGTTGGAATATTAATATACCTTCAGATATAGCAATTGGAAATATTTTATCCAATTCTATTAGTAACTTTTAACTCTGTTTACATTGTCTTTGGATATACAATATTTTCTTTTATTTTTTAGGGAGTTTGTATATTCTTCTGTTGCCTGTGCCATTGAAATCATATCCAAGAAATCGCTGCCAATTTCAATGTTGTGAGGTTTTATGACCCAGATTTTCTCCTAAAAGTTTATAGTCTTAAGATTTATATTTAGGTCTTTTATCTATTTTGAGTTAATACCTGTATATGGGATTAGGTAAAGGTCCAATTTTATTCTTTTCCATGTAATTATTATTTTTCAACAATATTTAGTTAAAAGATTATTATTTCCACCACCAAATGTCCGTGGAAACCTTGTCAAAAATAACTTGACAATATAGGGAAGAATTTAGCTCTAGGCTTGTATTTAACTCCAATGGTCTATATATCTGCCTTTAGAACAGTACCACACTGTTTCAATTATTGTAGCTTTATATGGTATGAAATCAGAAAATATATATCTGCTAGCTTTGTTCTTTTTCAAGATCGTTTTGGGTATCTAGAATTCATATTCCATATTAGGATAGATTTTTTTCTGAAAAATAAATATATAAATATATGATAGCTTCACCTAAAAAAAACAGAAAAAAATATGCTCTAGTAAGAAAGAAAGCAAAAAGAAATATTGAAATGCTATCTTTAAATCATCAAACGCTTGGTATCAGACAAATGAAACTGTTATGTGAGATTATCATTTTTAATTTTGGATAAATTGCTATAATACTAGATGTCAACCACTAAGCCAAGCATGGGAAGGAGGGATGGGGAGAGAATGGGGTGGGGATAGGGTGGGGGCTGACTGGGAGATGTGTGCATGTATGTCTACAAAAGTTTGTATCCCACTATGATGTATGAATACAGTGCACCAATAAAATAAAATTAAAAAATAAAAAAAAAAAAAAAAAAAAAAATCTAAATTTTTGTAGAACTCTCCTGGGTTCAATCTCCAATATTACAGTAAATAAATTAAATAAATAAATAAATAAATAAATAAATAAATAAATAAACTTCCATAAAAAATCTAAATTCTTCCATCTGTACATGAGGTTAATAATCTATTACTCTGCCAGGCATGGTGGCACATGCTAATTCCATTACTTGGGAGACTGAAACAGAAGGATCCAGGTTCGCAACCAGCTTCAGCTACTTAGCGAGACCCTGTTTCAAAAGAAAGAATAAAATCAGGCTGGGGATGTAGCTCAGAGGTAATATGTCCCTGGGTTCAATCTTCAGCAACACATACACACACACACACACACACACACACACACACACACACACATCTATTATTCTTTAAGAGTATAAAAAAGAACATCTCTTTATAGTGAAATGTAAAGATTTTAATCTAAGGCATAATATTGATTTTTATTTTACATTTATTTATTTATTTATTTATTTATTTATTTATTTATTTATTTATTTATTTATTGTGGTACTGGGGTTCCTGGAAGCCCTTCTACCTCCAGGCTACACTCCCAGACCTATTTTTTATTTTTGGAAACAGGGTCTCTTAAGCCAGCGTGGCTGGCTTCGACCTGTGTGATCCTCCTGGCTCCGCCTCCCAAGCTCGGGGATTACCCGGCTATTTGGCTTTTTATTACTTACTATTTATTTGTAGTACTAGAGATAGAACCCAAGGCAGAATGCATTCTGGGCAAGTGCTCTATTACTAAGTACCCCAGCCTGCTTGCTAAATTAAAAAAAAATCAGTACCCCAGTCCCCAGTAGTGATTGTTTAGAATCTGGTACTTTTATTTTATTTGGTTCAATCCCTTTGGGATTCTACTTCTGACAGCTGAGGCTGTCCAGGAACCATGATTCTCCTGTCACAGCATCTCAAATGCTGGGATTACAAGTGTGCGCCACCACGACCGGCTCTTTAGTTTTTAAACAGAGTCTCACTAAGTTGTGGAGGGCTTCACTAAGTACTAAGGCTGGCCGTGAACCTGTGATCCTCCTGTCTCAGCTTCTTAAGTACTGGGATTACAAACTTGCACCATCACGCCCAGCTCAGCTAGGTAGCTTTTTAAAATGTAAAACATGTAAGCGGCTCACAGCCTGCCTCAGCTATTTAGGGAGGCTCTTGGCAACTCAGTGAGAACCTGGTTCAAAATAAAGAAAAAAATGTAAAACATATAGTATTTTCCATATAGATAACTATATCTCTTATTTTCTTTTTAGTACTGGGGATTGAACCCAGTGATATTCTACCTCTGAGATGTGCCTCCAGTCCTATTTTAATTTTGTTTTTTGTCTGTGACTTTTACTTTATTTTATTTTATTTTTGTTCTTTTTGTGGCACTGGGAATGGAACTCAGGGGCATTCTACCTCTGAATTACACCCCTAACCATATTTTGTTTATTTTTTTTATTTTGAAACAGGGTCTCACTGGGTTAGTGAGAGTCTCACTACTTGCTGAGGCTGTCCTCAAACCTGTGATCCTCCTATCTCAGCTTCCCAAGTACTGGGATTACAAGCCTAAGATACCACGTCTAGCTATGTTATTTTTTATTTTGAAGTAGGGTTTTGCTAAATCGCTGAGGCTGGCCTTGAACTTGTGATTCTCTTGTCTCAGCTTCCCAAGTACTGGTATTACAGGTGTGTATCACCACGCCCAGCTCATTTTTGGGAGTGGGAAGCTGGAAATCTCATGCACATTGGCATATGCTCTACCTTAAGACATACTATACTCTGGCCCATCTTACTGTGTGTGTGTGCATGGTACTGAGGATTGAACTCAGGGGCACTCTACCATTGAGCCATACCCTCAGTCTTTAAATTTTTTTTTTTTTTAAATTTTGAGACAGAACGTCGGGCATGGTGGCGCATGCTTGTAATCCCCACGCTTGGGAGGCTGAGACAGGAGGATCGCACAGGTTCGAAGCCAGCCTCAGCTACTTAGTGAGGTTCTCAGCAACTTGGTGAGACCCTGTTTCCAAATAAAATATAAAAATAGGTCTGGGAGTATAGCCCAGAGGTAGAAAGCTTCTGGGTTCTACCACCAGTGCCACCAATAAATAAATAAATAAATAAATAAATAATAAATAACTAAATAAGTAAAATAAAATAAATAAATTTTGAGACAGGGTCTTGCTAAGTTACCCAGGCTGGCTTCAAACTTGTGATCCTCCTGTCTCAGTCTCCCAACTACCATTACAGATGTGTGCCACTGTGCCCATTTTCATTTTTTTTTTTTACTAGAGGCATATGGAAGTACTGATATTTACCTGTCCAATTCCTTGTAATGATAATGAAATAGATTTCCAGTTTTCACTATTATGAACAATGCTACAGTGAATATATAAGTATATGTGTGTGCATATATCTCTCTGCATTTACAGAGCCATAGAGCTTTCTGTAGGACATACTCTTCAACAAGGAATTGCTAGGTGAAGTGGAATAGAGATTTTAAATGATTATAACTATAGCACACGTGGAGGGTAGAGAGTTTTATGTGTTTCTGTACCTTTCACAGCCTGAGGTTCCATCCATCAGTGTAGCTCATGGGTGAAAGCGCGGGCTCTAACATTAGCTGCCCAAATCTATATCCAGTTTTTATCTTTTGCCTTTGTTACTCATAACAATAAAATGGGGGGAAATAACATAGTTGGCTCTTGATGTCATTTTAAGGCTTAAATGAGAGAGTACATATAAAGCAACTAGTATTTAGTAAATATCTGAAACATAAGTAAACGCAAAAGATAAGGGAGGAAAATGGTAATAGGTTCATATAATGATTGAATAAACAAGTCAAACAAGCAGAACAATGGTAGTTTGAATAATCTATCAATAATAATCTCAATAATCTACCATTTGAATAATCTATTTGAATAATCTGCCAATAATCTACCACTGAATCTATTCAATGTAGTTTGAATAATAATCACTCCCCTGTAACACTGTAATTGGGAAACTGAGTCAACAGGAAGATCATTTGAAGCCAGTCTCAGCAACTTAGCAAGATTCTATTTTTAAATAAAAAATGAAAAAAGGACTGTAGCAGGAGGTAGACACCCCTAGGTTCAACCCCCAGTACCCCCCCCAAAAAAAAGAAATAGATGGTGCAGAAACATTCATACTTAAGCTACCGAAACCAGTACCAACTACTTATTAAATGATCAGCTAATGTTATTACCAGTGAAATGTGTGTAGCTTGGGAGCAATTTATCTCTGTGTAAAATTGACTGCTTTGGAGCTAGGATCAAATCATTGACGTTGGCCTCCGCAGTCTTACTCTCTCCCAGTGCAGCCTGGAACCTTATAGGTATCTCTGGGGATAGAACAATATAGTTCCCTAGAGGGTTCACGGCTCACAACATGAGGTTATTAGGTCATCTAGTTAGCCAGGATTAACACTGAGAATGGGCATAAATAAATAAATGTACATAAACAGCTAGAAGCTGGACATGGCCATTTATTGGCTCACACCTATAATCCCAGTACTTGGGAGTCTGAGATAGGAGGATTGCAGGTTCTACTTAGCAAGGCCTTGTTTCAAATAAAAAAAATAAAAAGCGGGGCTTGGTGGCCCATGTAGGAAAGAATAAATTAGATGCAAATAGATAAGATTTATATAAATTCTGTATGAAAGCAGTGGAGTGGCTTGATGGTTAAGCATATCTTTTAATTTAAAAAGTCCTAAACCAGGCGTGGTGGTGCATGCTTGTAATCCCAGTGCTTGGGAGGCTAAGACAGGAAAATCCGGGTTCTCAGCCAGTCTCAGCTACTTAGTGAGGCCCTCTCCAACTTAGTAAGATCATGTTTCAAAATAAAGAATAAAGCCGGGCTTGGTGGTGCATGGTTTTAATCCTGACACTTAGGAGGCTGAGACAGGAGGATCACACAGGTTTGAAGCCAGCCTCAGCTACTTAGTGAGGCTCTCAGCAACTTAGTGAGACCCTGCTTCCAAATAAAGTATAAAATATAGTATAGCTGGAGGTAGAAAAAGCCCCTGGATTACACACACACACACACACACACACACACACACACACACACACACACAGAATAAAAAATAGGGCTGGAGCCAGGTGTGGTGGCGCACAGTTGTAATCGCAGCATTCGGGAGGCTGAGACCGGAGGATCGCGGTTCGCAGACAGCCTCAGCTACTTAGTGAGGTGCTCCGCAACTTAGTGAGACCTGGTTTTAAAAATAAAGAATAAAAAATAGGGCAGGGGGTGTAGCTCGGATGTCAAATGCCCCTGGGTTCCATCCCCAGACCTGTAACAAACAAACAAAAAAATAGGGCTGGGAGTGTATCTCAGAGGCAATCCCTAACACCACAATAAAAAAATAAATTAAATAAATAAAAGAATCTGGACATGGTGCATGACTGTAATCTCAGTACTTGGGAAGCTAAGACAGCAGGAGCCCAGGTTCAAGTTCAGCCCCAACAACTTAGTGAGGCCTTCTTGAACTTAGTGAGACTTTATTTCAAAATAAGAAAATGGCTTGGAGGTAAAACACCCCTAGGTTAAATCTCTGGTACACCACCAATAAAAATAATATAAAAACAAAAATAAAAGAAGAGCTGGGGTGTAGCTTGGAGGTAGAATGCTCCTGGGTTCAATCCCCAGTAACTCAATCAGTCAATCAATCAATGGCTACAGTGAAATATAAGACTGTTTAGATTCATAGGTTTGGAAAGCAGGGCATGGTGGCGCATGCTTGTAATCCCAGCATTCTGGAGGCTGAGCCCAGAGGATTGCCTCAGCTACTTAGTGAGGCCCTTTGCAACTCAGTGAGACCTGGTTTCAAAATAAAGAATAAAAAATAGGGGCTGGAGGTGTATCTCGGAGGTAGAATGCCCCAGGGGTTCCATTTCCAGGACTGAAAAAAAAAAAAAATCTTAGGTTTGGGCCAGATGTCCTTCCCCATCTTTGTGGGAAAGTTCCGATACCAATATTAGAAGATTCTGGTAGTGAACCCTGGGTTGTAGAGCTAATTCTGCCACTAGATAGTTACAACTTGTCAAACCTTACTTTACATTGGTCCAATAAGGGGCCTGAAATCCCTGATGTAAAAGGCTCTTTTGTGATATCCCTTCCCAACAGATAGACTTAATATGTTCAGGGCTATTTACTGAACTGAAAAAAAAAATATAGCTAGGCATAGTGGCACATGCTTGTAATCCTAGTATTTGAGAGCCTAAGACAGGAAGATCACAGATTTGAAGCCAGCTTGGGCAATTTAGAGAGGCCCTCAGCAACTTAGTCTCCATTTCAAAATGATAAGTAAAAAAAGGCTGGGGTGTAACTTGGAGGTAGAATGTTCCTGGGTTCAGCCTCTAATATCTCCCCTTAATAAAGAGATGGAGAAAATAAGTGTAAGAAGCTAAAGGCCCCATATTTGGTTTTGTTTTCTTTCTGTGATACTGGGAATTGAACCGAGGGATATTGTACCTCTGAGCTACACCCCCAGACCCCTCCCCTTTGGGGCCCGCAAAGGCCCCATATTATATGATTTTATTATTTAGTGTTACAAATAGGCAAGTTAGCTGGGTGTGGTGGCACATGCTTGTAATCTCAGTATTGGGAGGCTGAGACAAGAGGACTGCACAAGGTTCAAAGCCAGCCTCAGTTACTTAGTGAGGTTCTCAGCAATTTAGTGAGACCCTGTTTCCAAGTAAAATATAAAATAGGTGGAGGGTGTAGCCGGGAGGTAGAGGCCCCTGTGTCCCATCCCCAGGACCACAAAAATAAATTAAAAAAAAATAAATAAAGTTAGAAAGAAAGGATGTTCGTGGGTACCAGGAGCCAGGAGAAGGGAATGGGGTATGACTGCTTAATAGGTATGGGGTCACCTTTAGGAGTGATGGAAATAGCTCTGAACTAGATAGTGATTGCACAACATTATGCATGTACTTAATGCCATTTATGTGTAATTTAGACTGGTTAAAATGATGACATTTATGGTATGTGTTTTACCACAAGGCGGGGGGGGGGAGGGAGGGAGGGAGGGAAGGACCATGGCAAGATAATGCTCAGCTGACACCTGCTCCTGGTGCCTGTTTGTTGGAGGACAGGGTGCTGGGATCCTTGAGGAAGCTCTGAGACATTCAAGGAACAGCAATGGACAGCAGTGCAGCAGCTGTCCTCTTGTTGGGCAAACGTGGCAGTAGATGGGGCTCCAGTGACATAGGAGCCTGGCCTCAGCCCACTGCTCCCCTCCCCACCAAAGTCAAGACCACTCCAACCCTGGGGCGGCAGTGCATGCCTGTGATCCCAGTGCCTATGATCATAGGCAGGGCCTATGATCCCAGTGCTTGGGAAGCTGAAACAAGGAACAGCATTGGCAACTCAGTGAGGCTCTCAGAAATAAGAATAAAAGCTGTCTTGGGGTTTAGCTCGGAGGAGAATGCCTCTGGATTCAATCCCCTGTACCTCCCCCCAAACTGGGTTTCTTAGGCTCCCTTCAAAGCCTCCCCCTTTGAGAAACCCCACGCCCACACAGAGGCACATCTAGCCCTCCTAAACTGAAGCAGCCTCCGCCTCTCAATCCAACCTGTGTCCTGGGCTGCAGCTGTAGCCCAGTGGTAGAGAACTTGCCGATCGCACCAAGGACCTGGGTCAAGCCCCGGCATCCCATGTAGATAATAGATAAATAGTGTGTCCTGAGGAGACCCACGGCCTTTGGCTTGTCTTTGCCCCCCAGGCATCCAGTATGGTAGTGCTCAGATGGTGTTTGTGGCTCTCAGACTGAGTGACTCAGGCAGGCCCCATCGGGAGCGGAGGAACCATACCATGAAACCTGAGACTTTTCCCTCACTGCTCAGACTGGAAACCATTGTTCCAGTCAGATTTGCTGGAGGTGGTTTCCAGTATGAATTCCCTAAAGGAATCACGTTCCTTCTCGCACTAAAAGTAATATAATTGCTGAAATCAAAAAAGCCATTTGTGTAGCACTTTCATGTTCAACAGTAATCTTGCACGGTAACTTCGCACAGATGGATTCATCGGAGCTTTGTTGATACCCAGACGTGGACGCCCAGGCGCGGGCTTGTCAGGGGATCAGAAAGGATCAGTGCCAGAGGTGAAATCAAACCCTGGCTACTACTTGGTTCCAAGAAGATGCTCTTCACCTTGACATGGCTGCCTGAAACCCAAGCGTGTGGCAAAACCCTCCCTCTCTTATACACACACGTACGCACTAAAGATAGATTTATTTCAAGAGCACCCCCCCTGTCCTTTTTTCCCTCATTCAGAGCAAAATGTTTTAAAGCAAATAGTCTTTTTTCACACCTGAGAGAGCGGGTGGCTCATTTTCACTGTGGCAATCAAAATGGAAGAGGAAACTCGTGTGGTTTCGCCACCGCGCTCGCTCTCCGGGTGTGTGCCGCGGCCGCCCGGCTCCCCTCGGCGGGCTCCCCTCTCCCCCAGGCCTGGCTGGCTTCGCCCGGGGGCTTTTCAGCCGGGCTTTCCTCCGGGGCCTGGAATGTGGGCCGGTCTTTCCCTCGCTCCCCGGACTCCATCTCGAGTCCTGGAGACTCCAACCCGCCTCCGCGCAGACCCCCGCGGTGCTGGGGCGAGCCCAGGGTCTGGGGCCAGCTCTGGCCGCCCCCCCCTCCGCCCCAGCCTCTGTCCCGCAGTCGCCGCCGCGGGGCCGGGGTCGCAGGGCGAATCCTCGACACTTCGGTTTCGGCCGCGGCCCGCCGGACCTCAGGTCTGTTTAAATGCCTGGCCCGCCACGTGGGAGGCGGGCGCCGGAACCTGCCAGACCTGCCCCTTCCGAACTGGGCGCCGAGGCCAAGGGCTCCGCGGCGGGGAGTCTCGGTTTCCTCATCGCGGGCCGGACTGATACCCAGCGGGGGCCGTGCAGCCCGAGCCCCCGCCCCAGGGCCGCCCGGCCGCGCACCTGCGCCCCCCGCCCGCGCCGCACTCACATCCGGGGCTGGGTTTTGCTTTAGTGCGGAACGTAATTAACCCGGAAAAAAGAGAAGAGACGGGAGAGAAGGAGGGGCGCGGGGCGGGGGCGGCGCGGGAGCCGGCCGCAGCGAGACGCCCGGAGCCCGGGTGACGCGGGTGAGTGGGGAGGGGGCGGGCGAGTGGGGCGGGGGCCGGGGAGGGGGCGGGCGAGTGGGGCGGGGGCCGGGGAGGGGGCGGGCGAGTGGGGCGGGGGCCGGGGAGGGGGCGGGCGAGTGGGGCGGGGGCGGGCGAGTGGGGCGGGGGCCGGGGAGGGGGCGGGCGAGTGGGGAGGGGGCGCAGCCCCTGGGCTGTGCGTTTGGGGAGGGGGCGGGTGAATGGGGAGGGGGCCGGGGAGGGGGCGGGCGAGCGGGGCGGGGGCGCAGCCCCGGGGCCGTGCGCTGGGGCGGGGGTCGCGGCGGGCCGGCTGGGGCTGCGGGCGGGAGGGGCGGGCTCTGCTGAGCTGCGTTTTCTCACGTTTGCTGCGGCGAAACTTCTCGGCGGGGTCCGCGCGGGGCCGCAGGGAGGGGAGCGGAGGACGCGCAGGCAAGTCCCCGGGCTCGTCCCGGGCTCGGCCGGGCCGAGGACGCCTCCGGGACCCCCCCTGGTCCCGCTCGGCCTCCGGATTCTGGCGGTGGGGGCGACGTGGGGAAAACTACGCTCCAGCGCAGGTGGCTGCCAGGTTGGCACTGCCCTCCAGGGAGCTGTCTGCCTCCAACTTTTCCCTCACCTTACGCGCTTCCCTTTTCTGCCCCAGTACGCGACTGTTTCATCAAAAAGTTTAAGAAAGGAAAGAAAAAGACGGTGGCGCTGGAGGCAGGGAGGGGACAGGCCAGGCCGAGCCGGAGGACGGGGCCCGGGCGGGCGCGGCCTCGCCTCGAGGCTTTCCTTCGTGATGGGCAGAGGCTCGGGATGTGGGTGACTCCTCCAGCCCGGTTCTTGAGAACCCCAAAGATCACAAACGCCGGCGAAGGCCGAGGTCGGGAGCGGGAAGCCTTGCAGTGGGGCATTCGCTGTGTGTGACCCTTGAGGCACGTCACACTGTGCTTGGGGCCGACGGTTCCAAAATTGTCATAATGTTTTTAGTATATCTGACCAAGTCCCCCTTTTGCTCCCCGCCGCCCCTGCCCTTGGTGGCAAAGCTCTAGCAACAGCAAAGAAAAAGATCTTGAAAGTGTGTAAGTTTTTGTTTTTATTTCATTTGCATTCAGTGGACTTCTCTGGGATAAGGACGTGCAAAGTGGCGATGGGAGATACCCACCCATGGTTTAAGGAGCTGTTGTGGGGGGGACACCCGCCTTCTCGTTGTATCTGGATTACAATAGGGAGCCATCCTGTGATGACTTTGTGGATACTCAGTGTTAAGGATTGGGAGAATATGATTTGGGTAAACTGTTCCCCGGGAACCCCTGCTAGGGTCCCGGACACACTTATCCCCAACCCATAACAAAACCCCAAACGACCCCAGACAGAAGAAAAACCATGGATTCTTGTCCTAAGCTAAGAATAAATATGCATAGCTTAGACAGTTGCTGAAGATTTAAAAAAGTTTATTAAAAAGATAGAAATACAAGACATAGTTACAGCCCTGTGCCTGAAAGCGGGCCAGGGGGGGGGCATTTCAAATGAAAATGCCCCAGAGCTACAGTTTACTAAGTGTTTTATCCTGACCAAGTCCGAGGCAGGTCCTTTGATCTGGAGATATGCTACCCCTTATCTCCAGCCCAGGCTCTGCTGTCTCCAGCAGGATTTGCCCCAAAGAGGGGCAGCCACATCTCCGACCATCTTTTGTTCCATCCCCCAAGATGTGTGAACTTGTTACTCCAGGATCTGGGATTTCCTCCCATCTCTGGCTCCAGCCTTCTTTCTCTTTTAGAAATGTAAATTACAAGTCCCTCCTTCCTGCCTGTACTGGCTTTTTTTTTTTTTTTTTTAGTATACAGGAGATATATTTTCAAAATTGGAAATCTTTCCCAATACTGATACATTAATACATTTTAAAACCTCTTCCCAATACTAGTACACTCAAGTTCTTAAAAACAACAACAACAACAACAACAACATCGTGACAGGTGTAGTGGCCCATGCCGTTAATCCCAGTGCTTGGGAGGCTGAGATGGGAGGATCACAGGTTGAGGCTACCCGTAGCCACTTAGCCAGACCCTGTCTTAAAAAGGGGGAGGGGCGGCTGGAGATGTAGCACAGAGGTGGAACATCCTGGGTTCAGTCCCCAGTGCCACACGCACATACAAAGCACCCTCAGTGTAAGTGTGGATGCTCACTTGCCTTCTCCTGTGTGCCACTAGAAGGTAGATAACTCTTGCTGTAGCAAAGGTCTAGTTTATAGTACATGTTCTATGGCTAGCCTGATGTAGGGCACCTACTAGGTGCTAATCAAATGGTGAATCAATGAGTGAATGCTGGTGCTTTAATTGTCTACACTTGCTGAAATGGGAGAGAAACCATTGTAGAAATTTGGTCCATCAAACTGGTTCAATGGAGCTGGGTGTGGTTGACTCATGCTTGTATTCCTAGCATTTGGGAGGCTGAGACAGGAGGATCTGGGTTCACGGACAGCCTCAGTTACTTAGGCCCTTTGCAACTGAGTGAGACCCTGTTTCAAAATAAAGAATGAAAACTAGGGCTGGGGTATAGCTTGGAGGTAGAATGCCCCTGGGTTCCATCCCCAGTATGAAAAAAACAAAACAAAACAAAACAAAAAACACCACAAAACAAAAAACAACGACCAAAAAAAAAAAAAAAAAAAAAAAAAACCAAAAAAACAACAAAACCTGTTTCTTGGCTGATGCCTTTAGACCTAAGCATGTTTTGGCTCTATTTGTAAACTCTTCTTGGGGAATTGTTTGGTGCTTCTAATGGCGTCTTGCCTGGCGGATGACGGGAGCCTCACTCCCTTCCTAGATGGATAATCACCTGGATATTGATTGGGAAACTGCCTGCCCTTGGGTGGAATGGTTTTGCAAACCTGTCTTTTTCCTTGTCATCTCGTTATCTTCTCATTTTTCTTCTGCTTAAGAAAGTAGGGCTGGCAAATCCCACTTTTTCATCCTAGTGATCTAAACTGTATTCAGCTTGGTATCTTATTTGGTCCAAATAAATCCTGTAAACATGTAGGTTTTGGTTGGTGGTTGTCTATGGAGAGATTCTGCAAGGGTGGGAAGGGAGGCCGGGGGTGTAGCTCAGTGCTAGAGTGCTTGCCTAATGTGTGTGAGGCTAGGTGAAGTGTTTCAACCACAGCATAACAACAACAATAGAAAAGGTGGGAAGGGACAGGTATCCGTCAAGTCCCAGGGCAGCACTCTTGCTGGCTGGTCAGGTGTTTGCTGACAGTTCTAAAACACTAAGAAGATGCAACCAGCAGGCCTGCGGTCTTCGTAGACCATGGTGCCCTACAGATCCCTTCCGATTCACAGACTCTCCTTACACTGGCTGACATGGACCTGAGCCTTGGCTAAGAGAATCTGGCTGCTCTGCCTCCTCTCTTCCCACCATGAGTGGTTTGGGCTACTTACTTTCAGTTTCCCATCTGTCTTGGTATGCTGGATACTACTTCAGCAATCTAATCTGTTAGGCTTTGGAAAGGAAGGAAGCAGAACAAATATTATAGAGTCGCAGCTATGGGAAGAGAAGACTCTGGGCCCTGACGAATATAAGCCCATAGTTGAGACAGGGCAAGCTGGGGTAGAGGACCACTGGAGGTGGAGGGCTGTGGTCCCTGCTGCCTGTCCCTACCAGGCCTGTGGTTGGTGCAGTGGAACTGCACTTGGAAGACACCGTAGACCTTAGTCTGGAGTATGGGTTGTTTTGCTTCTCCCTTCCCCACCCAGTACTGTTAGGCCCGCAACCCTTTTTTTTTTTTTTGTACTAGGATTGAACCCAGGGACATTCTATCTTTGATTCCTACCCCCTTTTTATTTTTATTATTTTGAAACAGGGTCTCACTAAGTTGCTGAAGGTCTTTCTAAATTGCCGAGGCTGCTTTCAAATCTGCAATCCTCTTGTCTCAGCCTCCCAGGGCTGTGCCACCATGGTCACCCCCTGCCAAGCTTTTAGGTCTAATAATGTATCTTCCTTCTGCAAGTTCCTTCTTTGTCCTGGTCCCCAAGGGTGAATACTTGCTGGGGATTAAAGCCTGAGCTAAGTAGGCTCTTTCACTGTGGAGGGCTCACTGCTGGAGTGGGGGCCCTGTGCCACACAATGTGAGCTCTTGGCTTTGAGCCTAGGGTGAACCTTTTGGCTCATAGAAGCTGCTGAAAAAGAGTGTGGGAAGCGAGGTCCTCTTGTGAGCTTAAAGAGCACAGGCCAGGGCCTGTGTCGCAACAGCCAGGACCCCCTGGTGGCTGTCAGTTATGGGGCAGCCTTGTGCTGTGGTGATGCCCTGTGGGTGAGGTGCGGGACAGCTCCCAGGTTCTTGTCCTGGAACCTGATGGTCAAGTCTGTTTCAGAGTAGCCTGGCCAAGATAGAGTCTGTGGGTTTTTTGTTTTGTTTTGTATCTTGGAGGATGTTCAGAGATGTAGAATGGTCTTGGAGTACAGAGAAGAGTAGGGCACTGGATGTCTTCCTTCTGAGAGGGATCCTAATGGCACAGCTTTATCTTTGGTGTTTGCTCACTGATATCTACAGGGTAGAAATGGCCCCTGCAGCTGCTTGTCCTGCAAAAACAACTTTGCTGTGGTAATGGTGACCACACATTATTTGTTATGCACATCACACATACTCCCCTTTTTTTTTCTTTTTTGGTGGTGCTGGGTGTTGAACCCAGGGCCTCCTGTATGCTAAGCCTGCATTCTGCTACGGAACACGTACATTTAAGAAGTTTTTACCCAGTGCTTATTCTATACCAGTTCTTTCATTATCCATTATTCACATTTTATTTCATTTAATCCTCGTAGTAACCTCTGAAGTAGGTAAAGTTATTATCTCCATTTCGCAAAGGAGGAAATAAGCCCCACAGGGTCACATAGCTTGTCCACATTTGAGTCCAGGTCTGCCTGACCTAAAACCCGCGGGTTTCACTTCCCTCTCCCTGTGGATGGGTAAACAAAACCAGCAGACCCTTTTAAATGGTCATCCTGTCGGCCGAGTTTAAAAACTGCTCACTGTCACCTGCACATCCTCCTCGCCACGCCCAGCCCCTCTTCCTTCCCTAAATCGAGAGAGGCATGCTTTCAGACAGTCGCGGCTAGACCACACTTCCCTCTGTGCTTTGCAGAAGGCCCACAGAGAGGAGAAATGGTGACATTTTCTTTCATTCTCTGACTGCCTATGTTTTGGTGTCCTGTGCAGCTATTGTTAGAAAGCCCTTTGGTGAAACTGCATTCCTGTGTCTTTTAAATTCTTCCAGAGTTCTGAACACCAAGCATCTCAGCTTCTATGGGCTATTTATAAGCCAAATGTGGCAGCCTACCCGCTCTGATGATCTTCTTTTATTTCTTTCTTTCTTTTTTTTTTTTTAATATTGTACAGGGGGCTGAACCCAGGGCATTCTACCTATGATCTACTTCCCCAGCCCATTTTTATATTGAAATAGGGTCTTGCAAAGTTGATGAAGCTGACCTTAAACCTGTGCTGCTCCTGTCTCAGCCTCCTAATTACTGAGGTTATTGGCATGTACCACTGTGCCTGGCTTGGCTTGTGAAGATCTTTCTTTCTTCCTTTCCTTTTTTTCTTTCTTTTTCTTTTTTTTTTTTTTTTTTGGTAGTACTGGGGATTGAACCTAAAGGCACTGTACCTCTGAGCTATACCTCCCAGCCCTATTTTTTATTCTTTTTTTCTTTCTTTCCCTCCTTCCTTCCATCCTGTACTAGAGATGAAACCCAGAGGCATTCTACCTCTGAGCTATACCCCAGCCCTATTTTTTATTCTTTATTTTGAAATAGGGTCTTACTGAGTTGTAAAGGGCCTAAGTAGCTGAGGCTGTCTGCGAACTGCTGTCCTCCCGTCTCAGACTCCAAAGTACTGGGATCACAAGTATCACCACCATGTCCAGCCTTCTGACGATCTTTCTGCTAGAGATGCTGTAAAGAGTGTTCAGAATGGGCAGAACTTTGTGGCCTACAGACTCCACCAGCTGTGCTTTCCAGAACATGGATGAAGCTGCTGTTGAGGGAGGTTATGAGTATTTAAAATATTTTCTTGTTTTTGGCATCTCCATTTCAGTTACTCTTGCCTTTCCCCAGTATTTTTTCTCTTAAGAATTTCTTCTAAGTTGGGTGTGGTGACGCATACTTCTAATCCCCGCGCTTGGGAGGCTGAGACAGGAGGATCGCACAGATTTGAAGCCAGCCTTAGCTACTTAGTGAGGCTCTCAGCAACTTAGTGAGACCCTGTTTCCAAATAAAGTATGAAACAGGTCTGGGAGTATAGCCCGGAGGTAGAAAAGCCCTGGGTTCCACCCCAGTACCACAAAAAAAGAAAAGAAAAAATCTTCTTGGCCAGGCACAGTGTTACTCTCCTATAATCCTATTACTTGGCAGACAGGAAGATTGCAGGTTTGAATCCAGGCTCAGCAACTTAGTTGAGACTCTCGGCAATTTAGCGAGAGCCTGTTTCAAAATAAAAAATAAAAAGGACTGGGGGCAGAATACCCCCAGCCTGGAGGTAGAACACCCCTAGGTTCAATTCCCAGTACCAAAATGAATAAACAAAACCCGCTTGAGCTTGTCTTATCCTTCGCCCCCAATTTCTGGGGTCCAGGGCATCCGGGCCATCTCAGGCCAGTGCGCACCCTGTCTGAACCTCCCCATTCCTGAAGATGTTTGCATTCCTCACCCCGCGCTTCCGCTGGGAACATGTTCTCAGTACATTCCCTTCTCTCTCATTATTCTTCTGGCTTGGGCTCTTTGGAATTTGCTTTCATGACCGTTGTGAAGTGCGGCGATGTTTTAGCGGGAGGAAGTGGATGCTCCCACACTTCCCCACTCCTGACCTCTGGCTCGTTCTCAGGGGTGCTCTCTGAAATACCTCTGCCTGTGCTTTGTTGCCCTCACTGTCGCCTTTCGCAGCGCTGAGGCTCTGTGGCTCCATGGTATGCATTTGCGTACACTGCATGTCTCCACTGGGTGCACCCTCTGCGGCCCCCAGGTATTCCAGCAGCAGTCAGCGACTGCTCTTAACCACCGCCCCTCAGGCCTGGTCCGCGGGGTCGCCGTCTTCTCTGCCACCGCAGATGTCATTTCTTGACAAATTTTCTCCTCTTACAAGTGTGACAGTTTCTGGTCGGTGTCCTTCTTGCCCACTGCTGCATCCAGTTTCTGTTCTTGGAGGGGTAACCACATAGATGTGCTCACTGTATGTCCCATGACTTGTCAAGAGGCACTCTTTGTCTTTTTCTGGAGGAAAACCCAGAAAGTTTCTTTTCTACCAACACAGTAATTTGAAAGAAAGATCTCTAAATTTAAAGGTGAGTTAGAAATTTTTTCCCCCCTCAGTACTAGGGATTGAACCCAGAGCCATGTCCACTACCACTCAGCTATGTCCCCAGTGCTCTTTATTTTTAATTTTGAAACAGGGTCTCTCTTAAGTTTCCCAAGCCTGGCCTTGAACTTGGGGTCCCCCTGCCTCAGCCTCCCAAATCGCTGGGATTATAAGTGTGGGTGTTTGGCTTCGTTTTCATTTTTGAACTGAGGTTGTAATAGATTGTTTTGTAATATAGACTCTGCCACTTAAGACTTTATCTCCGCTATCACTTTCTCAAACTTCTGTTGACCTCAAATATAGTCAGACAGATGAATCTCCCATATTTCATTCTATTCTTTCTTTTTTTTTTAAAAAAAAATATCTCCAAGCTACACACCTATTTATTTATTTATTTATTTATTTATTTATTTATTTATTTATTTTTTGTGGGACTAGAGATGGAACCCAGGGGCCTTCTACCTCCAAGCTCTGCCCCCAGCCCTATTTTTATCCTTTATTTTGAAACAGGGTCTCACTGAGTTGTGGAGGCCTCAGTAGCTGAGGCTGCCCTTGAACAGCCTCCCAATTACTGATAGTATTTGAAACAAGATCTCAATAAGTTGCTGAGGGTCTGCCTCAGTTTCTGAGGCTAGCCTCGAACCTGGGGTCCTCCTGTTGTCTCAGCCTCCCAAGTTCTAGGATTACCGGTGTATTCTTTTCTTTATTTCCAAACTATATTAGCTATCTTAAGAGTCAAGAGGGCTAATACAGAAAATCACAGCTTTCTTTGTTTTCTTTTTTCTTTTTCTTTTTTATATAGTGCTGAGGATTGAACCAAGGGCCATACGCATACTTGGCAAGTGCTCTACCCATGAGCTATATACCACTGGCCCCAAACCACAGCCTTCATAACTTAATAGTCTGTATCTTTTTGTTAAAAAATTGAATGATCTACTCATTTCTTCATTTATCTTCCATTTACTTTATTTTACTTGTTATTATTTGTGGTATTAGGGATTGGACATTCTATTACTGAACTAGTAGACCCCAGCTCTATTTTATTTTTTATTTGGAAACAGGGTCTCACTAAGTTGCTGAGGCAGGCCTCTAACCTGTGTTCTTCCTGTTTCAGCCTCTTAAGCTGTGTCATCACACCTGGACCATCTTCCAAGTCTCAAGAAGGAAGACTCCCCTGGGGCTCTTGCCTCGGTCACCATTTCCGTTCCTGGGTTTACTAATCATCCCAAGGCCCAGGCACTGCAGTCTCAACTTGGCCCTGAGTATTTGGTGGGTCCCAAGGACGCCTGCTCCTCCTCTGAAGACCAGAGAGTAAGACCCAAACCAGCGGGGGAGGTCCAACTCTTGAAAGTAAATAAGGCTGGGGTGTGTGTGTGTGTGTGTGGTGGCCCACACCTGTGATCCCAGCACATGGGAGGCTGAGACAGGACAATTGCAGGTACCAAAACAGAACAAAGCAAAACCCAAATAAGTTGTGGGGTGTGAAGTTCTTTAGGCAAGACTCTCTGGGCTACTGTGATGTGCAAAATATTGATTTGTTAGAGTGAGGGCTTTGAAACACCAAAAAAGGCCCAAGAGAGCTGTACTTTAGGCAAGGTTTAATTTTTTGTGGACTCTGAAGTAATGAGAAATTTATTCAGTTCAACACTTATGTGTTGGGAGTGTTTGTGGAATTAGATAGCTTTCTTTTCTAAAGTAAGGATAGTCTCTGTAGAAAAGTTGGAAAATGTGGAAAAATATATAGAAGGACATGAAATCCACCTAAAACCTCTATGTAATAACTGTTAAGATTTTGGTGACTGTTTACCTAATGTTTTTTGTGTGTGGTACTGGGGATGGAACCCAAGGGCATTCTACCTCCAAGCTATGCCCCCATCCCTATTTTTTTTATTCTTTATTTGAAACAGGGTCTCACTAAGCTGTGAAGGGTCTTATTCAATAGCTAAGGCTGGGTGAGAACCTGTGATTCTCCTGTATTAGCCTCCTAAGTACTGGGTTTACAAGTTAACTAGTCTTTTAAAAAATCTACTTATAGGAATAAGATATAATATTTAGGTGATTGAAGCTATATTATTCATGTGATATTACATGTATTATTGCAATATGATATTGAGAGCATATTATATATCATTTTATGTCTTAGAAAACCCATGATATGCTGAGTTTCTTTCTCAAGTATTACTTGAAAACACAGTTTTTTTTTTTAGCAATTGTGTAATTGCTAAAAATTTAGCAAAAAAATTTCTCTATGTGACTGTCTCAATTCATTTAAGTGTTCCCATCATTGGGACATTCGGGGCGTTTCCAGCTTTCTTGTTATTGTAGATTCTGTTGCAGTTGCACGTAGGTTTTTAGTTGAATCGTTACTTGCGCATCTTTGTTTATTTACTTGGAGAAAACTGTCACGGAATTACTGGGTTAAAGGTCATGGCCATATTTAACTGTCTTGTCACACATGGCCACATTGCTTTCCACAGGGGCTCATCCTTTGTCCTGGGTGTAGAAAAATCCTGAGGCATTTTCAGTCGATGGCATGCGTTCGTAGCAGCAGGGTTCTCTTTTTGCTTTAGCCCCTCTCGGGCATCTGTCTCCTACCTGGGCTGTGTTCTATTTTCTTAGAGTCCTGGTCCTAGCTGACTCTTGCATATTATGACACAGGCGTACGGAGAGTCTTAATTCCTGGGGCATTTTTTTCCCCCCTGGTTTGAGCTTCTTATGGTAGAACCTAAGGCATTTTACATGGGCAGTAGAAAAGACATTCTGAAGCAGGATGTGGTGGCCCACGCCTGTAATCCTCGTACTTGAGAAGCTGAGACAAGAGGATGGAAGATTCGAGGCCAGCATCAGCAATTTAGCGAGACCTTGTTTCAAAAGAAAAAAATAAAAGCCGGGCGTGGTGGCGCACGCACGCTTGTAATCTCAGCACTTAGGAGGCTGACATAGGAGGATGGCACAGATTCGAAGCCTCCGCTTCTGAGTGAGGCTCTCAGCAACTTAGTGAGACCCTGTATCCAAATAAAGTATAAAATAGGTCTGACAGGCCCCTGGGTTCTACCCTCAGTACCACAAAAAATAAAACAAACAAACAAACAAATAAATAAAAATAAATAAATAATAATAAATAAAAAAATAAGCCCAGAGTGGTGCATGGTTATAATTCCAGTACTTGGGAGGCAGAGACAGGAGGATTGCAGGTTGTGAGGCCCTCTGCAACTTAACAAGACACTGTTTCAAAATAAAGAATAAAAAATGGGGCTGAGGGTGTAGCTTGGAGGTAGGATGCCCCCTGTGTTCAATCCAAAGTATGGCAAAAATAAGTAAATAAAGAGAGCTGGGGGTATGTGATGACTCAGAGGTAGAATGCCCCTGGGTTCATTGCCCAGTACCAAAACAAACTAAGTAACTAACTAACAGACAGACAGACAACATTCTGGGCAGAGAAAACCCCTAGTTTCCCTCTTTTTTATTATTTATTTATTTATTTATTTATTTTTACCTCTGGGCTATACTCCCAGACCAGTTTTATACTTTATTTGGAAACAGGGTCTCACTAAGTTGCTGAGAGCCTCACTTAGTGGCTGAGGCTGGCTTCGAACCTGTGAGATCCTCCTGTCTCAGCCTCCCAAGCGCGGGGATTACAAGTTTGTGCCACCACGTCCGGCCCAGTTTCCCTCATTTTAGCCTAAGGTAGACAGCCATGTACTCTTCTCATGGCCTTCCTCCAGTTGACTGGCAAATGTGGACCAGGAATTTGTTTAATTGCCATTTAACCCATCTCCTGCTGCTGATTAATGGGTGAGTCCATGCAAACTTACCGTCTAAGTTTTGCTTTTCCTTAAAAAATATTTAACACATTTTCATTTGTAGCACAAACTTAGGAACTTTTATGTTACTAAAGAAACCTGGATCGTATAAAACATCCCCCTTATCCCCCCTTTTATTTTTCATTAAAAGACATTGTTTAGTTATTTATATTAAATGGGGCTATGTTTGGTTTGGTTTTGTGTATGCATGACCACGCTCATGAGTACACGTGTGTGTGTGTGTGTGTGTGTGTGTGTGTGTGTGCATGCATATCAGAGACAGACAGACAGAAACAAAGAGATTATGTGCCCATATCCTTTTTTTTTTTTAATCCAGAGGCATTTTACCTCTGAGCTACATGTCTAGCCTTATTTTATTTTTATTTTGAAATAAGGTCTTACTAAGTTGCAGAGGGCCTCACTAGTAGCAGAGGCTGCAATCCTCCTGTCTCAGCCTCCCAAGTACTGGGATTATAGGCTTTTGCCATCACGACAGACTTGTGCTCATATATTCTTGATTTGCTTTTACCAAAGTCCAGGAAGGTAGAGGAAGTAAAAACAAACATGAACAAATGTTCACCCTTACTAGTCGTCGTCATTCTTTCTTTTCTTTCCTTCTTTCTTTCTTTCTTTCTTTCTTTCTTTCTTTCTTTCATTCATTCATTCTTTCTTTTTTGCAGTACTTGGGGTGGAACTCAGGGACATTCTACCTCTGAGCCACACACCTAGCCCTATTTTTTATTCTTTATTTTTGAAACAGGGTCTCACTAAGTTGTGGAGGGCCTTACTAAGTAGCTGAGGCTGGCCTGGCCAAGAACCGCGATCCTCTAATCTCAGCCTCTCAAATGCTGGGATTACAAGGGCACCGCCATGCCTGGCCATCATCATTATTTCTAACTAGCAATTGTTTAAAATAATGATGCTTGTAATTCCAGCATTTGGGAGGCTAAGACTGGAGAATCGCAGTTAATGGACAGCCTCAGCTACTGCTTAGTGAGCCCCTTTGCAACTCAGTGAGACCCTCTTTCAAAATAAAGAATAAAAAATCAGGCTGGAAAGCTGGGCGTGGTGGCGCATGCTTGTAATCCCCACGCTTGGGAGGCTGAGACAGGAGGATCCCACAGGTTCGAAGCCAGCCTCAGCTACTTAGTGAGGCTCTCAGCAACTTAGTGAGACCCTGTTTCCAAATAAAATATAACACCTGGAGGTAGAAAGCCCCTGGGTTCCACCCCCAGTACCACACAAAAAGCAATAATTATAAACATGTGGCAACATGGGAAAGGTTAATGCCCTTTTAAGTGTAAAAAGGGCCAGTTATGTGGATTGGGACATGAAGAAGCGCGCACAGTGAGACCATCAGCTGGAGTAATTTATTTTTTTTTTGGTGGTACTAGGGTGGAACCCAGAGGATTTCTACCTCTGGGCTATACTCCCAGTCCCATTCTTATATTTTATTTGGAAACAGGGTCTCACTAAGTTGCTGAGAGCCTCACTAAGTAGCTGAGGCTGGCTTCGAACCTGCGTGATCCTTCTGTCTCAGCCTCCCAAGCTCTGGGATTACAAGCGTGTGCCACCATGCCCGGCTAGCTGGAGTAATTTTAAAAAACCATTTCAACATTGTGATGATTTTTGCACTCAAACTAGAAAACACTTGGCAAGGTCTGGCTTGTTTTGGAAAGACAAGTATGAGGTGGATTGGCCAAGGCCTGCTTCTCTTACAGATACTGTGTGTGCCCTGTTGGCCAGGTGTTGTGAGGGCGAGGAAGCTGCTTGCTAGCGAGGCTCACTGAGCTATGCACAACTATAATCCCAGTACTGGGAGGCCGAGATAGGAGACTCACAAGTTCTCGGTCAGCCTTGGCAATCTAGTGAGACCTAATTTCAAAATAAAAAATATAAAAGGCTGAGGGTAGCAGGATGTGGTCATGTACCCTTGTAATCTCAGTATTTGGGAGGCTGAGACAGGAAGATCACAGGTTCTAAGCCAGCCTCAGCAATTTAGGGAGGCCCTCTTCAACTTAGTGAAACTCTGTTTCTAAATAAGAAATAAAATCAGGCTGGGGTTATAACTTGGAGGTAGAATGCCTCTGGGTTCAATCCCCGGTTCCCCTGCCATTGTTGGGAGTATAACTCAGAAGTAGAATATCCCTGGGTTCAATCCTCCCTCAGTGCTTCCCCCACTCCCATGAAGAGACTCGCTAGATGGAGGGGAGCCTAGAGCGGGAGCCCAGCCTAAATATATTCATGTTGCACTGTCAGGATGTGGGGCCTAGAGCTTCCTTGGGAGAATTCCTGGATGAACCACCCTACATCACCTTCTATCCAGTATCCACCCCCTCCCCGGTACTAAGGATGAAAATCTATCTCTGAGCTGCACCCCCCACCCTATTTTTTATTCTTTATTTTTGAAACAGGTTCTCACTGAGTTGCAAAGGAGGCCTTATTAAGTAGCTGAGGCTGGCTGTGAACCATGATCCTCCTGTTTCAGCCTCCCAAATGCTGAGATTACAAGTACATGCTACCAGCCGGGCATTCAATGCCCAGTATCACTAAAAATAAATAATTAAAATGCAGGTTATGCGCTGGGAGTATAGTCAGTGGTAGAGCACTTACCTAGCATGCCTTACGGTCCTGGGTTTGATCCCAGTACCATGAGAAAAAAAAAATCAATTTAAGATAAATGATTTTTTGAGCTGGGTGTAGTGGCACATGCTTATAATTGCAGTATTTGGGATGCTGAGACAGGAGGATCTGGTCCAAGACCAGCCTCAGCAACTTAGCAAGCTCTTGTTTCAAAATAAAATATATTTCAGAGGTAGAATGCCCTTGAATTCAACATCCATGTATGTGTATGTGATTTTTGGGAGTCAGAAAACTGGTTAAAACTGTGTAATTGGAGGAGTGTTTTGAGTTGGAAGGTCATTTTAAAGCTCTGCCCTATTCTTGGTAGGGGGATTCTGGGGTGACAGTACACTTACCCTCAATGTCCTTGAAGGTTTGGTTCAAGGACCCCCGTAGATACCCAGATCCAGAGATGCTCAAGTCTTATATAAAATAGTGTAGTGTTTGCACATAATTTACACACACCCTCTCATATACTTTGAATCATTTCTAGATTAAGGTTTCTTGTAATACCTAGTCTAATGTGAATGCTTGCTGTTACACTGTATTGCTTATGGAGTAACAACCAGAAAAAGGGCCGCATATATTCAGTACAGACACAGTTCGAAACTGTTTGGCCCCGTGGCTGGCTGCATGCAGGGCTGCAGAGGGCCCCCTGAATATGTATGCGTGTCCGGTTGTCCCCATTTCCATACCATTCTCTGGCCTCCCTCCTCACTTCGCTACCCAGTTGGAGTCTGGGCAGCAGGTGGCAAAGGTAGTTTGCAGAGGAGCCTCTTCAAAGAAGAGAAAAGGCTGGAGAAGACATGGAAGATGATGGTGACGTGGGAGAACAGGCAGGGGAGGGCATTGGGGTCCTCAGCACAGCAGGCCACCCACATCTCATCTTAGCAGCTCTTGTGACAAAGGTGTTCAAAGGGAACTAGAAGGAACCATGAGAGGACTGGGGCTTTGTGCTTTCTGCACATGTTGGAGCACGCTGCTTCTGCGTGGGTCAGCTACTTGGAACCACATTTCTGTGCGAGGCTTAGTTCTCCTGCAGCCTGTCCACCCGCCACCTCCCACACCCTGAGCTCTCTGACTCAGCCGCTGGCTTCTCAGGTTGCTGGAGCGGCTCCCCCACCCTGGGGGCGGGTCACAGCCAGGGGATGTCATAACCACATTTCTCTTTCGTATCTTTCTTTTTGGTCTATTAGGTTCTTCCACCTGGGGATCCCTGCAAATGAGATTTTGCCCTAGCCCAAGTAGACTTCAGTTGAGAGGGTTGTAGAAAGAAAGCGTCTCCAGCCTGCGGCGCCGCTCAGTCCTGTGGGCTGCTGGGGATGCGAATGCCTGAGTGAAGCTGGAGGCTGTGCTTGCAGTTTGTTTTCTCTTAGACCTGGCAGGGGGGTAGCCGGAGTCCTGCAGCCCCTGGGAATTCTGTGTCTGGGGCTGGGTTGGCATCAGGGGATGGGCCTCATTTCCCTGGGTGTGGGGCGGCTGGTGATCCTCATCCTGTTCTGGGGCTCTGCAACTGCCCCCAGGCTTTCTGTGCACACGGTTCTGTCTGGACACCTGTGGGGAGGCTCCTCCAGGCCTCCGTCCTTGCTGCCCCCTCTCTCTATTGCTCCCTTCTCTGCTGTGTTTTTTCAGTCTCCTCTTTCTACTTTTTTTTTTTTTATCCTGCTCTGACCTTCTCTTTCTCTTCCACTCCTTCTACTTGCTTCTTAGCCATGTTGTTCCATCACTGCCAGGTTTATCTTTGGACTTTGCTCTTTTGCTCCCCCACCCCCAGCCCCATGAGCAGCCTCAGATCTCTTGACCTTCCCTGACAGCCTCCCTCCATCCTCTTGCGATCCTGACCTGAGCTTACTCAAGTGGCACCCTGGTGTGCGTGTGTGCGGCTGTGTGTGAGAGAGACTTTTCTTGGGGAGCCTCTCAACATTGCATGGCCCTTGTACAGGTGGAGGGAAGGGACCTCGCCACTCGTCACCCTGAGTTAGCCCAGTCTCGTGGGAATGTGTCCAGTTGCTGGGGGACTTGCCCCTCCAGGCCTGGAAGCCTAGGGCTCTCTTATCTCTATAGCTTGCTGACCATGTCACATGTCCTGAGGGCACCTTAGCCAGCCATCTTACAACTCTGTTGGATGTAGACGAAAGTCCTCGTTGGGCTTGAGCCGCTATGGATTTTGCTACGTTGGAGCCAGTCCGGGCTCAGTGGCGGGTGTTACCTGTCCCTGCAAGTCTGAATGGCCTGTGGTGCTCCGTCACGCTTGGGACTCCTATCCTGATTCTGTACTGTGTGTGCATCCGAGGGGGAGAGCAGAACCCCCACAGTGCCTTTCTACCCTTCAAAGAGGCCCAGGGAAGCCAGCCCAGCATGGTGCTCCACACCGTATTTTCAATACTTGAGGGCTGAATCAGTAAGATCACAGGTTCCAAGCCAGCCTCAGCTATTTATTTATTTATTTGCAGGTCTGGGGATAGAACCCAGGGACATTCGACCTCCAAGTTGCATCTCCTGCCCTATTTTTTTTTTTTTTTTTGGTGGTACTGGGGTTCCTGGAAGCCCTTCTACCTTTGGGCTACACTCACAGACCTATTTTATATTTTTATTTGGAAACAGGGTCTCTTAAGCCAGCGTGGCTGGCTTCGAACCTGCGCGATCCTCCTGTTTCTGCCTCCCAAGTGCAGGGATTACAAGCGTGCGCCACCACGCCCGGCTCCTGCCCTATTTTTATTTTTTTATTTTGAAATAGGGCCTCACTAAATAGCTGAGGCTGTCCGCAAACCTTGATCTTCCAGTCTCAGCCTCTCAAATGCTGGGATTACAAGCTTGCGCCACCATGCCTGGCTCAGCCTCAGCTATTTAGTGAGGCCCTCAGCAACTTAGCAGACCTATTTTAAAATAAGAAGTAAAAAGGGCTAAGAATATAGCTCAGAGGTAGAATGCCCCAGGTACAAACAAACAAACAGTAGTTTCATGTATGAAATGAATTATTTATTGCCCACCCATTTCAAAAGGCTTTTGCACAAAGTATTAATAATAGCTACTATTTTGAGTGTTTACTTTGGGCCTCACTCGTAATTCATAATAAAAAATGTTGTGAGGTGGGTGGTACTATTATCTATATTTTATAGGTTCAGAACCTCTAAAGTGCAGGAGAGTTATTTATGACCACACAATAAGTGACCAGAACTAAAATTTGAACCCAGGCCCCCAGTCTAAGCAGTCTGGTCTCTAGCCTCTATGGATGTAAAGTACGTGTGTACTGTGTCGACATGGCAAAGCCTAGGGAAAGTTAGTTGAAAACATGTTGATGGATTGTTTTTTTGGAGGGGGGTACTAAGGATTGAATCCAGAGCATTCTACCTCTGAGCTACATCCCCAGCCTTATATTTTATATTTTATTTTTTATTTAAAAAAAATTTTTTTTTTGGTAGTACTGGGATGGAACCCAGAGGCTTTCTACCTCGGGGCTATACTCTCAGACCTATTTTATACTTTATTTGGAAACAGGGTCTCACAAAGTTGCTGAGAGTGTCAGTAAGTAGCTGAGGCTGGTTTCGAACCTGTGCGATCCTCCTGTCTCAGCCTCCCAAGCGCTGGAATTACAAGCGTGCGCCACCACCCCTGGCTCCCAGCCTTATTTTTTATTTTTAATTTTGAAATAAGGTCTCTCTGAGTTGCTGAGGCTGGGCTCATACCTGTGGTCCTCCTGTCTTAGCCTCTTAAGTATTGGGATTACAGGCATGCCCCACCATACCATGTCTGGCTATGTTAATGGATTTTGAGGACCCTTGGTAGAAGTTCCCAGGGTCCACTTGGGGTGGGACATTTAGCACCCTAGGAAAGGAAGCTAACAAGAGGGTGTCTCCGCTCAACAATTTGCAGAGGTGCTTGAGGCAGGGAGAGGTGTGGTTCCCATGGGCAAACTTCCCCCTTCTTATGAGCACCTCCCTCCCGCTGTGCAGGGTGATGTGAGCAGAGCCCAGGAATGCCTTATGTGGATCGGCAAAACCGAATCTGTGGGTTTCTGGACATCGAGGAAAATGGGAACAGCGGCAAGTTTCTACGGAGGTACTTCATTCTGGACACCCAGGCCAACTGCCTGCTCTGGTACATGGACAACCCCCAGGTGAGAGGCCAGGAGCAAAGGGGCAGGGGCGCTGGTGGGAGGAAGAGTGCGGGTGGAGCCTGTGGGTCAGCAAGAGGGGAAAAACCTCCCCTCCCCCACAGGCACAAACATACAACATACCACACAGACACACAGAAAACTACCTCCAGAGTGAAAATGCAGCTCAGTAGTAGAGCATGTGCTTAATGAGGCCCTGGGTCCCATCTGCAGCACAGAAAGAAAGACAAAAAGACATAGCCTGGGAGAAAGACACTCTCCTGTTCCTGGACCCGGTGCCTTCTCTCACATGTGAGAATTCAGCGCTTGGAAAAGCTGGGCAAAGGCTGGCCAGCTGGCTCCAGGCTCTCAGGCGTCCCCCTCTTTCCTCTCACCTGCCTCGTTAGGGCTGTGGCCCAGTGGCCACTCCTGCTCTTCCAGTCTGGTCCCTCCCCAGCAGAGAATGTGACCTGCTTCCTGGAGCTGGACAAATGTTGGATGTCTTTGGCCTCCTGAATCAGGAAGTTGTAGAGTGTTGGGATGGAGGTGACCCTGTAGAGGTAACCTAGTTTTGTTTTCTCATGCTACAGTTGAGAAGAGTGAGCCCCAGACCTTGTTTTTTTTTGGAACTAAAGATTGAACCCAGGGGCATTTATTCTACCTCTGAACTACACCCCCAGCCCTTTTATTTGTTATTTTAAAACAGGGTTATGCTGAGTTGCTGAGAATCTCGCTGAATTGCTGAGGCTGGCCTCGAACCCGAGATCCTTTTGTCTCAGTTCAGGATCACAAGTTCAAAGCCAGTGCGTGGTAACTTAGTGAGACCCTGTTTTAAAATAAAAAACAAAAAGGCCTGGGAGTGTAGCTCAGTGGTAGAACACCCTTGGCTCAATCTCTAGTACCACATATGCGATGTGGTATGGAAAAAGTCTTGTGACTCTCTGGTCATTTTCCAGGGACTGTTCCTTAGAGACCTTTGGCATTTGTCTCCTTGATTTAGTGGCTGAGCAAAAGGGTTACAGAGGTAGAAAATTGAAAGAGCTAACAATGAAAATATAAAGAGTTACTTCTACAGACGTAGAGAACATTCAGAAAGCCAGTGCTGCCACTGGCTTTTTGCAGGAAGACTTGCAACCGTGCCCCGGTCTCACCTCATGTTCCTGGTATCTGTCATTTACTTTCGTGTTTATTTATTTATTTTTTTGTGGTGCTGGGGATTGTGTCCAACAAATGCTCCACCACTTGACCTTCATTTGAAGTTCTGAGCATTCAGACTGGATCTTGCCCATGGACACCACACCCTCTGCCTGCATCTCCTCACCCTCAGGCCTGGTTTCCCTGCCTCTGCTCTGCACAGGCGCCCACTGCCAGGTCACGGGATCCACTGGGAGAGGAAGTAGCATTTAAGTTACTTCTTCCCCCACGTGGGAGGTGGAATTAAGTGTCTGTTCCCAGTAGACTTGGCTTCTGGTACAGCAGGAAGGAGTCAGGGACTCAGGGCGCTGGCTCTTTTTTTCCTTGCTGTTTTTCCCCTTGGTGTAGCTTTTCCCATACACTTGTTAGCTCTTTCAAAGTAATTTGAAAGCATTTTTGTCTCAATTTCTCTGTCCTGCATCATGCATCTCTACTAGGGCTGTCCAGCGGCTGCCAGCTCCCTTTCCTGAAACTTGGACCTTTTGTCATGTGCTGGCCCGAGAGAGTACTGCTGTCAGCGACAGATCACCCAAGGCCACACTTCCGCCGTCCTGATCTTGCATGCACCCTCCTTTTGACCTACCCTCTCATGGTCGTCACCACCATTGGCCTCTGCGGCAGCTCCCATGCTGACCACGCAGCCTGCTCCCCTTCCCTGGGCTCTCACTGTGCTGTTTGTGCTGGAACCTTCTTTGAGTTCGAATTACCAGGTCGAACTTACGGCTCATTGCTAGGGTTTCTTTTTCTCTCTTTCCTGATGATTGAGCCCAGGTGTGGTCTACCTCTGAGCTACATCCCAACTCACTAAATTGTTGAGGCTGGCCTCAAATCTGTGATCCTCTTGCCTCAGTTCCCAAGAACTGGAATCATAGGTGTGTGCCACCATACCCGGCTGCTGGGAATTCTTTATATTTTCCCAGGAAATAGAAGATTTCAGCTAGCTTGGTATATGCCTGAAAAGGAAGTCTTGTGACATAGCTGTAGCTCAGAACTTTTTCTGTATAGTACCGGAGATTGAATCCAGGGGCAGTCCACCTCTGAGCTCTATCCCCACCTTTGAACCTTCGATTCTCCTATCTCAGCCTCCTAAGTATTGGGATTACAGGTATGCACCACCACATCTGGCAGTTCGGAACATTCAGATTAGTTCTTCGTTGTATTTATGGCTAGGCAAGCACTCCAGATTTGTGAGTGCATGTTTTGACACATTGTAAAATGGTATTAGTGGATATTTATTCCTACATGCTATCTTGGTCAACATTCTCACTGATGGAATCCAAGACAACTGACCGTACAACTTTGAGGAGGGAAGATTTATTTGCTTACAGGTTTTTTGGAGATCCCAGAGTTTCAGTCCATGTCAGTACATCTTTGGAGCTCAGAGCATGGTGCCAGGAAGCAGAGAGGGATAGCAAGGGCTCTGCTCTCACGTCATGGAGGCTGGAATCAGAGAATACAAGCCAGCAAGGAGATTCAAAGACAAAAGCACGGCCCCTAAGGCTGCACCCCAGCTCCCCACCTGCCCCAGCCTCACCCCACCTGCCTAGGTGACCTCCTGGTAAAACCATCACAGTGGATTTATACATGGATGAGATTACAGCCCTCGGGACTAAGTTACATTAGCTCCCCACCCCCAGGGGACATTCTGCTTCTAACCATAACACATGCCAAGCACGATTCACTGGGTTTTATTTTCAAAGCAAGTCTCATTAGTGGGTGTTGCCGTCCTCATTCCAGAAGTAAGGTAGGTGAGGCAGAAATGGAGAGAAATTTGCTGGTGGTTACATATTAAGAAAGTGGCAGAGTGGTGGGTGTGGTGGCACACACCTGTAATCCCAGTACTTGGGAGGCTGAGAAAGGAGGATCACAGGTTCAAGACCAGCCTCAGTAACTTAGGAAGACTCTCAGCAACCTAGAAAGACCCTGTTTCAAAATAAAAAAGTAAAAAGAGCTGGGGGTATAGCTTAGAGGCAGAATGCCCCTGAATTCAATCCCCAGTGATGACTACCACATCAACAACAACAAAACCAAAAGAAAGAAGAAAGAAAAAGAAAAAGAAAGGGGCAGAGCCAGTATTCGAAGCCTGGAGACGTGGGTCCTGTTCCTCAGCCGTTATTGCTGACAAAGAAACAGTCATCTTGAAGTTGCTCTGGAGAAAGAAAAGTCTCCAGCTAGGAAAAGAAGCTGAGTCAGGTGTGGTACTTGAGAGGCTGAGACAGGAGGATGGCACATTCGAGGCCAGCCTTAGCAACTTAGGCCTTGCTTCAAAGAAAAAATGGGGCTGATGGTGTAGTTCAGAGGTAGAATACCTTTGGGTTCAGTCCTCAGTACCAAAAAAAGGAGCCTCTGATGTGGTATCATAGTTATTTTTTGTTTTGTTTATTTGTTTGTTTGTGCTGGAGTTTGAATCCAGAGGCATTTTATTTCTGAGCTACACCCCTAGCCCTGTTTTATTTTTATTTTGGAAATAGAGTCTTGCTGAGTTGCTGAGGCTGGAAACCGGCAATCCTTCTGTCTCAGTCTCCCAAGTACTTGGATTATAGGAATATGCCATGGTATTTTAGTTATTTAACAGGGATTAATGAGCAGGGGATTTTCTGAAGCCGGGTCTCCAATCTTGGCCTGGTAGTTGGAGTCACTGAGCCTGTCTCTACTGTTGTTATTACTAACTGCAGCGATTGCTGACAGAGAGGTTGTCATATACCAGCCACGATGTGAAGTGCTTTCCATACTTATCTCCTGAAATCCTCTCACTAATGCCAGGACCTTGGGACTATATCCCTCTTTTTCCGTCTGCCGGTAGCAAGTGCAGTGCTGGAGTTGCGTCTGACCCTGTTGTTACAAGTGACCACTCTCTTCCTCGTTCTCGTATTTGTTTTCAGCACTGTGCAAGGTCCCATAGATGACATGATAGGTGAATGAAATGAGGAAGCTCTGATAACCTCAGTACACCATTATCACAAGATAGGGTATCATCTGTTGCTGTGCCAGTGCCCGAATGTCCACAGTTCTTTCTCTTTTTAAGAGACAAGGTCTCTGCTTGGCTTGGTGGCGCACACTTGTAATTCCAATACTTGGGAGGCTGAGACAGGGGGATCATAGGTTTACAGCCAAAGTTAGCTGCTTAGTGAAACCCTGTTTATTCAAAATAAAGAATAAAAATTAGAGCTGGGGGTATAGCTTGAAGGTAGAATGCCCCCGGGTTAAATACCTGGTATCACACACACACACACACACACACACACACACACACACACACACACACACACACACACAGACAAGGTCTCATTCTGTTGCTCAGGCTGGTCTTGGGTTTCAGTGCTCCTCCTGCCTCTGGAGTACTGGGACTGCAGGTGGCATCAACATGCTAATATTTTGGTTCAGGAGATGGGATTGCAGTTTTCCTTTGCTGTTGCCCATGGCAAGAAGATGTAGGTCCTGGAGTTGGAGGTGGAGTCTTACTTGGAAGGGTCTCAGGTCTGAAAGATGAGAGACCCAGGCTGTAGTTCTTGTAGTTCTGACTCCCTCACTCAGCTGATCTGCGGCTCAGGCAAATCATTTCTCTTCTGGAGAATGCACACTCTAGGTGATCCTTAATAAGGCTTTTTTTTGTGTGGTACTGGGGATGGAACCCAGGGACATTCTACCTCCGAGCTACACCCTCAGCCCTATTTTTTATTCTTTATTTTTGAAGCAGAGTCTCACTAAGTTGTGGAGGGCCTCGCTAAGTAGCTGAGGCTGTCCACAAACTGTGATCCTTCTGTCTCAGCTTCCTGAATGCTGGGATTACAAGCATGCGCCACCATGCCTGGAATCCCAGCCCTATTTTTTATTCTTTATTTTGAAACAGGGTCTCACTGAGTTACAAAGAGCCTCACTTAGTAGCTAAGGCTATTCACGAACCCAGATTTTCCTTTCTCAGCATCCTATGCATGACTCTTGATAAGGCTCTTAGCCCTTCGCTTCCTGAGGCTTGAGAGTGGAGAGGTACTGGAGCTTAGTAACCTCCCCCTACACATAGTTACTAAGCTTGTCCACCGTCAGACAGCCCAGACGCCGAGGCCAAACAGTAGGCAAGACAATCTCTGTCTTCGTGGAGTTGCACTGCAGGTGGGGAGGAGAGATGTTGAAGGACGGGGGTCAGAAGAGTTGTGCAGCCCCCTTCATGGAGGAGGTGGTACTAGAGTTAGATCTCAATGATGGGTGAGATTAGAGTGATTATTCTTCAGGTTATTTGCATTTATAGAGCATTTGGGGGTTTTGAGGTATTTTCACATGCAGGGTCTCATTTGATTTCTGTGTCCTCTGTCCTTACAGAGGAAAAGGGGGGAACAACAGCCATTAAGGGCACAAAGGAGGACATGTGGGCTCCCCAGGATAGAGGGTGCTTAAGGTTAAGATCCCCAAAAGAAGACCCAGCGATGAGGAGACAGGCACCCAGACAAGGGTCTGTGGGCACTTTTTTTTTTTTTTCCTGTACTGGGGATCGAACGCAGGGGCATCCGACCTCTGAGCTACACCCCCAGCCCAATTTTTTTATTCTTTATTTTGAAACATGGTCTCACTAAGTTTCAGAACGCCTCACTAAGTAGCTGAGTTTGGCCACAAACCTGTGATCCTCCTGTCTCAGCCTCCAGAGTACTGGGATTGCAAGCGTGTGCCACCACAATCGGCTAATTGTACACAATTTCTAAGTGTACAATACCATGTTGTTGACTATAGGTATGATATTATACAGCAGATCTCTCTCTAGAACTGACTTGTCTGGCATGCAAACAAATATTTAAAACAACAACAACAACAACATTCTTTGTTGTGTGGCCAGGGCATGAACCTGGGGGTAAGGGCAGTTCTATCCCCAAGCTACATCCTCAGCTCCATTTTACTTTTTATTTTGAAGTAGGGTCTGGCAAAGTTAACACGCTCTGACCTTGAACCTGTGATCCTCCTCTCTGAGCTTCCCAAGTACTAGGATCACAGGCATGCATCACCACTCCCAGCTATAATTCTTGACTAGAAACAAACATTGTCTGGGTTTTCTTTAAAACAATACTTTGATATTATGGCACTAGGAATTGTTTTATTCTTCTTTTTTTTTTTTCTGGTGGTACTGGGGTTCCTGGAAACCCTTCTACCTCCGAGCTACACTCCGAGACACCTATTTTTTATATTTTTATTTGGAATCAGGGTCTCTTAAGTCAGCAAGGCTGGCTTCGAACCTGCGCGATCCTCCTGTCTCTGCCTCCCAAGTGTGGAGATTATAAGCGTGCGTCGCAACGCCCAGCACGTTTTATTATTCTTATTGATGGTACTGTGGATAGAATCCAGGGCCTTGTACATGCTAGGGAAGGACACCATGTTAAAGGAGGTGAAATTCCTTTACGAAGAGTGCTCTGCTTTATTCCAGTGACCTAGAGAGTCACGAACTCTGTTTTCATCACAAGGCACTGTTGATGTTTAGCCTGTGTGGTGCCCATGTGGATATGTGGTTAACAGACGAAATTATACGGCCCCGAACAGTTGGCTGAAAGTGTGTGGACTTGTTTCTGGGTCTTCTATTCTGATCCATTGGTCTATGTATCTGTTTTTGGGCCAGTACCATGCTGTTTTTATTACAATGGCTTTGTAGTATAGTTTAAAGTCAGGTATTGTGATTCCTACTGCATGGTTTTTATTGCTGAGAACTACCTTGGCTATTCTGGGCTTTTTGTTATTCCAGATAAATTTAAGGACTGATTTTTCTATGTCTCTGAGGAATGATCTTGGTAGTTTAATGGGCATTGCGTTGAATCCGTAGATCAATTTTGGGAGAATGGCCATTTTAATGATATTTATTCTGCCATTCCATGAATATGGAAGATCCTTCCATCTTCTAAGATCTCCTTTGATTTCTCTTTTCAGTGTTTTATAATTTTCTTTGTAGAGATCTTTTACCTCCTTAGTCAAGTTTATTCCTAGGTATTTTATTTTCTTGTGGGAGATCCTGAGTGGAAGTGTTTTCTGAATTTCTTTTTCAGTGGATTTATGGTTGGTGTACAGGAAAGCTTCTGATTTTTTTAAAATTGATTTTGTATCCAGATACTTTGCTGAATTTGTTGATCAGTTCTATAAGCCTTTTGGCTGAGTTTGTTGGGTTTTCTAAATATAGTATCATGTCATCTGCAAATAGTGAAAGTTTGAGTTATTCTTTTCCTATTTGTATTCCTTTGGTTTCCATTTCTTGCCTTATTGCTCTGGCTAGAGTCTCTAGTACTATATTGAAGAGAAGTGGTGATAATAGACATCCTTGTCTCATTCCTGTTTTTAGGGGGAATTCTTGAAGTTTTTCCTCATTTAATATGATGTTGGCTGTGGACTTATTGTAGATTGCCTTTATGATGTTGAGATATGTTTCTTCTATTCCAATTCTCTGCACTTTTTTTTAAAATCATAAATGGATGTTGGATTTTATCCAATGCGTTTTCAGTGTCTATTGAAATAATCATGTGATTTTTGTCTTTGACTGTGTTTATATGATGAATTACATGGATTGGTTTTCGTATGTTGAACCAGCCTTGCATCCCTGGGATGAACCCTACCTGGTCGTGGTGTATGATTTCTTTATGTGGTTTTGAATGCGTGTTGCTAGTATTTTGTTTAATAGTTTTGCATCCAAGTTCATCAGAGATATAAGCCTGTAGTTTTCCTTCCTTGAACTGTCTTTATTCGGTTTGGGTATTAGTGTGATGTTGGCTTCATAGAATATTTGGGAGAGTCCTGGTTTTTTCTGTTTCACGAAATAGTTTGAGGAGTATTGGGGTTAGCTCTTCTATAAAGGTTTTATAGAATTCACTTGGGAAACTATCTGGTCCTGGGCTTTTCTTTGATGGTAAGCTCTTTATTGTAGTTTCAATCTCTTTGTTATTGGTTGCTTTAAGTGTTCTATATCTTCTTGACTTAGTTTAGGAAAGTTGTATTTATCTAGGAAGTTGTCAATTTCCTCCAGATTTTCCATTTTGTTGGAGTATAGTTTTTCAAAGTAGTTTCTGATAATCCTCTGGATTTCTACACTGTCAGTAGTATGTCTCCTTTTTCATCTCTTATTTTCATAATTTGGGTTGATTCTTTTTTTTTAGTTAGGTTGGCTAGTGGTTTATCTATCTTGTTAATTTTTTCAAGAAACCAGCTTTTGGTTTTGTTGATGTTCTGTATTGTTTTTTTATTCTCTATTTCATTAAATTCTGCTCTTATTTTAATAATTCCCTGTCTTCTACTGGCTTTGGGGTTCAATTGTTCCTGCTTTTCAAGGGCTTTGAGGTGTGTCATTAGGTTATTTATGTGAAGATTTTTAGTTTTTCTTATGTGAGCACTCAGTGATATAGATTTTCCTCTTAATACTGCCTTCAAAGTGTCTCAGAGGTTTTGAAAAATTGTATCTTTATTTTCATTTGTTCTAGAAATTTCTTGATTTCACCTCTTACATCTTCTATGACCCATTCTTCATTCAGAAGTGTGGTGTTCAGTTTCTGCATGTTTATGTTGTTTCTCTGGGTCTTCTTATAGTTGATTTCTAGTTCCATTCCATTATGGTCTGAAATGACACAAGTATGTAACATTTTTAAAATTTGCTAGCACTCATTTTGTGTCCCAGGATGTGATTTATTTTGGAGAAGGTTCCGTGAGCAGCTGAGAAAAATTTAAATTCCGCTGTAGTCGGGTGAAATATTCTATATGTGTCCAACAGGTCCATTTGGTTAATGGTGTTCTTTAGTTCTGAGGCATATTTACTGACCCTTTGTCTGGAACATCTGTCTAGTGTTTTGAGAGGTGTGTTGAAGTCTTCCAGTATTATTTTGTTGGGATTTATGTGTGACTTCATGTCACAAAGAGTGTGATTTATGAAAGTAGGTGCACCTATGTTTGGGGCATATATGTTGATTATTGTTATTTCCTCTTGATGGATTATTCCTTTTACCGGTAAAATACGACCTTCTTTGTCTCTTCTAATAAGTTTGGGTTTGAAGTCTAACTTGTCTGATATCATAGTTGCTACTCCTGCTTGTCTTCGAGTTCCATTAGCATGGATTACCTTGCTCCAGCCCTTTGCCTTGAGTTTGTTCCTATCTTTACTTGTAAGGTGTGTTTCTTGTAAGCAGCAGATTGATGGATTCTGGTTTTTTAATCTGTTTTGCCACTTTATGTCTTTTTATTGGTAAGTTGAGGCTGTTTACATTCAGTGTGATTATAGAGAGATAATTTTTAATTCCTAACATGTTAAGATTTTATTTCTGTTTGAGATACTGTTTATTCTTCTTCGCTTAGTTGTCTGCTGGATGGGAAATCTTGTTTCTTTCATTCCGGTGTGTATTACCTATTTCTTCTTTGCAGTTAATCTCCTTGAGTATTTTCTCTAGCGCTGGTTTTGAAGACATAAATTCCTTCAGTTTCTGTTTGTCATGGAAGCTTCTTATTTCCCCATCTAATTTGATAGATAATTTTGCTGGGTAGTTAATTTTTGGTTGGAAGTTGTTTTCTTTCACAGTTTGGAATATGTTATTCTACGCCCTACTGGCTTTCATGACTTGGTTTGGGAAGTCTGGAGTGATTCTAATTGTTTTGCCTCTGAATGTCACTTGGCCTTTTTTTTTTTTGTCTTTAAGATTCTCTCCTTGGCTTCTACATTAGTCATTTTGACAATTATGTGGTGTAGGGAACCTCTTCTCTGATCCTGTCTAAAGGGAGTTTTATAATTTTCCTGGACCTGTGTATCGACCTCTTGCCCTATGTTTGGAAATTTTTCTGCTATTACTTCCTTGAAGAGATTATTGATCTCTTTACTTTCATCCTCCTTTCCCTCCTCTATTTCAATTATTCTTAGGTTAGCTCTCTTAAGATGGGCCCATATTTCTTCAATGTTAAATTCCTGCTGTCGGATTTTTTTTTCTAAATTAAAAACTATGAGTTCGTGTTTGGAGTGATCATCTTCTAGGAGCGAGATTCTATTCTCCATGTGGTCTAATTGATTGTTTATACTTTGAATTGAGGCCTTTACTTCAATGATTGCATCCTTTATTTCTTTTAGACTCTCTCTAAATTCTTTGCGAAGGTCCTGTATTACTTCTACAGTTATATTCCTGATTTGGTTTTCTGGAGATCTCTGAATTTCTGTGTTATCAGGTTCTGATGTTGTGGGTTTGTGGATGTTCATTGCTCCATTGTTATTCCTCTTTCCCATGATTTCAGAAGTTTGTGACTTCTCTGGGTTCTTCCCTGGGTTACTACGACTTAACTTAGGGTGCTCTGGATCTCAGTCTGTGGTTATCTCAGTCACCACTACTCCTTTACTGGGTTGTATTGCAAAGTCTCAGACCCAGGGAGTTAATCGAGGCTGCTTGAGACCATGGGGGGTGCCAGGCTGGGCGTTTCCCCACAGGGAGCTGCGACTAGGGTGTGGTATCTCTGCCACCGCTACTCCTTCACTGGGTTGGACTGCAAAATCTCAGACCCAGGGAGATTATCAAATCTGCGTAAGTTCCTGGGGGTGTAGTACTGGGATTTCTCCCTTAGGGGCTGCATTTTCACTCACGGTTGTTGAGTGTGCTGATCTGGAGCTGTTGTGGACCTGGTGGACTCACCGCTGCTTGTAGTATGGCACCAGTGCTATGCCCTCGGCCATGAGGCTGGCATATTTCTTTTCTGGTTTTGAGCTTCGTTTTGAGTCCCTGGAGGGTGTGCTGAGCTTGGCCACTGGGAGTTTTAGATGTTCTTTGTGCTTAAAAAACTGCTAAATTACACCCAGATGATTTGCAGCTGCTCACTTCAGCTCCTTGTTTACCTTTCTTCTCTGGATCCTGGTGGGTTGTTGAGCGAGCTGATCTGGAGCTGTCATGTTCACGGTGAACTCGCTGCCGCTGTTGGCTATATGGCATTGTTGTTGCACCTTCGGCCGTGAGGCTGGCATATTTCTTTTCTGGTTTTGGACTCTGTTCTGAGTCCCTTTCTTCTCTGGAGCCTGGTGCTGTGAGGGAAGATGGGGCCATTGCAGTGAGGGCTGGTTTCTTTTCTGGTGTCTGGTTGTCTTTCTAGTCTTCTTTTTCTCTGTCCCGTGTATTTGCAGTTTTTTTTTTTTTTTTTTTTTTTTTTGCGGGTCTGGGGATGGAACCCAGGGGCATTTGACCTCCAAGATACACCCCCTACCCTAGTTTTTATTCTTTTTATTTTGAAACCGGGTCTCACTGAGTTGCAGAGGGCCTCACTGAGTAGCTGAGACTGTCCGCGAACCGCGATCCTCCAGGTCTCAGCCTCCCGAATGCTGGGATTACAAGCGTGCGCCACCACGCCCGGCTATTTGCAGTTTTTATTTCTCTGCTGATGGTGTTTTCTGGCTATGAAAAGCGCTGATTTTGTGGCAATAGAGATCAAGTGTTAGCGGGACTCGTAAATGCTGCTTTTCTCTGTCGCCATCTTCCTGGAAGTCCATTATGTTTCTTCAGATTTTTATTTCTGTGGTACTGGGGTTCCTGGAAACCCTTCTACCTCTGGGGTACACTCCCAGACCTATTTTTTATATATATATGTTTTATTTGGAAACAGGGTATTTTAAGCTAGCGAGGCTGGCTTTGAACCTGCGCGATCCTCCTGCCTCCGCCTCTCAAGTGCGGGGATTACAAGCGTGCGCCACCACGCCCGGCTTAAAAAGAAATATTTAGATGCCTTTAGTTCCTAAAGGACCCTATGTGAATTATCGCTCATTGTTATATTCAAAAATTGAAGCCGGGCATGGTGGCTCATGCTTGTAATCCCAGTATTCGGGAGGCTGAGATTACAGTCAGCTACTTTGGGAGTCCCTTCGCAACCCATTTCAAACATTTTTTAAAAAGACTATAAATTAGGGCTGGGGGGTGTTGCTCAGAGGTAGAATGCCCCTGGGTTCCATCCCCAGTACCACCAAAAAAGAAAATAATAATTGAATCTCTTCTGGTAAATCCAGGACCACATTGAAAGCTTTTGCTCTTTTTAAATTTTTTTGTAAAATAAACTGAAGTCAGCTGGATGTGGTGGTGCACCACTCATAATCCCCGCGCTTGGGAGGCGGAGACTGAAGGGCGCAGGTTCAAAGCCAGCCTCGCAGGCTTAAGAGACCCTGTTTCCAGATTTAAAAAGTATAAAATAGGTCTGGGAATGTAACCCAAAGGTAGAAGGGTTTCCAGGCACCCCAGTACCACCACCAAAATAATAATAATAATAATAATAATAATAATAATAATAATAATAAACTGAAGTCACTTCTTTCCAGTGATGGGGTCAAAGAACTTTAACAGTTTTGATCATTTTAGTGAAAAGAATGCACAAGTGTAGGAGGAGATTCTATTAATATATTATTTATAATGGACAATACTGTTGTCTTAAAGGCTGGGCAAAAATCAGTGTTTTAGAAACAATTATGGACCTGGGCGCGGTGGCGCACCCTTGTTATCCTAGCCTTTGGGAGGCTGAGACAGGAGGATCACTGTTAGCGGCCAGCCTCAACTACTTAGAGAGGCCATTTGCAACTCACTGAGACCCTGTTTCAAAATGAAGAATAAAAAATAGGGCTGGGAGTGTAGCTTGGAGGTAGAATGGCTCTTGGGTTCCATCCCTAGTTCCTCAAAAAACAACAACAACAACAACAAATTATGGCTGGGGGTGGTGGCACACACTTGTAATCCCAGTACCTGGGAGGCTGAGACAGGAGGATCGCAGGTTCACAGCCAGCCTCAACTACTTAGTGAGACTCTCCACAAGTTAGTGAGACCTTGTTTCAAAATAAAGAATAAATAGGCTTGGGGGTTTAGCGCAGAGATAAAATGCTCCCGGGTGTAATCTCCAGAACCCAAAACAAACATAAAAAACCTCTTTAAGTAAAGTTTCATTGAAATTCATCAATATTTTAAAGATTTTTGTACAAAATGCTTCAAGCTGACCAGATGGTAAACACTAGTAGATAACTTTCCTTTAAAACTGAACAACACACAGCTGGGTGTGATGGCTCACGCTTGTAATCCCAGCATTTGAGAGGCCGAGACAGGAGGATCGCGGTTAATGGACAGCCTCAGCTACTCAGTGAGGCACTCTGTAACTTAAACCCTGTTTCAAAATAAAGAATAAAAAAAGGGCAGATGGGGTAGCTTGGAGGTCAAATGCCCCTGGGTTCCATCCCCAGACCCGCAAAAACAAACAAACAAAAAACAAACAAAAAAACCCCTGAACAACACAAGCTGGACATGGTGGTATACATTGGTGGTGGTGTACATTGGTGGTAGTGTACTGAGACAGGAGGATTGCAAGTTTGAGGCCAGCCTCTGCCATTTTGTGAGAACTTTAGCAACTTAGTGAGTTCCTATTTCTTTTTTTTTTTTTTTTTTTTTTTTTTTGCGGGTCTGAGGATCTGGGAAGGACCCAGGGGCATCTTCCTCCGTGCCACACCCCCTGCCCAATTTTTTATTCTTTATTTTGAAACAGGGTCTCACTGAGTTGCAGAGGGCCTCACTAAGTAGCTGAGGCTGTCCGCAAACCACGATCCTCTGGTCTCAGCCTCCCAAATGCTGGGATTACAAGCGTGCACCACCACGCCCGGCTCGTGAGTTCCTATTTCAAAATAAAAATAAGAAAAGGGCTAGTGGTGTAGCCTGGCAATAGAATACTCCTGCATTGAATCTTTGGTATATAAAAAAGTGCAATACATACACATGGTAGAGAATGTAGTGTAGGAAAGCAGAGCGACAAGTCTCTCCCTGCCTCCCCCTCTCCCTCCCTTATCCTGTGGCCGCGTGGCCCGTTGGCAGGGCCGCCAGGATTGCCAGTTTCTTTCCTTCTGTACTGAGATATTCTTTGCATGTATAAGAATCATGGTAACTTTCAGATCTTTAACACTTTTGGGGACAAAGTTTGCTGGTTTGAATAATCTTTTTTTTTTTTTTTTGGCAGGTCTGGGGGTGGAACACAGGGCATTCTACCTCCAAGCTACACCCCCAGCCCTATTGTTTTATTCTTTATTTTGGAACAGGGTCTCACTGAGTTGCAAAGGGCCTCACTAAGTAGCTGAGGCTGGCCACGAACTGCGATCCTCCTGTCTCAGCCTCCCGAATGCTGGGATTACAAGTGCGTGCCACCACGCCCGGCTGGTTTGAATTTTTTTAAACTTGATATGTTTTTGTTCCGTTTTTAAAAATTCATGTGTTTTATGTAATTGGTCTGTTAATTATCCATGTTGACCGCATGATTGGTGGGTTAAGTAGAGTTGCTGAAGTGCAGCCAGGCACGGAGGTGCGCGCCTCTCATCCCGTCTACCCAGAAGGCTGAGGCAGGAGGATAAAAAGTTCCAGGCCAGTTGGGGCAACGTGTCAATACCTTGTGTCAAAAGAAAAAAGAAAAAGAGCTGTGGCAGTGGCAGAGGCAGTGGTGGAGCGCTGTGCAGAGCGTGCCGAGGTCTAAGCCCTGCTCCTACGAAAAAGAAAAGAAAAATGGCTGATGAGCTTTTGCCTGCCTGCCTGCCTGCCTTTCTTTCCTGGAAATTGAACCCCTGGGTCATCTACCTGTGGGCCATACCTCAGCCCTATTTTAGTTACTGTTTTAATTTTGAAATAGGGTTTCCGTGAGTTTCTGAGGGTCTTATTACCTTACCAAGTTGCTGAGGCTGGTTTCTAACCTTTGAGCCTCCTGTCTCAGCCTCCCAGGTCCTGGGATCACAGGCATGCGTCCCTGCACTAGATTTATGCATACAGCTTGATGTCCTGTATTTATAACATTGCATTGATAAAGTAAACACTTTTTTTGGTACTTGGGATTGGAGCCCAGGGGCATTCTACCTCCAAGCTACATCCTCGGTCGTCGTCTTTTTTTTTTTTTTTTTCTTCAGTACTGGGGATTGAAGCCAGGGGCATTCAAACTTCAAGCTACACCCTCAGCCCTATTTTTTATTCCGTATTTTGAAACAGGGTCTCACAAAGTTGTGGAGGGCCTCACTAAGCAGTTGAGGCTGCTGGCCATGAACCCGCAGTCTTCCTGTCTTAGCCTCCCAAGTCCTGGGGTTACAGGCATGCACAACAATGCCTGGCATTCAGTCTTCTTTTATTTTTTATTTTAAAACATTATCCTCTAAATTGTTGAGGGTCTTATTAAGTTGCTAAGGCTGGCCTTGAACCTGTGATCCTGAAATCTGGGATTACAGGCCTGTACCACCATGCCTGGTTTAAGCCAAACACTTTAAAGAAGTTGATTTTCTTTTACTTATTAGTGTGTGTGTGTGTGTGTGTGTGTGTGTGTGTGTGTGTGTGTATGTTTGTGTGTGTGGTGTCTGGCACTGAGAATTGAACCCAGGGGTATTCTACCTTTGAGCTACACCCCCAGCTCTATTTTTTATTCTTTTATTTTGAAATAGGGTCTCACTAAATTGTGGAGGGCCTCAATTAAGTATCAGAGGCTGGCTGAGAACCCGTGACCTTCCTGTCTCAGCCTCCTAAGTACTGGGATTCCAGGTATGTGCCACCATGCCTGGCTCAAGAAGTTGATTTGAAATATCTTTAAGTGTTACGGCACATGTGTGTAATCCCAGTACTTGGGAGGCTGAGACAGAAGGATCATAAATTCAAGGCTAGCCTCAGCTACTTAGGCCCTCCACAAACTAGTGAGACCTTGTTTCACAATAAAAAATAAAAATTGGGCTGGGGATGTAGCTCAGGGGTAGAATGCCCCTGAGTTCAATCCCTAGTACCACATACACACACACAAAAATCTGTAAGTAGCTGGGCATAGTGGCACACATCTGTAATCCCAGTACTTGGGAGGCTAAGGAGGAGGATCATACATTTGCAGCCAGATTTGGTGCCTTCGCAAGACCCTTAGCAACATAGTGAGACCCTGTTCCAAAATTAAAATATAGCCGGGCGTGGTGGCGCACGCTTGTCATCCCCGCGCCTGGGAGGCAGAGACAGGAGGATCACGCAGGTTCGAAGCCAGCCGCGCGCGCTGGCTTAGGAGACCCTGTTTCCAAAATGAAAATGTAAAAAATAGGTCTGGGAGTGTAGCCCGGAGGTAGAAGGGCTTCCAGGAACCCCAGTACCACCAAAAAAATAAATAAATAAATAAATAAATAAAAAATTAAAAAATAAAATAAAATATAAAAAGGGCTGGGGGTACAGCCTGGAGATAGGATGTTCCTGGTTTCAAATCTTAGTACAAAACAAACACTACAAGTATATTTAGAAATAATAATTTATATCTTTTTCTTTATAGGGGTGGCTTCTAAAGTGTGTACTTGTGTCATTAAAAAAATCCAAAATAGCATAGTAAGACTTAATACTATACATTTCTATCTACGGATATTTAATTAATTTACTGTTATTACTATTTATTATTACTATTTTGCAGTACTGAGGATTGAACCCAGGGACACTGTATGTCTAAGCTACACTCCCAGCTCTGTTTTTTATTCTATATTTTGAAACAGGGTCTCACTGAGTTGCAGAGGGCCTCACTAAGTAGCTGAGGCTGTCTGCGAACCGCGATCCTCCTGTCTCAGCCTCCAAAATTCTGGGATTAGAAGCATGTGCCACCATGCCCGGCTTAATTAAAACTTATAAGCAATAAATTCTCAATAAGTGGTGATGATAATACGCAGGAACACAAAGTTATTCACTTAAGAAAGAGAGGTAATGATGATACACTTGAGAAAACAAATGTAAAAGCAAAGACTTTGGTAATCGCACAAATGAGAATAACTGGTGATATATTTGCTGAAAATTGGTAGTCATTATAGTTAATATGTTACTGCCTGTGGTGGAGAGCAAGGACCTATTAGTCTCATTCTTAGTTTTCTCATCTGTTAAATAAAAAATACTAGTTAGGTGCAGTGGTACGTGCCTGTAATCTCAGTACTTCAGCAACCTATCAAGATCCTGTTTCAAAATAAAAACTAAAAGGCGCTTGTTGGGGAATCCAGCCCAACAGCGGCGGGGCCTGGAGAGATGATGAGTACCGACGCCCGATCACCACAGGGAGCCCGGAGATATGTCAAGCAAGATCTCATTTATCTCTCTCCAAGCTATCATATATATAGCACCAAACCACGAGGGGAATTCCCATGGGAAATAGCCTAGTTCACGGCCAATCCCAGGCCAGTCCATGAGCCATTCATGTGTGCGGAAAGCTCCTTTAAAGGTAAAAAGGGAAAAACCGCTCAGTCTCCCCACCCATAATGAATGGGGAAACCACGCCTTTCTAGCTTCTTCCAGGCGCCATCTTTGCCCCATTTCTGCTGAATCACTTTACTTAAAGTTTTGCCTTAGGCTGCAGGCCGCTCAGGCCGAGGGAGGCTGCATCTCCTTAGGCGCTGTATGGACACACCCCATCAGGGGCTTGGGATGTAATTTCGTCTGCAGTACAAGCAAACAACATCAAAAAGTACTATTATCTATCTTAAAGGATTATTTTGAGAATTCTGTAAGGTAATGGTAATATACATGTTTTTGGTCCTGGAAAATAGGAGGGTTCAATAAATACAATTGACTCAACAGTTAACATACTAATTGTTTTGTAAATGGATGGTAATTATTTTTTACATCATTTCACTTAGTTTTTTCATGCTAAGAGACTTAATTGGTATTATAGAAGTGTGTCAACTAATTATAAGGTGACCACCGGAAAAAAACTCAGTAGTTCCATGTTGCATTTTGCTAATATTTAGTTTAAAATAAATAGGTGAAAGCCAGACATGGTGATGCACGCTTGTAATCCCAGAACTTGGGAGGCTGAGACAGGAGGATTGAAGGTACTTGCAGGTACTTAGTGAGGCCCTCTGCAGCTTAATGAGACACTGTTTCAAATTAATGAATAAAAAATAGGGCTTAGGGTATAGCTCAGAGGTATAATACCTCTGGGTTCAATCCTCACTACTGCCAAAAAAGCAACAACAATGCACACATACACACAAAAATACAAACAAATCAAAATAACCTTAGATCACAATAAAATAATGATATGCGCTATGTGCTTTAACTTAGCTTTTTTTCTTATTTATTTATTTATATTTTATTTTCTGTGGTACTGGGGACTGACCTCAGGGGGCATTCTACTCTGAGCTACACTCCTAGCTTCTTTATTTTGAAGCAAGTTCTCACCGAAGTGCAGAGGGCCTCTGTACGCAGCTGAGACTGGCTAAAGACCTTCAATCCTCTGATCCTCCTGTCTCAGCCTCTGAAGTACTGGGATGACAAGCGTGTGTCACCACACTGGGCTTTTTTACCCTGTTTAAAACTGGGATTGAACCTAGGAGTGTTCTGTTTCCAAGCTACATCCTTAGCCCCCCTTCTTTAGTACTGGGGATTGAACCCTGGAGCATTCTGCATCTATACCCCCTAGCCCTATTTTTTTTTTTTTTGATTCTTTATTTTGAAACAGGGTTTCACTAAGTAGCTGAGGGTATCTACCAACCTGTGATCCTCCTTCTCAGCCTCCTAAGTGCTGGGATTACGAGTGTGCGCCACCATACCTGGCTTTCACTTAGCTTTTAACATTATTGGCACATCATAGTAATTTTCTATGTGTTTAAAGAGATTTGGGGGGAATAATTTATATATATATTTATTGTTATTTAATAAATAATTATTTTGTGTGGTACGAAGGATCGAACCCATGGGCATTCTATGTCAGAGCTACACCCCCAGCACTTTTTAAAAATTTTCACGTTGAATCAGGGTCTCATTAAGTTGATGAGAGTCACTACTTGCTGAGGCTGTCCTTGAACATGTGATCCTCCTTTCCCAGCCTCCCAAGTACTGGGACTACAAGCGTGCACTACCACACCCAGTTTAAATCACAAATATTTAAGATTAAAAAAAAGTTGAGTACGTGCTTGACTGAGGGAGAGGATGTAGGGCCCCTGACAGATGAGGAAGTTGGGAGAGAAACCGATTAGAGGGTGGAGGGGAAATGACATACTGAGTTTGAGTCAGCAGTGGAGGAAGCCAGGCTGAAGAAAGCAGTGGGAGAGTTGGCTAGATGAGCTATGGCCTTAGAATCACTCACAGGCCAACAGTCAGTCTGAGGCCACAGGCATCCAGATGCTGTCCTGAGCTTGAGCCTGCTGTTGACCCGGCCCTAAGTCCCTATCCCCACAGCTGGGAGAGGGCAGTAAAGGGAACTGAGGATGTGGCCAGTAGGCTTACCCATCCTGATCTGTAATGTAGGATAATGTTATTAGTGATCTTACTCATCAAGGCTTATTTTTCTAAAGCAGGAGCCAGAATATGCTAGTAAGAAATAGACATCCATTGGGAGGCTGAAATTGTAGGAGCAAGTCCAGCCTCAGCATCTTGGTGAGACGCTCAGCAACTTAGCAAGAGCCTGTCTCAAAATTAAAAATACAAGCCGGGCGTGGTGGCGCACGCTTGTAACCCCAGCATTGGGGGGCTGAGACCGGAGGATCACGGTTCGCGGACAGCCTCAGCTACTTGGTGAGGCCCTCTGCAACTCAGTGAGACCCGGTTTCAAAATAAAGAATAAAAAATAGGGCAGGGGCTGTAGGTCGGACGTCGAATGCCCCTGGGTTCCACCCCCAGACCCGCACACACACTACCGAGGGCTGGGGTGTATCTCAGAGGTAGAAAGCCCCTAGGTGCAATCTCAGTCCCAAAAGAAAAAAGAAAGCTATCCAGGTAATAGAATGAGAGCTTGAAACTGCACAGCATTTTGTGATAGAGAATTGGCTTCTGAAGGGAAAGGTTAAATACATGTTTTTAACTGGAGAATGGGAGACTAGCTCTGGGTGCTTCCTGTGGCCCAAACTTTGCACCGTGAAGTGGACCCATGGGCGGAGGGAGGATGAGTTGGGCACTGTGGCAGCAGTCACCTGGCTCCTGGGAAGAGCTTCCTTACTTTGTTATTTTCCTCGGCCCCTCCATGCGGGGCTGTGCAGTGGGAGCAGAGGCCACTGTGCTTCCTCTCCTCTGCGGACCAGCTCTCTTCCATGTCCCAGATGGCCGTGGCTTCGCTGGTTCTGGAGCGGCTGGATCCTGGGGGCCAGGTTGGCTCACACTAGTGACAGACGAGATTGCCTCAGCCCTCCTCTCTGCTGTGGCCCAACCAACTGCTTTGGAGTGCCGGCTGGGTCGCGTGGTGGCTAGGCACTTTAGGTATTAGAGCAGCCTAAAAGGTTGGAGGCACCAGTGCCTCTCCTTTCCTCCCATCCACCCTCTCAGTCCCTGGACTTTTGGTCTTCACACCCAAGAGCCAGTTGGACTGGTTCCTGCCCTGCTCAGCTTGGGCAGATATAAAGGGCCTTATTTGGTGTGACCCTGATATTTACCTTTCATTGATAATTAACTGTTAGATAATGTCTCATGGGAGGTGGCCTAGCATAAAGGAAAGTGCCATAAAGATTGGGGATCCAGAGGGGTGTCCTGAATACTGGCTTGACTCATCGCCACCTGTGTAACCCTGTGCAAGTTGTTTCCCCTGCTGGACACTTGGTTTCTTCGTCTGTAGAATGGGATTGTTGGGACTAAGCCACAATATGTGGAAGGACCTAGGAGCATGTGTGGTTTTGCCAGCTCTTGGTTAGGGGTTATGAGCCCCACCTTCACTGGGCTTTTTTTTAAAAGACAGTTTTATTGGTGCATTGTAATTATACTTCATAGTGAGGTTTCAAGGATACAAACATACATGCACACATTATCCGGTGTATTTCCCTCTGAATTCCACCCGTTCCTCCTTCCTCCATCTCTGTACATGTTAGTGAGATTGGTAGTGAGAACTTCAAATATGAACTTAGAATTATTTAAACAGTTTTCTTTGACAGTCCTTTTCCCCTTCCCACCTCCCTCCTCAACTCCCTTCTACTGTTCTACTGATCTCTCATTAATCCGAAGTCCCTTTTGTTTCACATTTTCTTTCTAGCTCCAACATATAAGTGGAGACATGTGACCCTTGACGGTCTGAGGCTGGCTGGTCTCACATAGCATAATCTCAAGTTCCACCAGTTTTCCTGTACATGCCCTAATTTTATTCTTCATGGCAGGATAAAACTCCATTGTGTGTATAGACCACACAATTTTTTCATCCATTCCCCTGTTGACTGATACCTAGGTTAGTTAGATAATTAGGTATACTTAATTGTGCTGCTCTAAGCATGGATATGCATGGATCGCCATAGAGTCTAATTCTTTTGGAGGCTCCTGGAAGAAGTCACCTTTCTCAGTTGAACCTTAGAGGACCCGTGTGAACCTCTTGGGCCCGATGTCCTGTAAACTCAGGAATCAGTAGTTGGACCTTCTGATCCTGTGTGTGCTCCACCTCAGTAAAAGAGGAGTAGAAGTCACACTGGAAGCTTTTCTACTTCACCAAGAAATGATGCCGTTTCTAGAAAAAGGCTTAGCATGGGCATTATGTCACATCTTGGTCTGGGCACCTCAGCTCCATCGTTGGTGATGGAAGAGGATAAGCTACATATATGCCACTTGTCCCAGGTCCTTGTGTACAGACGAGTTACTGAAGGAAAAGCAGTGTCTTCATAAAACAGTCAGCTAACAGGGACCCATCCCGTGCCCTCCATTGTCCCAGAAAAGGTAACCACTTGTGACTTAAAGGGCTCACGCAGGGTTGCACACATGAGATCCCTCACCCTGTCCTGCCCTGCTCTTCTTTGCCTTCTGCCCGATTAATGCTGGCGCAGCTATTGGGGATACTCCGCGGGTGGCTGGCTGGCTGGGCGTGTCCCTTTCTCTCTCTAGCTGCTCTGTCTCCAGTGTACAGGGCCTGCAGCGTCTGCAGCAGTGTTCCTCCAACCTGGAGGCACAGTGAGGTCCCCTGGAAGCTCTAGATGCACACAGGTGCCTGGGCCTTTTCCAGGTTGGCTTAGACTGTGGGGATGAAAAATGGATATTACTTGGTTTAAAAATGTCCCCATAGCTGGGCATGGTGGCACATGCCTATAATCTCAGTATTTGGGAAGCTGAGACGGGAGAATTGCAGGTTCAAGGCCAGTCTCAGCAACTTAGCAAGACCGTATTTCAAAACAACAACAACAAAATAGGGCTGTGGGTGCAGATCAGAGATAGAGTGTCTCTGGGTTCAGCCTCCAGTACCAAAAAACAAAAAACCAACCAACCAACCAAACAAACAAAAAAACCAGCCCCATAAACCAATGGAGCAGAATAGAAGACCCAGAAACAAGTCCACACACTTAGAGCCAATTGATTTTTGACAAAGGGGCCAAAAACATACACTGGAATAAAGATAACTTGTTCAATAAATGATGTTGGCAAGCTGGTTAACCATATGCAGAAAATTGGAAATTAATTCCATTTTCTCACCTTGCATAAGAGTCAATTCAAGATGCAGCAAAGACTTGAAAATTAGACCAGAAACCTTGAGACTCTTTGAAGAGGGCATAGGCCCAAAACTGTAACACATAGGCGCAGGTAAAAACTTTCTCAACAAGACCCCAAAGGCACAACAAACTAAAAAGCGAATCTGTGGGGAGCCATTAAGGCTTTCCCCTAGGTTAATGTTTCCGACTCAGCTGACTGTTTGCCCAGAGTCAACAAGGTTTGGGATCATGGAAAGTTCAGAATAAAAGGTCTGGGAGAAGATCGGATGGTGATGGCATGAGGGTACTGATTAACCTATCTGTAATATATGTGCTTTCGATTGGTCTTTATTGTATTCTGGTGGTGGTAGCACGAGGATATTGATTGACCTGTAACTGTATAAATACCTCTGGCAAAACAAAACCAGCATCGGTGCAATAGAGAATACTGACCCAGGAGTAGTCGTCAACCAGTAGAGATATTGACCCAGGAGCAGGGGTCAGCCAGTAGAGATAGTGGGCTGGCAGTCCCCGCACATTAGAATTAAAATTAAATATTCTGAGAATCAAATTCTTAGAGTTAAATTCTTCATCCTCATGCCTCTTCAGAACCTGTACTTTTTCTGGCTGGCTCCAGCAGGTGGTGGCCCGTGCGGGGAATGGCTCTGGCAGGTGGTGGCCCGTATGGGGAAATTCTGAAACTGAGATCCCATGAAGGACACTGCTGAATAGAAAAAGAGCGTGCTCAAAGACTTGTGGTGGTGGTGAAACGTGGGAATTGTAATATATAATAGGTCACTAAAGAAGATGCTTTGTGCTAGAGAAATGAAGACAGAAAATGAAGAAAAAAAAACTAAGATAGAAAACAAAGGCGCCTAATGTAAGAGTTGTAAAAATACAATGGGTCAAAAAATGTTGTAATATACAGTGGGTCAAAAATTTAGTTTTTTGTTTTTTGTATATATGTTAAAAGATATGCCTTGTGCTATGGAAACTAAGACAGAAAATGAAGGCGCTTTGCCTTCACTCTTTAATGTAGCATTTGCTAAACGAAGCAATGAAAAACACAGACCTTTATCTTTAATATCATCGCTTCAAGCAGCTATAAATTGGGCTGCAAAAAAACGGAGAAGATACTAGAGGATTCAGAGTTTTCCCGGTTACTGAAGACCCTGATGGTCAGGAGGAGTTATTAGATTTCTTAAATGCTGACAAAACTGGGTCAAGGAGGAGTTATTAATTTCTTTTTTTAATATTTATTTATTTATTTATTTTGGTGGTACTGGGGTTCCTGGAAACCCTTCTCTGGGCTACACTCCCAGACCTATTTTATATGTTTATTTGGAAACAGGTCTCTTAAGCCAGCAAGGCTGGCATCGAACCAGCACGATCCTCCTGTCTCCGCCTTCTAAGTGCAGGGATTACAAGCGTGCGCCACCACGCCTGGCTATTAATTTCTTGAATGCTGACAAAACTGGTCGCACAGCAGCAGAAATAGAAGACTCTCAGATTAATGCCAATGACTGAAAGATAGAAGATTCTCGGATTAATGCTGATGACTGAAACATGGGCTTACATTCCAGATCATCCCATACTTCATCCAGCTGTTTGGGAACAACGGGAGATCACTGTCTTCAGTAACAACTCACGATTGCTGGGACTTCTTGCTTTGAATTTTACACCCACTGCAGAAACTTTTGGTTATACTGGACAAAGAACTGGTAAAAATGTCAAGATTATTTTGGACAGAGAATTGATAGTACAAAGACTGATAGTAACTGTATTTTGGACAAAGAATTGGTACTTTTGGTTATTTTGGACAAAGAACTGGTACACTCTTAGGTTTTTCTAGGGATGTCAAGAAGATGCGATGTCTGCAGTTGACACCCGTGGTATTACAGACAAGTAGTAACTGCTATTGAGGGTTTGGTCTTGTGGGGCCCTGGTTACCCAGGGAAAGGAGATAAAAATGTTAGCCCACTAATAACTTGTTTACTCTTTTAAGCAGATTTGACATGTAAAAACCATTGTGTTAACTGGAGAAAATGTCTTGCTGAAATACCTATGTTACATGATACTCCCAATACCTTGTTTATTAGAGACTTGGGACAAAGTGTGGTCTCAGGACAAAGTGAGAACATTTTTTCAGCAGAAGTGCACAATTTACGTTTGAAAAAGTACCCCCATTTAAGAGGCTGGTAGTCAGTGATGGGTAAGATTTCCTTGGGACAAGGAAACCTAAGGCAAGATATACAGCTTAGCTCTGTATTATCCAAAGATGGGCAATCCTCAATACATGAAGGAAACAACCTAAGACAGGCACAGTCTTCTTTGAATATAGTAAAAAAGGGGGAATTGTGGGGAGCCATTAAGGCTTTCCCCTAGATTAATGTTTCTGACTCAGCTGACTGTCCTTTGCCCAGAGTCAACAAGGTTTGGGATCATGGAAAGTTCATAATAAAAGGTTTGGGAGAAGATCGGATGGTGATGGCATGAGGGTACTGATTAACCTATCTGTAATATATGTGCTTTCGATTGGTCTTTATTGTATTCTGGTGGTGGTAGCACGAGGATATTGATTGACCTGTAACTGTATAAATACCTCTGGCAAAACAAAACCAGCATCGGTGCAATAGAGAATACTGACCCAGGAGTAGTCGTCAACCAGTAGAGATATTGACCCAGGAGCAGGGGTCGGCCAGTAAAGATAGTGGGCTGGCGTTCCCCCCATGTTAGAATTAAAATTAAATATTCTGAGAATCAAATTCTTAGAGTTAAATTCTTCATCCTCACGCCTCTCTTCAGAACCTGTACTTTTGCTGGCTGGCTCCGGCATGAATCAATATGTGGGGTTGCATGAAACTGAAGAGCTTCTGTTCAGCAAAGGAAATGTCAAGAACCTCATCAAGAGCCAAAAGAATAGGAGAAGATTTTCACCACCTACTCCTCCGAAAGAGGACTAATATCTACAATATACAGAGAATTCAAGAAACTCAACACTAAAAAACAATCCAATCAAAAAATGGGTAAGCGAACTAAATAGACATTTCACAAAAGAAGAAATTCACATGGCCAATAAATGCATGAAAAAATGCTCAACATCATTGGCAATCAGAGAGATGCAAATCAAAACTACCCTGAGATTTCACCTTACCCCAACTAGAATTGCAACCATTCAAGACACAAGCAACAACAAATGCTGGTGAGGATGTGGAGAAGTGGGAACTCTAAATCATTGTTGATGGGATTGCAAAATAGTGCAACCACTTTGGAAAATAGTATGGAGAATCCTCAGAAGAATGGGAATAAATTTACCATTTGATCCAGCAATACCACTTCTGGGTATCTACCCAAAAGAAAAGAAATCAAACTACCAAACTAATGCATGTGTATCTATGGTCATAGCTGCACAATTCATCATAGCCAAACTGTGGAACCAGCCAAGATGTCCATCAACAGATGAATGGATTACAAAAGTGTGGGATATGTACACAATGGAATTTTACTCAGCCATTAAGAAAAAAACACAATTGCAGCATTTATAGGGAAATGGATGGATCTTGAGGACATTATGCTAAGTGAGATTAGTCAGTTACAAAAAGTAAGGAATCAGATGCTTTCCCTAGTTTGTGAAAGCTAAGGTGAAACAGGTCATAGGAGGAACTCCAGATGAAAAAGGAGATCCTATAGAGGAGCAAATAAGGCAGCCTTACTGTGGGGATGGGAGGGGGGGAGTGGGAAACTCTTTAAAGTGCATGATGTACTTATTCATATCATAGTCAACCACTAAGCCAAGCATGGGAGGGAGGGATGGAAAGGGAGGGGGTGGGGACTGAGAGGGGGCTGGCTGGGTGATGTGTGCATTTATGTCTACACAAGTGTTTTTACTTCATTATGATGTATAAATACAATGCACCAATAAAAAATTTAAAAACATCCCCATAAAAAAGCCAGTTTGGGTAACATAGATCCTGCCAAAGAAAGAAAGAAAGAAAGAAAGAAAGAAAGAAAGAAAGAAAGAAAGAAAGAAAGAACGAACAGACGGACGAACCAGGTGTGAACTGTAATACTAGTACTTGGGAGACTGAAATAGGAGGATTGCAGACTGCAGATTCAAGGACAGCCTCGCCAAGTAGTGAGATTCTCATCAGCCTAGTGAGACCCTGTTCCAAAATAAAAATAAAATAAGGCTGGGTTTATAGCTCAAAGGTAGAATGCCTTGGGGGTCAATCCCCAGTACACCACACACACACACACAGACAAAATACCTCTTTAGCCTGATTTGGTGGCACATACTTGTTGGGAGTCTGAGACAGGAGGATAGGAGGATCCTGGTTTTGTGGCTAGCCTCAGCTACTTAGGCCCTCTGCAACTTAATGAGATCCTGTTTCAAAATAAAGAATTAAAAAAAATATATATAGGGGTGGGGTGTAGTTTGGAATTACAGTGCCCCTGGGTTCAATCCCCAGTACCACAAAACGAAAAACAAAAAAACCAAAGAACCCTTTCAGATTTCATGGTGCATCAGGGATACAACAACTAATTATATATTTCAAAATTGCTAGTAGGGAGGATTTTGAATGTTCCCGATACAAGGGGATGATAAATGTCTAAGGTGAGGGATATGCTAGTTACCTTGATCTGATCTGATTATTGTACATTGTGTACATATATTTATTTATTTATTTATTTATTTAATTTTTTTTGGTACTGGGGTTCCTGGAAGCCCTGCTACCTCTGGGCTACACCCCCAGACCTATTTTTACATTTTTATTTGGAAACAGGGTCTCTTAAGCCAGTGCGCACAGCTGGCTTCGAACCTGCGTGATCCTCCTGTCTCTGCCTCCCAAGCGCGGGGATTACAAGCGTGTGCCACCACGCCCGGCGTGTACATATATTTATATATACTGAATTGTCATGTCACAAACATCTCTTCAGGTGATTCATATAAACAGACTATCCAAAAAGAAAGAAAGAAAAATAAGGGTGGGGGCTGAGTGTGTGTTTAAGCATGTATGAGGACCTGGGTTCAACCTCCAGCACCAAAATTTAAAAAAAATGAATATTTCTTTTTTTTATTCACTATTATTATAATTTGACAAACATTTTCTGTAAAGTAGCAAAGAATAACATTTTATTTTATTTATTTATTTTTTTTGGTGGTACTGGGGTTCCTGGAAGCCCTTCTACTTCTGGGCTACACTCCCAGACCTATTTTTATATTTTTATTTAGAAACAGGGTCTCCTAAGCCAGCGCGCGCGGCTGGCTTCGAACCTGCGCGATCCTCCAGTCTCTGCCTCCCAAGCGCGGGGATTACAAGCGTGCGCCACCACGCCCGGCAAAGAATAACATTTTAGATATCATGGGTCACAATGTCTTTGTCACAAATTCTCATTCTACCAATGAATCATGAAAGTCACTACTGGCAATATATAAACAAATTGGTGTGGCTATGTCCTACTACAACTTTATGGACAGCGAAATGTAAGGTTCATATAGTCTTCCCATGAAATGAAATATTGCTCTTTCCAGTTTTTTAAACCCTAAAATTGAAAAATAATATTTCTAGGTCTTGGGCCACAAATAAAGAGGCACAGGACTAGACTTGGCACCAGGTAGTAGTTTGCCAATCTTCATCTACATGATTACTAAGGCCCCTTACTCTTTAATATTTCATGAGCCAAAAATTTGTTGGCTATAAATTTGTTGGAGTAGTATATTAATAGAATATATTTGGTTCTTTATGCCTACTATGAAATACTACAGGTTCTGTATAACTCAGTACATAAAATAAAAATATAATAACCAAATGATACCTGAGGTAAAATCTCTACAACCTGAATGGTTCAGGTGTACATAGGCCTGAAGCAAAAACAGTGATCTCTTAGCTTTTAACAGCACATTCTGGTGGCTGTAACAGAATACCATATACTGCGTCCTTATAAACAAGGAGGATTTATTTCTCACTCTTCTGGATACTGGGAAGTCCAAGATAAATGTGCCATTAGCTTCACAGTGAGTCTGGTGAAGTCCTTCTTCCTGATTGTTGTCTTTTTGCTGTGCTCTCAAATGGCAGAAGGTATAAGGGGTCTCTCTGGAGTCTCTTTTCTAATGGTATTAATCCCATGTCCTACTATGTCAGAATTATATGTTGATACTTAACTGCCTTCTCTTTCTTAACTGTATAATGAAATGTGAGGAAAAGGGGAAAATGTGGGTTTTAGCAGCAATAATAGTGATAACTTAATATACATAGATTTGAGACATGTGGATCCCTACTGAGATGGAGGATCTATCACAGTGTAATGCACTTGCCTAGAAATTTGAGGACTATGGCAGGATGAGGTGGAGAGGGAGGACAGGGTGTTAGCAGCTCGTCTTGGGAATCCTCACAATGATCTGTTAGTATATAGCTGTAAGAAGATTTTGCTTTAGTTACTTGTTCATCCACTTTGATATGCATAGAAGAGCTAAATGGTAACTAAAATTAGTAGTACACTTGTAGAAATAAATATTGTTTTAACTTAGAATACGATTGCAATTTAGATATAAATAGAATACTGCCTCTTTTAAAAATAGCATGAATGGAATATTTTCAAATTAAAAGTTTTGTTGATTTGCTGTGTTAAAATAAAACTCAATAGAAATTTACTTGGAAGTCTTATAATCTTTAATGTATATTTAAATGCTAAAGTATAGTCTGAATATTCACATTTCCTCAAAAGTCTTTTGTTGAAGCCAAATTCTGAATGTGATGGTAAAAATGATTATTTCTATCAACCTCTGTCTCCATATCTGCTTGGATGCCCTTGTCTCAGTGTTCCTTGTCATGTTCTCTATAATTAAAATTTGGTAAAGAGCCTTAAATTCACACAAAAATGTACACCACCAGAACATCCAGGGCTAATGTTTGTCCTGTCGACCAGCTGTTCTTTAACTTGGGTCTTTTTAGGGATTGCCAGGGAGATTTTTTTTTTTTTTTTTTGTACTAGGGATTGAATCCCAGAGCCTTCTGCCTCTTGAGCTCGTGAGCTACATTCTTATTCTTAGTTCTCTTTACTTTTTATTTTGAAACAGAACCTTGCTAGGTTGTTGAGACTTTCACCAAGTTGCTGAGGCTATCCTTGAACCTACAATCTTCTTGTCTCAGCCTTCGAGTACTAGGATTATAGGCGTGCACCACTGTGCCCAGCTGAGCATTTTGAAGGTATATGTCTTCTGACCATGTTCTCCTTGATTCTGATTCAGCGTTTTTGGGTGAAGCTTGATCCTGGACGTGTAAAACAAGTTCCCCAGCAGATTCTTTGTGCACCCCAGTTGGAGAAGGACCAGATCAGGGCCGCTGGTTTTTCCTTCCTTCAGGAGGCAGTGTTCTGGCAAGGGAGGCGGCTCCTGTGGCTGTGCTCCTCTGCCCTCCACCCCGGGGGCTGACTCCTGGGCCTCTTGCCCTGACATCTGGTGGCCCAGGCCCTTGGCTTGAGCTTGTTGGCACATCCTTCCTTGATCAGGAAGTGTCTGCCTGGGTTGCCTTGGGCCAATCTGGCAGTGAGCTGTCACCATTAATTTCCTAGGTCCTGTAATGGAGTGGATTCTGGGGTCACTTTGGATCAAGCTTCAGGAGTCCTGGGGCTGTTTTCTACTGTGTCACCCATTTCCCCTGGGTGGGGAAGACAGTGGTGGGGAAGTAGTATTTTCAGAAATTTCTCATATTTTTTGGGCTTTTTGTGATGGAGAAAAGGTCCTTTGGAGCCTGGGAGCAGAATGTGGGCCGTGGGAGTCGCACCTCACTCCTGGGTAGCGGGTCTGGAGGGTGGCTGTGCCGTCTTTCTGAAGGAAGTGCTGGCGGGGAGGCAGGAGGGAGGGAGGGTCAGCCCTCTGAGTGGGTGGAGAGGGTGAGGTAGTTGAAATCTAAACAGCCCCTATCTGTCATTACATGTGGATTACACTCCCAGTGGCTCCCCAATCCCATTTCATCACTCATAATTTAAGATAGGGCTCTGGAGGCCTTGGGGTTGCAGTTTAGGGTGAGAGAGTTTTGCAATCATGGCCCTGAGCCTTGGCATTGGAGTCTTGAGCCCTGCAGAGGAGCTGCCTTGTGCTGGGCTAGCTCTGTGTGTTTTTATGTAATTCTTCCAACCGCCCTATGACACAGGGCTTATTATCTCTATTTTATAGGAAAGAAACTTGCCTCTGGTCCTAGAGCATTAATGTCACAGCTAGAAGTTCAAGAGCTCAAGCTTTTAAAATTACACTGTGCAGCTTATAGGGTGTTGGCATGGAAATCAGGAGACCCAAGTTCACGCTCTGCCACCAGCTGTGTGACCTTGGACAAACCCCATTGTTCATAAGTCACTTTTCTTGACTGTACAACAGTGTGGATGGAGCAGAAGCTCAGGCGAGGCCAAGTGTCCCTGGAGCCACAAACAGCCTTGCAGACGCCCACCTGCTTTGGACAGTCCAATTCTGAGCAAGATTGAGTCTTGGCCTAGAGGGCTCACAGTCCCCTCCAGGGTCAAGTTAGCCACCCCTTGCTTTGGGGGAGCTGGTGGAGCCTTTGTGGGAGTGGCAAGGTCCCTCTTCGTATCTATACGATCATCTCCAGTTCCCTCCATTTTTCTCCAGATGGCATGATTTTATTTTCTTTATGACTAAGTAATGCCCAGTTGTGAATATACACCACAATTCCCTATCCATTGATGTGTCCGTGGGCACAGAGGTGGATCCCATAACATTGCTGTGTGGCATGGTGCTGCTGTGAACATGGGCATTCAGGTAGCTCTTCTCTATGCTGCCTTCATTTCCTCTGGGCATATGCCCAGGAGAGGTAGAGCTAGATCACATGGTAATTCTACTTTTATTTTTTTGAGGAAATTTTATACTGTTTTCCATAGTGACTATAATAATTTATATTCCCACCAACAGTATATAAGGGCTTCTTTTACTACATGTCCTTATTACTTAATAATTTGGTACTAGGTATTGAACTGAGGGGCATTCTACCTCTGAGTTATACCCCCATACCTATTTTATTTTTTACTTTGAAACAGAGTCTCACTAGGTTGTTAAGAGCCTCACTAAGTTGCTGAGGCTGGCTTTGAACCTGCCATCATCCTTGCTTTGACCTTTCAAGAAGGCCTGGGATCACAGGGCTAAGCCACCACACCCAGCCTGCCTATGTATCTATTCATCTATCTATCAAAAGCCATTCTGATGGGGTGATGTGGAATCTCAATAAAGTTTTCATTTGCAGTTCCCTGACGGCCAGTGATATTGAGCATTTTTCTTGTATTTATTGGCCATTTGTACTTCCTTTAAGAAGTATCTGAGTAGCCAGGTATGATGGCACATGCTTGTAATCCCAACATTTGGGATTACAAGAGACAGGAGGATTGCACAGGTTCAAAGCCAGCCTCAGCTACTTAGTGAGGCTCTCAACAACTTAGTGAGACCCTGTTTCCAAATAAAGTATAAAATAGGTCTAGGAGTGTAGCCCAGAGGTAGAAAAGTTCCTGGGTTCCACCCTCAGTACCACACACACACACACAAAGTGTCTGAGTGCTGGGCATGGTGTTGCATGCTTGTAATCCCAGCATATGGGAGGCTGAGACAGGAGGATCGTGGTTTGCGGACAAGCCTCAGTTACTACTTAGGCCCTTTGCAACTCATTGAGACCCTGTTTCAAAGTAAAGAATGAAAAATAGGGCTTGGAGTGTAACTCGGATGTAGAAGGCCCCTGGGTTCCATCCCCAGTATTGAAAAAGAAAAAAAAAAAAAAGTATCTGAGTGCAGTGGCACACGCCTGTAATCCCAGTACTTGGGAGATTGAGACAGTAGGATCTGAGGGTCAAGGCCAGCCATAGCAATTTAGCAAGAGCCTCACCAAGTTAGTAAAACCCTGTTTCAAAATAAAAATAAATAGGACTAGGATGTGTAGCCTGGAGGTAGAATGCTGCTGAGTTTGATTCCTAGTACCAAAACAAAGTATCTGTTTAGATTTTTTTGCCCCTCTATTTTTTTGGATTACTTTTTCTTTTTCTTCTTCTTTTTTTTTTTTTTTTTTTTTTTGGTGGGTCTGGGGATGGAACCCAGGGGCATTCAGCCTCCAAGCTACACCCCCTGCCCTATTTTTTATTCTTTATTTTGAAACCAGGTCTCACTGAGTTGCAGAGGACCTCACTAAGTAGCTGAGGCTGTCCGCGAACCGCGATCCTCCAGGTCTCAGCCTCCCGAATGCTGGGATTACAAGCGTGTGCCACCACGCCCAGCTGGATTACTTTTTCTTTTGTTGTTAAGTTTTTTTGAATTCTTTATGTATTCTGTATATTAATTGTCTGATAGATAATAGATAATAACTGGCTGTTAGATTTGTTTGAAGGCTCGGGTCCAAGGCAGTGTGCCCAGGGGTGGGGCCATGGGGACGTGGCTGGGTCCTGAGGGCTCTGACCTGCCTCTGGATGATGAGAGCATTGTTGGCTGAATGGATGCTGGGGTGGGGAACTCAGCAGGGGGGCCTGGTTGGAGGAAGCCTGTCAGTGGGGTGTGCCCTTGGGTAGTGTCTTATCCCTGGTCTCTCCCTTTCTCTGCCTCCCAGTTACCAGGAGCTGAGCAGCTTTCCTCCTATGCCCATCTCCCTGTCATTCTTCCTAACCTCCAGAGCAGCAGAGCCCCCTGACCATGCACTGAAACCTGAAACCACGAGACAGAGTAAACCTTTCTCTTTCGAGTTGCTAGTGTCCATTATTTTGGTCACACTACGACAAGTTGACTAACCTACTGGCCAAAATTCTCTCCCATTCCCTAGTCTGTCTTTTTACCTTGGTGGTTGTTTCCTTTCCTGTGAAGAAGCTTTTTAACTTGGTATAGTTCTATTTACCAGTTCTTGTTTTTATTTCCTGAGCCAATGGAGTTCTATTAAGGAAATAATTGAGTGTGCCATTATCTTGAAGTGTTTTCCCTTTGTTTTTCAAGTTTCAGGTCTTACATTAAGACCTTTGATCTATTTCAGGTTGACTTTTGTGCAGGGTGAGAGAGAGAGAGAGATCTCATTTCAGTCTTCTGTACGTGGCTGTCCTGTTCTTCCAGCACCATTTGCTGAAGAGGCTCTATTTTTTCCAGCATATGTTTTTGGCACCTTTGTCAAGCATCACTTGGCTGTAGATGTGTGGGATTATTTCTGGGTCCTCTACTCTGACCTCTCGGTGTTGTTAAGCCAATACCATGCTATTTTTGTTTCTATGGCTTTGTAGTGTGTTTTGAAATCAGGTGTTATGATGCCTCCAGCATTGCACTTTTGTTCGGAACTACCTTAGCTGTTTGGGGTCTTTTGTGCTTCCATATGAATTAGGATTATCTTTTCTAGATCTGTGAAGACTGTCATTGGTATTTTGATGGGGATTGCATTGAATCTGGAGATCATTTTCAGTAGTATAGACATTCAGATAACATTTATTCTTCTAATTTGTGAACATGGGAACTTTTTCTGTCTTCTGTTGTCTTCAGTTTCTTTCTTGAATGTCTCATAATTTCCTCCTTGGTTAGGTTTATTCCTAGGTATTTTATTTTTTTGAGGCTCTTGTGATTGTTTTTCTGATTTCTTCCTTAGCAAGTTCATTATTAGTGCACACAGAAGCTACTGGTTTTTTGTATGTTAATTTTGTATCCTGCCACTTTCTTGGTTTTTTTTTTTTTTTTTTTTTTGGTGGTACTGGGGATGGAAACCAGGGGTTTTTCTACCTCCCGCTATACTCCCAGATCTATTTTATCCTTTATTTGGAAACAGGGTCTCACTTAGTTGCTGAGAGCTCACTAAGTAGCTGAGGCTGGCTTTGAACCTGATCCTCCTGCCTCAGCCTCCCAAGCATTCTACCTCCAAGCTACACCCCCAACCCTATTTTTATTCTTTATTTTGAAACAGTGTCTTACTAAGGTGTGGAAGGCCTCACTAACTAGTTGAGGCTGGCCACAAAACTGGATCCTCCAGTCTCAGCCTCCCAAATGCTGGGATTACAAGTGTGTGCCACCAGGCCCAGCTAGGATCACAGGTTCTGAGGTCAGTGCACAGTAGCTTAGCAAATGCCTGTTTCAAAATAAAAATTAAATAGGGCTGAAGGTGTAGCTTAAAGGTAGAACCATTTATCCCTTGGATTTAATCACTAGTATCACACACAAACACAAAGAATATTATTAAAAGTCTTTTGGTAGCTGTGCATACTTGTAATCCCAGCATTTGGGAGGTTTGCAGGTTTTTGGGGTGTGTGTGTGTGTGTGTGTGTGTGTGTGTGTGTGTGTGTGTGTAACTGGGGGTGGAACCCAGGGACTTTTCTACCTCCGGGCTATACTCCTACACCTCTTTTATACTTTATTTGGAAACAGGGTTTCACTAAGTTGCTGAGAGCCTCACTCAGTAGCTGAGGTTGGCTTTGAAACTGTGCGATCCTCCTGTCTCAGCCTCCCAAGTGCTGGGATTACAAGTGTGTGCCACCACGCCCGGCTCAGGATTGCAGGTTTATGGACAGCCTCAGATACTTAGTGAGGTCCTCTGAAACTCAGGGAGACTTTGTTTTAAGATAAAGAATAAGCCGGGTGTGGTGGCGCACGCTTGTAATCCCTGCGATTGGGAGGCTGAGACAGGAGGATCGCACAGGTTTGAAGCCAGCCGTACTGGCTTAAGAGACCCTGTTTCCAAATAAAAATATAAAATAGGTCTGGGAGTGTAGCCTGGAGGTAGAAGGCCCCCGGGTTTCACCCGCAGTACCACCAAAAAAAAAAAAAAAAAAATAGAGTTGGGCCTGGTGGCGCATGCTTGTAATCCCAGCATTTGGGAGGCTGAGACAGGAGGATCGTGTTTCTAAGACAGCCTTAGCTACTTACTGAGGCCCTCTGCAACTCATTGAGACCCTGTTTCCAAATAAAACATAAAAAATAGGGCTGGGGGTGTAGCTCGGAGGTAGAATGCCCCTGGGTTCCATCCCCAGACCCGCAAAAAAAAAAAAAAAAAAAAAAAAAGAAAGATAAAAGGGCTGAGGGTGTAGCTCAGAAATAGAATGACTCTGGGTTCTATCCCCAATACTATTAAAAAAAAAATCTTTAGGGTTTCCTGGGTATAGCATTATATTATTTATAAACAGGAATAATTTGACCTCCTCCTCTCCTATTTATATACCTTTTATTTTAATTTTTAATCTGATTGCTTTGGTTAAAATTTCAAGTATTTTGTTTATAAGAGTGGTGAGTATGGACACCTTTGTCTCATTTTTTATTTTAGAGGAAAGGCTTCTAGTTTTTCCCCATTCAGATGATGTTGGCTGTGGGTTTGTTGTATATCATCTTTATTATGTTGGGGTTGATCCTTCTATACCTGGTTTATTCACAGCTTTTATTATGAAAGGATGTTGAATTTTATTGAAGACATTTTATCTGTTGAGATGATTGTGTAATTTTCAGCCTTGATTCTGTTTAAGTGGTGTGTATTGAATTTATAATTGACTTGTATATGTTGAACCATCATTGCAACTCTAGAATAAAACCCGTTGAGTATGATCTTTTTAAAGTGTTATTGAATTTGATTTGCAAGTATTTATTTTTGGTCCTGAGCCCAGAGACATTCTACATCTAAGCTCTATACCCAGCCCATTTTATTTTTTATTTTGAAACAAGGTCTTGCTATAAGTTTCGGTGTTTTCACTGCCTCGCGTGGTGCCCTTCTTAAAATGAACGACATATGTCTTTCAGAACCTGGCAGCTGGGGCAGGAGCTGTTGGATCTTTGCAGCTGACCTATATCTCAAAGGTAATGTTGGCCTGGAGCTCTGGGAATTTGTGTCCTCTAAGCACATTTACTATCTAAGCAAGAGAAAGTGTCACACCCTTGGGGCATTGCGTCCCGGGATATTCCATGGGCGTCAGAATGCTCTTCTCATGCATTGCCTGTGGAATGTCTTTTGCTGGGTGGGTGGGTGTAGTGGTGGTTGGCAAGTTTCTGGGAGGTGGGCCCATGGCACTCCTTTGGGCACTGTGTTAGTCAACTTTCCCTCACTATGATAATAAGTCTCTGTGACATAAGCTTTTAAAGAGAAAAGGTATATTTTGGCTCACAGCTTTAGAGGTTCCAATCTACACATGGTTAGCCCTGTCACTTTGGGACTGCCAGGCAGCATATCTTGGTGGTGAAACGGGGTTTCTTGAGAAGAGACACAGTGTTTCCTTACTGGATTCTTGTCTGCGGTGAGTGAAGAATGACACCCGCAGTCGTCAGGAAGGGAGTAAAAGGTTTATTGGAAGCAGCAGGGAATAGGGAAAAGTGGCCGAACACCCCTAAGGGCTGTCGGAAGTCTGAGGTCCAGCAGCTGCCTTCAGGACAATACTTGAGGGTAGCCCAAGCCAAATGCCTTCAGTTGCAAGCTGCTTTCTCCCAGAATCCATGCGATCTGCCAGAAAAGAAGTACAGGTCACCCCTAGGGGCCCTGGTCCGCCTTGATGTCCAGTGGAGGCCTTCAGGTCACTACCCGAGTGTAGCTCGGGCCAAGTTCCTTCAATTGCACCCCACATTCTCTCAAAGCTAATGCGACCTGCGAGAGAGAGAGAGAAAAGCTCCCCAACGGGGAGGGGTTCCCAGAGTGGGTAACCATCCTGGTGACTGCTCTAGGGGTTTATATACTTCTGCATGTCCTCTGTTGGTTGGAGTCTGGGAAGCAGTTCTTAAAATTTGCATAAGGTATTTGCATGTCCTTTGAGGGGTCTCCTTTCAGTTGAGGTGTCAGACTTGCTCCAGTGATGTCTCTTGGGTTTGTTGATTAATAAACAGATGGTTTTGTGAAGCTTTGGTCATTTTTATCTCTGAACTTTGGAAGAGCTGCTCTCTTTTAGGAGCCTTGGAAGTTAATTAGTATTCGTCACCCCTCAGGAAATTAAGTTTTTTCTACTGAGGCCTCTTCCCTATCTGCCTACTTCCTTTCTACCTCCTCAGTGGGAGTGTGTGGTGGAGCAAAACCCCATGGCCAGGAAGGGACTGGGGTCGCGCAGTCCCCCTGGAAGGCACAGGCTTGAAGACCTCCTTCTAGGCCTCGCCTCCTCAGGTTTCACCACTTCCCAGTAGCCCCAGCTGCAGACCAAGCCTTTAACATGTGAGCTTTTGGGAGACATTCCAGACCTAAGCTATAGCATTTGCAATGCTTCCCCCACCAGGAAAGGAGGTGCTGGTTACTATTGAGTTGGGGGTAGCAGAGGAGTGTACCATATTTTATAACTAGGACTAAGGGGGACACAAAAACATTAACTCTATATTCAGTAACTAAAGAATTCTCTCAGTACAGGAAATAGCAGCAGTTATGAAAGAGTTGGAGCAAGGCGTGGTGGCGCACGCTTGTAATACCACCATTTGAGAGGCTGAGACCGGAGGATCACGGTTCACAGACAGCCTCAGCTACTTAATGAGGCCCTCCTTAGTGAGACCCTGTTTCAAAATAAATAAAAAAAAAAACAGGGGAAGGTGTGTAGCTTGGTGGTCAAATGCCCCTGGGTTTTATCCCCAGACCTGCAAAAAAAGAAAAAGAAAGAAAAAAAGAAAGAGTTGGAAAGCCAGGTGTGGTGGTACGCACCTGGAATCCCAGGACTTGGGAGTCTGAGACAGGAGGATTGCAGGCCAGCCTCAGCAATTTAGCAAGACCCTCAGCAAAATCCTTTTTCAAAGTATAAAATAAAACAGATCTGAGGGGTGTAGTTCAGAGGTAGAATGCTACTGGGTTCAAAGAATTGGGTACTGACTGGAATTTTATTGAACATGGAGACAGGCCAGGCGCGGTGGCACACACTTGTAATCCCATTACTTGGAAGGCTAAGACAGGAGGATTCATGGATTTGTGGCTAGCCTTAGCTACTTAATGAGGCCTTCTGCAACTTATGAAACAGGGGTTTCTTCTGAACCCCCAAGATGAAGCAGGGGTTTCTTGAGAAGAAACCTGGAGTTTCATCAAAGATGAAACAGAGTTTCTTAAGAAGAAACTCGACGTTTCCTTACTGGGTTCTTGTCTATGGTGAACGAAGAATGACACCCGCAGACCGCAGGAAGGGGAGTAAATGGTTTATTGGAAACAGCAGGGAATAAGGAAAGATGGCTGAACACCCCAAAAGGGCTGTCAGAACTCTGGGGTCCAGCAGCTGTCTTCAGGACAATACTTGGGAGTAGTCCAGCCGAATGCCTTTAGTTACAAGCTGCTTTCTTCCAGAGTCTATGTGATCTGCCAGAAAGGAATAGGGAAAGTGGCAGAACACCTCTTGGGCTGTCAGGTCTCTAGTGTCCAGCCGCTGCCTTCAGGACATTACTTGGGAGTAGCCCAAGCCGAATGCCTTCAATTACAGGTGGCTTTCTTCTAGAATCTACACAATCTGCCAGAAAAGAGGAGCAGGTCACCCCTAGGGGTAAATGTCACTACCCGAGAGTAGCCTGGGCCACGTGCCGTCCGTTACACTCTTCCTTCTCTCAAGGCTAACACGACCTGTGAGAGAGAGAGAGAAGCTCCCCAACGGGGAGGGGGTCCCCGAGAGGGAAAAACTCCAATTTGGTGGCTGCACTAGGGCTTTGCCAGATGTCTGCATGTCCTCTTTTCGGTTGTGGTGAGTTTGGGATCCCAGGAATTCTGGGAAGCAGCTCTCAGAATTTGCATAGGGTATTTGCAAGTCCTTTGAAGAATCTCCTTTCAGTAAAGTGTAAGACTTGCTCCAGTGATGTCTCCTGGGTTTGTTGATTAATAAACCGATGGCTTTGTGAAGCTTTGGTCCTTCTTATCTCTGAACCTTGGCCCCTCGCCCCTCAGGAAATTAAGTTTTTTTCTACCGAGGCCTCTTCCCTATCTGCCTATTTCCTTTCTATCTCCTCACTTAGACCCTGTTTCAAAATAAAGAATAAAAAAATAGGGCTGGGGGTGTAGCTTGGAGGTAGAGTGCCCCTGAGTTCAACCCCCAGTTCTGCAAACAAACAAACAAACACCACCACAGAGACAGAATGCCTGGAGGGAAAGAAAGCCAAGAATGCCCAGAAGGTGCTCAGCCATGCCAGGAGCACATGCCACAGCTGACTGCCGATGAGTCGGGCAGGCAGCTAACAGGCTGTCTCCTAGCCTAGTCTGCATGGAGGAGCCAGGCAGCCCCTCCTCTATGCTGAGGTGTGACTATGGGGGCTGGCTAGTGAGGCCCACACAGAAACTGCTGAATTCAGCTGTTTTTAGCAGCCCCTCCTGGAGACAGGCGCCTCTGCTGACCCAGGATGCAGCAGTGATAAAAGGCCAGGGGATTTAGAGCCTCTCCAGAAAGAGGAACTCGGTACAGTAAGATAGAGCCAGGTGGCACCCAGCCAGCTCCTAACTGCTGAAAGGCCTGCTTGCCCCCACACACCCTCCCTCCAGGTTTTCTGGGTGCTGCCTCTTCCTTTCCCATCTCCTCCTACCTCAGGGCCTTACAAGCTGGGGGTGGTGGGTGGGGAGGCACTGAGCTGAGAGGCCACCAGCTCCATCTGGTAACAAGCTTTGGGAGCCTTGTGTCCGGCCTTCATGTCTGCTGCTCGGGAATGGTGTCTGCAGGTGTTTGGCCGGGAATGGGGGTGTCTTTAGCTGTGGAGATGCAGATTCTGGCAGATAGAGCCCAGTAAGGGCAGAAGGTGCTGAGCAGCCCTTGCTGGGCAGCCCTTGGCGGCTGCTTCTGAGCCTATTAGAGAGAGGAGCTAGTAGCCTCAGGGGAAAAGGGAAGGTCCTTTGAAGTACAGTTTGTTAGCACAGCTGCAGGCAATTTGTGCAAACCTAAAGAAATTCAGCTGCTTCCCCAGGCTAGATCAGCCCAGGCCTGGACTATCTCCCCTCTCTATCTCATGTCCTCATCTTGCTGTGAGTGCATTAGGTCATTTCTCCAGAAAGAGATAGGGGAGTTGGTGAGGGTGGCCTCTAACCTTGTAAAAAATGAAAACTGAAACCCTCTCCTGTTTGAGAGTTTAGAAAGACTTTTTTTTGGTGAAGGAAGTGTGAATATACTCTGCTGCTGAATCATGGTTTGTAAGAGCAGTTTAGATTCAGCTGAGGGTTTTCTCATTCTGTGCTTTGGAGGCTGTCACATTTCAAAAGGATGACCTGACTTTTAGCCCTTGCTGAGACAGGCAGGCTTTTTGCAAAATCCACGCCTACGACTGGGTCAGTTGGGTTACAGAGAGCTGTGTGCCTTCAACTATTTGTCCCAATGCCAGGAACCAGGGGTTTTCCCAGCAAAGCCTTTCGCCACAGTGCTAGTGTCTGATTCGCATTCCAGATGCTCGTTGACCCTTGGATATTTTCTCCCAGGGTAAAGCCTCTGCCTGTATTGTCAGGCAGCCTGGTGGCCTTTCCACTCAGGGTATGCCTGCAGGGATATCTCCTGAGAGCTGGTATTAGGAGATGGAGACTGGTTTAGAGGGGCAAACCCAAGATAAAAGGGCCTGGTCTGCTGTCATCTGGGTTACCCTGCAGCAGAATTAGTGCTTCAAACTCAAAAGTGACTGGAACTGGCCTTCGGTACCCTCCCTCTGCCTCATGGCACTTCTCTTCCACCCCAGCCGTCTTGGCACAGCCACTTCTGTCCTGTCCCAGTCTGGTCCCATTTGGCCAGGGATTGGTCTTCCTTGCCTATTAGGAAGAACTTTCTACAACACTGGTTCTTAGCTGTTTGGAGTGAGGAGAGTCACGGATCATCCTGAGAGTCCCAAGAAATATGTGCCCTCTTTTTTTTTTCTTTGAGATAAACATTACATGTGTGTGGCTGGGAGTCGTGGTGCCTACCTGTGATCCTAGTACTTGGAAGGCTGAGGCTGGAGAGCCGCAGGTCTTGGCACAGGGTTTGTCCTCTTATTGGGTTCTTGTCCAGGGGATTTTGACCAATAAAGTCTAGGGAACAATGAAGGACATGGAAATATGAAAGTTTATTTTAAGTTAAGGAAGGATAGAAGATAAAAACAGTTGCCCCCATGCAGTGGGGTGGAGTCCCAGAAAGAAAATAACTGCTGAAGCTCTTGGGGGGTAAGCTTTTCTACCTTCATGTGCCCCCACCCCACCACATCTACTCTTTCGAGACTAGTCAGGATTGGGTCTTGGGGGCCATGCTTCGATTTTTAATTTGAATTGTTACCTCATGGGCTGGTGGGCTCCAATCTCCTGGGCTACTTGTCTGCTCACCTCCTGCCGTCCTTGTTTACACAGGTTGTCCCCAGCACATAGCTCGCAGAAGGGCCGAAGTTTTGGTTTCCATGATCCTTACCTGTCATTGTTACCTTTCTATCTTTGTGGGGGACGGGGCGTACTGGAGGTTGAACCCAGGGGCATTCTACCTGTAAGCTATACCCCCAGCCCTTTTTTTAAATTTATTTTGAAACAAGGCCTCACTAAATTGCAGAGAGCCTCACTGAATTACTGAGGCTGGCCCCAAACTTGTGATCTTCCTGTCTTAGCCTCCCAATTAAAAAGTAGCTGTGCCTGGCTACTTTTATATCTTATTAACCTTCCCTGTTTTTGTTCTTTATACAGATGGCCTCTTAACCCTTCCTGTTCCCAGGTCCTCTGCCCTGCTTCTGAGGCCAGGCTCAGCAACTTAGACTCTCAGCAACCTAGTGAGAGTACGGGGGCCACACCCCCTGTGGCAGGATGTCGGGGAGAGGCCACAGCCAGATCCACCGTACACAAGATGTCCTCCTTGGCCTTTCTCTCTGTGGGCATAGCAACGGCAGGGGCATGGTTTCATTTTCCTTTTGCCCTTCTGTGACTATAGAAAGGGGACTAGCGTTCTCTAGCGTTCTCATTCTGGCTTATTCCTCAGGGAGCTGAGCAGAGATCATGAGGGTCTTCACCCCTTGAACTTGGGGGATCCTGTGAGTTCAGCAGTGAACTGCTTTGCCCAACAGTCTTTCTGCAGTCAGACTTGAGGTGTGAGACACACCGTGGATGTCCGCGCATGTAGTCACATGCACATCTGTCTGGAAATTTGTTAAAAATAGAGAACAGACAAGCAGCTGGGCATGGTGGTGCATGCCCCTGAGCCCAGTACTTAGGAGACTGAGACAGGGCCACCCTCAGCAACTTAGTGAGTCCTGTCTCAAAATAAAAAATAAAAAGGTCTGGGGGTGTAGACCAGAAGTAGAACACTTGTGGGTTCAATCTTCTGTACAAAAAGAGAAGGAAAAGAAAAGAAAAAGTGATCCCCGCATTTGGGAGGCTGAGACAGGAGGATCACAGTTTGAGGACAGCCTCAGCTACTACTTAGGCCCTTTGCAACTCAGAGAGACCCTGTTTCAAAATAAAGAATAAAAAAAATAGGGTTGAGGGTATAGCTTGGAGGTAGAACGCTCCTGGGTTCCATCCCCAGTACTGGAAAAAAGAGAGAGAGAGAGAGAGAGAGAGAGAGAGAGAGAGAGAGAGAGAGAGAGAGAGAGAGAGAGAGAGAGAGAGAGAGAGAAAGAAGAAAAAGAGCAAAGTAGATGAGCAGACACTCCAGGTCCCACAGTAAGCACAGGCGTGGCATTCTCACAGCACAGGCCCGCTGATGGGCTGTTAGCTCAGACATTTGTGACCCAAGCAGGGCCAAAGTGTCAGTCAAAGGCACTCCAGTCAGTGTGAATAGTAGTGTTTCAGAGAAAGAGTAATTTTCCAAATAAGCCAGTGGTCTCTAGAATGGCTTTTCAATGCCATTCTTTTATTTTATTGTGGTACTGGGGATTGAACCCAGAAGCATTGTACTTCTGAGATATACCCCCAGCTCTTTTTATTTTTATTTTTTTGCAGTACTGGGGTTGGAACCCAGGGACATTCTACCTCCAATCTACACCCCCAGCCCTATTTTTTATTCTATATTTTGAAACAGAGTCTCAATGAGTTGCAAAGGGCCTCACTAAGTAATAGCTGAGGCTGTCCGTGAACTGCGAGCGATCCTCCTGTCTCAGCTTCCCAAATGCTGAGATTATTGGGTTTTTATTTTGAAACAGTTTTTTTTTTTTTATTTCAAAACAGGCTCTCACTAAGTTGCTGAGGCTGGCCTTGACACTGTGATCCTTCTGTCTCAGCCTCCAAAATACTGAGACTACAGGCGTGCACCACCATTTTTCAATCCCATTCTAAAGCTGAATGTGAAGGAAGGGGGCTGTGGGATGTGGGGAGGTTTGGAGGCCTAGGGCCAGCATGGCCACGGCAGCTCTGTGCTGAAGATCATGGGCGAAAGGGTGCAAGAGAACAGTCACTGCAAGTCAGCGTGTGGCACAAACATGCTAAAGGTGTCCACTGTGGCTCTGATTTTGAAACGCAGGAAAACGAGAGAATAGGGCCAGGACTATGAGTTTACAGGGTGCAGTGTCCTGCCATGCCCGGGTGAGTCATTCAGATGTGACCGAATCTGAGGAGTCTGAGTCTGAACTCAGGATATGTCGGCTTACTTTGTCTTCATGTTTTCTCAAATTTTTTTTAGGTCCTGTTGCTCATACCGCACATCACGGTGATTATATATATATATAAATGCACTCACTTTCCTCATTAAATAGGCTGGATTGGCCAGGCATGGTGGCCCACACCTGTTATCCCAGTACTTGGGAGGCTGAAACAGGAGGATTGTGGGTTAGAGACTATTCTCAGCAATCTAGTGAGACCCTATTTCAAAATAAAATAAAAGGGGCTGGAGGTTTAGCTTGGAGGTAGAATGCTGAGTTCATTTCCCAGTACCACAACATACAAAAAGAATGGACACACACACACGTATGTGTGTGTTCATGCCCCTCGTTTCCTGCCATGTGATGCCCTATGCTGCTGCCTTGGGACTCTTCAGCAAGAAGCCCATCACAGACAGCTCCTCAGCTTGCACCTCCAGAACCACATGCCCAAGTAAACTTTTTTTCTTTTTGGTGCATTTTAGTCCAAGTAAACTTCTTTTCTCTCCCTTTCTTTTGTTTTCTTTCTCTCTCTCTCTCTCTCTTATATATAAAGTGTTTATGTTTTTGTTTTTATTTTTATTTTTGGCGGTACTGAGGATGGAACTGACGGGCATTCATCTACACCCCCAGCCTTATTTTTTATTCTTCATTTTTGAAACAGGGTCTCACTGAGTTGCAAAGAGCCTCACTAAGTAGCTGAGGTTGTCCTCAAACTGTGATCCTCCTGTCTCAGCCTCTCAAATGCTGGGATTACAAGCATGCACCACCATACCTCGCTTAAAGTATTTATTTTTAATGCACATATTTACCTACAAAATTTACAGAAAATAAAACAAAGCAGAATGTATAGAATACCCTTTAAGCCTTAGGAGCAGAGGGTTTTATTGCTGTAGTTCAAAGAATAAAACTTTTACATGTGAGAGCCAAGATGAAGACATTTAAGTTGAATGGCAGCCTTGTTAAAAAGGTTTTGTCCTATTATTGAAATTTCAGCTCTGTGTTAAATGAAATTTGAAAGATTACTCATGAAATAATTTAGACCTTTCCAAAATCTTCTATTAAACGGATAAAAGACACGTCTAGTACTTTAGAATATTTACTGCAATTCCAATAGTTAATTTTAAGGGGTATTATAGTACACGTGGCTGTTATGCATACACAGTATGTCATTACCAGTCTCTGTACAGGTACAATTGTAGGCTGTAGTTTGTGGCACCGCTCCCATGTTATCCCAGTGACAGAGTGGGATGATTAGTCACACCTGTGTAGTACTGGTGTAACAATATATCTACCACGACATAAAATCCAATGATCTAAAATGATGACCACCAAATTCCCAGATAATACATAATTTATAATGAAACTTATACATCAGAAGACTTTGGAGTGTTTTAAAAATTCTTAAAAAATATAAAGTATATTTAGCGTTAAGTGAAAACAGTGAACTGAAAAATATAACCACAGTCATTGCTGTACATGGTTTAACATAATCTCTTTATAATTTCTTACAACATAATGGAGACGAGTTTTCCTTAGTCTAAGCGCAATCTGATGCTCTCCTTGCAGTACAACTAAAATAGGAGTTAAGGATGAAGGGCACACATAATAGCTGGTTGTAAAGAGCTGTGGGGATGGCAAGCAGATGTTCCTGAAATACTGGTGCAGGAGAATAAGGTCCCCAAGACATTTTCCAATTTAACATTGGCATTGATTTGCTATTTACAGTAGTTTGCAAAAATACATTATAAAAACTGAATGAGGTTCTGTTTCTGAGTTTAGTAACATACATACTTCATCTGCAAAAAAATCTTTGCAGGAACTGAAGTACTAAAGTGACACTAATACTTAACACAGGTAATCAAAGGCACCAAGGCACAGATAACTTGAGTCATCCTCATCAAGATAATCTGGGTAAATATTCCATACTTCTTGTCAGTTATTGCTATAACCTTTACATCTTCAGCTGCAAAAGGAATATGGATTTATGGCTTTTTGCTATGTCACTTATTTGAAGCAGACTGTTTTCAAGTCCCAAAACAATGAGTGCAGATTGTCAGTGAAAGTGAGGTCTAGGCTTCAAAATTAGTTTTTCTGTTTCTCCCAAATCCAGTGGCAGGTTGCAGACACTGGATATATTCAATAAGTTTCCTCTCAAAAACCTTGAGATCTTCTGCCTGCTCCAGTGAGTTTATGTCAGGTAGTAACTCTGGTCACACAGCGCCCCATCTGCATTGCAGCCCCTCCCCCTCCCTCCCTCCCTCCCTCCTTCCCTTCCTCCCTCCCCTCCCCTCTCCTCCCCTTCCCTCCCTCTTCCTTTCTTTCCTTTCTTCCTTCTTGGATTGAACCTAGGAGCATTCTACTTTGAAGCCACACCTTCTCCCCTTTTATTTTATTTTTGTGGGTCTGGGGATGGAACCCAGGGGCATTCTACCCCTGAGCTACACCCCTGTCCTATTTTTTTATTCTTTATTTTGAAACAGAGTCTCACTAAGTTGTGGAGGGCCTCACTAAGTAGCTGAGGCTGTCCATCAACTGCAATCCTCCTGTCTCAGCTTCCCAAGTGCTGGGATTACAAGTGTGCACCACCATGCCCGGCTTTTATTTTATTTTATTTTTAATTTTTATTTTTTGAGGTACTGGGAATGGAACCCAGGGACACTCTACTTCTGATCTACACCCCAGACCGATTTTTTTTTATTCTTTATTTTGAAACAGAGTCTTACTGAGTTGCAAAGGGCATTACTAAGTAGCTGAGGCTGTCTGCGAACCACTATCTTCCTGTCTCAGCCTCCCAAATGCTGAGATTACAAGCATGTACCACCACTCCTGGCCCCCTGCCTTTTAAAATATTTTTATGTTAAAAAAGTGTCTTGCTAAGTAGCTGAGGCTGGCCTAGAACCTGTGATCCTCTCGTTTCAGCCTCCCATGTACTGGGATTACAGGTGTGCTCCACCACGCCTGGTTTAAACTTCTTTTCTCTATGACTTACAAAATATATAAATATATGTATATGTATATGTATATAAAATTGTTTACCTGCAAAATATTTGAAAGGATGCATTTTACTTTGGGATGATTTAATGAGAGTAGCACATCTGATTCATGAGTGGCTCCAATCTTTGGGAAGTCATCTTGCACATACACAATGATTCTTGTGAACGAAGACAGTCTTGGCTACAAATTATTTTCAAATACCATGAAAATGTTTTAAATGCTTAGTTGGAAATTTGATAAAATTGACTTATGGGGACGTAGTAGTTAAAACTTTAGTTAAAACTCATCAAGGAGGTTGATATAATGTTATGTAGACATTTAATTGTTTATTTGCTAACATTGAGTGCACACCCTGTGCTTTGTGTGCTGGGAGCCAATGCTTCTTTCAGGTCCCTGTACATATCTGCTCATGGGCTTTCAGCATTTCAACTGCTGTGTGAATGTGTGGAGTGGGCTTTCTAAGAAAATGAGGTGTCAGAAGCTCAAGTCCCTTCTTGCATGAGCAGGTTCTATGTAACAGCATGGTTATATACCTTGCCTGCTTTATTGTATTCAGTCCTCGTGTTAACCCTACGAGAATGTAATATTCTTGTCCCTCTTTTGATAAAACGTGAAATGTAGACCACACAGCTGGGACACTCACTGGTGATTTTAGACTCTGACTTTTGCTGTGGTTGCACCACCTGTCCTTCTTTTCATCTTTTATAGGGTGCTGTCTCAGCTCCCAGAGTATTTAAGGCATATGAATTTGGTTAAGGAATCTGCTCAGGTCTGTAAAGAAACTTTAGGGTCAAGAGCAAGAACCTAAGAGATTGACGGGTCAGTCATTTTTAGACCCTAGCAAGTATAAGCCATGAAGAGGGTTTAGTTTCAGCTTAAGCCTTTTCTTTAGCTCCTGGTTTCTACTCCCCTGCCTATGAAAGCGGCAGCCACTCCTGGATCCCCAAGGTGAGGGTAAGCAGACAGTTGGCCTTAGCTGGCAGGGGTTGGGGAATAGTATCCAGGGGAGGACAATGACAGCGCCTTCCCACGGGAAGGTGGCCACCTTCTTAGATATCCCAGGTGTAGTGGAGGAGGCCTACTCCATTGAATTTCAACCAATATCCAGGATAGTCACCTAGCCAGGTGCAGTCATGCACACCTGTAATCCCAGTATTCAGGAAGTTGAAACAAGGGCATCACAGGTTGAAAGCCAGCCTCAGCAATTTAGCAAGATCCTGTTTCATAATAAAAAGTTCTGGGGATGTAGCTCAGAGATAAAATGCCCCTGAGTTCAATCCCAAATACCATAATAAAGGGTAGTCACCTAATCTTTGTGGTTGTGTGATGGAGTCTGAGTTGTTTGAACTTGAGTCCTATGGAAACAAATAATCAGGAATGTACATGCAAGGGGAGAGCCGCAAAACAAGGTGAAATAGAGTGACAAGAGGCATAAAGAGAGCCGGGCGTTGGTGGCACACACTTGTAATCCCAGTACTTGGGAGGCTGATACATGAGGAGCGCAGGTTCGCGGCCAGTTTCAGCCACTTAGTGAGGCCCTCTGCAACTTAGATCCTGTTTCAAAATAAAGAATAAAAACTAGAATAGGGGTGTAGCTCAGAGGTAGAATGTCCCTGAGTTCCATCCCCAGTTCTGCAAAAAAAGGTGGGGGGAGACAGAAAGATGCTTCTCCCTTCTCACCCACCCCTGGAATGTCTAGGTGGGACCTCTGGTCAGCTGCTCTCTGAATATTTGGGAAGTGCTCACTCTCACGGTCAGGGCGTGTTCAAATACAGCACAAGGGCTCTGTCTCCTTTCCCCCAGTTCTCTGAGTGGAATCCTTCCATTGGTAGCAGGACCACTTTCACACTAGAGGCCATTTAGGGAGGGGAGTTGGTGGTCAAAAGAAGAGAATACTGCTGGTGTGAATGGGACCAGAGTAGGCCTTGGGGGCCAAAGGTAATATCAGGTCAGTGACTTTTAAAAGGTTTTTTTTTTTTTTTTTTTTTTTTTTTTTTGTAGCTGGGTTGTGGTGGCACACACCTGTAATCCCAGTACTTGGAAGGCTAAGACAGGAGGATCACAGGTTCAAGGACAGCCTCAGTAACTGAGTAGAAGTCCTTAGCAACTTAGCAAAACCTTGTTTCAAAATTAAAAAAGGGCATGGGGTATGCTCAGAGATAGAATGTCCCTTTGTTCAAGCTTTGGTACCCACTCCCAAAGTGTTTTTGCCAAGACAAAATTTAACACAGACATCATTCTGTCTGTGAGGTGGAGGGAGATTCTGTCAGGGAGGGGCATAAGGAGGGCTTTTAAGAAACAGGATTGAAAGCTGGGCGTGGTGGCACACGCTTGTAATCCCAGTATTTGAGAGGCTGAGACAGGAGGATCGCAGGTTTGTGGCCAGCCTCAGCTACTTAGTGAGGCCTTCCACAACTTAGTGAGACCCTATTTCAAAGTAGGGCTGAGGGTGTAGCTCAGAGGTAGAATGGGTTTGATACCTAGTACTGCAAAAGAAAGAAAGAGAGAGGACTGCTAATGCCTGTTTCGCCTAATTTTTAAAAGTGGTAAGGAATGCAGGATTCTCAATTTTTGCTCCTTAAAATGTACACCTATGTTTGCTATGCTCTTTTTTTTTAAATGTATGAAAAATTTTACAATAACAATTTTCACTGCTGTTAGACACACATTCATGTTTCTTTTATTTTTTATTTGATACAGGTGAGCATAGCTACTCCAAAGCAGAAACCAAAAACTCCATTTTGCTTTGGTAAGTACTAACCAGGGAATTTCTTTTTGAAACTCTTATATAACGGTTTCTTCTTTTGCATGGAGACAGTCCTGTGATCACATGTGAGCTATACCTGTGTGCAAATCTCGTGTTGTTCCTGAGTATCCAGTGACATTGTTTTCCCTGATTTTATTGCAAACATTGTCAATAACATAAGGATGGACATGCAGGCTGAGACAGTAACATTTCAGTTTTCTTTTTTTTCTTCTTTTTTTTATTTTGAAACAGGGTCTCACTGAGTTGCAAAGGGTCTTACTAAGTAGCTGAGGCTGTCCGTGAACTGCAATCCTCCTGTCTTAGCCTCCTAAATCCTGGGATTACAAGTGTGTGCCACCATGCCCGGCTTTGTTTCAGTTTTCTTGATACCACAGGCGAGTACAAAATATTTAGTAGATGTTTCTGGAATCCTCATTTTAGAGCTGAGCAATGATGTGCTCAGAAAATGTGGAGACTCTAAGAGTAGTAGTGAGGCAGAGGCACAAGGGCATGATGGGAAGGAGTCTGCTATTGAGCTCTCAGTGTCACCAACTGAGCGGCCGTGTCTAGGTATGACTAGGAAGCCCGGCTGTTCAGTCAGCTACCTCAGTGAGTCAGTCATTGACTTGCTGTTTGCCCCAACAAATGTTTTCAGAACCATTTTCAGTGCTCTGAGCAAATGCCTACAGATCATGCATGTAAGTATCTAGGGTGGTCATGAATGGAACCTTCAGGAAGGTAGACATGCACCTTGTTTTGACACTGCAGGGTTCTTAGGATGGTTACTGGTGCAGAGTGAGTGTACAATAAGTATTTGTTGAATGAATTAATGAATTCTACGATCACTGCATGATGCTTTCTTCCTGTGGTAAAGGCTTCTGCTCAGAGAATTAAATAGTCCCTTGAGATGTTCTCTCTCTCTGAGCTTCAGATTGATCCAAGCTTCTTTGGTACTCTCATTCTTCTGTTTCTTTCCAATGTCACTGCTAAGCTCAGAAATGACTCTCAGGCCTCGCATGGTGGTGCATACCTGTAATCCCAGTATTTCCAGCCACAGATAGGATTCCTACCTCTGTGCCAGTGGCAACAGAGCTGTGGGTCCAGAAGTCTGTGTGTCTTCTCAGGACTGCAAGCTGTTAGCACTGCTCTAAAGTGGTCTACAGGGGTGTCTTGTGGATGGCAGGCCAGCAGCCTCATCACCACCAACAGCACACTGATGCCTGGGCTTACTCTTGAGGTCAAGGGGATAATCCTTTTAAAGATGGAAGAGATGGTGAGCAGCCGAGCCTGCTGCTTCCTGAACATCCATGCACAAGACTTAACGTAGGCTTCATCCACTTTTCATTACTTCACACACCTTAGCTTTGTGCAGTCTTACTGAGTTCCATGGATTCTGACCTGGGAATCTCTCTTTCCATGTGATTTTTACAGTTATCAATGCCTTATCCCAGAGATATTTCCTTCAAGCCAATGACCAGAAAGATCTGAAGGACTGGGTTGAAGCCCTGAACCAAGCTAGCAAGATCACCGTACGTATGGTTTCTTCTCCTTTTTGGTAGTAAAAGTACCCCTTCCTGGCTGTGATCTCTTTGGGGTGGGGGAAAACTCAGGTGTCAGCAGGGACTTTCCCAGGAGCCCACTTCAGCCTGCTCTCTTCTCATTCCTTGTCTGATGAATCACAAGTCAACCCAAGAGTTTGGGTTGGAATCATGTCCAACGGGAAGTTTATGGAGTGCCCCTTGTGCTTCCCAGAAGGGCTCCTGGCTCATGGTCTGGGTGATTCTAGGATACTGATTTAAAATGTGGTAGGTTTGGAAAATGGATTGCTGACTAGAAATGGCTAAAAGTACATAGGAGGATGTGCATAGGTTCTGTGCAAACACTACACTATTTTATATAAGAGATATGAGCATCTACAGATTTTGGCATCCTGGGATCCTGGATCAAATCCCCATGGACACCAAGGGGCAACTGTGCCTATCTCTATTACTACTTCTATGGAACAGAGGAAGAAGAGAGGCACCCAACTCCCTCCTAATCTTAGATATTTTTTTATACTGGCCATATTTTCTTTCTTTCTCCCTTTTATTTTTTGTACTGGGGATTGAATTCAGGGGCATTCTACCTTCAAACTACACCTTCAGCCTCCTCCTCTTTTTTTTTTTTTTTTTTTTTTGGTGGTACTGGGGTTCCTGGAGCCCTTCTACCTCCGGGCTACACTCCCAGACCTATTTTTACATTTTTATTTGGAAACAGGGTCTCCTAAGCCAGCGCGCGCGGCTGGCTTCGAACCTGCGCGATCCTCCTGTCTCTGCCTCCCAAGCGCGGGGATTACAAGTGTGCGCTACCACGCCCGGCTCCTCCTCTTTTTTTTTTTTTTTCTTCCTCCTCCTTCTCCTTCTCCTTTTTTGGTGGAACCCAATTCTTTAATACCATATGTTGTACATTTTCTTCAGTCATAAAGGCTCAAGTTACCTTAGCATAAAATGAACAGCAGTCTGTGGGTAGAAAAACCAGATTCATCTTGGGTGCATGACCTTGGGCAAAGACGTTAATCTGCACATATTTCTGTTTTCTCAAGGTTTTTATAAGACCAAAATGAAGCATGAATGTAAAAGTGGTGTGTAATCTAGCATGCTTTACAATTGCCGCTTACTTACAATATTTTTATAAACTATAAGCTCCTAAGTCTTAGAAGTCAGGGGCTCCAAGTTACATTCCCAACTCTACCAGTTACTAACTAACCTCTTGACTTCAGGTACCCCATATCCCTCATTTTTAAAAGTGATAGTAAAACAACCCATCTCATCAAAGAGAGTTATATACAGGGTGAATGATACAGCTTTTGGGGGAATCTTGCTCACTGTATTAGCTGCTTCCTTTTTTTTTTTTTTTTTTTTTTGGTGGTACTGGGGGTGGAATCCAGGGGCTTTCTACCTCCGGGCTATACTCCCAGACCTATTTTATACTTTATTGGAAACAGGGTCTCACTGAGTTGCTGAGCGCCTCACTCAGTAGCTAAGGCTGGCTTCGAACCTTCATTGAGGGGCAGAACGGTTAACAGGGTGGGATCAGGAAAGCCTGAAGTCAGGGTGAATCTCTTAGGAAAAGCTTCTAATAATGTCTTTAACTTCATTTATTAAATATTATTGACTTATCCAAGCAGAATTAATTTGTTATCTTGAGGTATTCAAATAGGTGCAGAGAAAAGGCAAAGATAGTTGTTTCTACAATTAGAGTAAAAGGCTTGTTAAACATTTTATTTATTTATTTATTTATTTTTATTTATTTTTGGTGGTACTGGGGTTCCTGGAAGCCCTTCTACCTCTGGGCTACACTCCCTGACCTATTTTATATATTATTTGGAAACAGGGTCTCTTAAGCCAGCGCGAACCTGCGTGATCCTCCTGTCTTCACCTCCCAGGCGCGGGGATTACAAGCGTGCGCCACCACGCCCGGCTGTTTTTGTGTTTTGAATGATTGCCATTCTAGTTGGAGTTAGGTGAAATCTCAGGGTAGTTTTGATTTGTATCTCTGATTGCTAATGACGTTGAGCATTTTTTATGTGTTTATTGGCCATTTGAATTTCTTCTTTTATGAAGTGTTTATTTAGTTTCCTTGCCCATTAATTGGTTGGGTTATTTGTTTTCCTAGTGCTGAGTTTCTTGAGTTCTCTGTATAGTCTCGATATTAGTCCTCTATCAGAGGAGTTGGTGGCAAAAATCTTCTCCCATTCTTTGGCTCTCGGTTGAGATTCTTGATAGTTTCCTTTGCTGTACAGAAGTTCTTCAGTTTAATGCAATCTCACATATTGATTTGCCTTTTAGTTTCTTGTGCCTTTGGGGTCTTGCTGAGAACATTTTTACCTGTGCCTATGTGTTGCAGTATTGGACCTATGCCCTCTTCAAGGAGTCTCAAGGTCTTTGGTCTAGTTTCCAAGTCTTTGATTCATCTTGAATTGACCTTTGTGCAGGGTGAGAAAGTGGGGCTTACTTTCATTTTTCTGCATATGGTTAACCAGTTTTGCCAGCACCATTTGTTTAAGAGGCTATCTTTTCTCCAGTGTATGTTTTTGGCCCCTTTGTCAAAACTCAGTTGGCTGTAAGTGCAGATTTGTTTCTGAGTCTTCTATTCTGCTCCATTGGTCTATGTTTCTGTTTTTTGGGCCAGTACTATGCTGTTTTTATTACAATGGCTTTGTAGTATAACTTAAAGTCAGGTCTTGTGATTCTTCCTGCATGGTTTTATTGCTGAGAACTACTTTGGCTATTCTGGTTTTTTTGTTGTTCCAAATGAATTTAAGGACTTTTTTTTTTTTTTTTAATTGGTGAGACTCCTACTAGCCTGTAAGTGCCATGAGGGCAGGGACTCACGTCTGTTTTGTTTGATGTTTAATGTTTCGATTGGTTTCCAAATCCAAACTTAGGGCTGGCTCATAGTATAGATGCTCAGTAATTTGGAGAGAGAGAGAGAGAGAGAGAGAGAGAGAGAGAGAGAGAGAGAGAGAGAGAGAGAGTGTGTGTGTGTGTGTGTGTGTGTGTTGGGAGTTGCTGGCTGAATTCTTCATATTCAGATATGGATCAATGGAAGGTCCAGTGAGGAGAGGAGAGTCTTACTATATGATTGGTACATTATTCTTTCTTACTACTCTATTATGCTTTAGACTTTCCACTTTTCCTAAGCCTCTATTTCCCATTGACTTTACTGCCATTTTTTTCTAGGTGCCCAAGGTTGGAAGCCTCCCCCTGGCTACTGAAGTTCTCAAAAGCTTAGCAGTACCTCCGGCCCTAGAAAAGAAGCCACAGGTGGCCTACAAGACAGAGATCATTGGAGGGGTGGTGGTACACACCCCCATCAGCCAGGTACTGGTCTAGAGGGTGTGCAGGTGTCCATGATGTGCTATCCATGTAGCCTGAGGACTATACCAAGAAAAAGTAGATGGGAGTGGAGCTATAGCAGAAGGGTAATCAGAAAGAGTGTGTATTGTGAATAATGGTAGTGCAGAAATTGAGGCCGTGAATCTTGGAGCTGTTTGGGCAGGAGATTCTGCCTAAGACCCAGGGAATGACCCCAGGAAAATAGGGCAGGTGGCCAGTGGTGCTGGACACAAGCCTACTATCTCTCCTCTCATTCTGGGTCTTATTTATTCTTTTGGTTTATATTCTCTGCCCTTCCCTTTTCACCTGGGTCTTCCCAACATCTTGAATTTTATCATGTGAAAGAGGCCAGTCGTGATGGTGCACACCTATAATCCCAGTACTTGGGAAGCTGAGACAGGAGGATTTCAGGTTTGAGGCCAGCCTTAGCAACTTTGTGAGACCTTCAGCAACTTAGTGAGATCCTGTTTCAAAATAAAAAGGAGCTGGGTGTGGTGGTACATGCTTGTAATCCCAGTACTTGTGAGGCTGAGACAGGCAGATTGTACATTGGAGGACAGTCTCAGCACCTTAGTGAGTCTCTCAGCAACTTGGTGAGTCCCTGTTTCAAAATAAAATAGTGCTGGGGGTGTAGCTTGGATGAAGAATGCCTGTGAGTTTGATCCACAGCACCAAGATAAGTGAGCACATAAGTAAATAAAAATAAATAGGGCTGGCAGTGTAGCTTGGAGGTAGAACACCCTTGGGTTCAATCCCTAGTATCACAAAGAAATAAAGGAGGAGGAGGAAGAAGAGAGAGAGTAAGAGGAGGAGATGAAAATGATGATCTGGTATCAAAGAGGCTAGAGAGCCTCCGGAGGGCAGGGGCCGGGCTGCAGGAGAGGCAGGAGGTGCTGATGTTGACTCTGCTTCCTTGTAGAATGGCGGCGGGGAAGGGCAGGAAGGGAGTGAGCCAGGGTCCCATGCCATCCTCCGAAGGTCTCAGAGTTACATCCCCCCGTCAGGCTGCCGTGTTTCCGCCGGGCCCCCTCTCATCAAGAGTGGCTACTGTGTGAAGCAAGGGAACGTGGTAGGTATGGCATGGTTTAGCTTGGGCTTCTGTTGCTCCGCAGAGCCTCTGGGCATGGATGGAGCGGAGGGGAGAATGGAGTGGAAGGGGGAGCTTCGGTCTTCCAATAGCACTGCCCAGATCCGTGACCTTTGGGGAGCAACAGCTGGCCTTCGGGTCAGAGGCCGTGCGCCCGATATGATGTGAAGAAGCTTACTCCCGCTTCCATGGGCGGGGACTCTGGGAATTTTGCACTAGGACACCCTGGGATACTCCCTGATTACCGGTTTTTTTTTTTTTACTTTAGCGGAAGAGCTGGAAACGTCGCTTCTTTGCACTTGATGACTTTACTATCTGCTACTTCAAGTGTGAGCAGGTACGCAGTAGCTGTGGGGTGCTCCTTAGAGGTCCTAGCAGCTAAGAGGTGGGTGCCTACCCAGGAGACAGTGGGTGGGAGGAGATGTGGGCACACAGGTGGCAAAATAACATTTGGCTTCTCTCCACCAGTCCTGTGTGCACATTTTTATAAGAATGTTAAGTGGCCTTAGCTGCTGTGTGGTCAGAGCCACAGAACATGTTCTTAGATATCCCCCCCACCTTTCTCTCTCGGTAGTGGAATTGAACCTAGGGGTATTATTCTACCTCTGTGCAATTTCTTTTTAAATTATCTCACTAAGTTACTGTCTTGCTAAGTTGCTGAGGCTGGCCTTGAACCCATGGTCCTGTCTCAGCCTCCCAAGTCCTGGGTATGTGCCACCACACCCAGCCAGATGCTTTTTTCTTTTTCTTAGTGGTTAATTTGAGACCATGTTGCTTGCCAACCTGGGTTCAGCCAGCCACATCTGAGAGGGTACCAGACAGCTGGACAGGGTCATTGCAATGTGCAGGCATCCCTGCCATCTCTTTCTTCATTTTTTTTCACCAGGACCGAGAACCACTGCGCACTATATTTCTCAAGGATGTTCTCAAGACCCATGAGTGTCTGGTCAAGTCTGGGTAATTGTCTCTGCTTATTTTCTTTTGACCAAAACCTTCATTTTTCCTTTCACATCTCACTTACTGTCCTTCTGAGGCTTCTCTGTGAGTCTTCTTGAGTGGCTGAGGCTAGGGTGTAGTTCAGTGGTACAGCATATACTTAACATGTGTAAGGTCCTGGGTTCCATCTCCAGTACCCTTCCCAAAAAAAGTACAGAAGAAGGGGGGAGGAGGAGAAGGAGAACTAGTCTTTTTCCAAGAGCAAGGGACATGACTCTAATGTCCCACGCTGACTCACTGTATCCAAGCTGACACAGAGATGATGTCATACTGGGCAAACTTTTCTCCTCCTCCTCTTGCCCTCCTCCTCCTCGTCCTCGTCCTCCTCCTTCGCCTTGTCCTCCTCCTCCCTCTCTCCCTCCCCCTCCCCCTCCTCCTTCTCCCCCCTTTTTGCAGTACTGAGTTGCAAAGGGCCTCACAAAGTAGCTGAGGCTGTCCGTGAACCCAGATCCTTCTGTCTTAACTTCCCGAATGTAGGATTACAAGTGTGCGCCACCACACCTGGCTAAATTTATCCTCTTCTAATTACCTTTTTTGGCTCCTAAGTAGATGAGTCTATAAAATAATTTATACTGGATGAAAATAAAGAATATATTAATAAAGAAGAGAGCGGCCACTGGGCACATAAGTACATGCGTATAATCCTATTACTTGAGAGGCTGAAACAGGGAAGATTGCAGGAGCAAAGCCAGCCTCAGCAACTTAGTGAGATTCTGTTTCCAAATAAAAACTAAAAAGGAAGGCCTGGGGGTATAGATCACAAATAGAGTGCCTTAGGGTTCAATCTCTAGTACAAAAAAATCAAACAAAAAACAAGAAAACAAAACAGAAAAACCAAGAATGGTACTCGGGTTCTTGTCAGATGTTGGAAGGCTGTGCCTTCAGGTCACAAGCTCCAGCTCCTTTGGTCCAGTTGCTGCCTATGCTGGTGGCTCCTGTTTGGACAGCTTAGCCTCTTCTCTTCTCCTTTTGAGATGGATGTTCTGTTAACACTAGTTGATTTGTAGCATTTCTTCATTTCTATCATTCAGCAGGAAGAACAAGCATGGTTTTTCTGCTAATGTTGATTTTGTTTTGTTTTTTGAGTCCTAGGAATTGAACTCAGGGCCTTATGTGTATTAGGCAAGCACCTAGCACTGATCTGAGCAAGTGTTTTTAATGTGCTCCTCTCTTGCCTAGGGAATGGTTACCTTCCCACCGTCATGGTGCATAGGATGGGTTTGGAACTTGGTGAGGGAATATCCCATATGGAACTTGAAGTACAAACCCCCTAGAACTAAACTCTCTAGAACTCGGTATCTGAGCATTTAGAAACTTTCTGTTGGGCCTTCAGTCTGCAGTCTTTTTTAAAATTTTTTTAGTACTGAGAATTGAACCCAGCAGCATCCTGGATACCTCTGTGTTCACCCCCACCCTTTTTTTTTTTTTTTTTTTTGTGGTGCTGGGATGGAACCCAGAGGCTTTTTACCTTTGGCCTACACTCCCAGACCTATTTTATATTTTATTTGGAAACAGGGTCTCACTAAGTAGGCTGAGGCTAGCTTTAAACCTGTGTGATCCTCCTGTCTCAGCCTCTCAAGTGCTGAGATTACAAGCGTGCGTCACTACGCCCAGCACCACCCTTATTTTTTTGAAACAGGGTCTCAGTTGCAGAGGCTGGCTTGAACCCGCAATCCTCCTGTCTCTGCCTCCCGGATACTGGGATTACAGGCATACACTGTGTCTGGGCCCTGTCATATCTTTGGCTCCTGCTACTCCTTTGCCCTGGGTACCTAGTCCCTGTCATTTCCTTCCAAGTCTTCATTCATGAATCTGCCCCTTATTATCAGCAGTCTTTTTTTGGAATGAATCTAACTCTTGGTATAAAACTCAGTCCACTACCACCTGATTGTGTGGCCTTGTTTTCTTAGGTTCTTTTATTAGGTAATAATTAGATCTTTTACTCCTTATATGTTTCCTACAGTGACTGGATTACACAAGGCAGGCATTTGACACTAAATAATTTGGGCTGATTTGAGATTTGCCCCTGAACATTGCTGCTTATTACCCTGTTACCTGTTTCCATGGGGAACAGTATATCTCCTCCAAAACCTACACCTAATTTGAAGCAAATGTTAAAATGGTCTATGCTCACCTTCCATTTCTCCTCTTGAACTCCTCTCTCTTGGTTCAGTACAATGAGATAAAGAGCAGGAAATGAGTGAAATGGATAAAGTTGCTGCTTGGTGGGAGGCAGGTTTGATAAGTGCAGAGTTATTCTCCTTAGGAGAGGCTCTTGGCAGTGGAATAACTAAAGGCATGGACTGGCTGGGTGTGGCGGTGCACACTTCTAATCTCAGGACTCGGAAGGTTGACAAAGGAGAATGGTAGGTTTGAGGCCAGCCTCAACAACTTAGTGAGGCACTCAGCAACTTAGTGAGACCCTGTTTCCAAATAAAAAATAAAAAGGGCAGGCGTGTAGCTCAGAGTTAGAATGCTCCTGGGTTCAAGCCTCAGTCACCCCCCTCCCAAAAAAAAAAAATAAAAAATAAACACACAACAGATTCTAGAGTCAGGCTAAGGCTCAGATCTCTAGCTAGCATCATGGACATGTATTTTATATACATGTTCTGAGCCTGGGTTTCCTTGTCCATAAGATGAGAAGGGTCTTAAAATGCCTCACCGGGTACGTGGGTGTGAAGACTAGATGAAATCATATACCACAGAAAAGCCTCAGAACACTGCTTTATGTGGTGCTGCATATATCTTAGCCTCTAAGAAAGAGGGGAGAAGAGAGAGAGGGAGGAAAGAAAACACTGTAGGATATGGGATGGTGGTGGGAGTGGTGGAGATAAATCCAGTTTGAGAGGAAGGAACTTTATTCTGTTGGATCTGGTGGTGGTAGGGCCTGAGAGCTTGTGGGAGATGAGGCTGGAGGGAACCCCCAGAATGCGTGTGGGCTTTTATTTATTTATTTATTATTATTATTATTATTATTTTTTTTTTTGGTGGTGGGACTGGAGATTGAACTCAGGGGCATTCTACCTCTGAGCCACACAGCCAGCCCTATTTTATTCGTATTTATTTCTCTCCTCCTTCTCTCTCTCTCTCTCTCTCTCTCTTCTCTCTCTCTCTCTCTCTCTCTCTCTCTCTCTCTCTCTCTCTTTCTTTTTTGCAGCACTGAGATGGAACCCAGGGGCTTTCTACTCCCAGACTGCACTCCCAGATCTATTTTTATATTTTATTTGGAAACAGGGTCTCACTAAGTTGCTGAGAGCCTCACTAAGTAGCTGAGGCTGGCTTCAAACCTGCACAATCCTCCTGTCTCAGCCTCCCAAGTTCTGGGATTACAAGCGTGCACCACCACCCCTGGCCTCCTATTTTATCTTTTGTTTGGAAACAGCATCTCCCTAAGTTGTGGAGGGTCTCACTCAGTAGCTAAGGCTCACGGTGAGCCTGTGATCCTTCTTCCTCAGCCTCCCAAGTACTGAGATTACAGGTGTGCACCACCATGCCCAGCTCTAGAGTGGTTTCTGAGGAATGGCTTGGACACCCCCACCTACCTCTTTTTGATTTTTACTAGTTGCTGGAGCTGGTGTGGCGCCTAGACTTAGGGCCAGGCAAGTCCTCAGGGTGTGTGCCAGCATGCCCAGTAACCTTCTTTCTCTTTCTCTTTCTCTGTCTAGTGATCTCTTGATGAGAGACAACCTGTTTGAAATAATAACAAGCTCCAGGACCTTCTACGTGCAGGTAAAGTGTTCATCCTGAGCAGACTGGCCTTTTGTTCCTGCTCTATGAAGAGGTTGTGCCCTTTCCTTTGCTTTCTCTTTTCTTTTGCTTGAAGTTTATAGGTGGTAAATTTAGCCCATGACACTCAGTGTGAGCCCCAGTTTTATTCTAAACAGGACGTTTGCCCAGAGCTTCCAAACCATAAAATAATAAAAGCAGGTTGAGCCACGGTACTGGAAAATGCGAGTTTCTAAAAGCTACTCTCAGCTGCTGGCCTCTGACTGAGCCAAGAAAGGGGAACTGGTCCTGGCTTTCACTTCTGCTTCAGAGAGTATTTATAAATTGTCTGTGTGTGAACACTGCTGTGTGGGTGATAGCAGCACAGCGGGCCCTGTATGGGCACCAGGTGCAGAGCCCAGCTGCACAGAGACGGCCATTGCTTGGGTTCTGAGGGCTCACTCATCAGCAGCCTCCCACTCCGCCTGCGGCTCTGGGGTCCTCTCCAGCCCTTCTGAAGTCACAAGAGCTAGCTCAGAGGTCCTCAGGCACTGGTGATGCAGGATTTCTGGCATTAAAACTATAACAAGCCTGGTATGGTGGCACACACCCATAATCCCAGTATCTGAGAGGCTGAGACAGGAGGGTCACAGGTTTGAGACCAATCTCAGCATCTTAGCAAGACTCTCAGCAACCTTCTCAACATTTTTTGTTTTTTTTGTGGCACTGGGGTTCCTGGAGCCCTTCTACCTCCGGGCTACACTCCCAGACCTATTTTTACATTTTTATTTGGAAACAGGGTCTCCTAAGCCAGTGCGCGCGGCTGGCTTTTTACCTGCGCGATCCTCCTGTCTCTGCCTCCCAAGCGCGGGGATTACAAGCGTGCGCCACCACGCCCGGCCTCCTTCTCAACTTTTAAAAACAAATAAATAAATAAAAATTTAAAAAGGGCTAAAGGTATAGCTTGGAGGTAGACTACTCCTGGGTTCAATCTCAGTACTGCAAACAAAACAAAGCAACCTAATATAAGCTGGGTGGGGTGGCACACGCCCATAATTCCAGTACTTAGGAAGCTGAGACAGGAGCATAGCAGGTTTCAAAGCCAAAATGTAATAATTTAGCAAGATCATGTTTCATAATAAGAATAAAATTGTCTCAGTGGTAGAATGCCCTGGGTTCAATCCCCAATACTACAGATACACACAGTAACCTACCCCCCCCAAGAAAAAAACAGTAACAACAAAAAACTCTAATTCAGTGTGCCAGCTTAAATGCAGGCTTGCCAAGTTGAGAATTTGAGTTTCTAGCTTTTTTTTTCTTCCTTTAGCCACAAACACCCTTCCTTCCACAGGGAGTCTGGCCTGTCTCCCATTAATGGAGATTGAACCTAGGGACACCGAGCTATACCCCCAGCCCTGTTTTATTTTGCATTTTGAAATATTGTCTTACTAAGTTGCCTAAGTGGCCTCAAGTCTGCAGTTCTCCTGTCCCAAGTACTCTCCAAGTACTGAGATTACAGGCCTGCACCACCATGTCCAGCTTCCTGTGCCATATTTGGGGAAAAACTCCAAGCTCTTCTGCTTGAGCCTGGTAGGTGAGCTCGCCCACTGAGTCATTTGTGGTCACACCCATCAGACTAGCATGCCATTGCCAGGAAGAGGCCATGAGGGGAGGCCTGGAAGCAGACTGGACTGTAGAGGGGCCCTGTGCCTTAACACTACATATTCCCTGGCCCCATTGCCACTCAGGATTGAGGTTGTGCTTGTAGATGCAGCATTCCACAGAAGCATTGTAGTCATTGCATTCAGCAGATGCTTGTAGAGTGTCATCAGCGGGGATTTGTATCAAGTTGGAAACATCATGACCATCTTAAACCTAAGAGACAGTTCTAGCCAATTAAACAGGCAGTTAAAACCAAATAGCGAGCTCGGCATGGTGGCGCATCCCTGTATTCTCAGTTCTTGCGAGGCTGAGACAGAAGGATCATAGGTTTGAGTCTAGCCTTAGAAATCTAGTGAGCCTTTCAGTAACCTAGCAAGACCCTGTTTCAAAACAAAATAAAAAGGTCTGGAGGTATAACTTGGAGATAAAATGCTCCTGGACTCAACCCTTTAGCGTACACACACACACACACACACACACACACACACACACACACTTGGACTGGGCAGGTTGTTTAAGGAGCCTCATTTTCCTCATCTGTACAGTGGAGATGAGCAACTTATCCCAGCCTGTCTGATGATCAGCTATCTGTAGGCTGCCTGGCCCTGTGCAGTGTAGAGGATGGAAAAGGACTTAGAGAGGCATTTGGCTTGTAATCAGTTAGGTGAGTGGTAAGGGAAACCTGAACTTGGATGGAAGGGGAAAAGTAGGGATTCAAGACTCTTTACAGAGTCAACTTTCTAGGACTTAAGGTCTAGTTGGATGAAGGGAGAGAAGGCCAAGGCTTGGGTGTTGACGTGGGCCTCAGGGCAGCCTGAGGTACCGTTAGCTTCATGGGTGCACAGGAAGGGGGCTTCTGAGTTTGCTCTGCTTGTGGGACAGCCAAGGGGACATAGTATTGGCTAGGCAATGTTGACACATTAGCAGTAATTAATATTTGCCAAGCCCAGTGAATGATGGTGCTGGTTTTGAGTTCAGAAAAGAGCCCTAGATGGAAGGTGGTGATTTGGGAAACATGAAACCCTACAAAAAATCTTCAGAAAACATTGTGTTATCTACATGAGTGTATCCTCAATTTTCAGAAGATTCTCATCAGGTCTGTCTTCCATTCTTGCCACTCTCCATGGTTCTGGGATAAAAGAACATTAGCATCTACCTGAATAAATGAATGAGTAGCCGGGCATGGTGGCGCACGCTTGTAATGCCCGTGCTTGGGAGTCGGAGACAGGAAGATCATGCAGGTTCGAAGCCAGCCTTGCTGGCTTAAGAGATCCTGTTTCCAAATAAAAATATAAAATAGGTCTGGGAGTGTAGCCCGGAGGTAGAAGGGTTTCCAGGAACCCCAGTACCACCAAAGGAAAAAAAAAAAAAAATAGAATGAGTGGCCAAATCTGTTTATAGCACCTAACTCAAACAGAATGGGAAGTAAGAAGAAGCCAGTATGGTGGTACATGCTATAATCCCAGTACTCGGGAGGCTGAGACAGAAGGATTGCAGGTTCACGGCCAGCCTCAGCAAGTAGTAAGACTCTCATCAACCTAGTGAGACTTTTCCAAAATAACACTAAAATAAGGCTGAGGTGTAGCTTGAGGTAGAATGCCTGTGGGCTCAATCCCAGTATCATACAAAATAATAATAATAATAAAGTAAGAAAGAAGAATATAGATTAAAAAAATCATTATAGTTGCTACTTTTTTTTTTTTTTTTTTTGGTGGTACTGGGGGTGGAACCCAGGGGCTTTTCTACCTCCAGGCTATACTCCCAGACCTATTTTTTATATTTTATTTGGAAATAGAGTCTCACTAAGTTGCTGATAGCCTCACTAAGTAGCTAAGGCTGGCTTCGAACCTGTGTAATCCTCCTGTCTCAGCCTCCCAAGTGCTGGGATTATAGGTGTGCAATACCACGCCCGATAGTTGCTACTTCTAATTGAGTTAACAAGTATGTTTGATGATTCTTTTCATCTTTTCAAGCTCATTATAAGTTAACAAAATACATTATGAAAAATAACTCTGGGTTCTGAGTTGACCCAGGGGAGGTCAGTGTTACCCCAGGTACTGCTGAGACCTGTTTGTTTCCCCCTGAGACCTCTTGCAACTGATGTCTAGGGGTGAGGTGAGCGTACCCCTAGGAAGGTGGTTGCTGCTGAGGACTCACATTGCTGACAGGGTGATAGAGGTACTGACAGTGATGGACTCTCAGAAACTGCTATACCAGCTGAACACTCTGTTGGAGCACGAGTCTAGACGTCAGCCAAAGGTCTGTGGCCTGAGACTTTTTGACTTTGCACATGACAATGGCCTCTGAATAACTGCAAGACTGAGGGTCTTTGTTTTTTTAAATATTTTTATTGGTGCATTGTAGTCAAACATCACAGTGGAATGCAAGACTTTTGAGGGTATACAAGCATATATCATCCAATTAGCCCTTATCCCATCCCTGTCCCATTCCCTCCCCCTCCCTCGATCCCAAGCTTGATTTGGTGATTAACTTTGATACATTTGTTTACATACATCATGCATTTTAAAGAAATTCCATCTTCCCCCATCCCATCCCCTGTGATTTGGTGCCTTGATTGCTCTTCTATGGGGCCCTTTCTTCAACTAGCTCTCCTCCCATTACCCATTTCTTCCTAGTTTTTGCATATTAGGGAAAGCATCTGATTTTCTATTTTCTTTGATGTTTCTATTTTCTTTGATGTGTATGCCATATTGCAAGTTCCGTTCCTGCTCCTGAAGGCCCCTCTGCCGGCATTGCCCCCTGGCAGACTCTAATTCCGGCCTTGCTGGCTCCAGCAACGGCTTTGCCTCATGGCAGGCCCCGATCCCTGCCCCGCTGACCCCGGCTCCAGCCTCACCCCTCAGGAGGCTCCGATCCCTTCTTCAGAGGCCCCAGCACCGGCCTTGCCTCATGGCAGGCTCCAATCCTGGACTCGCTGGCCCTGGGATCAGCCTCACCCCTCGACTGGCTCCTTTCCCGGCCTCGGAGGCCCCAACACCAGCCTTGCCTCACAGCAGGCTTCAATCCCGTCAGGCTGGCCCAGTCTCCAGCCTCACCCCTCAGCAGGCTCCGATCCCGGCTTTGGAGGCCTCAGGTCTGGCCTTGCCTCACAGCGGGCCCCAATCCTGGCCAGGCTGGTCCCAGCACCGGCCGACTGAGGGTCTTCGAAGTAAAAGATCTTCTTAGTCCAATTCAGTTCTTTACTTAGACACAGAGACATTTTCTCTAGCTCTGAATTTACAGATTCCTGTCTAAAATGAAGTACCTTGGGTGTATTGGACTGAGTGGTTTTTAACTGCCTGTAAAATCAATAGAAGAGGAAAGGAATGCCATTGGCAACTGTCTTGATTGGAATTTGTCAATATAGGTTCACAGTTTCAGACTTGATGGGGATGGAGAAGATTGTGTAAAAAAAAAAAAAAAAAAAAAGTAAAAGCTCCAACTAGAGAGGAAAGTTTCCAGTGCTTTAATTTTTAAATTTTTTTTAATTTTTATTTTTTGGTGGTACTGGGGTTCCTGGAAGCTCTTCTACCTCCGGTCTACACTCCCAGACCTATTTTTGTATATTTTTATTTGGAAACAGGGTCTCTTAAGCCAGCACAGCTGGCTTTAAACCAGCGCGATCTTCCTGTCTCCGCCTCCCAAGAGCGGGGATTACAAGCATGCGCCACCACACCCGGCGCTTTAATTTTTTTATAATTGGATGATTGCAATATCCTCAAAATAAACAAAATGAGTTTGGGATAGCAAAGGGAAAATGATTTCGCTGATGTAGTGAGCTAATATTTGAAGTCATTTATTACATATAAGGCACTGTACCCTAAGAGAAAGGAATAATAATATTTGATATGCTTGTTAACCACTTTATTAAATTATCAGCTCAGAAAATAGCATCTTCCTTGATCTGTAAAGCCTGAATTTGTAAAGTAGCACAACAGTGTTTTCTTTTTTTTTTTTTTTTTTTGGTCATTGCACATCATCTTGCTGTATGCAGGATCCAAGCTCTAGCTCATTTAAAGTACAAGGCTGACAGGCGTGGTGGGGCATGCTTGTAATCCCAGCATTTGGGAGGTTAAGACAGGAGGGTCGCGGTTTGCAGCCAGCCTCAGCTACTTAGTGAGGCTGTGCAACTCAATGAGACCCTGTTTCAAAATAAAAAATAAAAATTAGGGTATAACCTGGAAGTAGAATGCCCCTGGGTTCCATCCCTGGTACCACAAAATAAATAAATAAATAAATAAAGTACCAGGCTGAGTGGGACAAGAGGACCAAAAGTTTAACCCATGTCTGAACTAATTTGAGAATGTAGCTTATAAGAAAAATCTTGAGGAACTTGAATATTGTACTTACAAAAACAACAAGTAATGTAGGGCAGATGATTTTCAGACTGCGTTCCTGGAAAGTGCCAGGGATATCAACACTCTAGTAACGTATCATTGCTATAGCAGTTGGACTACTAGAAAATAATTTTCTGCATAAAAATGTACACTTGGTTATTGCATATATGCTATACATTCTTGCCATCTAAATTTCTTAACTCACAGGAATAATGTATCTTTTTCCTCTTAAAAATAAATATTAAAGCTGGGTGTGGTGATGCATGCTTGTAATCCCCAGGCTTGGGAGGTTGAGACAGGAGGATCGTGCAAGTTCGAAGCCAGCCTCAGCTACTGAGTGAGGCTCTGAGCAACTTAGTGAGACCCTGTTTCCAAATAAAATATAAAATAGGTCTAGGATTATAGTCTGGAGGTAGAAAGCCACTGGGTTCCACTCCCAGTACCACTAAATAAATACATAAATAAATAAATATTAGCTAGGAGTGGTGGTGCATGCCTTGTAATCCCAGTACTTGGGAAGTTGAGACAGGAGGATTGTGATTTTTGAAAACAGCCTTAGCCGGGCGTGGTGGCGCACGCTTGTAATCCCCGCGCTTGGGAGGCAGAGACAGGAGGATCGCGCAGGTTCGAAGCTAGCCGCGCGCGCTGGCTTAGGAGACCCTGTTTCCAAAAAAAAAAAAAAAAGTAAAAATAGGTCTGGGAGTGTAGCCCGGAGATAGAAGGGCCTCCAGGAACCCCAGTACCACCAAAAAAAAAAAAAAAAAAAAAAGAAAACAGCCTTAGCAAGTAGTAAGACTCTCATCACCCTAGCAAGAGTCTATTTATCCACAATGTGATGTGTTTCAAATTAAGTAAATAAAATAGGGCAAGAGGTATAGCTTGGAGGTAGACTGCCTTTGGATTCAATCCCCAGTACCACAAAATAAAACAAAATTTAAAAAGAAATGCTAACATTTAATATATCTAGATTGTAAATCTGATGTATGGATAGTTTACTTTTGTGTGTGTTTGTGTGGTACTGGGAATGGAACCCAGGGGATTTCTACCTCTGGGCTATACTCCCAGACCTATTTTATGCTTTATTTGGAAACAGGGTCTCACTAAGTTGCTGAGGCTGGCTTTGAACCTGTGCGATCCTCCTGTCTCAGGCTCCCAAGAGGGGGGATTTCAAGTGTGCGCAACCACGCCTGGCTTGAATAGTTTACTTTTAACAGCTCGTAATATTTAGGCAGACTTCTGATAAGTTGGGTTATTTTTGTTGCTTGCTTATATTTCTGCATCAATAAAAACCTCTGAAGCCTTTCTGTACAACCCTGAGCTATGGATTGCTATGATGATCTTTCTTTCTTTCTCTCTTTCTTTCTTTCTCTCTTTCTTTTTCTTTCTTTTGCAGTACTGTGGTTTGAACCCAGGTGCATTCTCCATAATGTATTAATGGATTTAGATTAGGAAGCCTCAAGACATCATAACTAGATTGGATGTTCTCAGACTTGGAAAATTGCCTAATATTATATTGTAGTAGAGTTATGTTTAGGTCTTTAAATTCATCTGTGAAGCATTTGAATCAGAGCTAAAGGCATAAATGTGAAACACTAAGGTAACAAGCTTGGAGGCCAGGTGTGGTGGCACACGCTTATAATCCCAGCATTCAGGAGGCTGAGACCAGAGGATCGTGGTTCTGGGACAGCCTCACCTACTTATCAAGGCCCTTTGCAACTCAGTGAGACCCTGTTTCAAAATAAAGAATAAAAAATACGGCTGGAGGTGTCACTTAGAGGTAGAATGCCCCTGGGTTCCATCCCTAGTACTGTAAAAAATAATAATAATAAAGAAAGAAAAAAGAAATAAAATTTAAAAAATAGAATAGTTTTCACAATCGTCCCTAATATATCTTTTTTTTTCCCTAATATATCTTAAGAAAATTCAGTAGGCACCTTCATAATTATGCCATCACTGAGGTGGTGTTTGGGATTCTCCATGTCTGCCAAGGAATAGAGGACGTACAGCATTAAAGTGCTGTAACTGGCTTCTCAGTGCTCATGCAGCCTGAGTCCTTCCACAATGGCTGTAACCAACTTTGACATCACATTGTGGAGAAATAAGCACTACAAAATAAATTAAAGAACTATTTATCTTATCCCTAACTTTTGTAAATCATGTTTTATGGATAATTGCAAATTTCCCAGAAGGCTGATATATTTCATTATTTTGAAAATATTAGTTGAGTTGGCAGAGGCGACTTAACCAACTACCATCATGTTTGGTATTTAAGGATAAATCTTTCAGTAAAATTATTAAAATGCGAAAAGAATCTATCTTTAAGAATAGAAAGAAGAAGCTGGGCGTGGTGGCGCGTGCTTGTAATCCCAGCATTTGCGAGGCTGAGACCAGAGGATTGTGGATCTTGGTTAAAATTACTAATAGAGATTATTGTGATTTCTGTAGATTAATATTCTGTTTGTATATGGGCTCAATTGCAATACCTCTTTTTTTTTCTTTGACTCTCTGTGTATGTTTATATTCTTATATATCCTTTTAATCTCTTAGTAAATGATTAAAATGATTCATTTTCATACTCTGTCATACATAAGTCATATTTACAAATGTATAAACATATGTGTATATGTTCCTCTGGGGTGGTTCTGGGGATTGAACCCAGGGCCTTGCACATACCACCCTAGGTCTACCCCAGCCCTGCATTGACATGCGAGGCATTTTACTAGGATAGTGCAAGGAGTAGCTTAACATTCCTTAGAAGTAGATTATTGGATTGTCCTCATAGGAAGTTTCCAGTTTAGTTAAAATGTCAAGTCTCCTATGTGATGATTTTTCTCTCAGTTCCTATTGTCTTTTCCTTTGTCTTGCTGCCAAATCATCTTTTGTTCCTTAGGAGAGAAATTCTAATAAATATGTTTCTTTTCATGGACAGTTATCTCCATTTGCATTCAGAGTAACTTATTTTTCCCTCTAGATATGTTATTTGATCCTGACAGTTTGATTCTTTTGGGTAGGATGTATAGGCAGTTTGAGGAAAAAAGCCTTTGGGAGAGAGCAATAAACACATTTGTAATGATGGAGTTTAAGGTTTTATTTACTTCCCTTGTGTCATATAATGATAATAATAGCAATAACTAATACTCACAGAATTCTTTGTATCAGGCACTGTTCAAACACCTTTCCCTGTCCAGGCATGGTGGCACATGCTTGTAATCCCAGTACTTGAGAGGCCCAGACAGGAGGATTGCAGGTTCAAAGTCAGCCTCAACTACTTAGTGAGGCCATCTGCAACTTTTGAGACTCTATTTCAAAAATAAAGAATAAAAAGGGCTAGAGGTGGAGCTCAGAGGTAGAATGCCCCTGGGTTCACTCCCCAGCACTGCTAAAAAACAAAACAAAACAAAAACCTTTACCTAGCTGAGCTCATTTAATTCTAGCGATATTTCTATTGTGGAACAAGCATGTGTGTATGTGTGTGTGTGTGTGTGTGTGTGTGTGTGTGTTAGTAGGGGTGGAATCCAGGGGCCTTCTACCTCTGGGCTATACTCTAAGACCTATTTTATTTTTTATTTGGAAACAAAGTCTTGATAAATTGCTAAGGCTGGCTTTGAACCCGCGATCCTCCTGTTTTAGCCTCTCAAGTACTGGGACTACAAAGCTTGCAGCCCCACACCCACCACAACAAGCTGTTCCTGATTTAGTAGTAAAAGTTTGGCAGCCCAATCCTGATTATGTGTTTGGACCAGGGGTGGATTGGTCTTTCCTTGGGAACTACCAGATTGTCAGCTAATTGGAATGACTCGAGGGGAAAGAGTCAGTGATTTGTCGAGCCCACTTGTGAGGTGTGCACCTTGGGCCCTTGCTGCTACATCCTTTCTGACCCAGTGCCCTAGTCTTTGTCTCCTGCACTCATCTGACCAAGGCAGGCTTGTTTTGGTATGACGGGAAGGGGTAGGGATGCAAGTTAGAAGATTAAAAAACAAAACAAAACTGGTCATGTTTTATCCAGATAAAATGCAAATAGAAGGAAGAATTTGGGGAACAAGGACTTTGGGGTTGGCTGTGATGATTTCTTATGGTTTGCAGGAGCATACAAATGCTGCTAGTGTGTTCTGTGAGACTATTAAGGAAAGATGCCAGAGGAAGATGGAGGTAACAGATGTAAATACCTGGAAGTCAACCTGCTGTGTCACTTGAATTCAACTCTTGAGTCTGGAAAGCTCTTGAGAGGCTCCACTTGCATGGCCAGACCTCTTGATTTTCCTCCCTTTTTCCAGAGAGCTGCTGCTGCCTCCTACTGGGGTTGGTAGGTTATTTCCAGGGAAAATATTTTTTGGATGATTTTTTTTTTTTTTTTTTTTTTTTTTTTTGGGTGGTAGTGTATTGAGGATTGAACCCAGGGGCATTCTACCTCCAAGTTACACCCCCAGTCTTTTTAAAAGTTTAAAAGTTATTTATTTATTTATTATTATTTTTGGCAGTACTGGGGTTTCTGGAAGCCCTTCTACCTCCGGGCTACACTCCCAGACCTATTTTTTATATTTTTATTTGGAAACAGGGTCTCTTAAGCCAGCGCGGCTGGCTTTGAACCTGCGTGATCCTCCTGTCTCCACCTCCCAAGTACGGGGATTACAAGCGTGAGTCACCACACCTGGCAAAAGTTTTAAAATTTTTGAAATAGTCTCACTAGATTGCTGAGGCGGGGCTGGACACCTGCAGTCCTCTGTTTCAGCCTCCCAAGACACATACTCTTAAGCTTACATTTCCAAGGCCTGGTGCTCTTGAGGTCTGGGTGGATGTTCATAACAGATCCGAGCAGCTCACGCTTTGAGAAAAGCCCGGTTTCTGAGATAATACAGGATTTGCGGGGGAGTTTAGCTTTAAGGGAATGGAAATTGGGGTTATTCTGTTGAGACCCTTAGAGTCTGCACTGGGACTAAGGAGAAGTTGAATCTAGACTGGCCATAATCCTTGAGCTTTGGCCTCTTGAGCCTCATTTTTCTTCCCAGTGAAACTAGGAGGCCAAACTGGGTCAGTTTTTTTCCCGAAGGGGTGAGGGCCTTCAATAGGGTATGGGTAGTCTAAGCTCTCCCCTCCCCCCAGGCCCTTCTACACTTTAAAACAGCTCCATTTTGAGCTAGTTTATTATTTATTTACTTTTGCAGTACTGGGGATGGAACTAAGGAGTGTTCTAACTCTGAGCTATTATCTTAAAACCAGGTTCTCACCAAGTTGCTGAGGGTCTCATCAAATTGCTGCAGTTGGCCCCGACCCTGCAATTTTCCTGTCTCGGCCTCCCCCCAAGTACTACGATTGCAGGTGTATGACACTGTGCCTGGCTAAGCCTGGTCATTTCTTGAGTGTCAAATAAGATATTACAGGGAAAAAATGACCTCAGAGTTATTCAAGCCACCAGGCTAGATGTTTTGTGAGATCCCTTCCAGCTCTAATGGTGTGATTTTTGCACTTAAGATTGAGTTAGAAACTTGAAGACTGAAATCACGGTGCCAAAAATGTCTGTTTTGCAGGCCGACAGTCCTGAGGACATGCACAGCTGGATTAAGGAGATTGGAGCAGCTGTACAGGCCCTCAAGTGCCACTCCAGAGTAAGTCACCTCCTTTCTTTTGTGCAGTGTGGAGTTGTAGACAAGTTCTTATGGAGCAGGTGTGTTTTCTTTGGTGACACAGGCAAGCTGCCTGGGTACAGCCAAGGCCATATGCTGACTTGCTTGTTTTTCTCTATCTACAAATTTGGGTACAATTTTTTTATTTTATTTTATTTTTTTGTTGCTGAAAGAGGTGAGGTAGGGTTGGTCAGAGACCTGGGTTTCTGTTGTATGTGGGGAGTAATGGGGACTGAACCCAGCGGGTATTCTACCTATAAACTAAACCTCTACCCCTATTTTATTTTTTATTTTGAAACACAGTCTTGCTGAGTTGCTGAGGCTGTCCTCAACCTGTAATCCTCCTGTCTTGGTCTTGCAAGTATTGGGATCACAGGTATGTGCCACCATACCTGCGACATGGGATTTCTTCTGTGTCCTCCAGGGCTTGATGCCAGGCAGACCTTGACACATGTGGAGTGGATTCTACTGAAATATTTATTTTTGAGGCAGAGTCTTGCTCTGTTGTCCAGGCTGGCTTTGAACTCCTGGGCTCAGGAACTCCTAGTGCCTCAGCCTCCTGGATATTTGGGGCCGTTGCTCCTGGCTTTGCGGCATGTATTTGATTTTTGTGAACAAGTGTCTCCAGACCTGTGACGTGGTGGTCCCACTTGTGTTCCTTTTTTTTTTTTTTTTTTTGGTGGTACTGGGGGTGGAACCCAGAGGCTTTCTACCTCCAGGCTATACTCCCAGACCTTTTTTATATTTTATTTGGAAACAGGGTCTCACTAAGTTGCTGAAAGCCTCACTAAGTAGCTGAGGCTGGCTTCAATCCTCCTGTCTCAGCCTCCCAAGCGCGGGGATTACAAGTGTGCACTACCACGCCCGGCCCCACTTGTGTTCTTCCTGTGACTTTGGGATAACCATTGTCAGAAAAAAGCCCTGTTTTCCTCTCTTTCTTCCCTTTTATGTTTCTAGGAAATATCCTTTTCCAGATCCATTTCTTTGACTCGACCTGGGAGCTCCAGCTTTGCAAGTGGGCCTCACTCTGTTTTGGGCAGGGGGCGGCCACCTGTGGGAGAAAAGAGAGCCCTCTGCCAAGCCCCCTCAGTGGCCTCCACCTGGCAGCCCTGGACACCCGTCCCCCAGGCTGGGGAACAGCTGCTCCCGGCTGAAGAGACTCCGGAGGACTCTTTATTCACGCCTCGACTTGAGGAGAGCAATACTTCTGGGGTACTGTCAAGTTCCAGAATGAGGCACAGATCGGAGCCCCAGCACCCTAAGGAGAAACCCTTTGTGTTCAGTCTTGATGATGAAAGCATACGAACCTCTGATGTGTGATGAGCCTCTGTGCCACGGGAGGAAGGGGGCAGGAAGGGCTCAAGGGAAGGCCTTTCTTAGTTCCTTGGGGTTTTTGGAGAAACTGTACGTTTGTTTCTCTGCCTTCTTGAGGACAGTCAGAGGTCTTTCTGGCATTCCTATTCCTATCAATGACGTATAGGAGGGGCCCAGCCAGCTAGATTTTTTTTTGTATTATCAATGCATATATTTAATTTGTAGAACTTGCTAGGTTAGACTTGCAGACTAACACAGTGAAGAGCAAGCAGCTTGCCTCTTGTTGATCTATTCCAAAGTCTTCCCTGTGAGGCTCATCTTTAGTATTTCCTCTTCAGAGGAGCCTGGGAGTCCAGTGTTTCCCCTAGTGGAGTTTTATTTCCTTGTCCTCACTTCTGGTTCTTTGTTTTCAGTCCAGGCTTAGGCTCTTGGGCCCTCACCTGTTTTTGTTCTCCCTATACCTGTTTATTGGCTGAAGTTTGTGAAGCAGGTTGGAAATGAACCCTGCTGAAAGCTGTGGGGTGGGGAGCACCCAGCCTTTGGGCTGATGGATGCCATTCTGAGGGGTGGATCCCCAGGAGACCTCCCAGGGGAGAGGTGGGAAGCTTCTGTGAGGCTTGTGGAAAAATTCAGCCAGGTTTGGAAATGACTTTGTTCTCCTCTTGATGCTGTGATCCCAAATACTCAAGGTATGGCTACAGACCCAGCACTCAGTTTCTATGTTAGGTCCCAAGGATGGGATTTTCAGTGGTAAGTGTTGTAACTGTTGAGAACAGACATTTTCCTCAAAATGGTGTTATTTGAAATATGTGGAGGGTTGATATGTGACCATACCCATGTGAGATCAATCCCTATTTCAGAGTTTTAGATCAGTTTTTTTTTTGTTTTTTTTTTTGCGGGGCTGGGGATTGAACCTAGGGGCATTTGACCTCCAAGCAATACCCCCTGCTCTACTTTTTATTCTTTATTTTGAAACTGGGTCTCACTCAGTTGCAGAGCCTCACTAAGTAGCTGAGGCTGTCTGCGAACCGCGATCCTCTGGTCTCAGCCTCCCGAATGCTGGGATTACAAGTGTGCGCTGCCACGCCTGGCTTTAGATTAGTTTTAAAGAAGGTTCTGAGGACAGATGGCTCATGCTAAGCTGTTTTGATCCATGTTTTCGAGACAGGAGTTTTTTTTTTGTTATTGTTGTTTTGTTTTTGGCAGGTCATCTTGAATCCTTGCCTTGACGGTCTTTTTGAAGGAGCCAACATTTGTCTAAGTTTAAGTGATCGATATACTTGGACAGGTTTGCTTTCTTTTTACCCTTTCTGTTGCTTGTTGAATGGAGCTACCTGCTTCTGCAGTCAGACCCCATACTCTGATTAAGTTCCATATACTCATCAGTGAAGAGATACAAAGATAATCTTGAGATACTTTTCTTTTCAATGGAATAAAAACATTCATTGAGAGATTTGGAGTTGCTGGCTACCTTTCTAGGTGAAGACCCTAGATATTGAATTTCGCAAACAAATTTTAGGGTGTACTTTCTCCCATTGGACAAGACACCATTTCTAGTGCCCTTGGGAGGACTTGCCTATTCAGCGACTTTGGTGAATTGCTACCAGAAACTTAGCAGGGTTTCCTAAAGGGAGAAAGAACTTAGCTCATTTTAATCTGTAATATATTGGGGCCAGGATGTAGCTCAGTGGCAAAGTGCCTGCTTTGCACGTGTGGCGCTCTGGGTTCGATCCCCGGTTCCAAAAAAGACAAAAAAAGAACCCCTTTAATCTGTAATATCAACTAGGTTACTTCATTATATTTCTATTTAGAAATATGATGACTAGAGGAAGCATGGGGGGTACTGGGGATTGAATCCAGGGGCATTCTACCTCCAAGCTACACCCCTAGCCCTTTTTATTTTGTTTTTTCAAAACAGGGTCTCGCTTATCACGCGTTGCTGAGTGTCTTGCTGCTAAGCTGTGTGGCTGGCCTTGAACCTGCAAACCTCCTGAAAGGAATCTACTTCTTTCTCTCACAACTCCCCCCCTTTGAAAAGTCAACTCTTGTGTACTTTTGTCTTTAGAAGTTGTTGGTTTGGGAATTATTTATACATGTACATGAGTGATCAAGGTTCAACCTACTGTAAGTAGCCTGATTTTTTTTTTTTTTTTGGTGGTACTGGGGTTCCTGGAAGCCCTTCTACCTCCGGGCTACACTCCCAGACCTATTTTTTACATTTTCATTTTGGAAACAGGGTCTCCTAAGCCAGCGCGTGCGGCTGGCTTCGAACCTGTGCGATCCTCCTGTCTCTGCCTCCCAAGCGCGGGGATTACAAGCGTGCGCCACCACGCCCGGCCTAAGTAGCCTGATTTTAAGAAGCCGTTCTGAATTCCTAAAGCCACCTGTCTTCAGTTTCACCTTAAAGTTTTTCTCATCAATTTTTTTTTGGTTAGCTAACCCAAGTGTACAGTGTATAATGTTATATAACTAATGAAAATAATTTTTTTATGGTACTGGGGATTGAAACCAGGGACATTCTACTTCTAAGATATACCCCCAAGCCCATTTTATTTTTTATTTGCAAACAGGGTCCTGCTAAGTGTCTGAGGCTGTCCTTAAACCTGCAATCCTCCTGTCTCAGCCTCCCAAGTACTAACATTACTGGCATGCACCATCACACTTGGCAAAATAAATTTACTTTTGAAAATCTCTCTCTTAAAACAATCTCTGACCCATGGAAATGATGTAACATTTTGATGTTTAAATGGTCAAAAGCTACCCATTTCTCTTTATAAGCTTTCTGAGAGATCATTATTGGTAAATCAATTGGCTATAAGAAAATAAGTTTCTTATTTGGTAAAAACAGATTAGTGGTTAAGTGCATAGGCTCTGAAATAAGCCTGAGGTTTTTTTTTGGGGGGGGGGCAGGGGAGTGGTCCGGGGATGGAACCCAGGAGCACTGGATCTCTGAGCTATATCCCCCAGCCCTATTTTTTATTCTTTACTTTGAAACAGGGTCTCACTAAGTTGCGGAGGGCCTCACTAAGTAGCTGAGGCTGCCCGGCACCTTGGTCATCCGGTCTCAGCCTCCAGAATGCTGGGATTACAAACCCGTGCCACCACAGCCGGCTTAAGCCTGAGTTTTTAAACTTTACCCTTTCTGAATATAAATGTGTTCTGATATGGACTAAGATGACCTCATAAATAATAGCGGATTCGGCAGTTAAGTGGTGGGATATGCTGGACTCGTTTTCATTGTCAGCCAGATAACCCGGTATATGGCAGTGGTAACAGCTTTTTGGAAATTGAGTTTCCTGTCAGCTTTACTAACTTTGACAATGTCAGAAGAGTCTGGACAGGTTTATTAAATATTTCTGCCAACATCTTTTATTTTCTCCTTCCTCCTTTCTTCCCTGTTATTTGCAGCGATGACAGTCACTTGGGGCTAGGTAGAATTTGAATAAAGTTAATGTTTGGCAAAAACTAGCCTGCTCCTTCCTGCACGGCATGATGTGGTGTTTTGAACCAGAACTCTCCGGCTGCCAAAGGTTGTCTGCTGAGTGCACAGCGCAGAGCTGAGTGCGCGGAAACTCTTACGCCTCTCGTGTGAGCTCCTAATTGGTGTGAGCTCCTAATTGGTGTGAGCTCCTAATTGGTGTGAGCTCCTAATTGGTGTGTAGCAAGAAGCAATTTCTAAAACCGTTTTGTTGCTTGTTTTGTAATAAAACCATGTGAAATACTGAAGTACCCCGGGTCCTGTGTTTTCTCCATCAGCCAGGCGGCCTTGCGGGGGGTGGCTCTGGGCCGGGGCGGGGCGGCGGGCGGGGGGCCGGCTCCGCCGCTTAAAGTCCGGGGCGGCGGGCGCGGCCGGAGTCGCCCTTCCCGGACCAGCCGGCCAGGGCCGGAGGAGCGCCGGCGGGACGCGCGATGAGCCGGCGGCGCGGACCCGGGCTGCGGCCGGGCCTGCTGCTGTGGCTGCTGCTGCTGCTGCCGCCGCCGGCGCTCGGGGGCCCCGGGGGCGGGCCGCGCTGCCCCGCCGCCTGCGAGCCCGCGCGCTGCCCGCCGCCGCCCGCCTGCGCCGCGGGCGCGCCCCCGGTGCCGGACGGCTGCGGCTGCTGCGGCGTGTGCGCGGCGGCCGAGGGCGAGGCGTGCGGCGGCGCGCGGGGCCGGCCGTGCGGCGCGGGGCTGCGCTGCGGCGCGCCCTGGCGGCCCGAGCGCGGCGCGGCGCGGGGCACCTGCTGCCCGGCGGGCGGGGCGGCCGTGTGCGGCAGCGACGGGCGCAGCTACCCCAGCCTGTGCGCGCTGCGCGCCCACAACCGCCGCGGGGCCGCGCCCGCCGCGCTGCCGCTGCACCGGGGGCGCTGCGGGCCCGCGGGTGAGCCTCGGGGGCAGCGGCGCGCGTGCGCGCTCGCGGAGCTGCTCAGGCGAGCTTTTAAAGAAAAAAAGTCGTTTGAGAGCGCGCGTGTGTGTCGCTGTGTTGCTCAGGCCGGTCCCCGACTCCGGGCCGAGGCGATCCTCCCGCCTCGGCCTCCAGAGGGGCTGGGCTACAGGTGTGTGCCACCGCGCTCCCAGAGTTTTTTTTTTTTTTTTTTTTTTTTTTCTCACACTGGGGCGGTGCTGCGCGTGGAACCCAGGGCGCTGCGCTGCTAGGCAAGCGGCCCGTCCCCGCACACCCCTTGGAACTCGCCCTTGGTTCACTTCCCACCTTCCCCCATGGGCATTTTACCTCCGACCTATATCCCCAGCACTGCATTTTTTTTTTTTTTTTTGAAAAAGGGTCTTGCTAAATTGCTGAGGTAGTTCTCTAATCTGCTATCCTCCTCTCTCAGCGTCCTAAACGCTGGGATAACAGCAGTCCAACCACCACATCGGGCTTTTCTTTTTCTTTTTTGGTGGTACTGGGCTTCCTAGAAACCCTTCTACCTCCGGGCTACACTCCCAGACCTATTTTTATACTTTTAATTTTGGAAACAGGGTCTCTTAAGCCAGCGAGGCTGGCTTCCAACCTGCGCGATCCTCCTGTCTTGGCCTCCTAAGCGTGGGGATTACAAGCGTGCTCCTCCACGCCAGGCACACACCCGGCTTTTCTGAATTTTAAGTGACCTTTCTCTTATTCAGTCTCACAGTTCTTCCACCGGGGCCACTCTGGTTTCTTTGACCCAGGAACTCAATCTTTGTGTTTTCCTTTCTCCATAGTGTCTCTTTGCTAGCTGCCAGCTGGCTTCTCCCCACTCACAATTCGAATACCTTTTTCTCTTTGTAATTTTTTCCCACCTGGTGCTATAGATCTGGTTCCCTCAAGACATTGGTAAATGAGGGTGTGAGTCAAAAGTAGGAGTGCGGGGTGGGTGGGGGGGTGGGTGGGTGGGGACCAAGGAGAAGGGAAGGAGTGGAAGGGAGGGGCGAGATAAATGGAGATTTGAGATGTGACATCTGATATTGTCAGGGAACCAGGATCCCCAAACACGAAGCCATTCTTCACAGGGACAGGAAGTGCTGGCCAGCTCCGGAGCAAGTACAACTTTATTGCTGAGGTGGTGGAAAAGGTGGCACCTTCTGTGGTTCACCTTCAGCTGTTCCGCAGGTAAAGGAGGATCAGCGACCCCAGAGGGCTCCAGGTGTTTTACAAGAAACCTCTGTGAGGAAACGGAGGCTGGGGATACAGGCCAGTGGTAGAGCACTTGGCTAGCATGCACTAAGGTTCTGGGTTCCTTCATCAGCACCCAAAAGAAAAGAAAGATCTTTTCAAAGCTCTTTAAGGAACGGAGGCACAAGGATTCACACTTCCAAAACTGAGCTGCTCCTGCACACTTAGATGCCTGAGGTTTCTTTCTCCCTTATGTCCCCTAGACAAAATTTAAGGCCAAGAGGAGCTAGTAGGCATCTTAGTGGGGATCTTGCCCAACTCCAAAGCTTGCATGTAAGGAAACCCAGATCCAGAGAGCAGTGTCAATTTGTCCTAGGTCACAAGACTAGCTGGTAGTGGAAACTGAGCCAGTCCAGGTCTGATTGACTCCCCCCCCCCCACACCTGGGTCCTCTGCGCCCGCCAGAGGCCCCACCTTTGCCCACAGTACTAGGCTGGGGGCTGGCCTCTGCCACAGAAGGCCCACAGGCTCTGCTCTCAGCAGCTGTGACCAGGAGCAGTACCCCTGGGAAAGGAGAGTTGGAGCCAGGTCTTAATTATGTTCACCAGACATGGCCAGGACATGCTCCATGAACTTCATTTATACATGGAGAAGATGCAAACACAGACAAGAGAAAGTCAAATCTCAGAAAAACTATGATGGAAATAGGTGTAATAAATGTAAGGTCCTCAGTGCCGGGCGTGGTGGCGCACGCTTGTAATCCCCGCACTTGGGAGGCGGAGACAGGAGGATCCCGCAGGTTCAAAGCCAGCTGCGCTGGCTTAAGAGACCCTGTTTCCAAAAATAAAAATAGGTCTGGGAGTGTAGCCTGGAGGTAGAAGGGCTTCCAGGAACCCCAGTACCACACACACACAAAAAAGTAAGGTCCTCTTGATTCAGGTGGTGGCGGGTCCCCCGATCTTCCTGCCCTCTGCTTACACTCTTGTCCTGTGGAGACAGGTCACCTCTCAGCGGCGAGGAGATTCCTGCATCCAGTGGCTCTGGGTTCATAGTGTCTGAGGATGGGCTCATTGTTACCAATGCTCACGTCCTCACTAACCAGCGGCGGATCCAGGTGGAGCTCCAGAGTGGGGCCCAGTATGAAGCCACTGTCAAGGACATTGACCATAAATTGGATCTTGCACTGATCAAGATTGAGCCAAATGTGAGTATTTGAGAGCTGAATTAGTCTTACATATTTGGGGATTTTCATGTATTTGCTGAGGCTTTCCTTCTCACACTCACACACCACGTGTTTTCTAGCTAGTAAGTATATGCTTTTCTTTTTTAGTTTCTTTTTGTTCTTAACTCCCTCTTTTATTTTCTTTCATGCCTGTCTGTATAGCTCTGACTACCCAGTTTCTATTATTCTCCAGCAGCCTTTCTCTCTCCTTTGATAGTTACTTCAGCAGATGCCACTTCTAGGGAAATCATTCTTTGCTTAGCATAAAATACCAGAGTTATTGCAGTGAGTTCAGAATTTTTCTTTTTCTTTTTTGGTACTGAGGATTGAACCCAGGGGCATTCTACCTCTGGGCTACACCCCCAGCCCTATTTTATTTTTTTGAAACAGGCTCTTACTAAGTTGTGGAGAGTCTCACTAAGTAGCTGAGGTTGGCCATGAACCTGTGATCCTCCTGTCTCAGCCTCACAAGTACTGGAATTGTAAGTGTGCACCATCACACTTGGCCTGGTGGACTCAGAACTTCTAAGCGATACTTTAAAGTCCTTCCTGTAATAAAGAGTGGTCTGGGCCCAGCATGGTGGCCCATGCCATCTAAGAACATTTATTTTCTTTTCTTTGGAACTGGGAATTGAACCCAAGGACATTCTACCTCTGAGCTATACCCCCAACCTTTTTATTTATTTATTTTTGGTAGTACTGGGGTTCCTGGAAGCCCTTCTACCTCCAGGCTACACCCTCAGACCTATTTTATATTTTTGAAACAGGGTCTCTTACGCCAGCGTGGCTGGCTTCGAACCTGTGTGATCCTCCTGTCTCTGCCTAACCAAGCTCAGGGATTACAAGTGTGCGCCACCATGCCCGGCCCCAACCTTTTTATTTTTAAACAGGGTCTCACTAGGTTGCTGAAGATGGCCTTGAACCCCTGATCATCTTGTCTCAGTCTCCCAAGTAACTGGGATTCCAGGCACATGTTTATATGAGAGCTTTTGAGAAATGCAGGATTTTGAGACTCAGAATCCACACCTCTGTTCTTGTCTTTCTTTCTTTTGTTATCCAGGACCTTGGGCATGCTAGGTAAGTGTTCTACCAATGAGCTACATCCTCAGCCTTTTTTAAAAAAATTGATACAGGATCTTAATAAATTGCCCAGGCTGAACTCCAGTTTGTGATCTTGTTGCCTCAGCCTCCCAAATAGCTGGGATAACAGGTATGGGCCACTGTGCCTGTGCTGAATCTACATTTTCATAAGCTCCCCAAGTATTTCATGTGCTTATACAGTTCAGAAGTGCTGTTCTGGGTGATCTCTTTCCTGTTTGTGGTGTATTTCACTTGTCCTATGAACTTTCCAGCTGGGAATGGTGTTAAGTGGATCACTAACATCTGCTTAGACCCATCATTTACTTCACTAGTAATTTCTACAGAGCAATAATGTTTGACCTTAGTGATGATCCTGATCATTTGGACAACTGAAAGCTTGGTAGTAGTTAGACTTTGAGGATAAAGTGTAGGTGTCATAGAACCTGTGTGTGTGTGTGGGTGCTTCTTAGGTAAGTGCCAAAATGACAGAGGCTGTGTTTATATATATATATATATATATATATATATATATATATATATATATATATATATATATATTGTACCCAAATATGGGCTGACTCTGCTTTTGCTGTGGTCTTTGTCCTTTTTGTCTTCCTCATCTTTCCTTGCCCATGTGCAGACCGACCTTCCTGTTTTGCTGCTGGGGAGATCAGCTGATCTTCGGGCTGGAGAGTTTGTGGTGGCCTTGGGCAGCCCATTTTCTCTGCAGAACACAGTGACTGCTGGGATTGTCAGTACCACACAACGAGGGGGCAAAGAGCTGGGCCTGAAGGACTCAGACATGGACTACATTCAGACTGATGCCATCATTAATGTAAGTCACTTTGAAAGTTTATCCTCTGCCCCACAGATAACTGGCTAACATAGAGTGAGACGACTTCAGAGCAGTCTCATTTGCCGTGGCTTTCTGGGCATGTCCAGAGATGGGTTAGATCCCCAGAAAGGATGGAATGCCCCACTGTTGGAGTTGAGCCTGGGGATATGCTGTTGGGTGGTCTTTCAGGGTCTGTCATAGAGGCCACCGTAGCAGTAGAATGTGGGGTCGCTTTGTTGTTGCTGCGCACTTACCCTGACTTCAATATTTGCCTTCCTTGGGGAAATGGAAATGAGTAAATGATATGAAGAAATGTATTCGTTGGTTTTACTGATGGTCTTTTTAACTTCTGTCTCCAGCACGGAAATTCTGGGGGGCCTCTGGTGAACTTGGTAAGTGGCCACTTTCCTCCTGGCTTCATGTTTTTCCATAACTTTCCAAATTCTGTGATGCAGACTTGGGCGCCGCTCTTGGGTAGAGAGTTGCGGAATAATACGTTTGTATTTTTGGATCCCAAGTAAGTGGTTAAGAAAACATTGAAGACCTAAGATGGGCTTATTGACCTAGTATGTGCTCTCATCCCTTTGAGAGCACCAGGGGTCTGGCTCTGGTTATTTCGAAGGTTTCCTCTTCATTATGTTTTCGGGTTTCACTGAACATTACCAAAAGCCCAGGATATTAAATCTAGATCTATTCCAAATGACCAATGGTGCTATGTAACATATATTCCCTCCTTTTCTTTTTCTTCTCTTCCTTCTCTTCCTCCTCCCTCTCTTCTTTTGATAATGGGGATTAAACCCAGGGACACAGCCGGGCAGGCGTGGTGGCACACCCCTGTACTCCCTGTGCTTGGGAGGCGGAGACAGGAGGATTGCGCAGGTTCGAAGCCAGCCGCACTGGCTTAAGAGACCCTGTTTCCAGATATAAAAAAAAAAAAAGTATAAAATAGGTCTGGGAGTATAGCCTGGAGGTAGAAGGGCTTCCAGGAATCCCAGTACCACCAACAAAACAAAACAAAACAAAAAAACAAAAACAAACCCCAGGGACATTTTTCCTCTGAGCTACATCTCCAGCCCTTTCTATTTTTTGTTTGAAAACAGGGTCTCACTAGATTGATGAGTCTTGCTATTTGCTGAGGTTGTCTTCAAACCTATAGTCCTCCTGTCTCAGCCTCCCAATTACTGGCATTATAGGTGTGAACCACCACACCCAGCTTGTAGTATATTTCTTTAAGACCCTCTTTCTGCTGCTACATAGGAAGAACTGACCCTCATCTAAAAATGCTAATTATACAACATGGTCTGTCCAGGTATTTTCTTATTTACTTTTTTTCTCTTTTTTTGGTAGTGCTGGGGATCAAACCTGGGGGATTCTACCTTTGAGCTACATCTCCAGATCTATTTTATTTTCTATTTTAAAACAGAGTCTCACTAGCCGGGCATGGTGGCACATGCTTGTAATCCCTGCACTTGGGAGGCTGAGACAGGAGGATTGTGCAAGTTCCAAGTCAGCCTTAGCTACTTAGTGAAGATCTCAGCAACTTAGTGAGACCCTGTTTCCAAATAAAATATAAAAAATAGGTCTGGGAGTATAGCCTGGAGGTAGAAAGACTCTGGGTTCCACCCCCAGTACCACCAAAACAAAAACAAAAACAAAAACAAAACAAAACAAAAAACAACCCCAGAGTCTCACTAAGTTGTTGAGGCTGGTTTCAAACCTGTGATCTTCCTGTCTCATCCTCCCAAGTACTGACATTACAGGTGTGTGCCACCATGCCTGAGTTTGATCTGCTTTTGATGGCAGAAAAGTGACAACCAGAATTCATTGTTCCATCATGTATTTGTTTGTTTGTTTATTTATTTATTATTTTTGCGGGTCTTGGGATGGATCTCAAGGACATCTGACCTCCAAGCTACACCCCTGCCCTATTTTTTATTCTTTATTTTGAAACAGGGTCTCACTAAGTTGCAGAGGGCCTCACTAAGTAGCTGAGGCTGTCCTCAAACGCAATCCTCTGGTCTCAGCCTCCCGAATGCTGGGATAACAAGTGAATGCTGTACTTTTTTTGTGTGTATGTGTGGTACTGGGGGTGGAACCCAGAGGCATTCTACCTCTGAGCTACATCCCCAGCCCTCTTTTATTTTTTATTTTGAAACAGGGTCTCACTAGGTTAATGAGAGTCTCCTTACTTGCTGAGACTGCCCTCAAACCTGCAATCCTCCTGTCTCAGACCCCCAAGTACTGGGATTACAAGCATGTGCCACTGCTCCCAGTTACAGTCTATATTCTGAGAAAATCAGAAAATTATTTTCTCTTTTTGCCATTACCTAGAAAGGGCTAAAGGATGAAGAAGTGCATGTGTCAAGAGGAAAGTATTTTCTACTTCATGGACATGGGATTCCTTAAGGTCAATTTTATTAATTCTTTTGCATAGTTTCACTGAGGTGTTGTGGAACACCCAACAGCTTTTTGTCCTTCCCATATTTATTTTTAGTTTCAGTTAAGCAATAAAAAGGCAAATATCGAGCTGGGTGTGGTGACGCATGCTTGTAATCCCAGTACTTGGGAGGCTGAGACAGGAGGATCGCACAGGTTCAGAGCCAGCCTCAGCTACTTAGTGAGACCCTGTTTCTGAATAAACTATGAAATAGTTCTGGGAGTGTAGCCTGGAAGTAAAAAGCCCCTGAGTTCCATCCTTAGTACCACACACACACAAAAAAAGAGCAAATATCCTTGTTCTTTTGTGTCAAAACACAGAGTTTGGCTCATTTTTAAGTCAATGTAATTTACTGTTAGATGTGGTGGTGCATGCCTATAATTCTAGTATTTGGGAGGCTGAGACAGGTGGATCAAAAGTTGGAGGTCGGCCTCAGTAATATAGCAAGACCCAGCTAAGCAATATAGCAACTTTATGAGACCATGTTTCAAAGTTAAAAAAAAATGAATGGGATGTAATTCAGAGGTAGAAGACCCCTGGGTTCAATCCCCAGTATGAGAGAGAGAGAGAGAGAGAGAGGGAGAGGGAGAGGGAGAGGGAGAGGGAGAGGGAGAGGGAGAGAGAGAGAGAAGCAAAATGTTATTTACTGAAGGAAGAGATGAGCTCAACATCAATAGCAGCTTAGACCCTTTGACTCTGAGGAAGAACAATTTTGGTATCTGTATAGCTCCCCCCTCTTCTCCATCCTATCATACCAATTGTCCTAATTCTTTCTATGGAAGAAGTGCACATTTCCTCTGGCCCTTCTGTTTTTTGACCTAAAGTGATTAGCTTCCTCTTTCCCTTGCTCCTTTTGGTTCTGCACTGTTGGGTTTGCAAAGCTTCAAGACTGAATGATGTCTTCTCCCGTGCCAGGATGGTGATGTGATTGGCATAAATACACTGAAGGTGACCGCTGGAATCTCCTTTGCCATCCCCTCAGATCGAATTAGACAATTCTTGGCGGAATACCACGAGCGCCAGTTAAAAGGTGAAGCGAGTTGGGAGTTTTTCCTGTTCCCCTTTGTATTTTTCAGAAGCACTCAATCTTTTATGGAGACAGTCATTTGAATTCTATATGGTACTTATCATTGGTTCACAGGTCCTATAATGGTGCTTTTGGCAGCTATATTGGAGGACTAGAAACAAAACCTAGTGTGAAAATGTACCGAGAGATACTTGAACTAGTGTGGGAGTGAAACCCTTGGGCTGGAGTTGGGATGGGGTCTGTATGCTGATGATAAACATTCTCTGAAGCAGAAATTTCATGGCAGACAGTATGCAAAGGCAACTATAATAACAAAGAGACTCTAGGGCTTTTAAACCGTGCCAAAAGGAAAGAAGGCTTGTTAGTCACACTTGATAATTTTTCTTTTCAGGAATGGCTCCTTCATCGAAGAAATATCTGGGTCTGCGAATGCTGCCCCTCAGTCTGAAGTAAGCATAAGTTTGATTATATCTGGGTTGTTTCTCAGAAGCAAAAGCCATAGATGTGTCATAGGAGAAGGGTCGACTCAACTCAGGATTGGTGGGGTCCTTGGTTTACATAGAGGAAAAGAATTTCAGCACACCCTAGTTAGAAACATAAACAGAGATTTTATTTAGGAAAGAAGGAACTGCAAATTTAAGGGCAAGGCCACCCCAAAAATGAGAGAGGCACTTTGGGAGTATAGGCCCTTTTTATTTTTTGCATAACTGGGGATTTATTCTCTCTTTTGAAACAGCATCTCACTGAGTTGCAGAAGGCCTCATTAAGTAGCTGAGGCTGGTCACGAACCTGTGATCTTCCTGTCTCAGTCTCCCAATTACTGGGATTACAAGCATGCACCATCATGCCTGGCTGTGTACAGTCTTTTTTTTTTTATAGGGGACTTTTGTGAGAAATGGGCAGGAGGACATAGGTGAGGATGACCTCAGTCCAGTAGTCACAAGATTCAGGGTGTGTTGGTCATCTTCCAGGTCTTGACCTTCACTGTCTTATAGTAGGTACCCTCTTTTTTTAAACTGTTCTAGGACATTTAGCAGTGCTCAAGGAGATTCTTCTTTTGGGTGACCTTTGTTGTCTGATAAACAGATACCACCCTCAGGACGGTCTTCGGTGTTCAGGGTCACTTGCATCTTCTTCAGAAACTTTTAGTCTAACGGGCTTGCTAGAGGCTTGCACATTAAAGTTATATTTTCCTTCTTCTCCCTTATGTCTCCTTTTAACCTATTTATTTCTTCTATCCTACCTTAGTTGGGCAGTCTTAACAGAATACGTAAAAGTACTTGGGCTATGGCGAGAGTGTATTGTGACCATAGCTGCTTGTCACAGGTCACACATTTATTTATTATTTATTTATTTTTTTGGTGGTACTGGGGATGGAACCCAGGGGCTTTCTACCTCCGGGCTATACTCCCAGACCTTTTTTTTATTATTTTATTTTGAAACAGGGTCTCACTAAGTTGCTGAGAGCCTCACTAAGTAGCTGAGGCTGGCTTCGAACCTGTGTGATCCTCCTGTCTCAGCCTCCCAAGCGCGGGGATTACAAGTGTGCGCCACCATGCCCGGCGTCAGGTCACACATTTAAATGACATATGCACCTTGCATTACGTTTCACCTGGACAGGGTATATATTTGCCTCTGCCTGCTCCAGCATCCAGGGCACAGCCTTTCACTAGGTGAGGTCACTGTTTTAAGTTCTAGGCCTTGGCCTGGAGGAGTCATACAGAATGATTGCAATTGACTGTTGGGTCCCATCAGTGAGCTGAGCAGAACACAGAGCACCTACAAAGAGCTTCAGGCTTTTACCAGGTCTCAGGACATGATTTCACTGTGTTTGCTAATGACCTCATTTCTGCTAGTCTTCTCCGAGATATGAAAAGGCAAGATCCAGATTTCCCTGATGCAAGTTCTGGGGTTTTTGTATATGAAGTGATTCAAGGATCGGCTGCTGAAAGGTAAGCCAGTGTGTTGTGTTTAAAATTTTAGGTTAAAATTTTATAACAAAGTGTGCTATGAGAGTGCAGTGCGGTATAGTCGCTAAGAAATTGCTTAAACTAATAATGTTGATCAGTAATATTGTGTGTAATAATTATAAGTCAATAATAGTTAAAATCTTAAATAATAAGTTTATGGTAATTAATAATAAAATAAATAGTTACAAGAGTATTTTTTTAAGTTAAATAGTCCTAAATAAGTTTAAACATTAAGTCTACCTATTAGTTAAGGTCATCCACCCTAGTTAAGGTCATCCGCCCCAGCTAAGAGCATCTGCCCTACCTAAGGGCATCATCGCATACCATAGATAAGAAACCCCCTACCTCTTCCCTGTTATCTTAAAAGCCCTAGCTAAGGGCATAAACCGGTCTGTACAAGTTACCTTATTGTATGGAAGCTGTAAATTCAAAAAGTGTCATCAATGATGTAACAGACTTGCAAGATGTTGTACAACTGTATAAAAATTTCCCCCAAATGGCGATCGTGGCCCTTATGTGGAGACACATGCGCTTGGGTCCAGGTTCGAACCTGTAATAAAGTGTGGCTTGACGGACTAATTGGCTGTGGACAGTTATTCTCACTACAACAGGTGCAGGCCTTGTTTACCTCTTGTGTTCCTTCTAGGTGGATTTGCTCTGTCCATTTCATATACCACTCCCTACACACAGCAGGTGACCAGCACCTGAAAAAAGTCACCTCAAGTGTGACTTGAGAACTGAATGTAAAATTGTGTTTAATTTTTTTTTTTTTTGCAGTACTGGAGATGAAACACAGTGGCATTCTACCTCTGAGCTATGCCCCTAGCCCTATTTTTTTTTTATTCTTTTTTTTTGTATGTGTGGTACTGAGGGTGGAACCCAGGGGCTTTTCTACCTCCAGGCTATACTCCTAGAACTATTTTATACTTTATTTGGAAACAGGGTCTCACTAAGTTGCTGAGAGCCCCACTAAGTAGCTGAGGCTGGCTTCGAACCTGTACTATCCTCCTGTCTCAGCCTCCCAAGGTGCTGCACCACCCCTGGTTTATTCTTTATTTTGAAACAGGGTCTCACTGAGTTACAAAGAGCCTCACCAAGTAGCTGAGGCTGTCTGAAAACCGTGATCCTCCTGTTTCAAACTCCCAAGTACTGAGATTACAAGCATGCACTATCAGGTCGAGCTCTAAAATTGTGTGTGTGTGTGTGTGTGTGTGTGTGTGTGTGTGTGTGTGTGTATGTGTGTGTGTTTTGGTGGTACTGGGGTTCCTCGAAGCCCTTCTACCTCTGGACTACACTCCCAGGCCTATTTTATACTTTTTAAATTTGGAAACAGGGTCTCTTAAATCAGCAAGACTGGCTTTGAACCTGCCCAATCCTCCTGTCTCTGCCTCCCAAGCGCGGGGATTACAAGCATGCACCACCACGCCCGGCTTGTGTTTAATTTTAATTGACCTAAAAGAAAAAATCCTGAAGCAGTATAAGACAGTTTTCTGTGTTTTTTTTTTTTTTTTTAGGATTGCATTTTACTTTAATCATCCTGTATGTAAAAGTCTCTTCATTGTATATGCATTTTAGGCATGTGTTGTTTTGAGTGGATTTCAAAGCCTTGTACAAAACAAAGAATGTAAAGTATCCATCAAAAAGCTGGGTGTAGCAGGGTGTGGTGGTGCAAGAACTTGAAGTCTCAGCATTTGGGAGGCTGGGATTGGAGGATCCTGGTTCTGGACAGCCTCAGCTACTTCAAGAGGCCCTTTGCAACTCAGTGAGATCCTGTTTCAAAAATAGACTGAAAAATAGGTCTGGTGGGGGTATAGCTCTCAGTTCCATCCCCAGTTAGGGAAAAAAAAAAGCTGGGTGTAAGCTGGGCATGGTGGCACATGCTTGTAATTTCAATACTTAGGAGGCTGAGACAGGAGGATCACAGGTTCATGGCAGCCTCAGCTACTTAGTGAGGCCCTCTGTAACTTAGTGAGACCTGTTTCAATATAAAGAATAAAATATAGGGCTGGGGTGTAATTCAGAGGTAGAATGTCTCTGGGTTCAATCCCCAGCAACACACACACACACACACACACACACACACACACACACACACACACACACACACACTCTCCCTCTCTCTCTCTATTCTCCTTCATTCCTTTTCCCTCTCTCTTATTTTTTTTCCTGGCTGGAAATTAAACTCAGGGCCGGTCCATGCTATGGATGAACTATACCACTGAGCTATAACCCCAGACAGAATCTGCATTTTTTAACAAGATTCTCAAGTGGTTCACAAGGGTGTCAAATGTGAAAACTACTGCTGGAATTTACTGATAAATGGAAATCCACCCTTTCTGGTTTTCACTCGCTTATATCTAATAATGATAATAATGACAGTAATAACAGTTGGCATCAGGAAGCATTTACTTATCTCAGGTACCATTTAAAATGTTTTATAACCAAGTATAATAGTGCATACCTGTAATCCCAGTACTTGGTAGGCTGAGACAGGATTGTAGGTTTGAGGCCAGCATGTGATTATTTAATGAGAACTCTTGCAAAGAAGAAAAAAAAAAGCTGGATGTGTAGGTCATTGGTAGAATGCCCCTGGGTTCAATCCCTAGTATCACAGACACACAGAAAATGAAAAATAAAAAACGTGTTATATATATATATATTTGTTTGAGACAAGAGTCTCACTGTGTTACTCAGGTTGGACTTGAACTCCTGGGCTTAAATAATCCTCTCACCTAGCCGGGTGTGGTGGTGCACTAATCTCAGCATTCGGGAGGCTGGAGGATCACAGTTCGCAGACAGCCTCAGCTACTTAGTGAGGCCCTCAGCAACTCAGTGAGACCCCCAGTTTCAAAATAAAGAATAAAAAAATAGGGCAGGGGGGGTAGCTCGAAGGTAGAATGCCCCTGGGTTCCACCCCCAGACCCGCAAAAAATAAATAAAAAAAAATCCTCTCACCCCAGTTTCCCAAGTGGGTAGAACTGGAAATGTATATCATCGCATCCTGTTTAAAATGTTTTATTTTAGCCGGGCGTGGTGGCGCACGCTTGTAATCCCCGCGCTTGGGAGGCTGAGATGGGAGGATCACATGGGTTCGAAGCCAGCCTCAGCTACTTAGTTAGTGAGGCTCTCAGCAACGTAGTGAGACCCTGTTTCCAAATAAAAATATATATAAAAAAAAAGGTCTGGGAGTATAGCCTGGAGGTAGAAAGCCCCTGGGTTCTGCCCCCAGCACCACCAAAAAAAAAAAAAAAGTTTTATTTTTTGTGGTAATGGGGATGGAACCCAGGGACATTCTACCTCCAAGCTATAGATAGCCTCAGTCCTATTTTTTATTCTTTACTTTTGAAACAGGGTCTAAGTTGCAGAGAGCCTTACTAAATAGCTGAGGCTGGTCTTGAACCAGCAATCCTCCTGTCTCAGCCTCCCAAATACTGAGATTATAGGCGTACACCACCACACATGCCTGGCTTAAAATGTTTTATGTACATGTTTGAACCCCCATTTTTTTTGTATTAGGAATTGAACTCAGGGTTATTCTATCTCTGGACTCTCCAGTTCTATAAACTGAGCTGTACAAATCAAACTAATCAGATACAGTGGGGAGTGGGGGAGAGAATATATTGTTTGGGCTTTTTATTTTGCTAGTGAGAGTAGGCATGTGCTTGAGGTTAACAGAAGTCAGACATGAATACAAATTAGAAGCTAAACTTTGTTTCAAATCAAATATGATATATAGGAGGAATAAACTTCTCATAAGTGATTCTTTTCTTTTCTTTTCTTTTTTCTTTTTTGCTGTACTGGGGATGGGACCAGTATTCTAACTTCAAGCTATATCCTCATTCTAACTTCAAGCTATATCCTCAGCCCTATTTTCTTTTTCTTCTTTATTTTGGAACAGGATCTCACTGAGTTGCAAAGGGCCTAAGAGGCTGAGGTTGGCTGTGAACCATGATCCTCCTGTCTCAGCTTCTCAAGTTTTGGGATTACAAGCATGTACCAGGATGCCTGGCTTCACACATGATTCTGATAGGATTTTTTTTTTTTTTTTTAAACAGGCAATAGGGTAGCCAGGCATGGTGGCACATGCCTGTAATCCCAGTACTTGAGTACTTGGGAAGCTGTGACAGGAGGATTACAGATTTGAGATCAGCTTCAGCAATTTAGTGAGGCTGTAGCAATTTAGCAGGACCCTGTTTCCAAATAAAAAAATAAAATAGGCTGGGGTGTAACTTGGAGGTAGAATGCCCCTAGGTTCAATCTCTAGTACCACATACACAAAAAAGGTAATAGGATTGTTGTCCTCCAGGTGATTTTGTGGGGCATATCAGAGAATAACCTTCACATTTGAAAGGATTAAGTTATTTCTTGTTTCTTGGTTTGAATGTTTAATGCCAACAAGACAGTAGAGGGCTAAGTACAACTTTTCTTCTAGTTTCATGGTCCTTTTTTTTTTCTTTTCCCTTCCTTCCCAGTTCTGGGTTGAGAGACCATGATGTAATTGTCAGCATAAATGGGCGACCTGTTACTACCACAACTGATGTCATTGACGCTGTTAAGGACAATGAGTCCTTATCCATCACTGTGCGACGTGGAAGCCAAACCTTGTTCCTGACAGTAACACCTGAAATAATCAATTAAGTATCTTGCTTTAAAGAGAGATTACTTAACAAAACTGAACTTTTATTACCTGGTTTGTAATGAAGAAGTGCCAAAGATGGCAGGGGGTTTGAGGATATCTTTCTTATAAAGAAAAATATACTTTAAACACACACACACACACACACAGACACACACAGACACACACACACACACACACACACACACACACACACACACACACGAGGAATCATTACACTGTGCTGCTATTTCATTGCCAAGTAGAAGAAGAACATGGTTCTAGGAAGCCTGGGAAACTGATAAATAGAAAACAACTAAAAATAGCTATTGTTTTTGGTTATTTTGTGTGTGTGTGTGTGTGTGTGTGTGTGTGTGTGTGTGTGTGTGTGTGTGTAAGTGGTGCTTGGGATTGAACCCAGGGGCATTCTACCTCTGAGCCTCTTCTAAGAAATAGCTTCTTCTAGCAGGGCGTGGTGGCGCACGCTTGTAATCCCCGCGCTTGGGAGGCAGAGACAGGAGGATCGCGCAGGTTCGAAGCCAGCTGCGTGCGCTGGCTTAGGAGACCCTGTTTCCAAATAAAAATGTAAAAATAGGTCTGGGAGTGTAGCCTGGAGGTAGAAGGGCTTCCAGGAACCCCAGTACCACCACCAAAAAAAAAAAAAAAAAAAAAAAAAGAGGAAAGAAAAAAGAAATAGCTTCTTCTATAATTTATAGACTTTTGAGTTTTTTACTCAAGTTCTTCCTTGCAATGTTAATGATTTCTAGTCTTAGAGCTACCAATGTCTTTTTATTTCCTTTATAGAAAACAACTTTTGGAGTTTGAAAATATCTGTAGGGAGATTAAAAACAAGTGTGGGATGAAGCAAGACTTAGGACTTAATATATTATTTATTTATTTATTTTTTTTTTTGGTAGTACTGGGGGTGGAACCCAGAGGCTTTCTACCTCCGGGCTATACTCCCAGACCTTTTTTTAAATTTTATTTTGAAACAGGGTCTCACTAAGTTGCTGAGAGCCTCACTAAGTAGCTGAGGCTTGCTTTGAACCCCTGCGATCCTTCTGTCTCAGCCTCCCAAGCGCGGGGATTACAAGCGTGTGCCACCACGCCCGGCAATATCATATTTTGGATAAGACTCAGCTTCTGCTTTTCTGATTTCCAATTTTTTTTTTTTTTTTTGTGGTACTAGGATTGAACTCCAGGGGCCCTCCTATATCCCAACATCCATTTCTTTTCTGACTTCTTCTCCTCCTCCTTTTTTTTTGGTAAGAGGGATTGAACTCAGGAACATTCTACCTCTGAGCTATATCCCTAGCCCTTGTTACTTTTATTTGTATATTGTTTTGTGGTACTAGGGATTGAACCATGAGGGCATTCTACCTCTAAGCGGAACCCCAGCCCTATTTTTTTTTTTTTAAACAGGGTCTCACTAAGTTGTGGAGCGCCTTGCTAAATTGCTGAGGCTGGCTGTGAACCAGTGATCTTCCTATCTCAGCCTCCCAATTACTGGGATTACAGGAATGTGTCGCCAGACCCAGTTCAGGTTTTATTCTGAAACAGATTCTCCCTATGTTACCAGGCTAACTGCAAACATGTAACCCTCCTATCTCAGTCTCCCAAGGACTGGGATTATAGGTATGCACCACCATACCAAACAAAAGTAGAGCTATTATTATAAGCAAAGTTAAAGTCAGTATGGCACAGAACTTTTGAGAACAAAATAATCTGTTTTAATATTTTACACAGTTGCCACCTTTAATAATATAGACTGGTGGTCATATTAATCAGGGATGAAAAAGCTGAAGTTTATAGGAAAACTGCTACAAATGCTAGAATATTTCTAGAGAAGTGTTGCCCTATTTTATTTATTTTGAAACAGGTCTTATTACGTTGCAGAGGGCCTAAGTTGCTGAGACTGGCCATGAACCTGCACTCCTCAGCATCCCAAGTACTGGAATTACAGGCATGCACCATTTTAACTGTGATTCTTTGTCTTTAAGTCAGTTACTGTGAGAGGAAACTTTTAGTACTGCTCCAATTTCTAGAATTTTTAAGTTACCTTTGAATAGCAGGTTCTTGTCTAGAGTCTCTCTTTTATTTTCTATTTAACAGTTCTTTTAAACTTAGACCACAAAGGATGGGAACTGAGTTTTGAAAACCACTTATAATTTGGGGTGTTTTCTTGTATTCACATTGACTTGGGGATATAAAAAGTAGACTGTCTGATTACCTTGTTACTATTATTTATATATATTTTTTGATTACCATAGTCTACTGTGAAAGCTTTACTATCATATTTATTTTGAAAAATGTTCAGTTTCTCATTGTTCCTATAAAACACATCCTAATTCTATCTCAGGACTCAATATCCTTTAAGTAGGAGTCTTTTTCTTTTGAAGGGGTGCCTTACTTTATCTTACATAATTGTGAAATGTTTTACAATTACTTGAATGAAATCTTCATATTACCTTATACACAGATTCCATAAACTGGCAAATACTTATTTCTAATATAATTTTGCCGAGAGGAAACTCAACTCATTCATGTTGGATACTGTTGGTTTCTAAAATATATTAGAGCCTGGTGTGGTGGCTCATGCTTTTAATTCCAGCATATGGGAGACTGAGACAGGAAAATGGTGGTTCATGGACAGGCTCAGCTACTTAGTGAGGCCCTTTGCAACTCAGACCCTGTTTCAAAAAAAAGAATAAAAAATAGGGCTGGGTTGTAGCTTAAAGGTAGAATTCCATCCTCAGTACCACACACATACACGAAATTATATATACATTAGAACCAGGCATGATTACAGTACATGCCTGTAATCACAGTATTTGGGAGGTTGAGGCAGGAGGATTGCAGGTTTGAAGCTAGCCTTAGCAATTTAGTGAGGCCCTGTTTCAAAATAAAAAATAAAATAGTGAGGGTGTAGCTCAAAGGTAGAATGTTCCTGGGTTCCATGTCTAGTACCTCCCTCTATATACTGGGAGGCTGAGACAGGAGGATCACAGGCTCACAGCCAGCCTTAGCAATTTAGCAAGGCCCTTTGCAACTTAGTGTGACTCTGTTTCCAAATAAAAAATAAAACAGGACTGGGAGTATAGCTCAGAGGTAGAATGCCCCTGGGTTCAATCCATAATACCACACACACACACACACACACACACACACACACTTAAAATGAAGAAATGTAATAATAGTACACAACTGGGTTTATTAATGGGGTGGTTTATTTCAAATACTTTGCTTTCAGCAAAACAAATATAATTTTGCATTTTACTTTCTCTACTGAAAATACATAAGCACTCGAGGTTGGCAAACTTTATTTTGTAATTTTTTTTTTTTTTTTTTGGTGGTATTGGGGGTGGAACCCAGAGGCTTTCTACCTCTGGGCTTTTTTTTTTTTTTTAAATATTTTTTATTTGGAAACAGGGTCTCACTAAGTTGTTGGACGCCTCACTGAGTAGCTGAAGCTGGCTCAAACCTGTGCGATCCTCCTGTCTCAGCCTCCCAAGCGTGGGGATTACAAGTGTGCGCCACCACGCCTGGCAATTTGTTTTTTATGTTTTTTAAATCAAACCAGTATGAAATGAATCGTCACTGAAGGTATATTGTACACTAATATACCTCCAGCCAGCCCTCAGGCTGGAAAACTACCAAAGTGCTCTTACTTGGGTAAAACATGTTCTTACACACACACACACACACACACACACACACACACACACACACCTTCTCAATCTCTCTTTCTCTTAAATGTAGAACAAAAAACATTGCAAGTAATGTTTCACATGGCTTGAAAATGTTCTCAGATTGTGTTTTTTTTTTCCTTGAGACAGGATCTTGTATGTTTCCCAGGCTGGTATTAAAACTCCTGGGATCATATGATCCTCCTGTTTGAGCTTAAGCTAATTTTTTTTTTTTTTTTGTACACTAATATACCAGGGGCATTGTACCTCCGAGCTACACCCCCAACCCTATTTTTTAGTCTCTATTTTTGAAACAGGCTCTCACTGAGCTGCAGAGGGCCTTGCTAAGTAGTTGAGGCTGTCTTAACCACAATCCTCCGGTCTCCGTCTCCCAAATGCTGAGATTACAAAGGTGCACCACCACGCCTGGCTAGAGCTTAAGATAATTTTAGATAGATTTGGTAAACTTCTTCTTCTTTTTTTTTTTAAGTAGTGAGTTTATTGTGCAGTTTAAATTCAGAAGTAAGAATTTCTTTTTTTTTTTCTCCTCTTCTTTTTTTGCCATACTGGGGATGGAACCCAAGGGCATTCTACCTCCAAGCTATACCCCCAGCCCTATTTTCCATTTTTTATTTTGAAAAAGGGTCTCACTGAGTTGCAAAAGGCCTCACCAAGTTGCTAAGGGCCTCACCAAGTAGTAGCTGAGGCTGTCCGTGAACCACTATCCTCCCACACCAACCCGCATCTCAGCCTCCCAAATGCCGGGACCACAAGCCTGTACCACCACGCCTGGCAGAAAGTAAGAATTTCAACATGTATTAAAATCCACAGCCATTTCTACTTTTGCTCAAGCTTTTCCGTGGCTCAGCTTTGGATCTTTGCATGAAGATTCAGGGTCACAAAAGGCACTCACTTTGCTCATTATGTTGGGTCCACCTGCTCCAAAGTCTGAAGACATAGCAATACACAGAAATAGTACGGAAACCCAAGCTGGGTGTCATGGGTGTCATGGGATATGCCTATAACCCCAGTGTGAGAGGTGAGCCTGAGATAGGAAGATCGTAGGTTGAGGTCAGCTTTAGAAATTAGCAAGATCCTCAGCAACTTAGTAAGACTGTTTCAAAAATATATATAAAAAGGGCCGGGGGTAGAGCTCAGAGGTAGAACGCCCCTGGGCTCAATCCCCAGTACCATAATTAAAAAAAAAAAAAGTAAAAAAAACTCATCCGTAGCTTATAAGTTAGACACCCTCCTTTATATTGTGCACATGAGAAAAGGTACAAATTTGGTTTCTACAACATTGTTTGCTTGTCACTGCCAGTCTGCAAAGTAAGATTTGATTTGAAGATCTAAAGCCTAAAGAATCTTTCTTTTTTGCAGTACTGGGGATGGAACCCAGGGGCATTCTACCTCCGAGCTACAACCCCTGCCCTACTTTTTTTTTTTGCAGGTCTGGGGATGGAACCCAGGGGCATTTTACCTCCGAGCTACAGCCCCTGCCCTGTTTTTTATTCTTTATTTTGAAACAGGGTCTCACTGAATTGCAAAGGGCCTCACTAAATAGCTGAGGCTGTCCGCAAACCGCGATCCTCTGGTCTCAGCCTCCCGAATGCTGGGATTACAAGCGTGTGCCACCACGCCCGGCTCTTTATTTTGAGACAGGGTCTTACTGAGTTGCAAAGGGCCTCTCTAAGTAGCTGAGGCTGGCCGTGAACTGTGACCCTCCTGTCTCAGCCTCCCAAATGCTGGGATTACAAGCATGCGCCACTATGCCCGGCTCAAGAATCTTTCTAAAAAAACCTTGTCCCCACCAAAGACGGAAGATAATGTCCAGGCCTGGTATCAAAAGAAGTTTTGAGCCACAGAGATGCACTGAGAAGACGAGCACTCACAAGTGTCCTTGGGCAGGCACAGCGGCTCTTAGTAAACAGTGCACCAGTTGCTGCCATCGCTTGGCATCAGCCCTCCAGTGATTAGCAAAATCAGGTCAACAAACCACCAAATCCCAAGTCCTCCAAGTGTCAACAGCTTCCCGACGGCTGTGCCGGTGTGTCCCAAGCAGAAGCGGTCCACTCCAAAACATCCCAGGAAGAAGGAGTAGAGTAATGTGGTTATAAAGTAGTGGCCAGTGTACCTAGACAAAATGAAGACACTTAAAGAATAGGGAATTGAGCATAAATGAAAAAGAGTGCAGCAGTTCCTTTTTTTCTTTTCTTTTACTGGTATTAGATTAAGCCCAGGGGCATTGTACCATTGAGTGACAGTCCCAGTCCTCCCTCCTTTTTCCCCTGGTACTGGGGATTGAAACCAGGGGCATTATACCTTTGAGCTACATCCCCAGCCCTGTTTTTTTTTATCCTTTATTTCTTTTTATTTTTTGTGGTTCTGGGGATGGAACCCAGGGTTTTCTACATCTGAGCTCCCCAGTCCTATCTATCTATCTATCTATCTATCTATCTATCTATCTATCTATCTATCTATTTTGTGTGTGTGGCACTGGGGTTGGAACCCAGGGGAATTCTACCTCTGAGCTACTCTCCCAGCCCTATGTTTTGGTGTTTTATTTTTTGAAACAGGGTCTCACTGAGTTGCGAAGGGCCTTGCTAAGTAGCTGAGGCTGTCCGTGAACCACGATCCTCCAGTCTCCACCTCTCGAACGTGGGGATTACAAGCATGTGCCACCATGCCAGGCTTATCCTTTATTATTTATTTGTTTGTGGTACTAGGGATTGAAACCAGGGGCATTCTACTTCTGAGCTACATCCCAGCCCTGTTTTTTTTATCCTTTTTTTTTTGAAACAGGGTCTCACTAAATGTGGAGGGCCTAAGTGGCTAAGGCTGGCTGTGAATTTGTGATCCTCCTGTCTTGGCCTCCCAAGTACTGAGATTACAAGTGTGTGACACCACGCCTGGCTTCCCAGCCCTTTTTTTTTTTTTTTGGTGGTACTGGGGATGGAACCCTTCTACCTTCAGGCTACACTTCCAGATCTATTTTTATATATTTTTTTATTTGGAAACAGGGTCTCTTAAGCCAACAATGCTGCCTTCAAACCTGTGTGATTTTCCTGTCTCTGCCTCCCAAGCGCAGGGATTACAAGCGTGTGCCAGCACGCCCAGCTTCCTAGCCCATTTTATTTTGAAATAGGGTCTTTGATCCTCCTGTTTTAGCCTCTCAAGTACTAGGACTATAGGTGTTTGCCACACTTCCAAGCTCCATTTTATATTCTCTTATGATATGATCAGGCAGATTTGTCTACAAGAGGCATAAAAGAGACTCAGAAAAAAACCCAGTTTATTATATTCATTAGGTCCTACAGACAGGAGGCCCTACTATGCAGGACACATGGGATAGACAACAGCTTGGTTAAAAAACAGGTCCAAGGGAAAGGTTTTGGCCATTGCTTTTCTTGAGGTTTCTGCAGGATAAGCCAAAGCAGAGCAGAGTGAACAGTTGAAGACTAACTGGTTTACATAATTTCAGTGTGCTCTAAGCTATAGGCTGGTTCCTAGTTGCCTGGTACTGGCCTGGGAAATTAAGACAGGAGTGTGGTATCCTGGGACATACAGGATGCACACTGGAAGTGTGTTTCTGGATTGACTAGTTTGCATATCATGTATGTACTCCTTGTGTGGCCCTTTACTATCTCAAGAATTGACTAGCTTTGAGAGGGGTAGTCTCTCCACAACCAGAGGATTTAAAAAAAAAAAAATATATATATCAAACATAATACATAACAAATTAAAGATTTTATTTTTGGTACTGGGGATGGAACCCAGGGACATTCTACCTCTGAGCTACACTCCCAGCCTTATATTTTATTCTTTATTTTGAAACAGGTCTCACTAAGTTACGAAGGGCTTCACTTAAGTAGCTGAGGCTGGCTGTGAACCTGTGATTCTCCTGTCTCAGCCTCTCAAATACTGGGATTACAAGCATGTGTCACCGTGTGTGGCCTAAATAAAAGATGTTTTAAAATACATTTTATCACCCATCCTTCCCAAATTTAAGAGTATTCGTGAGCTATGAAGGACCTCTAAGCACAAATACTGACTTTTGCAGAGTTGTACTGGGCAAGAAAGTTTGAAGCACATTTGCATGATTGATGCAATGGCAGTAGTGGTCTGGTTTCCCATCTTGCTCTAGACAGGCTTCCTTTGAGTGCCCTTTGCTAAGGAAGCACTATCTTTAACTCAGCATGATCTACACACACCTTTCCTGGTATTTCATGGCAACTAAAAATGAGGACTACCTGAGGCCTCTGTCCTTACACACTGTGAAGATATTTAACTGCAGTTGCTGATATCATAATTAAATACAGCCAGACTTTTTTGATTAGGTAATGGCATAAATAAGTTCTGTGCCTTTAAACAGAATTTGCAGAAATGACTCCAATCCTTTAAGATTAACTGATTTTCAAAGGGAAAAAAATCCCTTCTTTTCATAATAAAACCTTTATTCTTGAAATACTAAGGCAATTTTCACAGAATTTCTGCCTGTCACGATTTTTTTTTTTTTTTTTTTGGTGGTACTGGGGACTGAGTCCAGGGGCATTCTATCTCTGAGCTATACCCCCAGCCCTATTTCATTTTTATTTTGAAACAGGGTCTTGCTGGGTTGATGAAAGCCTCACTATTTGCTGAGGCTGTCCTTGAACCTGTGATCCTCCCTGTTTCAGTACTGGGATTACAAGCAGGCACCACCATGCTCAGCTCCATCAGGAGTTTTGAAGCTAGACCACTTGGTCCTCATCCAAGGATGAGGAGACAGTGGTCAGAGGCACTCAGATGTTTAGTGAAAGACACATTTAGAACTTATGACCACATTGGTCTCAAGTCCAATGTGGTATCACATTGCCTCTGTCGATGAATTATGCACAGGAGTAACTGAATTCCCTCTTTAATACTTGAAAGAAAAAGTCACACCAAGAAATGACAAGGAAAGCTGGGCGTGGTGGCGCACGCTTGTAAACCCCCGTGCTTGGGAGGCTGAGACAGAAGGATCGCACAGGTTCGAAGCCAGCCTCAGCTACTTAGTGAAGCTTTCAGCAACTTAGTGAGACCCTGTTTCCAAAAAAAATATAAAAAAGGTCTGGGAGTATAGCCCGGAGGTAGAAAGCCTCTGGGTTCCACTCCCAGTACTACCCCCCCCCAAAAAAAAAAAAAAAAGAAATGACAAGGAAAATCATTCTTAGTTGAGTGTGGTGGCCCAAGCCTATAATCTCAGTACTTGGGTAGATAGGAGGGTCTCAGGTTTGAGGTCAGCCTCAGTAACTTATCAAGATCTTATTTCAAAATAAAAAATAAAAAGGGCTGGTGAGATAGCTGGAAGGTAGAATGACTCTGAGTTCAATCCCCTGTGCAAATTTGGGATGCAGCTCAGTGGTATAGCATGTGCGCAGCCTGCATGAGGTCCTGGAATTGATCCCTGGCATGCGTGCATGTGAGTGTGCGTGCGTATACTTACTTTATACAGGGTCTGTTATATCGTAGGAAGGTCCTGGGACCAGCGCACTCAATTCCGTCCAGGGCCCGGCACTGGACCGCAGTGTGTTCAACATCACCGTAGGCCTGACCACCAAACTGTGAAATAACCACCCACACAAAAACAGAAAGCAAACTCACCAAAGCAGTCAACACAAAAATACATCTTTGTATACATCAGTAAAAGCAGCATTGGTAGTATAATTATTCTAACAAGGTTTGGGTAAAGCTGCACTAAAAAAATAGAATTTGGTGACATGCTTCAAATGATTCTAGATTAGTCCCACCTGTGTGTATGTTGTCATTTTTTTTTTCCCCCAGTACTGAGGATGGAACCTAGGAATGTTCTACCTCTGAGCTACACTTCTAGCCCTATTTTTATTCTTTATTTTAAAACAGGGTCTCACTAAGTTGCAGAGGACCTCACTAAGTAGCTGAGGCTGGCTGTGAACCTGCGATCCTCCTGTCTTAGCTGGGATTACAAGCATATGCCACCATGCCCAGTAAGTGTACATTGTTTAAATGTTTTTTTCTGCTTTCACAACTGGCTTCTTCAGTAATATAGAAATACATTATAATTAATCTGGTGTGGTGGCACATGCTTGCAATCCCAGTATTGGGAGGCTGAGACAGGAGACTTGTAGGTTCAAGGCCAGCACATGGAAACTTAGTGAGATTCTGTTTCAAAATAAGAAGGGCTAAATATAGCTCAGAGGTAGAATGACCCTGGGTTCAATCCCCTTTATCACCCTCCATACAAAAAAATTTGTTTTAATTAAATATCATTTAGAAGAGAGAGACCCCAGGTAGGTGTGGTGACACATGTTTGTAATATCAGTACTTGAGAGACTGAGACAGGAGGCTCATAGGTTTGAGGATAGCCTCAGCAAGTAGTGAGTATCTCATCAACCTAGTGTTTCAAAATAAAAAAAAATTAAGGCTAGGGGTTAGCTTGGAGGTAGACCGCCTCTGAGTTCAATCTTCAGTACCAAACCAAACCAAACCAACCAAACAAAACAAAACAAAAAACACAGAGACAGACCAAATACTTATATTTACAGGAAAAGCACCCAGTGCAGCATTTGAGAATGGGTACTTAAAATCATTGGGTATTAGAGATCTGTTTATATCCATTATGAAGTAACAGACTTATAACTCAGAATATCATTTGACTTGGGATTTATTTAGGTCATGAATAGGTGATTATCAGATATCTTAGTTCATCTATAATGTACACTTAAATACCAGTAAAAAAAAAAAAATCAGAACTAGTCCTTTGCTTAATTGAATGTCCTGAGAACTATCAATTCTTTAGGACTTGTAGGTGAGGTGAGAGTCTAAGTGCTTTCACAGGATGAACTAAGCTTTTAAATAAAATGGGCTAAAATAGGTTATCTCTATACAATTCTAGTTGAGCTTTTGTTGATAATTATCAGGGACTTCCGGGAAGATGGCGACGGAGAAAAGTGGGGCTTACATGCCCCGCTAACAACCAATCTCTATTACTACAAAATCAGCGCCTTTCATAGTCAGAAAACACCATCAGCAGAGAAACAAAAAATGTAATTACAAGGGACAGAGAAAAAGAGGCTGGAAAAATGAGACACCAGAAACCAGATCGCAGTGCTGCGGCCAGAGCCGCGGCGCGGAGTGGCGGGCACCATCTTTCCTTGCAGCACCAGACACCAGAGAGGAGAGGAACTCAAAATGGAGCTCAGAGCCACAGAGGAGATATGCCGGCCTCATGGCCGAGGACGCAGCAGCAGCGCCTTACTGCCGGCGGCAGCAGCGAGTTCACCGGATGGCTCCAGACCAATGCACTCAACAGCCCACCAGGCTCCAGAGAGGAGCATCGGACAGTGAGCTGAGGTGAGCTGCTGCGGAACAGCCGGGCGGGATTTGGCAGCTTTTTCGGCACAGGGAGCATCTAAAGCTCCCAGGTGCTGGGCTCAGCACACCCTGCAGGGACTCAGAGTGGAGTGCAAAACCACAGAAGAAATACGCCAGCCTCACGGCCGAGGGCGTGGCAGCAGCGCCATATTGCCACCGGCGGCAACAGCAGCGAATCCACCGAGTCCACTACAGCTCCATCGGCGCACTCAACAACAGTGAGTCAAATTGTGGCCCCTAGAGAAGAAATCCCAGTACTGCACTCCCAGGGACTTGACCCAGTGGGGGAGTGGCGGTGGCAGAGATATCACACCATAGGAGAATGCCCAAATTGGCACCCCCCATGGTCTAAAGCAGCCTCGATTGACTCCCTGGGTCTGAGACTCTGCGATACAACCCAGTAAAGGAGTAGTGGGGACTGAGATACCACAGACTCGAGATCCAGAGCACCTTAAGTGAAGTCGTAGTGACCCAAGGGAAGAACCCAGAGAAGGCACAAACTTCCGAAATCATGGGAAAGAGGAATAACAATGGAGCAATGAATGCCACAACCCCACAACATCAGAACCTGATAAAACAGAAATTCAGAGATTTCTAGAAGATAAAATCAGGAAAATAACTGTAGAAATAATAGAGGTGTTTCAAAAAGAATTCAGAGAGAGCCAAAAAGAGATAAAGGATGCAATTATGAAGTAAAGGCTTCAATTCAAAGTACAAACAACCGATTAGACCACATGGAGAACAGAATCTCGCTCTTAGAAGATGATCATTCCAAAAATGAACACATAGTTTCTAATTTAGAAAAAAACCTCCGACAACAGGAATCTGACATTGAAGAAATATGGGCCCATTTTAAGAGACCTAACCTAAAAATAATTGGAATAGAGGAGGGAAAAGAAGGTGAAACCAAAGGGATCAACAATCTTTTCAAGGAAATTATAGCAGAAAAATTTCCAAACATAGAGCAAGAGGTTGATACACAGGTCCAGAAAACTTATAGAACCCCCTTTAGACAGGATTGGAGAAGAGGATCCCCACACCACATAATTGTCAAAATGACCAATGTGGAAGCCAAGCAGAGAATCTTAAAGGCTACAAAAACAAAGGGCCAAGTGACATTCAGAGGCAAACCAGTTAGAATCACTCCAGACTTCCCAAACCAAGTCATGAGAGCCAGAAGGGCTTGGAGTAACATATTCCAAACTCTGAAAGAAAACAACTTCCAGCTAAAAATTTCCTACCCAGCAAAACTTTCTATCAGATTAGATGGGGAAACAAGAAGTTTCCATGACAAACAGAAACTGAAAGAATTTATGTCTTCAAAACCAGCGCTAGAGAAAATACTCAAAGAGATTAACTACAAAGAAGAAATAGGTAACACACACCAGAACCAGAGAAACAAGCTTTTCTATCCAACAGACAACTAAGATTAGTTATCTGTGGAGATTCATTATTTATGTTAGTCTTTTACCTATCTCTAAATTGTATTGTTTGCTTTTATTGTTGCTAATTTTTAGGATTTCTATTTGGAATATTAATATACCTTCAGATATAGCATTTGGAAATATTTTGTCCCATTCTATCAGTAACTTTTAACTGTTTACATTGTGTTTGGATATACAATATCTTTTTATTTTTTAGGGAGTTTGTATACCGTTTTGTTGCCTGTGCCATTGAAATCATATCCAAGAAATCACTGCCAATTTCAATGTTGTGAGGTTTTATGACCCAGATTTTCTTCTAAAAGTTTATAGTCTTAAGATATATATTTAGGTCTTTTATCCATTTTGAGTTAATATTTGTATATGGTGTTAGGTAAGGGTCCAATTTTATTCTTTTTCATGTAATTATTATTTTTCAACAATATTTAGTTAAAAGATTATTATTTCCTCCACCAAATGTTCGTGGAAACCTTGTCAAAAATAACTTGACAATATAGGGAAGAATTTAGCTCTAGGCTTTTAACTCCAATGGCTTATATATCTGCCTTTATAACAGTACTACACTGTTTCAATTATTGTAGCTTTATATGGTTTGAAATCAGTCCATATTCCACATTAGGATAGATTTTTTCTTAAAAATAAATAAATAAATGTATGATAGTTTCACCTAAAAAATAAATAAAAAAATATTCTCTGGTAAGAAAGAAAGCAAAAAGAAATATTGAAATGTTATCTTTAAGTCATCAAAAGCTTGGTATCAGACAAATGAAACTGTTATGTGAGATTATCATTTTTAATTTTGGATAAATTGCTGTAATACTAGATGTCAACCACTAAGCCAAGCATGGGAAGGAGGGATGGGGAGGGAATGGGGTAGGGGCTGATTGGGCGATGTGTGCATGTATGTCTACAAAGTTTTTTTTTTTTATCCCATAATGATGTATGAATACAGTGCACCAATAAAAAAATAAATTTAAAATTAAAAAAATAATTATCAGTAGCACAATATTTCATTATTTTTAAAATACTTTACACATGGTTCAGTGAGAATTGCCTTTCTGGTCTTACTGTTGTCAAGAAGATATTCTTCTCTGATTTAGTATAAGAAATGTTTTCCAATAGTTTTCTCAATACCTGATTGAATCTTGCAGGTTTTTTTTTTTTTTTTTTTTTTGTGTGTGTGTGCCATTGGGGGTTGAACCCAGGGGCATTCTGCCTCCAAGATATAGCTCCAGCCCTATTTTATTTTTATTTGAAAACAGGGTCTTGCTAGGTTGATGAGAGTCTCACTACTTGCTGAGACTGTCCTGTGATTCCCCTGAACTGGGATTACAGTACTGGGATTACAGTTGTGTGCCACCATGCCTGGCTTGAATCCTGCATAATAATATAACGGTGAATCCGTGGTGTAGAAGAGTTACATGCACTTCATTGGTTTTTTGAGAGATTACCTAGGAAGTGTAAATACACTAAGCTTTAGGGAAATTACTAATAGATTAGAATGGCTTTTCCATTCCAGGTGGCCATTGTTAATAAAGGCTTCCTCAGGAATACTTTAACCTTATACAAAGACATATTGATAGACACTGTTTTCTAGGGACATGGTAGAACCTGCTTGCCTGGTGAAAAGAAATGTTCATTGGCAAGGGGAGCTTTGTTTCAGCTGCACGTTTAAATAAAAACCACCCAATTCACCATTGGATTTATTTATTTATATATTTGTATTTAATATTTTTATTTATTTATTTATTTATGGTACTAGGGATTGAATACGGAGCCATTCTACTTTTGAGCTACACCCTCACCCTTATTTTTATTTTCCCATTTGGAAATAGAGACTCACTAAGTTGTAAAGGGCCTCACAAGGTTGCTGAGGCTGGCCTCACACCTGTGATACTCCTGTCTCAGTCTCCCAAGAATTGGAATTACAGGCGTGCCACACCACACCTGGTTCGCCATTGGTTTTAGAAAGTAAATAGTCTTTTGTTGTTGTTGTTCTTTCAGGAGAGAGTATGTCTTGAAGGATAGGGTGACATTTTTAGCTTCAAATCTGTCAATCTCAATGGCCAAAGGAAGCAAGGACAGAGGTTGGCTTTTGTACCTGAGTGTTTATGGGAAAGAAATTATTCCTTTCTGAGGAAACCACATGTCTTGAGCCATTGATCCTGGTCATGGTGGGAATTTTCAGTAACAGTCATCTGGATGGATTTCTACAAAAATGTAACTTTGTATGCTCCCGAGCATTTCTTTATTATTTCTCTATGGAAGAGTTTGCTTATAGGACAAAACAAAGAGTCACCTTGATACAACCATAACCAAGTTCCTGGGATGCGCTTGCATTTCCAACATGGTCCACTGGGTCTTCGCATTCTATAAATTCATCAGGTCTGTAAATCACCAGTAAGATCATGATCATAATCATTATCCTCTTTGAGAATTGCCGTTTATATGCATCTAATCAAAACAGTTAAGAAACAGTTATTTGCCAAATTTTCGGGGGCTCAGTTTCACTCTGTATACACTTTCCCAAACCAAGTGGTGGTGGCAAAGGGAAGCACAACAGGTAAAGTGACGGCCACCCAAATGACCTTTTTGTTGGGGAGGTGTTTCTAGTCCTGCTTCTACATGGGTTCTACTTCTGCCACGGCTTCATTTCTTACCTAGGCAAACCAGAAGGCAACAGGGGGAAAATTTAAGTTAAAGGATTCCCAGTCCTCTTTGCATTTCCTAAATTTATTTTCCTGCAAAGCATGTGGCTTAAAAAAAAAAAAAAAACCCTTGTGCGGGGGGTGCGGGGGTGGGCAGGAGGCCTAGTCATCAACTCTATTTGTGCCTCAGCACCGGTGGATTCTGCTTTGGCTAAAGGGTGCAGCCTAGAATACTTCTAAAGGACATGTCACTCCTTCCTAGTACTCCTCTTTCGGGATAACAAGGGATCTGCTATCGACACACAAGGTTTTCCCCTGCCAAGAGTAAGATAACTGAGGAAACTGTCAGGAAAATTACCTTCCACTAGAGTCCGGTCTTCAGGTGGAGAAGATCTAAAAAAACCAGCAGCGTCTCCTCTCCCCCTCCCCCAACACCCGCATCTTCCCGGCCCATTCTCCACCTCCACCCGCTTTGAAGACTGGGTAGCTTACAGATAGGAGCAAAGGATGACTGGCGAATGAGGGTCGTACTCCCAGCTCGGAGCGCTCCCCGCGCCCTCGGGGTGGGCGGTGCCAGTTGATGCGAGCTCGAGCTCCGCCGTAGCATTGTAGGAGTGGCTCCGGGAGATGCAGTGCAGCAGAAGGAGATTCCCCAGCAGCAAAGCCGCCTGGCCGCACAGCAGTAAATAACTCACCGGGCAGCCACCCAGCATCATCTTCCCCGGCCCAGCGGAGCAGGCCGGGTCTCAATCACAAATCCAGCCCGGATCCGTCGACCAGAGCCCTGCCTTGTCAGGCCTCTCAGAGTAGTCTCACTTCTGGGCGACAAGCAGCCAATGAGCGTGCAGCTCTACGCTCCGCCCACCCCCGCCAGCCAATCATAAAAGGCTCTCCAGCGGATAGGGCTGTGCCGCGCTTTGGGCTGAATTCCTCTTCTGGGTCGCACGCTCCTCCTCCTTTCACTCGAGTGTTTTGCCCAATCGGTTTCCTCGACCCTAAGAGAAGGCGGGCCCGGGCGAAGGGGGCGGGGCGGAGAAGACTGGGCGGGGCCGGCCCGCGCGGGATTTGGTGGCAGGTTTAGAAATCCTCTGCTTCCGCCCCGGACCGGATTTTTTCTTGCGTCAGCACTGCGAGCTGACGATGTCGGGAGCGAGCTCGGGCCGCGGGCTGGGTTGCGTCAGTGCCGCGCGCGTGCACGTTCCCCAGCGCGCGCGCCCGGGCAGCCCAGGGGCCCCGGCGGGGTTGCAAGATGATGGGAGAGGCCGAGGCGCCCGGGCGTTGAGTGGAGCCCGCAGCTGGCGAGATGGGGCCGGGCGGCTCGCCGGCCGGGGCCCTGTGTTTCCAGTGGTTCCTGCTGTTTGCCCTTGTGGGCCCGGCCCTCGGTGGGGAGCGGTCAGGTGGGTGTCTGCCTCCGCGGTCCTTCGGGGAGCTGGTTCCCTGGGCTGACGCCCGGGGCCGAGGGACGGGCTGGGTGGACCCGGGGTCGGAGCGGGGCCGGGCCGGGCGGGCCCGAGGCTGGAATCTGGCGCCCCGAGCCCTTCCCGGCCCTGGCCGGAGGTCTGGCTCCGTCCCCCGTCCCCGCTAGCGAAGCCGGCCCCGCAGACTCCGGGACCTCGGGTCGGACGCCGACCTCCGGGCGCCGAGGTGTGTGCCCGCTAACGCGCTGGAGAAGTGGGTCCGGCTCTGGCTAGTGGAGTCGATGTCACTTGGAGAGAGACTGGGAGAGGGAACTTTTGCTTCAGGTTATCATGATTTGAGAGATGTGGACACATTTTTTTTATTAGTGGAGTCATCCTTTTAGGCCCGCAGAGACAGTGATGGAATAAGGGAAAGGGGCTCATTTTTCTTGTTTTTTTTTTTTTTCCCCCGATACTGGGGATGGAACCTAGGGGCATTCTACCTCCGAACTACATCCCCGGGCCTATTTTTTAATCTTTATATTTTTTGAGACAGGGTCTCACTGAGTTGCAAAGGGCCTCACTAAGTCACTGGGGCTGTCCAAGAACCGCGATCCTCTGGTCTCCGCCTCCGGAATGCTGGGATTACAAGCGTGCGCCACCACGCCTGGCTCTTGGGCCATTTTGGTTGTGGTCAGAATAGTTTTTTGGAAACCAAGCGTTACATTTCTACTGCTTGTCTTTTTCTGACTTCGTACCGGTTTCGCATTGTCTTAAATACTTATAGATAATCCTTGCACTGTTCAAGCCACGGGATTATCGCTGGTAATTAAACCATTTATATGAAATCGCTTTTGAATGGTGAGACTTCCCGTGAATATGTAGAATATTTATATTGGAGATGCCCAAGCATAGTGGAAATAAATCCTCAACAAAATTTCTTTCTGAAAACAAATCGTTTATTTTGGCTTTTGAGTTGATTGCATAGTTGTACATTCTTTTTTCTTTTTTTTTTTTTTTTGTGGCACTAGGGGTGGAACCCAGGGGCTTTCCTACCTCCGGGCTATACTCCCAGACCTATTTTATTTGGAAACAGGCTCTCACTAAGTTGCTGAGAGCCTCACTAAGTAGCTGAGGCTGGCTTCGAACCTGTGCGATCCTCCTGTCTCAGCCTCCCAAGCGCGGGGATTACAAGCGTGCGCCACCACGCCCGGCTCTAGTTGTACTTTTTGTATCAAAACTGGAATATGATGGAGAAATGAGAGTTTTTCAGAATTGTTTAGAGATGATGTTGGAAGATTTCAGCGCAGGACTGCAGACTTTTAGCAAATTAATTACTTCGTTGGCTTTTTCTTTTTAAATTAAGTGAATTTTGCCCTATTGCAGAAATCTTTAAGTTCAAAATATTAAAAATTATTTTGAATAGGACACTGCCAAATCTTTTCTGTTTAGGACTACTTTTTGTATGTGTGGGGATACTGAGGATTGAACCCAGGGGCCTTCTACCTTCGAGATACACGCACAGCCTGATTTTATTTATTTTAAAATAGGGTCTCTTAGGTTGATTAGAGTTTCACTGTTTGCTGAGACTGCCTGCGAACCTCCTGTCTCAGCTTCCTAAGTATTGGAATTACAGGTGTGTGCCACCATGCCTGGCAAGACTATGTTCTTGACAGTGTACATATATATATATATATATATATATATATATTTGGTACTGGGGTTCCTGGAAGCCCTTCTACCTCCGGGCTACACTCCCAGACCTATTTTTACATTTTTATTTGGAAACAGGGTCTCCTAAGCCAGTGAGCGTGGCTGGCTTCGAACCTGAGCGATCCTCCTGTCTCTGCCTCCCAAACGCGGGGATTACAAGCTTGCGCCACCACGCCCGGCTGACAGTGTACCGATATTTAAGGTGAAGTTGATCATACTTTTGGAGGGTTAGTAATCTTTGACTTTGTGTATTTATAAATATAAGTCAATGACATTTTTAGTTCATGTCTACATTTACTATTACATACTTATAGATAAATGTTATGTCCTGTGGTCTTTGACTTCAACAGGTTATGGCCAGCCTCTAATTTAAGTGTGAATATACTCGTTCACAATATATTCAGCATTTATTGAACTATAAACATCACCCTCAATACTTGTGGAGGGGCAAAGGGTAACCAAATATGCTTAATGTAGCTGAGGGATGTTGAAGATTTTATATAAGAAAGTGATAGATCTGAGTTAAATGGGTAAATTTTTCAAGAAAAAGGGTAGAAATCCATTTTAAAAAGAATTTTTATAAGAGCTTATGGGCAGGGAGTGAAAGAAAATAGTGATGAGAATTTCAGTAAGTCTTTGGGTAGTGTGTATGAAAGAGGTAGATGAGGGGATAAAACCAAGGTAGTTTGGTACCAGTTGGGGTGGGGGCTTCTCTGCTGAGCTAAGGGGTAGGAACTTCTTTGGGGAATGAAGATTTTTAAGGAGACTTACAATCAACAGAGGATAGACTCTAGAAGGGAGAGACCGGAGACTGGTAGACCAGTTAGGAGGCCATGGCAAATGAGTATAGAGAGTCAATTCGTATTTCCTGAGGGGAATGTTCTTCCTAAATCAGCTGAGTTTTTGCAGTTAGGAGGCTTTGGCAATGAGTATAGTGAGTCAACTTGTATTTCCTGAGGGGAATGTTCTTCCTAAATCAGCTGACTAAGTTTTTGCAATACAGGATGTTTAAAACATGGACTTAGCCTGGTGTGGTGGCGCACGCTTTGTAATCCCCGTGCTTGGGAGGCTGAGACAGGAGGATCGCACGGGTTCGAAGCCAGCCTCAGCTACTTAGTGAGGCTCTCAGCAACTTAGTGAGACCCTGTTTCCAAATAAAATATAAAATAGGTCTGGGAGTATAACCTGGAGGTAGAAAGACTCTGGGTTCCATCCCTAGTACCACCACCAAAAGAAACAAAGAAACAAACAAACAAACAAAAACAAAAAAACATGGACTTAAAGATCTTGAGCAAATGAAAGAGAAATTTGAGAAATCTGAGGACTCAATAAGTATTGCCCACACATTAGTTACCTCAGGAGTTCAATAGGCTTGTAGGATTTTTACTACCTTTTATAACACTGTGTCAATTAAAAAAGGAAGTATAATTTCCTTTTTTAATTTTTAGTAACTTTCTGAAAAACTGGGGCTGACAAAGTTAACTTTGTATCAGTTATAAAACATAGCAGTGAGAATCAGGTATTAAACTTCTTGATTTTTCTTTTAAGGTAGTAAGTATAATGCACAGACTTAGACATTTTTCTTTTTCTTTTTTTGTAATAAGGGGGATCAAACCCCATTATTATAGTAAGAACTTGGATCCGTTCTAATCTCATTTTTAGGTGCTAGAAAATTATTTGAATTTTATAGGTGTGTGTTTATGCTGCATAGAAAATTTAAATTTAAAGATGGTTTGGTTTTCAAACTTTTATATAAACAAGAAAATATTTACATGTAATATAAATGTTATCACTGAATCTCCCTATGATGTATAATTATAATGCACCAATAAAATGAAGAGTCTTGTTTCCATTGCAGTTGTACCTCTGATTCTTCTGATGAAGATCACAGGGACCGATGAGCCTACCATCAATTGGACTGAAACAGATTACATTTTTATTGATATATGTATGTAACTACTTGCTGGGTTTCAAGACAAATTTTTTTTTTTTTTTTTGTGGTACTAGGGATGGAAACCAGGGGCATTCTACTTCTGAGGTACACCCTCAGCCCTATTTTCTATTCTTTATTTTGCAACAAGGTCTCACAGATTTGCAGAGGGCCCCACTAAGTAGCTGAGGCTGTCTGTGAACTGCGATCCTCTTGTCTCAGCCTCCCAAGTGTGCACCACCATGCCTGGCTCAAGACAATTTAAAATTTTTTTTTGGTGGTACTGGGGTTTCTGGAAACCCTCCTACCTCTGGGCTACACTCCCTACACTCACAGACCTATTTTATACTTTTATTTGGAAACAGGGTCTCTTAAGCCAGCAAGGATAGCTTCGGACCTGCACGATCCTCCTGTTTCTGCCTTCCAAGCGCGGGGATTACAAGTGTGTGCTACCATGCCTGGCTCAAGACAATTTTTAAAAAGCACTTTCAATTTTACCTTTACTAAATTTGATTTTATATTCACTCTTTGTTAAAAATTCTGATTTACTGTAAAATCCCCCAACATGTGCATGCTCTATATAAGGAAGTTTTTTTTTTTTTTTTTTTTGGTAATAGCTACAAACTCAACCACATAGCATAGATAACTTCGTGATACTAGTTTGTCTCCCCCCCCCACTCCCTACCTCGTTTTTTATGTGTATATTAGAGCAACTCATCCTCTATAACCTTTGAATGGGTTCAACATAGACTCAACCAAAGTTGGATTGTGCTACGTTGTTTTATATTGAGAGCTTATTTTCCATTTTTATTTTTGGTACTGAGAATTGAATACCAGGACACTCTGCCTCTGAGGTACACCCTTGTCTTTTTTTTTTGAAACAGGATCTTGCTAGGTTGCTGAGTCTCTCGGGGCCTAGAGTCTTGCCAACCTGTGATCCTCCTGTCTTAGCCTCCCAAGTACTGGGATCACAGGTGTGCTCCTGCCTTATTTTACATTTTGTGATGGAAAATGTAATCTGTTTCAGTCAGATTGATGCCAGACTCATGGATTTCTGTGATTTTCGTCAGAAGAACCAGAGATGCAACTGTGGCAGGAATAAGACTCTTTATTTTATTTTATTGGTGTATTATAACTATACGTCATAGTGAGATTCAGAGTGATTGAAACATAGATGCATATAATATTTATTGTGTATATCCCTCCAGGTCCCATCCTGTTCCCTCTGTTTCTCATAGATAATATTAATGATACAGGTAACTTCATAAATGAATAAAGGATTATTTAAATTTCTTCCATCATTAGATATCCCTTTTCACTTTTCTACCTCCCTTCCGAGTCCCCTTCCGCTATTCAGCTAGTGTCTCCCCTCGTTTATCTGAAGTCCTCTTTGTTTCCCAGTTTCCCTTTAGCTTCCACATGAGTGAAAACAGACTCTTCACTTTCTGTGAGGGCTAGTTGCATTTAGCATAATCTCCAGTTCCATCCATTTTCTAGCAAATGACACGAAGTTAGATTACTATAGGGATACAAGTATTCTTATGCTTATAGCAGCACAATTCACAGTAGCCAAACTATGGAACCAGCCTATGGAATTCTACTCTGCCATAAAAACTTTATTGGGACTTCTTGTTCAAGCAGAAGGGAGGCACAGCGTGGACCAAGAATGTCAAGCTGACTCCAAGGCCACAGGAGAGAGCCAGGTTCTTGAGGAGAGTGATAGGGGTGGATGGGTCGGCTAGAGTTTAGGAATGTTGTTTGGCATTAGGCATATTTCAAAAAGTGTATTTGTGTGTGTGTGTGTGTGTGTGTGTGTGTGTGTGTGTTACTGAGGGTGGAACCCAGGGGCTTTTCTACGTCCGGGATATACTCCCAGACCTATTTTTATACTTTATTTGGAAACAGGGTCTCACTAAGTTGCTGAGAGCCTCACTAAGTAGCTGAGGCTGGCTTCAAACCTCTGTGATCCTCCTGTCTCAGCCTCCTAAGAGCCTGGATTATAAGTGTGGGCCACCACGCCCCGGCTGTATTCCCTTCCTTCCTTCCTTCCTTCCTTCCTTCCTTCCTTCCTTCCTTCCTTCCTTCCTTCCTTCCTTCCTTCCTTGCTTCCTTCCTTTTCTTTTTTTAAATTCCTGTAAGGGTGCTTAACTTCCAAGAAAGGCAAGGTCAGTGGGTCAGCCTGGAGCCCAGAGTTACCACTTCTCCAGGTAACTGCCTTGTGATAAGGACCATTTACTACAGCTGCTAAGATAACAAGAGTTGGGCATGGAATAAAACAAATCATCCAAGTAACAAGTTAAGGGTGCTAGGAATTTACGGTTTTGGCAACTCCTCCAACAGTTTTTCCTTTATGCTCTTTGTCCCAGGGAGTTGTGAGGGTTGGCTCTGATGATGCACCTGATTTCTGAGACCCTTAAGACTTTGAGAGTTGGCAAGTGAGGGAAGATCCACATTATGGTCTAAATAGCTTATGAGCTATGAGTTAAGCTGGGAGAGAACTCTTATCTTCTTTTGGTACTGGGAATTGAACTCAGGGACATTTTAACTCTTGAGTTCCAACCCAGCCCTATTTTTATTTGTATTTATTTGTATTTATTTATTTATTTATTTTTGGTGGTACTGGAGTACCTGGAAGCCCTTCTACCTCCAGGCTACACTCCCAGAGCTATTTTATATTTTTATTTGGAAACAGGGTCTCTTTAAGCCGGCGAGGGGCTTCGAACCTGCGCTGTCCTCCTGTCTCCGCCTCCTAAGCACGGGGATTACAAGCGTGTGCCACCACGCCCGGCACCCCCTTAATCTTAAGGTGTGTTGCTTTTATGAGGGAGTCCCTCACTGTCTTAAAATCAGTTTCCCCCAAACTGATCATACGTAGGACTCTGCTTGTGTCACATCTTTAAAGAGTGAGCGATGGAACCTAAGGAATTTTCTTAGTTTGGCCAGTTTTTAACTATAAATTTGTGTTTAAGTTTGTTTATATTTATCTTAACATAAGAATTAGGGTACTAAAGCTCATGATAAGTAAAAAAAAATAGTCACCAATGAACATATGATACTGTAGGACCAAACCATTCTCAAGCATGAGGAATACCCTTTCACTCCTGACACATTTTTCTCCTAATGAGATTTTTCATGATTTAAGTCACTTTAGAATGATCCCTCCCCCTCTCTCATTAAAATCCTCAGAAAAGTAGACCCCTGAATTTTTTGTTTCTGATTAGCCTCATTGACACCGCAGAATCCTGTTTCAAATATACCCTGGGCCTAAGCTTTCGTTCCAGCTTGGAGAGTGTATTGAGCATTGCTGTTAAAATAACAAATGTGGAGGCTCTGTAGATGTATGGACAAGTTGGCATAAAAGATTAACCTTGTAATCCCAGCATTCAGGAGGTGGAGACCGGAGGATAGCAGTTCCTGGACAGCCTCAGCTACTTGGCATGGCCCTTGCAACTCAGTGAGACCCTGTTTCAAAAATAAAAGACTAAAATAATTAATAATAATAATAATAATAATAATAATAATAAATAATATGGCTGGGGGTTTAGCTCGGTAGAATGCCCATGGGTTCCATCCCTAGTACTGCAAAAAAAAAAGATCAACTTGTCAAAAATAAAATAAGGCTCGCTTTAGATTGTATACAATAATTACAACTAAGAGAACTGTATACGTCCAGCCATAAAGATCAGAATAGTTGTTTACTGAACATTATTTTATTGAATATTGAATTCTTACTGTATTCATCCAGGAAATTACGTGATGACTAAGTATTGGCCTTGGTTTCAGGAACTCAGTTTCCCAGTTGGGATTTAAACTAATTCTTTAAGAGCATTATATCTTGTAAATGGTTGGTGTTTTTCCCAAGGGGGCACTTTAAACAAAAGTATTTTTTAAATGTAAAGGCCAGTAATTATAAATATATACATATATGACATTCAAAACTCAAGACATTTAAGAGGAACTGGGCATAGTGGTGTACAGACAGGAGAATTGTAGGTTTGAGGACAGCCTCAGCAACTTAGTGAGGTCCTTGGCAACTTAGCAAGACCCTGTTTCAAAATATAAAAAAAAAAAAAAATTTAAAAAGGGCTGTAGGTGTAACTCAGAGATAGAATGCCCACGATTCTCTTCCAGTATCAAAACCAAAAACAATAAAATACCAACATGTAGAGTGTAGGACATAACTGGAGATCATAATTAAAAGTATGTTTGAAGGCGGTTGTTATTAATATGATATGCATTTATTTTAGATTGACCTTGTGAATAGGATAAAAATACGTGGCCTCAGATGACTGTTTTATGGATCTAATTACATTTGTCTTTAAAAAATACTTTGGACAACAGAATTATCTCATTCAGCCTGAATGTGGAGCTCAGGTTTGTTTTCTACAGTGCAAGTGCAAAAATCATCTAAAGGTGGCTATTTGTGGAGATAATAAGCAGGAAAGAAAGGAGAAGGCCTGTGGTTTGGCATTCACATTTGTTTGACTTGCAATTAGGTATAATTCTTCTGACTTATTTCCTTCTACTACAGTTGCTGTTAAAAACATGCTTAGACTTCCTCTAAATTATAGTACACAAGCCGGGCATGGTGGCGCACGCTTGTAATACCAGCGCTTGGGAGGCTGAGACAGTAGGATCGCACAGGTTCGAAATCAGCCTCAGCTACTTAGTGAGGCTCTAGTAACTTAGTGAGACCCTGTTCCCAAGTAAAGTATCAAAATAGGTCTGGGAATATAGCCCAGAGGTAGAAAAGCCCCTGTGTTCCACCCCTAGTACCACAGATGGGGGATGCTATTGGCATCTGGTTTGTGGAGGCCAGTACTGCTGTTACATATCCTAGGTTGAACAAGATGAGGCCTGAGGCCACAACAGAGAATTTCCCAGCCCAAAATGTCTGTAGTTGAGATTAAAGCTTTATGCAAATAATACTAATGAATTTTCTTTATAGTAACATGGGGAAAATGTTATTTTGGTTCCTGTAAGAAAGTAGAATTTGAAATAAAAAGGAATTTGGAAAAATGAGGAGGATATGAGCTGGAGAAAAGAAAAAAGAAACCAGACTAGAGATAAGAAAGGATAAGCCGAGCCAGGCGTGGTGGCTCACTCTTGTAATCCCAGCATTTGGGAGGCCGAGACTGGAGGAGACTGGAGGATCGCGGTTCACGGACAGCCTCAGCTACTTAGTGAGGCCCTCTGCAACTCAGTGAGACCCTGTTTCAAAATAAAGAATAAAAAATGGGCAGGGGGTGTGGCTCGGAGGTCAAATGCCTCTGAGTTCCATCCCCAGACCTGCAAAAAAAAAAAAAAAAAAGAGGATAAGCCAGGTGTGTGGTGCATCTATCAGCACTTTGGAGGCTGAGACAGGAGGATCGCACAGGTTCGAAGCCAGCCTCAGCCACTTAGTGAGGCTCTCAGCAACTTAGACCCTGTTCCCAAATAAAGTATAAAAAATAGGTCTGACAGTATAGCCCGGAGGTAGAAAAGCCCCTGGGTTCCACCCCCAGTACCACACACACACACACACACACACACACACACACACACAAAGAAAAAAAAAAAAAAGAGAGAGGGAGATAAGAAAGGAATTTGGGCCAGGCTTGGTGGAGCAAGCTTGTAATCCCAGCATTCCGGAGGCTGGGTGGACAGCCTCAGCTACTTAGTGAGGCCTCTTCAACTCAGTGAGACCCTGTTTCAAAATAAAGAATAAAAAATAGGGCAGGGGTGTAGCTTGGAGGTGTAATGCCCCTGGATTCCAACCCCAGACCTGCAAAAAAAAAAAAAAAAAAAAAAAAAAAAAAAAAAGGAATTTGGAAAAAATGGGAAGGGTTCTCATCCAGTTAGTGTATATTATTTTAGAATGGCATTCCCCAAATTTGTACATTTATTACAATGTTTTGGAACTCCATGCCCTGGATTTAAGTCAGAAAGTGGATCCTTGGATTTTCAAAAGAAGTCTGTGTCATAGTTATAGCTCTTATTTAAAGAAACCAGGGAGCTGGGCATGGCGGTGTACTCCCATAATCACAGTATTTCAGAGACTGAGATTGAGGATCAGAGATTTGAGGCCAGCCTCAGCAGCTTTGTGAGATTCTCAGCAACTTAGTGAGACCCTGTTTCAAAATAAAAATTAAAAGAAGGCTGAAGCTGGAGCTCAGAGGTAGAATGCCTTTGGATTCAATTCTGTTACCAAATACATATACATATATATAATTTATATATTATTTATTTATTTATATTTGTATATTATTTTTTATTTTTCTTTTCTTTTCATTTATTTACTTTTTTTTTGTGATACTGGGATGGAACCCAGGGGCTTTTCTACCTCTGGGCTACACTTCCAGACCTATTTTATACTTTATTTGGAAACAGGGTTCACTAAGTTGCCGAGAGCCTCACTAAGTAGCTGAGGCTGACTTTGAACCTGTGCAACCCTCCTGTCTCAGCCTCCCAAGCGCGGGGATTACAAGCGTGCGCCATCACACCTGGCTTTATATTTATTTTTTTATTGGTGCATTATAATCCTAGATCTTGATGAAGTTCAGGGTGATAGAGGCATACGTGTACACTACTTTTGAGTCCTCCCTCAGTTCTCACCCTACTTCTTCTCCCTTCCCACATTTCCGTGCTCATCTCAGTGATTAGCTTTGAAGAGTTTTGTGTATGTCCATCGTGACCATTGAGGTGTTTCCCTCAAGTCTGCCTCCCCTCTTCCATCGCCCTCAGTTAGGTCTCCTTCTTCACTAAGATTTTTCCTTCCTCATCTCCCTTCTCTTCCTGTGTCCCAGTATCTCCCTAGCTTATAAGGAAGAACATCATCCCTTCACTTATTGTGATTGATTGATCTCACTTATCATCATATTCCCCAGTTCTATCCATTTCCCTGCAAATGGCATAATTTTTTTCTTTATGGCTGAGTAAAATTCAATTTTGTATATGTCCCATAATTTTGTAATCCATTCATCTTTTGGTGGAGGTCTCTGTTGGTCCCATAATTTGGCAATTATAAATTGTGCAGCTATAAATATAGATATGCATGCGTTACTGTGGCAGTCTAGGGGTGGTATAGCTGGTTGTATGGTAGGTTCATTCCCATTCTTCTGAGAATCCTCCACAGTTTTCCAAGATAATTGCACTAATTTGCAATCCCTCCAACAATGTGTCAGAGTTCGAACTTCTCCACAACCTCACCAGCATTATTGTGCTTTTAACAATTAATTCTTAATAATATTATTAATAATATGATTATTAATAATAAAATGCCTTTCTAATTGGGGGTAGTTTTGATTTGCATCTCTGATTGCTAAGATGTTGAATCTAGTTTATGTATTACATATTTTACTTATATTTATTTACATATTATTTATTATTTTTTTGTATATTTATTTTATAATGCTAAAATTTTGAAAACCCTTTTAAAAATAAATGATTAATGGTGCTTTTGGTGTTCAACATGGGAATTGTGGTATATGTTTGCTTGTTTATTTTCTTTTTTTTGGTACTGGAGCCCTGGGGCATCTTCCTTCTAAATTCCCAGAGCTTAATTTTTTTTTTTTTTTTAAATTTTGAAGTAGGGTCTTGCTAAGTTGCTGAGAGTCTCACTAAGTTGCTAAGGCTGGCCTTGAACTTGGGATCCTTCTGATTCACCTTCCTAAGTACTGGTTACAGAAATGTCCTATTGTGCCTGGCTTGTTTTTAAAATGGGAAAGAAGGAATTTTGTCTTATGTTTTTATATCTGGCTTTTGTGTTTTGCTGGCAATCTGGGTAACAGACCATAGAATATAGTTGACTTGATTTCTAGTCCTGACCTGAAAGTATGTGACTTTGTGAAGTTGCTTAACCTGTTTCTAAACAAGAGCTCTTTAGTATCCGGCTGCCTTCTGGAACTATGAACATCTTTTCTGAGGCATTATCTCTGATACTTGCTTCTGAGTTTTAATGAAAACATTGCTATTTAGTTGCCCATGGTAGGGCTTGTTGTGTTAGAGTTGTCTGTGCCTCCCAGCGTATATTTCTTGCATGTATTGATTCATTTAAACACAGGAGTTACAAAGGAATGCGGAGGATGGTATATTGCGCATTACTAGGAGTTCTAGTCCATCACCGAAGGCATTTGATCTGTTCCTGCCTCAGTGCTCTACAGTGGCTGTCCTAGTAGTTGAATAGGTTGCCATTCTCCAGAAGGAAGTTCTTAAGGATAATATTTGAGCTTGTGCTTTTAGGAATTTGAGGAAACCAAAGATGGTTGAAAATTTGTTTTGGGTGAGGAAACAGTCCTATACCTTGTCTGCCTAGTTAGTGATTTGTGCATCTGTTCTTTTCTTTCTTTCTTTTTTATTTCTTCCTTTCTCTCTTTTTTTTTTTTCTTTTTCTGTGGTGCTGGGGATTGAACCTAGGGACAGTCTACTTCTGAGTTATATTCCTGGCCCTATTTTATTTTTTTATTTAGATTCACGGTCTCACTAAGTTGCTGAGAGCCTCGCTAAGTGGCTGAGATTGGCTGTGAACCTCTGATCCTCCTGTCTCAGCTTCCCAAGTACTAGGGTGGCATGGCCCAACACAGATCCATCTGGCTTGTGCATCTGTGTTTAAGGTCATCTATTTCTTTTCACATGGTTTCCATTCGATCATGGTATTTCATAAATGTGCCTGTGGGCACTTTTGTATTGGCGTCTATTTGTGGTGTCTTAATATAATGTTGTGAAGCCATATTTAGATAGTATAATATGCCATACAGTTGATAGGTAAAGAATTTGAAAACTATTAGTGTGATATGTTTTGGATCTGATGAAAAAAAATATACACATACACACACACATAGTGTGTGTGTGTGTGTGTGTGTGTGTGTGTGTGTGTGTACTGGGGATTGAACCCAGGGGCATTCTACCTATACCCCCAGTGGGCCCCCCCCCCCCTTCCTTCTTTCCTTCCTTTCATTTATTGCAGTACTGGGAATGGAACTCAGGGACATTCTACCTCCGAGCTATACCCTGAGCCCTATTTTTTTCTTTATTTTGAAATAGGGTCTCACTAAGTTGTGGAGGGCCTCACAAAGTAGCTGATTGTCTGTGAACCTTGATCCTCCTGTCTCACCTTCCCAAATGCTGGGGATTACAAGCATGCGCCAACCCACTCGACTTTTATTCTTTATTTTGAAACAGGTTCTCACTGAGTTGTGGAGGGCCTCACTAAGTAGGCCTCACTAAGTGAGGCTGGCTGTGAACCTGTGATCTTCCTGTCTCTGCCTCCCAAGTACTGGGATTACAAGCATAGGCTACAATGCCAAGTTTGTAATTTATATATTTCTTTTTGTATACTTTATTTTATTTTTTGCCCTACTAGGGATTGAACCCAGGGATGTTCTACTCCTGAGCTACACCCCTAGCCCTATTTTATTCTTTGTTTTGAAATGACCTAAGTTGTGAGGGCCTTACTAAGTAGCTAAAGTTGACTGCGAACCTGCACTCCTCCTGTCTCAGCCTCCCAAGTACTGGGGTTACAAGCATGCACCATTATGCCTGGCTTGTTTGTATCTTTTAAATCCCAAACTAGACAAATATATATATATATATTTATTTTTTATTTTTTGTGGGTCTGGTGATGGAACCCAGGGGCATTCGACCTCTAAGATACAAGCCCTGCTCTATTTTTTATTCTTTATTTTGAAACTGGGTCTCACTAAGTTGCAGAGGGCCTCACTAAGTGGCTGAGGCTATCTGCGAACCGCAATCCTCCGGTCTCAGCCTTCCGAATGCTGGGATCACAAGTGTGCGCCGCCACACCGGATAAGTTTATAAATATTTTTATGTACTGTGTTAGCATGGAAAAAGTTAGATGTAAATACATAATCTTAATTTGTATTTGATAAATCTGAGGGGCAGAAGCAATTAATGAGTGAATAAACATGTAGATCAGCAAAGGAAGAGAGTGCGGAAGGGGCGAGACCAGGGGAGATGGCGTCATGATCGTGCAGATGTGAGGGGGTTTTTGTTTTTTTTTGGTGGTACTGGGGGTGGAACCCAGAGGCTTTCTACCTCCGGGCTATACTCCCAGACCTATTTTCTATTTTATTTGGAAACAGGGTCTCACTCAGTTGCTGAGAGCCTCACTAAGTAGCTGAGGCTGGCTTCCAACCTGTGTGATCCTCCTGTCTCAGCCTCCCAAGTGCGGGGATTACAAGCGTGCGCCACCACGCCCAGCTTAGATGTGAGGTTTTAAGGATGATGGATGCCTGGAGATATGGCTTAATGGTAGTGGTAGAGTGTTTGCCTGGCATGCAGTCCCTTGATTTCCAACCCAGGACTGCAGTAAAAAGAAAAGAGTGATGGAAAGGAATGACCTTTTGGGAGAGATGCTAGATAATCAGTACTGTGTGTGTGTGTGTGTGTGTGTGTGTGTGTGTGTGTGAGAGAGAGAGAGAGAGAGAGAGAGAGAGTGAGAGAGAGAGAGTGAGTGTGTGTGTGTGTGTGTGTGTGTGTGTGTGTGTGTGTGCTGGGAATATAGGTATATATGCCACCATGCCTGGCTCTCTCTCTCAATGGTATCTGGGCTCAGCAGTGCATACCTGTTCTCTTGGTGTTTGAGAGGCTGAAATAGGAGGATTGCAGGATTGAGGCTTGTTTGAGAGGCTGAAATAGGAGGATTGCAGGATTGAGGCTTGCAGTAATTTAGCAAAACTCTTAAAAAAAAGAAAGAAAACAGTAAAAAGGGTTGGGGGGGGTATATCTCAGAGGTAGAACTACCCAGGGTTCAATTCCCAGCACCACAAAAACAAGCAAGCAACAAAAAACAACATATACCAAAAGTAAGTTAGTGACAGCAAAATGCATACTCGCCGTAAAAACAAATCCAAAACAATACAGAATTACAGATGTGAAGAAATGCACTTTTTCCCTCTTTGCTCCCTAGTTCTACTTCATCATGGTAGCTGCTTTATTTATTTATTTATTTATTTTTTGCACGTCTGGGGATGGAACCCAGAGGCATTCAACCTCTGAGCTATACCCCCTGTCCAATTTTTTATTCTTTATTTTGAAACAGGGTCTCACTGAGTTGCAGAGGGCCTCACTTAGTAGCTGAGGCTGTCCGCGAACCGCGATCCTCCGGTCTCGGCCTCCCGAATGCTGGGATTACAAGCGTGCGCCATCATGCCCAGCTACACCACATGGTAGCTACTTTAAACAGCCTCATCCATTTACTTTGCTATTTACATGTTAATTTATTTATTTTTTTTATGGTACTGGGGTGGATCCCAGGAACATTCTATCTCTGAGCTATACCCCGCCCTATTTTTATTCTTTATTTTGAAACGGAATCTCACTAAGCAAGTGTCTCACTACGGATCTGCGGCTGGCTGTGAGCCTGTGATTCTGTTTCAGTCTCCCCACTACTGGGATTACAAGTGTGCACCACCATGCCAGGCTCGCATGCTTATTTATGACATATTTTGTAGTAATACTTCGTATTATATTTAATAATTACTATAACATAGGGTCATTTAAAGTAAGAAATAAAACTTTCCCCCTCATCCTATGCCCCATAGATCACCCTTTAAAATTTTTATGCAAGGCGTGGAAGCGTATGCTTGTAATCTCAATATTTTGGAGGCTGAGACAGGAAATTGCTGTTAGTGAATTCCTGTTTCAAAATAAATATGGCCGGAATGGAGCTTAGAGGTAGAATGTCCCTGGGTTTAATCCCCAGTACCCCCACCTCAATTTTATTTATTTTAGAAGTTTTAAAACATACACAGAAGCCGGGCGTGGCGGTGCATGCTTGTAATCCCAGCATTTGGGAGGCTGAGACAGGATCCCTGTTCTTGGCCAGCCTCAGCTACTCAGTGAGGCCCTTTGCAACTCAGTGAGACCCTGTCTCAAAATAAAGAATAAAAAATAGGACTGGGAGTGTAGCTCGGAGGTAGAATGCCCCTGGGTTCCATCCCCAGTATGCAAAAAACAAAACAAAACAAAAAAGCACATACATGGAGCTGGATGTGGTGGTGTGCCCTTGTAATCCCAGTACTTGGGAGGCTGAGACATGAGGATTGTATATTCAAGACCAACCTCAGCTGCTTGGTGAGGCCCTCCGCAACTTAGACCCTGTTTCAAAATAAAAGATAAAAAAATGGGCTGGGGCTGTAGCTTGGAGGTAGAATGCCCCTGGGTTTAATCTCCAGTACCACAAAAACCCTGACAGAATGAAGATAATGTTAATGAACTTCTGGATTCCCATTATCCAGTATTTTATTTCATGTGTCTCCTTTTTTACAGTGGGTTACTTTAATGTACACCCTAGATATCATACTATTTGATCATTGAATATTCAGAATGAATCTTTAGGAGAGGACAAAATGCCTTACACGATGCTTATTACACTTGAAAATTTGACAAATCTTCAAGGACAGATATCAGTGACCAAATATCCACTATCAGCATTTCCTAGATTATCTATCTCAGAAATGTTCTCAGTCGCCTGATTTCACCTAGCATTCAGCATGTCCTTAGCTGCCTTTGGTCCTGAGGCTCTTGTAGTTTATGAAAGTTTCTGCTTCCCCATTTTTGTAGCCTTGGTTTGTGGAAGTGACAGCATGGGAGATGCCTGTTTTCCCGCAGTCTTCAGATCACATGTACCATTTTTAAACTTCCTCTCTGACTCTGGTTTTGGTATATAGAGATATATGGAGAGATGAATTTTTCATCTGTGGCCGTTAGATGGTGACCATCTACTTCATCAAGTTCACTGAAAGAATTGTTACACCACTGGCAATGATGTGGGAAGCAAAAGAAATTGTGTTGGGCTTACCGAGAGACAGTATATTGGCCTTTGATATATCGTGTGTCTTTCTGAGGGATTTGTGTGGATAGTTTTAATTATGCTCAATTTTTATGAAGCAATGACTTTAGAATCCAAGTCCTGCTTAAGGTGTAACTCCCTTACAAGCACCTGCACAGGATTGGAATTGTGAATACATCTACATGACTAATTTGGGTTCCTGTTTATATATGTGGCAGAAAGTTTTTGTTTTATGACGGGTTAATGGCAGTCATTTCACTTGAGACATGTGATAGATTGTACAGTGTCTGTTTATTAAAATTAATCACCTGATACTGAAATCGCTTTCCCTTTGTGTCGTGCTCGCCACTTAGTGTTTAGTAGAACCACTGCAGAGGGCGCCACTCATGCTGGATGCGGTGGGAAGTGTGAGATGGAGAAATGGTCTAAGCTCTAAGGTGCCTCCTCCCCATGTAACTTTCCTTCTTCTTTCTCTTCCGTCCCTCTTCCTCCTTCTATCCTTTCTCCTCCTCCTCTTCCTCCTCTCCTTCTTCATCTTCCATAGTTTTAGTTCTTCCTTTCTCCCCCCTTCTTTATCATCATCTCTTCTCCTTCTCCCTTTTGTTTCTATTTTAAAATTCCTTTTGAGAAACGGGGCTAGAGTGTGTAGCTAAAAAATGTTTGAAAATGATGATGTGCATATACTCTTTGAATACAGGCTGGCATCCTTTTTTAGGAAATGTTTTCCCTTTCATACTTATCTAATATTTTACTATTTTAATGCAAATTTTATATATAATCATTTTTATTATATATAGCTTAATATGGGAATGCCAACTGAATTTTCAGTGATTTGAATATTCAGCTTTTGATTTCATACATGTATATGTATGTACATCTACATATGTACATTTGTTTCTTGGTACTGAGGCCTGAACCCAGGGGCATTCTACCTCCCACCTACACTCCAGTTCTTTTTATTTTTTAGTTTGAAACAGAGTCTTGCTGAGAATCTCACTAAATTACTGAGTTTGGCTTCTAACCTGTGATCTCCTGACTCAGCCTCCCACATACTGGGATTATAGACATTTACCACCACACCCAGCTTGATTTATATTATATGTACTTTTTTCTAGATTACATTGTTATATTTTATTTGTTATTCCCTTTTCTGTAGGCTTTCAACAGACTTCACATCTCTCTTCTTATGAAATTATAATTCCTTGGAGATTAACCAGAGACCGAAGAGAAGCACCCAGGCCCTCTTTAAAGCGGGTAAGTTATCTCTTATAGGTAAGAACAGGTAAGAACTCTGTATGTATTAAAGTTTTTCCTTTTCCTTGTTTTTTTTTTTTTTTGCGGATCTGGGGATGGAACCCAGGGGCATTCAACCTCTGAGCTATACCTCCTGCCCTATTTTTTTTTTTTTTTTTTTTTTGGCGGTACTGGGGTTCCTGGAAGCCCTTCTATTTCCGGGCTTCACTCCCAGACCTATTTTATATTTTTTATTTGGAAACAGGGTCTCTTAAGCCAGCGCAGCTGGCTCCGAACTAGCGCGATCCTCCTGTCTCCGCCTCCCAAGCGCGGGAATTACAAGCGTGCGCCACCACGCCCGGCCTATTTTTTTATTCTTTATTTTGAAACAGAGTCTCACTATGTTGCAGAGGGCCTAGGTAGCTGAGGCTGCCCGTGAACTGCAATCCTCAGGTCTCAGCCTCCTGAATGCTGGGATTACAAGCGTGCGCCACCACACCCCACTTCCCTTGTTTCTTTTTTAAACCAAAAGTAGCACATACAGCAGTGATTGGTTCTGGGAGTAATTAGTCTGTTGTTCTTAGTATAGCACCATGTAGTACTATTGTCCCTCAGATGTTTTTCTAGCAAAGGCAACACATTGAGCCTTAGTGTGTGTGTGTGTGTGTGTGTGTGTGTGTGTGTGTGTGTGTGTATTGAATCCAGGAGCATTCTACCTCTGAGCTACACCTTCATATCTCTATTTTTAAGCTCTAGAGAAGCAGCATGGCAGGGTAGGAGCACATGTAGTAGAAGTGGTCCCCTCACAAGCCAGGGAGCAGAGAGAAAGAGGAAGGGCTCAGAGTTTCAGTGTTGAGAGCACCTTCCCCTAGGCGCCACCTCCCAAGGCCCATAGCACCTCCTTATAGTGCACTCTTGGCACCAAACTTACGAATGGACTTTTAGGGGATGTTGTAGATCCAAACTGTAGCTCTTATGAACTTGTTTCAGAGATGTTTGAGACAGAGTGTGGTAGAACACACTTGTAACCCCAGTATTTGGGAGGCTGAGACAGAAGGATCGCAGGTTTGCAGCCAGCCTCAGCTACTTAATGAGGCCCTCCACAACTCCATGAGACACTGTTTCAAAAATAAAGAATAAAAAGTAGGGCCAGGGGTGGGTGTAGTTCAGAGGTAGAGTGCCCCTGGGTTCTATTCTCAGTACCGCAACAACAAAAAGAGATGTTTGAGTTTGAGGTATAGAAGAGCTTGAAGATGTGGAAGTGTAAGGTACCCAGTGTTTTTTTTTTTTTTTTGCGGTACTGGGGATGGAACCCAGAGGCATTGCACCTCTGAGCTACACCCCCAGTCCTATTTTTTAGTCTTTTTATTTTTTGAAATGGGGTGTCATTGATTTGCAAAGGGTCTCGCTAAGTAGCTGAGGCTATCTGTGAAACGCAATCCCCCTGTCTCCACTTTCCTAATGCTGGGATTCTAAGTGTGGGCCACCGCGCCTGGCTCCCAGTCTTTATTCATTGACTCTAAAAGGCCTTCTTGTGAGACCCTCAGCAAGTTAGCGAGACCCTGTTTTAAAATAAAGAAAAAGCTCGTGGGTAAAATAGCTGGGGTGGGGATTTAGAATGCCCCTGGGTTCAATCCTCAGTACCAAAAAAGAAACAAAATAGAATTGATAAAATGAAACTAGCCATGGGGAAATACAAATTCATAAACCGTTATGTTACACATGAATTATAAATGAATTTAAGAAGAGTTTAAGCCAGGCTTGGTACACACGCTTGTAATCCCAGTACTTGGTAGGCGGAGCCAGGAGGATTTCAGGTATGTGGCCAGCCTCAGCTACTTAGTGAGGCCCTCCCTAACTCAGTCAGACCCTGTTTTTTTTTGCTTCGGGTCTGGGGATGGAACCTAGGTGCATTCAACCTCCTAGCCACACCTCCTGCTCTGTTTTTTATTCTATATTTTGAAACAGGGTCTCACTAAGTTGCAGTCAGACCCTGTTTTAAAATAAATAATAAAAAATAGGACCTGGGGTGGGGGTAACTCAGAGATAGAATGTCTTGGGTTCAATCCCTAGCACCACACACACACACACACACAAAGAGAGTTGTTTTGATAACAATGTGGGAGATTTTACTCAATCAATTATTAAAGGGAAGTAAGAATGGTTAAAATCTTTTTTTTTTTTTTTTTGTAGTACTGGGGATTAAACTCAGGGGCATTCTACCTCTGAGCTACCTTCCCCAGCCCTATTTTTTATTCTTTGATTTGAAACAGAATCTCACTAAATTGCAGAGGTCCTCACTAAGTAGCTGAGGCTGGCTGATAGCTTGCGATCCTCCTGTCTCAGCCTCCCAAATACTGGGATTACAAGTGTGTGCCACCATGCCCAGCTAGACCACATTTTATTATTTAAAAATAGACACAAAATTCTAGAAATCAATTGCAGTTAGTGCCAAGTTATCATAATTCAGGAGGGACTTTTCTGTGTCATAGTGTGTTCAAAGTCACTTATATGTGGTGTTTTATTGTTTTTTTTCCCTTTCTCTGTGCATTTAGGTATCTTATGTCATCCAGGCTCAAGGAAGAGAGCATGTTATTCACTTGGAAAGGAACACGTAAGCAGTTTCATTCACTCGGGCTCGATAATGTTTTCTAGCTCTGATCTGCATCGCGGGCATTGAACCCTGGTGTGGCGGGATTCAGGCCCTCGTGTGGCGTGAAGCTGCCAGGTGGCAGGACTGCTGGGGAAGCACAGGGGGGTGTGTGTTTTGGGGGCCAGGCAGTGACTTCCAAGAAGGAAGAGGGCAGAGCAAAGCCAAGTATCTCCAGTTTATTTTTTTGAAATTGATCTGCAGAGGGAAAGAAGGGTGAGTGTGTGGGTTGGGGAGTTGGGGAGACTGCGATGAGTGGACAGGGTCGGCTTTTGGAGAGGCTTCAAGAGTTCACAGACTCCTCCCAAGGTCACTCACACAGACCTTAATAAGGGAACAGTCTCCCAGGACCAGGGATGCACAGTGCTCACCAGGGAGAGCCGGCCTTTCTCAGGTGCTTTTTCTTCAGGCTACTGACCACGGTGCTTTGTGTGAGGTATCCTGTTTTTAGGAGAGCTGAAGCGCACATTCACTAAAGGAGTCTTTGCGCTACAGTGGTTACTTAGCTAGAGTCAGGCTGTGCAACTGATTAAACCAGACAGAAATCATCAATTTTTCCATCTCAGTTTATTCCTCTCTAAACAGAATAGCCAGGTTGGCCCTGGGGTCCAGGGGAGTTTTGAACTTATTTATTTATTTTCAATTATCATCTCTTAGGGTCTCACTAAGTTGCCCAGGCTGGGATCTAACTTGAGATCATCCTGCCACAGTGGCTAGGATCACAGTCATGGATCACTGAGCATGGCTTGCACTTTTATTTTTATTTTTAGCACTGAGAATTGAGCCCAGAGCCATGTAGATAGGAGGCAAGAACCCTATTAGCACCCTCAGCCTGAGTTTTGAGCTTTATTTGTTATTTATTTGGTACTGAGGATTGAACCTAGGGGCATTCTACCTCTGTGCTACACTCCTAGTCCTTTATTATTATTATTCTTTTATTTCGAAGCAGGGCCTTATAAATTGCAGAGGCTGGCCTAGAACCTGTGATCTCACTGTTTCAGCCTTCCAAATACTGGGATTACAGACATGAACCACCAGGCTAGCTGAGTGTGTGTGTGTGTGTGTGTGTGTGTGTGTGTGTGTGTGTGTGTTGTGAACACAAGGGCATTCTATCTCTGAATCACACCCCCAGCCCTATTTTATTTCTTTTATTATTATTTTTTTGTGGTACTTGGGGTGGAACCCAGGGACTTTCTACCTCCGGGCTATACTCCCAGACCTATTTTCTATTTTATTTGGAAACAGGGTCTCACTAAGTTGCTGAGAGCCTCACTAAGTAGCTGAGGCTGGCTTTGAACCTGTACAATCCTCCTGTCCAGCCTCACAAGCACTGGAATTACAAGTGTGCACCACCATGCCTGGCTTATTTCTTATTTTGAAACAGGGTCTTGATAAGTTGCTTAGGCTGGCCTTGAACCTGCAATCCTCCGGTCTCAGCCTCTCAAGTACTGGGGTTACAGATGTGTGAAACCACTGTTGGCTGACAGCTGAGTTTATACTACCAGCTTCCTTTAACAAGGAATGAAGCTTTGAGAATCAGGAATAATTATTTCCTCCAACAATGAATGCAGAATTTTTCCTTCATACTTAAGAGGTTAAGGCAACGAATGCTTCTTGTTTTTGGAGGACTTTTGAAAAAGAGTATAAAAATGCTTGTTTTTCTTTTGTAAGTATGATATGCGGTCAATAACCTAGTTAACTATTTTTCTGTGAGTTGTATTGGAAAAATTTAAGGTCATTATTTATATTGTGTTAAGTCTTTTTCCAATGAGTGTTTTATGCCATTGGAACAAATCACATCGTAACATTACTCATGGTAAGTAATGGATGTGATTCCAAGTTTAAGTCTGTTGAGCTTTTAGTTTTACAGTGACACATCCCTTTTTTTGTGTGTGTGGTACTTGGGGACATTGTACCTCTGAGCTACATCCCTAGCCCCATATTTTATTGTTAATTTTGAAACAGGGTCTAAGTTGCAGAGGGCCTCACTAAGTAGCTGGGGCTGGCTGTGAGCCTGCGCTCCTCCTGTCTCGGCCTCCCGAGTACTCCGACTGCAAGTGTGCGCCGGCACCTGTGGCTTACAGCGCACGCTCCCTGAGTGGAAACCCATGGGGCCCAGGTTTGCATCCTGCCCCTGCGTTTTGGAATAATGCCTTCCTAGTTTGTCCTTCGCTGTTGCTAGTTATAATTTTAATGGTATGTTTCATTCTTCTTCCAGAGACCTTTTGCCTAAAGATTTTGTAGTTTATACCTACAATGAGGAAGGAGACCTGATCTCTGACCATCCTAATATGCAGGTGAAATATTTTCTTCTTGATCCTTTAATAAAATTTAAAAAGCATAGTAGCTGAAAAGTGAGCTCTCGTCAGGCTCTTAGCATATACTCTAGTATTTACATAGACTTAGCTACGTGATGCTACATGGTTGGGTACTCAGTAGAGAATATATATGATATATATATATATGATATATATGATATATATGATATATATGATATATATGATATATATATGATATATATATGATATATATGATATATGTATATGATATATATGATATATATATGATATATATGATATATACCAATTGTTTATCTAAAATAAAGACTTTGGGAATTTAATTTGTGCTGTTAGAGTGAGATTGAATTCCCTCAAATCTTAATTTTAGAATTATTATTATTGTTGTTGTTGTTGTTGTTATTATTGGTTCTCTCTAAGTTGTTGAGGCTGGCCTCAAACCTGGGATCCTCCTGTCTCAGCCTCCCAAATACTGGAATTACAGGTGTTCTCCACCTCACCTTTTGCGGTCCTCTTTTTTTTTGAGGTACTAGGGGTGGAACCCAGGAGCATTCTAACTCTGAGCTATACCTTCAACCCTACTTTTTATTCTTTATTTTGAAAGACGGTGTTCTTGAATTGCAAAGAAACTAACTGAATAGTTGAGGCTGTCCGAACAGAACAGCGATCTTCCTGTCTCACCCTCCCAAATGCTGAGATTACAAGCGTGCATCACCACGCCTGGCCTTTGCTGTTTTTTATACAGTACTTCTCAGTCACAATTAAGCCCAGTCAGTTGACCTACAATTCAATTAATTCCTGGAATGTTGATGTCTCACTGGTACCTATTTTCATGGACTCTCACTTTTTTCCCCCCCAATTTGTCCAGTTAGTAGAGTATTGAAACCGGCAAATTTTCTGTAATTTTTCACTGAAATTTCTTTCTGTTTCATTCCATCATCATCAAGATTGAATTTCTTTCTTTTTTATGTAGTTCTGGGAATGGAACCCAGGGGCATTCTACCTTCAAGCTACACCCCCAGCCCTGTTTTATTCTTTTATTTGAAACAGGGTCTCACTAAGTTGTGGAGGGCCTCACTAAAATTCTGAGGCTGACCTCAAACCACAATCCTCCCGTCTCAGCATCCCAAGATTTGGATTAAAATTGTGCACTACAATGCGCAGCTAAGATTAAATTTGTAAAAGGTTCTTGGGGCACATATTAGCAGCATATATGCAATATACAACACTTGCATGTATATATGTGTTCTCTGTCTACTCATCCTTTAAGTGCTCTCATCCCAAATGCTGGGTTACAGGCCTGGGACATGGTTCCTATCTTAGACTAATTATTATTATTATTATTATTATTATTATTATTATTATTATTGCGGTACTGGGGATGTAACCCAGGAGCATTCTACCTCTGAGCTACCCCCTGCCCTATTTTTTATTATTTATTTTGAAACAGGGTCTCACTGAGTTGCAAAGGGCCACATTAAGTAGCTGAGGCTGACCACGAACCGCGATCCTCTGGTCTCAGCCTTCCAAATGCCTGGATTACAGGTGTGCGCTCCTATGCCCCGGTAATTATTAGTACTTTTAAAAAATGGGTCGCCGGGCGTGGTGGGGCACGCTTGTAATCCCCGCGCTTGGGAGGTGGAGACAGGAGGATCGTGCAGGTTGGAAGTCAGCCACGCTGGCTTAAGAGACCCTGTTTCCAAATAAAAATATAAAATAGGTCTGGGAGTGTAGAAGGGCTTCCAGGAACCCCAATACCACCAAAAAAAAAAAAAAAAAAAAAAAAAGAAGAAGCTTAAGTGAGTTAATACTTAAAGATGCATGGAAGAAGCAGCCTGACAATGTGTGTGTGTTAGGGCTTGAACCCAGGGGCATTATACCTCTGAGCGACACCCCTAGCCCTGTTTTATTTTTTATTTTGAAACGGTCTCACTAAATTCTGGATGGCCTCAAAAGAAGTTGCTGAGGATGGTTGCAAACCTGTGATCCTCCTGTCTCAGCCTCCCAAGTTCTGGGATTAGTGAGATTCTGTTTCAAAAGAAAGAAAGAAAAAATAGGGCTGGGGGTTTGGATCAGAGGTAAAATGCTCTGGGCTCAATCCCCAGTACCGTTAAAAAAAAAAAAAAAAAAATATATATATATATATATATATATATATATATATATATAGCACAAATATATATATGCACACACATACACACTCTTTTATAGATGTATTATAATTTCACATTATAATGAAGTTTAGAGTGCGATTAGAGCGATAGGGATATACACTTAAATTTTCTTAAGAGATCTTGTGTTTTCATGTTTTGTTTATATTCTTAATGCATCTGGGATTAATTCTTATATATAATGTTAATTATTATTTAATTTTATTTTTTTCCAAATCAGTGGACCAGGCAACATTTATTAAAAAGTAATCTTTGCCTCAGTGATTTTATTTTATTTTTTTTACTTTTGTGGCACTAGTGATTGAACCCTGAACCCAGGGACATTCGAACCTCTAAGCTACACCAACGGGCCTATTTTATTTTTATTTAGATTTGGAAACATGGTCTCACTGAGTTGCTAAGAGTTTTGCTAAGTTTCTGAGACTGGCTTGTGCAGGTTCAAAGCCAGTTTCAGCTACTTAGTGAGGCTCTCAGCAACTTAGTGAGACTCTGTTTCCAAATAAAATATAAAATAGGTCTGGGCGTGTAGCTTAGGGGTAGAAAGCTATCCCTAGTACCACACACACACACAATCTGATTAGCTGTTAAGGAATTAGGCATTATTAAATGATATTATCTTGGCATTTCTTTTCTTTTTTTAGGTCTGGGGATGGAACCCAGGGGCATTCTATCTCCGAACTGCGCCCCTTGCCCTAGTTTTTATTCTTTATTTTGAAACAGTATCTCACTAAGTTGCAGAGGGCCTAAGTAGCCGAGGCTGCAAACCATGATCCTTAGGTCTAGGCCTCCTGAGTGCTGGGATTACAAGTGTGTGCCACCACGCCCAGCTAGCTTTGAATTTCTATTAGTTAATTTATTGCTCAAAGTAAGGGCAAAGGGTCTTAAATTATTTAAGATGGCTTTTTTTTTTTTTTTTTTTTTTTTTTGCGGTACTGGGGTTTGAAACCAGAGTCATTCTACTTCCGAGCTACACCCCCCAGCCTTATTTTTTATTCTTTATTTTGAAACACCATCTCACTAAATTGCAGAGGGCCTCACTAAGTAGCTGAGGCTAGCCCAGAACCTGTGGTCCTCCTGTTTCAGCCTCCCAAGTACTGGGATTATAAGCGTGCTCCACCATACCCAGCTAAAATGGATTACATTTATAAGTAACAGTAATATAATTAATATACCTATAGGAAGAAAAGAAAATCATCTGATCAGAATAATTTTTTCCCTTGGTACTGAGTGTCTTTTTAGTCTCTCACAAGGTTCTCTCCTGCCTTAGTTGTCAACTGGTTACTGATGCTTCTTGGATTGAGTGTGTTTTACAATGTTAAACTTGACCTAACACTGTCCTGTTGTGCTTCTAGGCTGGAAGGTCATTGAGGCAGAGCTGTTTGTACTCTGGAATTCTGCCTAAACCTTTATGTCATTGGAGGGTGGTGGTAGGTAGTCTGCAGATAGTCTGAAGAATGCTAAGTGGTATTATGAGATGCCAGTAATATAACTAGATTTTTTAGTTTATTTGCTGCAAGTAATTTTGTTAACTCTGCAGATTTTAGGATGATTTTCAGCAGTATAGCAATTTTTGAAGATAACACAATATTTTTCTTATTTAGAATCATTGTCATTATCGGGGCTATGTGGAAGGAGCTGATAAATCATCTGTTGCTCTTAACAGCTGTTTTGGACTCAGGTAATAACTTTTCTGTGTCTTTTTCTTTTATTCTGTTTCTTACTTCTGTGTCCAAATCCAGTCATTAGGGGACAGAATTCAATTTTACTTTGATGTTACTGGACATCTGTACAGTTATGTTTCAGATACTATTTATATTTTTACTTCAAGAAATCTTATAGTTGGTAAAATTTAATATCTAAAGTGGAAGTTTGCTGTGCGTGGTGGTGCACACTTGTAATCCCCGCACTTGGGAGGTGGAGTCGGAGAATCGTGCAGGTTCGGAGCCAGCCTTGCCGGCTTAAGAGTCCCTGTTTCCAAATAAAATATAAAATAGGTCTGGGAAATGTAGCCCAAAGGTAGAAGGGTTCCATCCCCAGTACCACCAAAAAAAAAAAAAAAAAAAAAAAAAAATTGGAAATTTTATTTTATTTTTTGGGTAACTGGCGGATTGAACCTAGGGGCATTCTGCCTTTGAGCTACATCCCTAGCCAGTTTTTATTTTTTATTTTAAACAGGATCTGGCGAAGTCGCTGAGGGTCTTGCTCATTTGCTGAGGCTGGCCGCTAAGATCCTCCTGTGTCAGTCTCCCAAGTCCTGGGATTATAGGTGTGTGCCACTGCATCTGCCTGATGTTTCAGTTTTTGATGCTACTCAATAATTTTAGCCTGTGTGTGTGTGTGTGTATGTGTGTGTGTGTGTGTGTATGTTACTGGGGGATGGAACTCAGGGGCCTTCTACCTCTGGGTTACACTCTTAAAATATTTTTAAAAATATTTGATTTGTAAACAGGGTCTTACTAAGTTGCTGAAAGCCTCACTAAGCTGCTGAGGCTGGCTTCGATCCTGCGATCCTCCTGTCTCAGTCTCAAGTACTGGGATTACAAGCAGTGTGCCACCACACCTGTCTAATTTTAGCTATTTAAAATAGAATACATTTTAAATATTTTTGTAGCACTTTGTTTCTAAAAATCTTTCCGTTTTATTTCATTGAAATGTTTTAATGACCAAAAAAGGGCTTATTATCACCATATTTAGGTGAGCAAAGTGATATTTAGAGAAATTGTATCACATGTCAAATGAAATTATAATAATTTTTCTTTTTTTTGTGGTACTGGGGATGAAACCCAGGGGCATTCGACTTCCGAGCTACACCCCTCTCCCTACATTTTATTCTTTATTTTGAAACAGAGTCTCACTGAGTTGCAGAGGGCCTCACTAAGTAGCTGAGGCTGTCCGCGAACCGTGATCCTCCCGAATACTGGGATTACAAGAGTGCACCATCACGCCTGGCTCTAAATATTACTTCTTAATTCTCAAACCAATTATGTAAGATGGCTGTGATTATATTCTTTTAAGTAATAACAGTTACTGAATAGTTACTTGTGCCAGGGAATATTCTGGAATGTTCTGAGCATTTTGTGCATGCAGTCCTGTGCAGAATATAAACTGAGTCAGAGAGTCAGTGATATGCAGAGTGCCTCACATTTGGAATCGAAGCTTTGCTCCTCCCGCTGCTCCCCACTCTCCAGCCACTGCTCCTCAGTACTTGATTTTAAAGCAGTTATTCGGAGAGGCTTAGTGTTTAGAAGCTGTGATGCTAGGAAGAAGCAGTTCTTCTCTTTATTTTTAAAAATTTTTTTGTGGTGTTAGAGACAGGACCCAGGGACGTTTCTACCTCTGAGCTGCACTCCAGCCCTACTGTTTTCTTTTTTCTTTGGAAACAGTCTTGCTAAGTTGCTGAAGGCCTTGCCAGTTTGCTGAGACTGGCCTGTAATCCTCTTGGCTTAGCCTCCCAAGTACTGCCACGGGACCTGGCTCAATCGGCAGCCGTTTTGAGCTTTACATCTAGATCTGCCTGGCTGTAAAGCTTCTGTTTTTCTTTTTAGGATATTACACTTACACCTGTTAAGAAGTAGGACTTAAACTCAGATTTTCTGATGCCTTTGCACGTGTATTTTTCCCTTTAAAAACGGTGTGTGTAACGCATCGTGTAGAGGATTGCTGCACTTAGAGAATGTGAGTTACGGGATTGAGCCCCTGCGCAACAGCTCGCGCTTTGAGCACATCCTCTATCGAATGGATGACGTCCACAAGGAGCATCTGAAATGTGGCGTTTCTAATGAGCAAGCGGAGAAGGTACCCACCGAGGATGGAGAAGATGAACATCCCACGGTGACTCAGCTCCTTCGAGTAAGGAAATACAATTATTCTTTGCCCAGACTCACAGTTAAAGAAATCCTTTCTTTATTCATTAGGTTCATACTTACAGATGGGCAGTATACAGTCCATCTTACCACACTGAGGACAGTTTAGACTCTGGGTTTTTGAAAACTAGGGCTTGTGTCTTTAACAGTAATGATCTTTAACACTGCTGTGTAATAGTCCCTTACACTGTCTTCCAGAGAACAGTGGACATTTTACTTAGATCCTGCTTTCATAAATTTGATTTGGCAATTCTTAAACTCTGGAGTGGAGAAAGAGAGATTTAGTTCCAGCATCTTAGTTACTTCAGATGTCTTTCAAGGATGCTCGTTTCTTTGTTTGTGTGGGACTTGTTTAAAAGTCCCTGATTTATTTGTTGATGTCGTTCTCTTAGACCAAAATGGTTCTAGGATTGGATTAATTTTTGCAGGGAATATGTCTTTCTATTAGATGATATTGCTGTTTTGGAAGAGGCATGTTATGTTTGTAAAAAAAGTGTGTGTGTGTGTGTGTGTGTGTGTGTGTGTGTGTGTGTGTAAATGTGTTTCCTTTTTTTTTTTCATCCTACCTACTGGGGGATTCTACACCCACAGTCCTGTTATTTATTATTTATTTTGAAACAGCGTCTCACTGAGTTGCAAAGGGCCTCACTAAGTAGCTGAGACTGTCCATGAACCGTGATCCTCCTGTCTCAGGCTCCTGAATGTGGGGATTACAAGCGTGCGCCACCACGCCTATCTTGTTTTTGTTTTGAGGTGGGCTTCTCAGCTCCTGGGCTCAGGTGACCCTCCTGCTTAGCCTTCTAAGTAACTGGGATTTCAGGTACATGCTACTATTCCCAGTTTAAATTCACATTTTTAGTTAGTTTATGGCATTATTTTTATTGCCTTTTCTGCTATCCATTCTTTAGACTGTTAGACTGTACTTTTTAAATTTAAACATTGGAAAACACAAAAACACATAACGTTTGCTTATTCTACTTTGTATGAATTTCTGTATATGACAGAATAGCTAAGTAAATAAAAACTAGTTGTTATTGTTGATATTATTATTACTATTATTATTATTATCATTAGTGGTGCTGGGGAATGAACCCAGGGGCATTCTACTTCCAATCTTCATTCCCAGGCTTATCTTATTTTTATTTGGAAACAAGGTTTTGCTAAGCTGCTGAGATTGTCCTTGAACCTGCAATTCTCCTATCTCAGCCTCAAGCACTGGGATTACAGGCATGTGCTTACCATATGCAGCTGAAAACGAGTTATTTTTTAAAGTGGCAGCTTTGTCTTAACTTCTGCTCTTAGATGTTAGTGGCTATTTTTTCTTTCTCACTGTAGTAATGAGGTTATCTATAAAAGTGTGTGTGTGTGTGTGTGTGTGTGTGTGTGTGTGTGTATGTGTGTATGTGTAAATGCAGTTTTGATTAAAAAAATCAGTGATTCTACCAGTGCTTTGCCAACATGAATAATACATTTTATCTTTAAGTAGAAGTTTTCTTAGATCAATATGGATAGCAGATAAGGCTTAAAAAATATACGTTTTTGGCATTGATTGACTTATGAGGTGTTAAGTAAAATAATTTAATGATGAAATACACATGAAATACATGATTATAGATGATCATTACAGATGAAAAATGTATGACCTTATGCCTTTTTTGCCTTTATGTTTGTGCTTTTGACAGAGAAGAAGAGCTGTCCTACCACAGACCAGATACGTGGAGTTGTTCATCGTCGTCGACAAGGAAAGGGTGGGGACAGTTATTTTTTCTGATATTTATTCTTTTTCATGAAAAGCAAATGAGAAGTGAGCAATCTATAAAGGAAATATAAGAATATATGTTTGTATTAATTGTTCTTTCATGATCATTTAATTTATTTATTTATTTTTATTTAAAATTTTTTTTTTTGGTGGTACTGGGGTGGAACGCAGGGACTCTTCTACCTCTGGGCTATACTCCCAGATCTATTTTATATTTTATTTGGAAACAGGGTCTCACTAAGTTGTTGAGAGCCTCACTAAGTAGCTGAGGCTGGCTTCGAACCTGTGAGATCCTCCTGTCCCAGCCTCCCAAGCACGGAGATTACAAGCGTGTGCCACCATGCCCGGCTTACATGATCATTTTAAACCTGAAGTGGCTTTTTCCTTTAAGCCTTAATATCTCAGTACACCACCAAAAGCTAAATGTAGCAAATGAGACCATTGTCAGCTTTAGTTTTTACTAAGTTATCATTTCCCCCCTGTTTTCTCTAGGGATTTGCTGATTCTGAGTTTTTTTTCCTTTTTTAATACAGTACTAGGGATGAAACCCAGGGGCATTCTACCTCTGAGCTACATCCCCAGCCCTCTTTTATTCTTTATTTTGAAACAAGGTCTCACTGAGTTGCAAAGAGCCTCACTAAATAGCTGAGGCTGGCTGCGAGCCATGATCCTCCTGTCCCAGCCTCCTGAATGCTGCGATTATAAGCGTGTGCCACCACGCCCGGCCTGAGTTTCGTAAATAGACTTTTTCAGTTTGCCACTTAGGTGCTCAGATTCTTTTACTGGGTTATAGGTATTAGCCAGGTTGTGTGGTAACTTCTTGCCTAATAAAATTGCTTTGATTTATATATTTTTAGTTGCCCTATAATTCACTTTAAGAAACAAAAAAACCTCCAGGTCTTGGCATGCTTTAGATAGGAATAGTAGTCATTTTAGGTAGAAAGTAACACTAGCGTTGGGTATGGTGGCTCACACCTGTAATCCCAGTACTTGGGAGGCTGAGACAGGAGGATCACAGGTTCAAGATCAGCCTCAGCAAGAAGTGAGGCCCTCTACAACTTAATGAGATCCGGTTTCAAGATAAATAAAATAAAATAAAATAAAATAGGACTGGGGGTATAGCTCAGAATGAATGTTCCTGGGGTTCAATCCCCAGTAAACACACACGCACACACACACACACACACACACACACACACACACACACACAACATTAAGGAATTTTCCTTAATTATGCTTAAGAAACTGAACTAGTTGCATTACTTAACTGAGGAAAGTAATGTGTCATTTTCAGCATATGCGGGATTATTAGTTTTAGATATAGCTGCTGTATAACGTACAGTATAGAGTATTTGAAGAATTATATAGGTTGACTTTTACATTTTGTATTAAAAATTGTATGTGGAAACAATATGATTGGTATTTCTTTCCTTGTGAGGTACAGACACAGACTTGAGAATTTTTGTAGTTTTAAGAAAAATTTCTTATTGTATATAGGTTAGAAAAAACAAGTCCTAGTTATTAAGAGATGGAAAGTTACTCAGATTCATTCATTATAAGTTCACTACCCTCAAGAGGTAGAAGGGAAAGAAGAGGTATAGGGAATATAAGAAAGTATTAATAAATATTTTTTTGCTACTTAATTGAACCAGCTGGTCATGGTGGCGCACCATGTAATCCCAGCATTTGGGAGGCCGAGACAGGATCACGGTTTGAAGACAGCCTCAGCTACTTAGTGAGGCCCTTTGCAACTCAGTGAGATCCTGTTTCAAAAAATAAGGCTGAGAAACACTGAATCTATTTATTTTGAAGTAAGAAAAAAAAAAAAAGAATGGAGAAGCGGAACTATTTTTAATTTAAAAACCAAACATCTATTATATACTTCTGTGCCTAGTTTTATTTATAAACCATCCATGTATAATATGAAAATTTCCTTCATTTCCTCATTATACTAGACCACAACTGTACATCTCTGTCACTGAATGAATTTTTCTGTGGTCAAGATTTAAAATTCTGAGATGTATTGTGAGAACTGCATTAATAAAAACAAACTGCTGCTACTCATGCTCAATAGTACCAAGCAAAAACGACTGTATTTGTCTCCTTTATCTATCCTTAATTTAAGAATATTAGAAAACTCTGCAGAGCTCAGAAAATATTGTTACCTGGGTCTCCTCCCATAACTGAATCAGAGACACTCATTTTCAAAAATTATACCAGGTGGTTCTAATAGACATCCAGGGTTGAGAACCACTAGTTTTCCCCTTCATAAAATCTAATTACACTGGATTCTTTGCAAGTGTCAGAATGGAATAAATCAGTTTTTAGCTATGTAAAAATTATATTTCTTAGTAATTTCTTGAGGAATAAAAATACTTGACATTTATTTTGAAATTAATCATAGTCTACTTTAAAAAAAAATAATCTACCAGTAGCTTAAATGTAATTTTTTTTTTTTTTTTTTTGGTGGTACTGGGTTTTCCTGGAAACCCTTTTATCTCTGGGCTACACTCCCAGACCTATTTTATATTTTTATTTGGAAACAGGGTCTCTTAAGACAGAGAGGCTGGCTTCGAACCTGTGTGATCCTCCTGTTTCCACCCCCCAAACGTGGGGATTACAAGCGTGCGCCACCATGCCCGGTTTAAATGTCATTTTTGATGTTTCATTTTTACCCTGTTGGCTTTTTTTTTTTTTTTTTTTTTTTTTGTGGTGGTACTGGGGATGGAACCCTTCTACCTCTGGGCTACATTCCCAGGCCTATTTTTTATATTTTATTTGTAAACAGGGTCTCTTAAGCCAGCAAGGCTGGCTTCGAACCTGTCTCCGCCTCCCAAGTTCAGTGATTACAAGAGTGTGTCACCACGCCCCACTACCCTGTTGGCTTTTAAAAATTACAAAGGTAATGTTTATTTTTTGAAAAAGCATGTTTAAAAGTTGCAGAGGAGATATCTTTTCCTTGATAATTATATGCTGTTTTAAGATGGCGACTTTATCCATTACTGTAATGTTAGATTATCGTGGCCTTGTTCTTTAGAGTTTGATGATTCAGAATGTTTTTTTAGTTATTGTGCTCCTCTTCTAAATTTTTTAGATTTTCTTGCTCAAGGGCTTAGTTTGGCTCAAGTTTGCAATTAAAATGGATATTATAGCATTTAATAGAAGGAATGGTTATGGCTTATCTGGAAAGAATGTCAGCATGACTCGGTACAGACTTTAAACAGATTACATGTTGTGAATATTTTATAATGTGGAATGATCGTTGAAATATCAAGGACTTTAGTAATTGTATTTCCTGAATAAACATGTGTTTATGAATTTTCTAACTTATAGTTTGTTGTTTCCTCTGCCATGATTCTGGCATTATAGTTTTTATTGTCCAAAATTTACTAATAGTGTTACTTTAAAGGTGTAATCATTTAAAAAATGGAAGAAAACAAATCAGTTGCTTATTGATTTTCAAACTAATTTGTATCTGGACATTTGAATTTTCAAATTAATTTGTATCTGGACATGGTTTTTAAAATACTGGCAAATGATGTGCTTGCGCCTGTGAGGAAATATACCCAAAATGAATGTAAAATAACCCATTTCAATAGATGACTTCATTTATCGATTTAATCTCATTCTAAGGCTAACTTATAATAAATTTGTATGAGTTAAAAAAAATACAAAATAGGGCTGGTGGTTTTGCTAGGAGGTAGAAAATGCCCCTGGATTCCACTCCCAGTATCCCAAAAAGAAAAAAAAAGAAAAAGATTGAACACAGGGGCATTCTACCTCTGAACCACATCTATAGCCCTATTTTATTTTATTTTTTATTTTTTGGTGGTACTGGGGGTGGAACCCAGAGGCTTTCTACCTCCGGGCTATACTTCCAGACCTTTTTTTATATTTTATTTGGAAACAGGGTCTCACTAAGTTGCTGAAAGCCTCACTAAGTAGCTGAGGCTGGCTTTGAACCCGTGCAATCCTCCTGTCTCAGCCTCCCAAGCGTGGGGATTACAAGCGTGCGCCACCATGCCTGGCTCAGCCCTATTTTATTTTGAAACAGGGTCTCACTTAATTGTTGGGACTGACCTCAAACCTGCTCTCTTCCTGCATCAGCCTTCCAAGTACTGGGATTACAGGCCACGCCCAGCTAGCGCGTATGAATTCTGTCCAAGTAAATCTCTAGAATAGAAAGCTACAGATAATTTTCTTTATTGGTCTCTGTTGCTTTCTCCAGATATTATTTGTTATATGCAGGTAGAAAAAGGTTTAAAAAAAGCCAGATGTGGTGCAGGCTTAGAATCTCAGTACTTGGGAAGCTGAGACAGGAAAATTACAGGTGTGAGGCCAGCCTTAGCAACTTAGCAAGACCCTGTTTCAAAATAAAAAATAAAAAGGGCTGGGAGTATATCTCAGAGGTGAATGATCCTGGGTTCAATTCCCAGTATCATTAAAAAAAGAAGAAAATAATAATTGTTCTGTTTCCATTGAGGCCTTTGAAGTATATTTAAAAATTTTGGGGAGGGGTTTGGGAGAATGATTAGATTATACCTAACTGGGAAAAGATTATATATTTTGATATTAGGGCTATATTATATAACAAAGTCAAAATTTTTAAAAATTTCTTTGGTTTGTAAGTTGGTTTTATAAATTAATGTAAAATAGATATTTGGATGCTGGGTGTGATGGCACACGCTTTTAATCCCAGTACTTGGGAGGCTGAGATGGAGGATTGTGGTTTGGGAAGGCCTTAGCTACTTAGTGAGGCCCTTTAAAACTCAGACCCTGTTTCAAAATAAAGAATAAAAAATAGGTCTGGTGGTGTAGCTCAGAGGTAGAATGCCCCTGGGTTCCATCCTCAGTACTGCCCCCTCCCCCCAAAAAAGATATTTGGATTTAGCCAGTTATTAAAAAAAAACAGTCATATCAATTATTGGCTTATATAGTCAAAAAGTCAAATGTTTTTTATATCTCTATGTTTCTTTTTTTTTTGTGGGTCTGGGGATGGAACCTAGGGGCACTTGACCTCCAAGGTACACCCCCTGCCCCATTTTTTATTCTTTATTTTGAACAGGGTCTCATTAAGTTGCGGAGGGCCTCACTGAGTAGCTGAGGCTCTCTGTGAACTGCGATCCTCTTGTCTCAGCCTGGGATTACTATGTTTCTATCCTATATTTCAACTATTGATCATTGGTAATTGCTCATAATTGCTTTATTTATTTTTGTGGTATTGGGGGTTGAACCCAGAGGCATTCTATCTCTGTGCTATACCCCAGGCCTATTTTATTTTGAAGCAGGGTGTAGCTAGGTTGATGAGAGTCTCACTACTTGTTGAAGCTGTCCTCAAATCTGCGATCCTCCTGACTCAGCGTCCCAAGTACTGGGATTATAGTTATTCACCACCACACTCTGACATCTCATAATTACTTTAGTTCCGGGTTTAGAAATGGTTTATTGGGGTTTGAGGTATAACACAGAGGTCAAGCAGTAACATACTGGATATCCTGTGGTGGCACTTCAACACCACAGAAACAAAAGGAACAATTTATTGATGTTGTCATTAGCCCAAGAGAAAGGATGAGGAAATCCTATAGATTGTCTTTTTTTTTTTTTTTTTTTTTTAGGTCTGGGGATGGAACCCAGGAGCATTTGACCTCTGAGCTACACCCCCTGCCCTATTTTTTATTCTTTACTTTGAAACAGGGTCTCACTAAGTTACGGAAGGCCTCACTAAGTAGCTGAGGCTGTCTGTGAATCGTGATTCTCCTGTCTCAGCCTCCTGAATGCTGGGATTACAAGTGTGTGCCACCATGCCTGGCTCTCTTTAATTCTTTTATCTGTGCATTTTATTATAAACTGTGCCTTTGTGAAAGGCTTCAAAATATTTTTGTATTAAAATGAGTGAAAAGAGCTGGGGTGTGGTGGCACACACTTGTAATCCCAGTACTTGGGAGGCTGAGACATGAGGTTTGTAGCCAACCTCAGCTACTTAGTGAGGCCCTCTGCAATTTAGTGAGACCCTGTTTCAAAATAAAGAATATTAAAAACATTGGGCTGGGGGTATAGCTCGAAGGTAGAATGCCCCTAGGTTCAATTCCTAGCACCACAAAACAAACAAACAAGCAAACAAACCTACACATTTGAAGACAAGAAAAACTTTAATGCATTTTTATTAGTATTATTGTCCGTTTTTCTTTTATTCCTATTTTCTCTAAAATGTATTGAGATATATTGAGATGTTGGCATGCCTCAATTTTTAGTTCAGAGGAAATGGATTCTTATCTTTATTGTAGCAGATTACTGATATTTTAATTCTTTTTCTTCTTGTGGTACTGGGGATGGAACCCAGGGGCATTCTACTACAGAGCTACACTCCCACCCCTATGTTTTATTCCTTATTTATTTATTTATTTATTTATTGTGGTGCTAGAGATGGAACCCAGAGGCTTTATACCTTCGGGCTACACTATCAGACCTATTTTCTATTTTATTTGGAAATAGGATCTCACTAAGTTGCTGAAACCCTTACTAAGTAGCTAAGGCTGGCTTTGAATCTGTGCAGTACTCCTGTCTCAGCCTCCCAAGCATTGGAATTACAAGCGTATGTCACCATGCCCGGCGTTTATTCCTTATTTAGGAACAGAGTTTCACTAAGTTTTGGAGGGCCTCACTAAGTAGCTGAGGCTGGCCGCCCTGCAATCCTCTTGTTTCAGACTCCCAAGTACTGGGATTACAAGTGTGCATCACAACACCTGGCTGATATTTTTATTATTATATTACTTTGGTGGTAATGATTTTTCTTCTTTGCTTTTCCAGTATGACATGATGGGAAGGAACCAAACGGCTGTGAGAGAAGAGATGATTTGTTTAGCAAACTACCTGGATAGTGTAAGTCACATTTTCCCTCAAGTAAGGTTGCTCTGTCCTATCTTTGCATTCTCAGCAGAATTTAAAAGTTCTCTGAGTTTGAGCTTCATTATAGGCCTAAATGATTTAGTCTTTCAGAGATTTGCTTTCTTTTTTTAAAATATATATATTTTTATTATTGCATTGTAATCATACATCACATTGGAATACAAGACTTGTAAGGGTATACAAGCAGACATCATCCAATTAGCTCTTATCCAATCCCCATCCCATTCCCCTCCTCGATCCCATGCTTGATTGGTGATTATCTTTGATACATTTGTTTACGTACATCATGAGTCTTAAAGAGATTCCATCCTCCCTATCCCATCCCCTCTGATTGGTCACCTTGGTTTTTCCTCTATAGGGCCCTTTCTTCAACTAGACCTCCTCCTGTTACCCATTTCTTCCTAGATTTTGCATATTAGGGAAAGCATCTGGTTTTTAATTTTCTGTGATATTTCTCTGTGTGTGTCGCATTGCAAGTTCTGAAACCCACTTTTGATGGCCCTGGCACTGGCCTAGACACCTGGAGGACTCTGATCCCAACCTCGTTGGCTCCAGTACTGGCCTTGCCTCATGGCAGGTCCCGATTCTGGCCTTGCTGACCCCAGCACCGGCCTCAACCCTCAGCAGGCTCCGATCCCGCCCTCAGAACTGGCCTTGCCTTACAGCAGGCTCCGATCCCGGCTTCGCTGGCACCAGCACAGGCCTAACTCCTTGGCAGGCTCCGATCCCGGCCTCGTTGGCCTCGGCACTGGCCTAACCCCTCGGCAGACTCTGATCCCGGCCTTGGAGTCCCCAGCACTGGCCTTGCCTCACGGCAGGCTTCTATCCGGGCCTCATTGGCCCCAGCAGCAGCCGCACCCCTCGGCAGGCTTCGATCCCAGCCTCAGAGGCCCCAGCATCGGCCTTGCCTCATGGTAGGCTCTGATCCCGGCCTCGCTGACCCCAGCACTGGCTTAACCCCTCGGCAGGCTCCGAACCTGGCCTCGGAGGCCCCAGCACCAGCCTTGCCTCACGGTGGGCTCCGATTCCGGCCTCACTGGCCCCGACACCAGCCTCAACCCTTGGCAGGCTCCGATCCTGGCCTCTCTGGCCCCGGCACCGACCTCACCCCTCGGTAGAATCTAATCCCGGCCTTGGAGGCCCCATCGCCAGCCTTGCCTCATGGCAGGCTCTGATCCCGGCCTCGCTGGTTCCGGCACCGGCCTCACCCCTTGGAAGGCTCTGATCTTGGTCTTGGAGACCCCAGGACCGGCTTGCCTCATGTTGGGATCCGGTCCTGGCCTTACTGGCCCTGGCACTGGCCTCACCCCTCGGCAGGCTCCGATCCCGGCCTTGGAGGCCCCTGCACCAGCCTTGCCTCACGGCGGGCTCCCATCTTGGCCTCGCTGGCCCCAGCACCGGCCTAATCCCTCAGCAGGCTCCGATCCCAGCCTTGCTGTCCGTACCTCCAGCCTCAGCCCTCGGCAGGCTCCGATCTGAGCACCCTCTTCACCCAGCCCGTTGTCCTAAGTTCCCGAGGGTGCATGGTGGTAGCATTTTGCCTCTGGGGTTATCTCTTCAAAAGTTCCAGGTGCATTGCATCAGATCTCTGCCTCTCCTGAGTGCTGGCCACTGCCATTGCCACTGCCTCCACCATTTCAATTCTTTCCCAAACTCTTTTCCCACACTGCATGTTGTCCAATGTTCCTGAGCATGTGCGACGGTAGCATTCCACCTTTGGGGTAATTTCTTCAGAAGATCAGGGTGGGTTGGATCAGATCTCTGCCTCTCCCAAATACAAGCCTCCACCGCCACCGCAGCTGCTGCTGCCAACACCGCCTTCCCCCTAGGTCTCCACTGAGCTCTCTCCTTACAGATGATGTCCAGGCTTCTTAGGCATGTAAGGAAGAAGCAGTCCTCCTTACATTCATGGGGAATTTTTCCAAAAGTTGCAGTTCAGTTGGATGTTTTGTCTGCATCTCTAGAATCCTGGCTGCTGCCATGGCCATCTTGACCCATCTCCAATATTTTTTCTTTTCTTTTTTCTTTTCCTTTTTTTTTTTTTTTTGAATAAGATAAGACGGTATGTGTGGTTTGAAGAGGTTGTGGGATCAGGCACTCGGTAGCAATGAATTTTTTTCTCCCTTCCAAGAGCAGAGTCCAACAGCGTCACCGCGCATAGCAGGATCTGCTGTTCTAAGTGCACCATGGCCTGGCGCAGCACAGCAGCGCTGAATTCCTCGGTACCTGCGGCTCGGCCTCCCACCTAGCACCAGGCCTTCCTGTGGGTGGCCGAGCCCTGTGCCCCCTGCCCGGGGCACTGGACCTTCTGGGGAGGCAGCAGGGCTGTGCCGCCACAGCCCCCCCCCCCCCGCCCCCGCCCTTCTAGCCAGGCCATACCCTCCCCCCATCCCCTTCCAGGGAGCCATCCGGGCCACGTGTCCCTGGCCCGGGGCTCCAGACCTTCCAGGGAGCCAGCGGGGCTGCATGGCCCCCAACCCAGGCACTGGACCTTCCAGTCTGGGCCTCCGGACCTTCTGGGGAGCTGGCCGCCTCCAGCCCGGGGCTAGAGATTTGCTTTCTCGTTTTAACTTTTTTATTGTTTGAAAGGAAAGTGTAAGTGTAGAAATACTTAGAAGAACAAAACATTTTATATTTGTAGCTACCTTATTTTTAGAGTAGATAGGCCAAGGTACTCAGTTGTTTATGAAAAGATCTTTGAGTTTTTTTTTTTTTTGTGTGTGTGTGTTTAATTCTGTGCTTTTTGACCTAGGGATCTTCTACTTCAGAACTATACCCTTAGCCCTGTTTCATTTTTTAATTTGAATTAGGACCTCACTAAGTTGCTGAAGCTGGCCTGAAACTTTGATTCACCTGTCTTAGCCTTCAAAGTACTGGGATTACAGGTACATGCCACTGTGGCCATCTAAGATCTTTGAATTTTTATTTTTTTTGACCTTTTTATCGAGAGAATCTTACTTTGAATAAGGCTGCCTCCTACCTTAAAACCAATGAGACAATATTAAATTGTATGTGGTGTGTGTGTGTAACTTGGAGTTCCTACAGTAGAAGATATTAAACCTGATACACATTTTATAGGCTGATTTTATCTTTAGGACATGTTTTCCCCTGATATAAACACCATAATGATAGTGATGATGGTAATGATAGCATTCTATTGAGTACTTAGCGTATGCTAGAAACTGAACCAAGTGCATTATACTTAATAGTTTGCTTCTCACAGAATATCTATGAATTACATATAAGTTCTATAGTCCTTTATCTAAAAACTTTGGGGTACCTGTAATTAGAATTTTATTTATTTATTTATTTATTTTGGTGGTACTGGGGTTTCTGGAAGCCCTTCTACCTCCTGGGTACACTCCTAGACCTATTTTATATTTTTGAAACAGGGTCTCTTAGGCCAGCGCGGCTGGCTTCGAACCTACTCGATCCTCCTGTCTCCGCCTCCCAAGCGCGGGGATTACAAGCGTGCGCCACCACACCCGGCCCGTAATTAGAATTTTAGATAAGCACTTCAGAAGATATTATGGTTCATCATATATTACTCCTGCAGGATCTTAAGATAGTGCCTTCTAATCAAGTTCATTGATATTTCTACATTGAAATGTATGAATATTTATGTTAAGTATGTGTCTTAGTTTTCTGTCACTGTAACAAAATACCTGATAATCAAGTTACAAGTAGTAAAGGTTTGTTTCGTTTCGCAGCTTTGGAGATTTTAGTGCATCATTAATCTTCTCTATTGTTTTGGACTTGTAGCAAGGTGGGTGGCATCATGGTGGGAGCATGTGTCAGAGCAAATTTGCTTACTTCAGATCCAGGAAACAAAAGAGGAAGAGGAAAGGACTGGGTTCAGCAGTTCCATCTAAGGGCATGTCCCCAGTATCTGAAACCTCTCACTAAGCTTCACCTCTTAAACGTTTCATCCCAACAACATCCTTCTGGGTCCAGTCCTTTGCCACATAGGCCAGGGGGGACAGCCAAGATGCAAACTATAGCAGTGGGATAAAGGCAGACTCTGAATGGTTTTGCATTACTTCAGAGCAAGTTTTGGAACCCAAATTACCAAACATTTAATTTACCATGTTTTTAAGATGTTACAGCAGGAGATAAGCAGGATTCTGACTTTCTGTTACCTATCATTTACTGGGTGAGGAAACTGAGAGTCTTGAGGTTAATCTCATTGTATTGAAAGAAAGACTTACTTTTTATTTTGGAAGGAGAGAGCCCTGTTTTTAATTTAAGTAGTTGTGTTACTTCATGCGGTTAAGAGAATTTTTCTTAGATTCCATAATCTATTTTATTTTATTTATTTATTTTTTTTACAATTAATGATGTCTTAGGTTTATTAGTAATATTCTAACATAGTAAAGAAATAAAGCATTCTTTGAAAAATTAAAACTAATTTTGACTACATGATTCTACAGTTTACCAGTTTGGTTATTTTAGAACTGCACAGAAATAATTTCCACTGGAAAAAGAGTTTTCTTTGTTTCATTAAGGAAAGTACCATGGAGTGAAACTTACATTTTGACACAATGGGGTTTGTAGTCTTGGTATAGTTTACCAATCCAGATATTGATATTTTATTCCTGAAAATAACTAAAGTATTTCTTACTCGTCAGCATTTCTTTTTTTTTTTAATTTTATTTTATTGGTGCACTGTATTCATACATCATAGTGGGATACAAACTTTTGTAGACATACATGCACACATCGCCCAGTCAGCCCCCACCCAATCCCCACCCCATTCTCTCCCCATCCCTCCTTCCCATGCTTGGCTTAGTGGTTGACATCTAGTATTATAGCAATTTATCCAAAATTAAAAATGATAATCTCACATAACAGTTTCATTTGTCTGATACCAAGCGTTTGATGATTTAAAGATAGCATTTCAATATTTCTTTTTGCTTTCTTTCTTACTAGAGCATATTTTTTTTTGTTTTTTTAGGTGAAACTATCATATATTTATATATTTATTTTTCAGAAAAAAATCTATCCTAATATGGAATATGAATTCTAGATACCCAAAACGATCTTGAAAAAGAACAAAGCTAGCAGATATATATTTTCTGATTTCAAACCATATAAAGCTACAATAATTGAAACAGTGTAGTACTGTTCTAAAGGCAGATATATAGACCATTGGAGTTAAATACAAGCCTAGAGCTAAATTCTTCCCTATATTGTCAAGTTATTTTTGACAAGGTTTCCACGAACATTTGGTGGTGGAAATAATAATCTTTTAACTAAATATTGTTGAAAAATAATAATTACATGGAAAAGAATAAAATTGGACCTTTACCTAATCCCATATACAAGTATTAACTCAAAATAGATAAAAGACCTAAATATAAATCTTAAGACTATAAACTTTTAGGAGAAAATCTGGGTCATAAAACCTCACAACATTGAAATTGGCAGTGATTTCTTGGATATGATTTCAATGGCACAGGCAACAGAAGAATATACAAACTCCCTAAAAAATAAAAGAAAATATTGTATATCCAAAGACAATGTAAACAGAGTTATATGCTTTTATTTATCTTTTCTTCCCAGATGTATATTATGTTAAATATTAGGATTGTGCTAGTTGGACTGGAGATTTGGACAAATGGAAACCTGATCAGTATAATTGGAGGTGCTGGAGATGTGTTGGGGAACTTTGTACAGTGGCGGGAGAAGTTTCTTATCATGCGCAGGAGGCATGACAGTGCACAGTTAGTTCTGTAAGTGATTTTTCTATTTTATTTACTTGCTTTTTGTGTTCAGAATGCAAAATAATTTAGTCCACTTCTAAGAGTAGTAGAAGGGGATTGGGAGAGGGAGAGGAGGAGAGGAAAAGGAGGCTTGAGGAAGAAAACAGACCAAATAATATGTTCAACCATGAAATCATCACTACCAACTTTACTGGCATGTACAGGAAAGGAGGAGTGGTTAGCAGGATGGGGTTAGGAGGGAACTCCACCAGGAGATAGTTGTGTGCACATATGAATTTATCACTTTGAATCTTACTATAGCATAAATTACATTGCATCAATACAATTATAAAAAATTTATAAAATATCTTTGTAATACTAATCTCATTCTTTGATAATATAAAGGAGACAAGCAGAGCTATTGTTTTTATTTTAAAAATTACTTATCTTGCCATTTTTCTCCTGTTTTTTTTTTTTTTTTTTTGAGATTTTGTCAATCCAGTTAAGATCACCCAGAGAATTAGGAATAATGTAATCCTTTACCCTCATACATTTGATAACTTTTACCTTTTCATTTAGGAAGAAAGGCTTCGGTGGGACTGCGGGAATGGCATTTGTGGGAACAGTGTGCTCGAGGAGCCATGCTGGCGGGATCAATGTGGTATGTCGCCCTGCCGTGCACCTTTGGGTATCTGCGTTAGGATGGTATCAAGCATTTGTTCACTCTACTCTTCCCCTATTCATTAAGACAATTGGGTATTATTAGGGACTCAGTAGGAGTGGCAGACATGTTCTTTTCCTGGAGATCTAGTTTTCTGCTATTTTTATGTGTGTAATAGCATCTTTTTATGAATGAGGAAAAAGAGGGTTCATTTGAAAGAATTGAATTAGAACCATCAATTTGTTTTCCCCCAAGTCACTGTGAATAACCTATTATTGGTGTAATAATCCTTTGGTGCTAAACTGATCTGTTTTCTAAAGAATCCATTCCCACTATCAGTGTGTGAGTCATACTAGCTTCTTACTAGACAGAAATGTATGAAGACTGTTATTAGATGCTTGATTTATCATAAAGGCTGTCAGTACTGGAGCGGATAAATTTCCTTTTGTGAAAAAATAATCTGGGAAACAAAATATTTCCTTTTTATTGAGAAACATAACTAATTCCTTGCTGTGTTTGAACAGTTTGGACAAATCACTGTGGAGACATTTGCATCCATTGTTGCTCATGAGTTGGGTCATAACCTTGGAATGAACCATGATGATGGGAGAGATTGCTTCTGTGGAGCAAAGAGCTGCATCATGAATTCAGGGGCATCGTGAGTATCTGAGTTCTTTCTTCTTCATATGGTATTTTATATCAGTGTTTCTTAAACTCCGATGAATACTCATGTCTATGTTGAAAAAACAAGAAAAGTTATTTTTGATTCCTGAAATACATCAGTAAGAAACCTATTTGCTTCCTTTCTTTCTCTCTTCCTTTCTTTCTCTCTTCTTTCTTTCTCTCTCTTTCTTTCTTTCTTTCTTTCTTTCTTTCTTTCTTTCTTTCTTTCTTTCTTTCTTTCGTTACTGGGGATTGAATCCAGGAGCATTTACCTCTGAGCTATACTACCAACCCTATTTTATTTTTTATTTTGAAACGGCTTCGCTAAGTTGCTGTGGCTGGCCTTGAACCTGTGATCCTTCTGTCTCAGCCTCCCAAGTACTGGGATTATAAGTGTGCATCACCACAACAAGCTTTCGGTTTTTATTTTGAAAAAGGGTCTCACCAGGTTACTGAGAGTCTCCTTGATTTGCAGAGGCTGGCCTTGAACCTGTGATCCTCCTGTTTCAGCCTCCCAGATATTGGGATTACAGATTCGCCACTGTGCACAGCTGAAAAAACTTATTTTCTAATTAAATAGTTTTAGAGAACTTTAAGAAGGAAACATTTCTATAAGCCTAGATTTGTAATTACACTCTTCTGTAAATCAGATGAGAGACCAAAAGAATATAAGAGCATAGGAAAATCTACTGTTAGATTTGGTGCGGATTGGATTTGGTTGAAGGACCTTATGAAAAATTTCTCCACAGACTCCTTTTTGAGGAAATGCTGCATTGTCACTTTAAGCAAAAGAAAAAAAATACTCACTTTGCCTATTACTGGTCCCCGTTCTATAGTGATAAAAGGAGGAGGTGTTACAGAGAGAAGCAGAAAGAATAGTAAACATTTATTAGTTTTTTTTTAATATATAGACACTTCTCAGTTCTTAAACTGTATCAACTCATTTACTGCTTAGTTTAATGAGTTATAGATACTCTGTTCACTTATGGATGAGGAAACGGAGGCCACACATTCAAATTTCTGACTGGAATTTGACTTTAGGAAGTCTGGGGTCCAGAGCCTATGACTTGATCTTAGAACTTCTTTCAAAAGTCATTACAATAAGCCTGGCATGGTGGTGTACACCTATAATCCAAGTATCTGGGAGGCTGAAACAGAAGAATTGCTATAGGTTCGAGGCTAACTTCAGCAACTTAGTGAGATATTGATCCTGTTTCAAAATAAAAAATTAAATTGGGTTGGGGGTATAGGTCAGAGGTAGAATGCTCCTAGGTTCAATCCCCAGACACACACAAAGAAAATACTGACAAGATCCCTGGTCTTCTGTGACTGGCTTATTTCACTTAGCATAATGTCCTTGAGGTTTACCATGTTGTCGTAAGTGGTAGTGTTTTTTTCCTTTTTGAGACTAACTAATATTTAATTGTGTGTGTGTGTGTGTGTGTGTGTGTCTGGCGCCCATCATCTTTATCCGTTCATCTGTGGATGGGCATTTGGATTGTTTACATACCTTGGCTGTTATGAACACTGCTGCCAGAATGTGGGTGGAAATATCAAAAGTCTCTGAAATCCTGATTTTAGCTCTTTTGGAAATAGATCAAGAAGTGGGACTGCAGGTTACATTGTTAGTTCTCTTTACTTTTATTTATTTATTTTTTGAGGTGCACCCAAACTGTTATTTATAATTGCTACACCGTACTACATTACTGCCAACAGTCCAAGATTTTCTCAGCATTCATTGACCTCATCACCCTTTGTTTTGTTGAGATAGTATTCCTAACGTGTGAGGTCAAATCTCTTTGTGATTCTGATCAAATTAATTGTGACATTAAGCAGCCTTTTATATAACCTTCTTTGTCTTTGGGGAAATGGCTATTCTGGTCCTTTGACCATTTTTTTGAGTTACTATTTTTTGCTATTGAGCTATAGGGATTTTTAAAAATACACTTTGGATATTAACCTGATATTAAATATATGATACGCAGATGTTTTCTCCTGTTTTATAAGTTGGCTTTTCAGTCTGTTGATGATTCCTTTGCTCGATAGGTGCTTTTTAGCTTGATGTAGCCCCACTTGTCTTAATTTTGTCTTTACTTCCTGTTCTTGCGGTATCATATCCATTAAATCATTACCAAACCAATGTTATGGGGCATTTTCTCTTGTTTTTTGTAGGACTCTTACAATTGCAGATCTTATATTTAAATCTTTAATCCATTTGAATAAATTTTCATTTATGTTTTGAGATAAGGGCCTGATTTCTTTCTTTTTTCTTTTTTTTTTTTAATTTTTTGGTGGTACTGGGGGTGAAACCCAGGGGTTTTCTACCTCCCGGCTGTACTCCCAGACTATTTTATACTTTATTTGGAAACAGAGTCTCACTAAGTTGCTGAGAGCTCTTTTTTCTTGTTTGTGGATATAGTCTTCTCAGCACCATTTATTGATATGATTGTCCTTTTTTCATTGTGCATTTGTGTCCCTTGTTGAAGATCAGTTTACCATATACGCATGAACTTACTTCTGGGTACTTTTTTCCGAGTATTTCTATTACTCTTTTATGTTCCATTGGCCTACTGTTTTAATTACTGCACCTTTGTAGTATATTTTGAAGTTAGGAAGTATGATGATTTCAGCTTTGTTCTTTATCAATATGGCTTTGGCTGTTCGAGGTCCTTTGTGATATAAAGTGAATTTTAGAATTGTTTTTAAAAAATTTCTGGGCGAAAGGGTACCAGTCACGTGGCCGCGCACGCGCCGTGGCCGCGGAGCCTTCCCAAAGAGTTTTGCGTTGACATCTTGCTGAAGGCTGAGGGAGACACCCCTATAATGAAAACAAAGAAGTGGGCTGTAGAACGAACCCGAACCATTCAAGGACTCATTGACTCCATCAAGGAATTTCTTAAACTTGTGGCCTCAGAACAGTTGTTTGTTTATGTGAATCAGTCCTTCGCTCCTTCCCCAGACCAGGAAGTTGGAACCCTTTATGAGTGTTCTGGCAGTGATGGCAAACTGGTCCTGCAGTACTGCAAATCTCAGGCATGGGGATGAATCACAGAGAAAAACAACTTACTACTCAAACAGCTCTGAAAAGTTTCAATGCTTGTGAAAGAGACTTGACGGATATGAACTACTCAGCTTGTGTCTGCTATGACTTAATACTTATGCATAAGAAAACATCCACAGTAAACTCACAGAAAATGTGCTTTGTTTTAGTACACAGGTCATCATAAAAGAGTGAAGAGTATGCCTGTTGCTTCTACCTATGATTACTGTTGTTTTCAATCTGCCTTCAATGTTGAAAAGAATGAAACGACATAAGCGTCTTTATTACCGGTTCTAAAAATGACTGAAATTATTTACTTTGTAGAATCGGCACACTCATTGTAAAGGTTTATTTGCCAAAGATTTTTTTTTTTTAGCTTATTGGAGGAGCTCAGATATGGAATGTTTACATTCTATCTACTGTGTTGTCCAGTAAAATGACATTCCCTTGACGTTTTGGCTAAATGCTTTCACAGTCCAGTAGAGGGCAGCCTTGCGGGCAGAAAGAGTTTGGTGGTTTGATTTTCCATCTTTGCCAAGTGACAATAGAAAAGGCTGTTCTTGCTAATTTCTAGCTGACATCTACCCAGGAGAACAAGTATGTCGGCAAACTGGACTATATACAGAGAATAAGTATAATTTCAGCTTACTTATGTTGGGAAACAGTAATTTACAAATTCTGGACAAATTAATCATATAACTCTTTTCAAGAATTTTGAGTCTCAATGTTGTGCTACTCTGCCACCTATTTATACAGTGTCAAAAGAATTCACTGAGTAAGCCTGACATCATTGAGTGTTTCATAATGTAGTTATTACATCGAAGCATTAAAAAAGTTGAAAAATAACCTCAAATTTGTTTGCAGTCTGTGCCGTGACTAAGAGAATACCAAATGAGGTGAGCATAGTGGCGCACACCTGTAATCCCAGTGCTTGGGAGGTTGAGACAGGAGGATCACAGATTCTAGTCCAGCCTCGGCAACTTAGGCCCCGCTTCAAAATAAAAAAATGAATGAATAAAATGGGGCTAGGAGTGTAGGTCAGACGTAGAATGCCCCGTGGTTCAATCCCTACCACACACACAAAAAAGAATACCATTTATACTGATGCGATTAGACTATTGCTTAAATTGAGGCTTAACTTGTTCCTTCTCTTTTGTAGTATACTAAAATTTTAAAAAGCATTCCAGTAAATTAAATGGACTGTTCACACAGGATCTGAGAATATTAGAATTCCAGGTCTTTATTTTCTAAAGTAATAGAGTTACCTCTGAACTAGGGGATGATGTGGTTTTAGGGATATAGAGTGTATACTTGAACTACGCCTATATCTCTTAAATTCCAGAATGTACTTTATGGCTGGAGTTAAGCCTAACGTTAGAAGTTGCTGTGTAATAATTCTCATTACAGTGAAGAAGTTGCTGTTCAGTTTCATTTTCTGTCCAAGAAGGTAAATTCTTGGCTTCCCTATATACCAGTGTCCCTTTGTAATAAATAAATAACAGCTAATAGTTTGCAGTGAATAATACAGACAGGTTGAATTTTACACAATTATAAAAGAAGGTAATTTTATACATATGTTGAAAGCTGGAATGTGGTTTTTGAGTCAAATAGGTTGAATATGGAAAAGATCTCTCATTTTGACTAATAATAGTTTACTGAATTAAGGAATATAGTACATGCATAGGTATTTAACAAATGGAAAAATGTGAATTTATATATTATATTTGCTGCTGATGTTTCAAGTAGAATATTTACTACCTCAACCATCAAAAAAAAAAATTTCTGTGAAAGATTCTGTTGGAATTTTGAGAGGGGTTACATTGCCTCTGTAGATCACTTTGGGTAATATGAACATTTTACTAATATTCTTTATTACAATCCATGAAAATGGGATGTCGTTTTATTTGTACCATCTTTGACTTCTTTTTTGCAGTGTTATAGTTTTTTTTTTTTTAAATGGAACTGAGAATTGAACTCAGAGACATTCTACCTCCAAGTTATACCCCCAGTCCTATTTTTTATCCTTTATTTTGAAATAGGGTCTCACTAAGTTGTCAAAGACCTAAGTTCCTGAGGCTGGCCTCAAACCTACAAGCCTCCTGTTTCAGCCTCCAAAGTACTGGGTTATAAGCGTGTGCCACCATAATTGGCTCATGTTTTATAGCATTTAGTATATATGTCTTTTATGTCTTTTACCTCATGTATTGAGTTTATTCCTAAGTATTTTATTGTTTTCTCTGCTATTATAACTGGCATTATTTTCTTAGTCTCCTTTTTGGGTAACTTTTGTTAATGTGTAAAATTGCAATTGGATTTTGAGTACAGATTTCCTACCCTTAATTTTATGTTCATCATTTTTGACATTTATTTATTTATTTATTTATTTATTTATTTATTTATTTATTGTGGTACTGGGGATGGAATCCAGGGGCATTATACCTCTGGGGTACATTCCCAGACCTATTTTATATTTTATTTGGAAACAGGGTCTCACTAAGTTGCTGAGAGCCTCACTAAGTAGCTGAGGCTGGCTTCGAACCTACCTGATCCTCCTGTCTCAGCCTCCTAAGTACTGGGATTACAAGTATGTGCCACCATACCCAGATATTTTAGGCCTTTTTAGATGCAAATGATGTAGATGTTTGATTTTTTTTTCCTAGATAACTCAAGTCACTTAAAGTCACTTATAATTTTGTAATAAGATTTTTTTGGTGTGTATATATTATACTAGGGGTGGAACCCAGGTGCCTTCTACCTCCAGGCTCAGCCCTATTTTGTAAAAAATTTTTAAATTTGGAAACAGAATCTCGCTAAGTTGCTGACAGCCTCACTAAATTGCTGAGGCTAGCTTTGAACCTGTGATCCTTCTGTGCCAGCTTCTGAAGTACTGGGATTACAGGTGTGTGCCACCATACCCAGCTTGTAATAAGATTTAAAAATATACTTATGGGCTGGGCGTGGTGACGCACGCTTGTAATCCTGCGCTTGGGAGACAGAGACAGGAGGATCACGCAGGTTCGAAGCCAGCCACATGCGCTGGCTTGGGAGACCCTGTTTCCAAATTAAAATGTAAAAATAGGTCTGGGAGTGTAGCCTGGAGGTAGAAGGGCTTCCAGGAACCACAGTACCACCCCACTAGTGGTCTTCTCCTGTTCTGCTCTTATATTTCTGGAAGTGTGGAGTGCTCTTCCTGGGAGGTGCCTATTAGAGAAATGGTTTTCTTCACTCTGCTCTCAGTGTAACCTACATCAGAAAGCTTTCAGAACCAGGCCCTCTTTTACTGCGTCTACTTGGCACCATGACTTAGAGCCTTCTCTTTGGACTTCCTGATCCCAGGCTATTGGGATCAGGTTGATAATAGTGAAAGCACATTTGGCTAGGCATGGTGATACACACTTGTAATTCCAGTACTTGGTAGGCTGAGACAGGAGGATCATAGATTTACTGCTGGCCTCAGCTACTTAGTGAGACCCTCTTTCAAAATAAGAAACAAAATAGGACTGGGGGTCTAGCTTGGAGGTAGAATGCCCCTGAGTTCAATACCCAGTACTACACACACACACACACACACACACACACACACACACACTCACACACACACACATACACACACTCACACATACACACACACTCACACTCACACACACACACACACTCACACACACACTCTCTCACACACACACATACACACACATACACACACTCACACATACACACACACACACACACACTCTATAGTTTATTCATTTGTCCATTGATGGATATACATAGATTGTTTTTATATCTTGGCTATGGTAATACATACATATTACCTGGGAATACAGATATTTTTATAAGATGTGATATAATTTTGGGGAGATATATATCTAAGACAGAGATTACTGGGTCACATAGTAGTTGTGTTTTTAATTTCTTTAGGACTCTCCTGCTGTTACCCACACAGTTGCCCCACTTTAAGATACCCTGTTTCAAAAAAAAAAAATATATATATATATATATATTAGGTCTGGGAGTATAGCCCAGAGGTAGAAGGGTTTCTAGGAACCCCAGTGCCACCCCCCAAAAAAATATATATATAAAATAAAAAAGTAAGACAAAAAATAAAATAATGCTGGGGGTGGGGGTGGGAGGTAGAATCCCCCTGGGTTTAATCCATAGTTACTAGTTACATGCGTGCATACACACTTACACTCTCTCTCTCTTTCTCTCCCTCTCCCCCTCCCTCTCTCTCTCTCTCTCTCTCTCTTTCTCTCCCTCTCCTTAGTAACACAAAACACAAAAACAAAGAATAAACATAGACCATGTAACAGAACGGAGAGCCCAGAAAGAAATTCAAACATATATGGTTAACTAGTTTTTAATGAGAGCATTATGGGTAAAGTATAATCTCTTCAGTGAATGGAGTTAAGAAAACTAGATCTCTACATACAAAGAATGAAGTTGGAGCCTTATCTTTCATCATCCACACATGCTAAAAATATTCAAAACGGACCAGTGTCCTAGATGTAAGCCTTGACACTATAAAACTCCTCGAAGAAAACATTGGGAAAAAGCTCTTTAATACAGTTTTAGCAGTATTTTTTTTAAAATTTCATACCAAAAGCTCAGGCTACCAAGGAAAAAATAAACAAATGGAACTACCCCTAATAAAATTTGAATGTGATTTGAATTTCTCAAAGACAATGGCATAGCCAGGAATGGTGGCACATGCTTGTAATACTGAGACAGGAGAATGCCAGGTTTGCAGCCAGCCTCTGCAATTTAGCAAGACCTATTTCAAAATAAAAAAGGCTAGGGTGCAGCTCAGAGGTAGAATGTCCCTGTATTTAATCCTCAGTACCATTAAAAAACAAAAACAAAATACCCATAGCATAGCTGGGGATAGTGGCACATACCTGTAATCCCAGTATTTAGGAGGCTGAGGCAGGTTAGAAGCCATCCTCAACAATTTAGTGAAACCTTGTTTCAAAATTAAAAAAAAAAAAAAAAAATAGAACTTGAAGTAGCTCAGAGGTAGAATGCCCTTTGGTTCAATCCCCAGTAACACACATACACACACAACCATGGCAGATAGGTATGTTAACTACAATTATAGTGTAGTGGGACTACCTGGAATCATTTTATAGTTATGGAGTCAAATAGCAACTAAGAAAAAAGCCAGATATAACACTAAATTGTATGTGGCAGGGGGAACATCAGTGTGTGACAAATCTGGGGACAATATATAGCTAGCTTGTAATATTAAAACTTTTACTATACTAGATAAAACTTAATTTCTATAAAATCAGATAATTTTTGAGGTCTCTTCTGATATATCAAAGAGTTGATGATTTTTCTGTTTCATTGTGTAGAAGATCAAGAAATAACCGCAGTCTTTTGCTTCTGTACATTGCTTGCTTTTAGGGTAAAATGCTAGCTAAGCCTGACTAATGCCATTTTGTGGGCCAGCTCCATTTTGCTGTGCAGCTGAACTCAGTTTCCAGTATGAATTGCTGTGGATCCCTAGCAGAGCCATGACAGGCTCCACAGTTGCAGAACTGGTCAGTTTCAAAACCTGGGGCTGGTGCTGAAAATTCCTAACTACCCTAGGTGCCATGAACCGATCACACATCATTAAGGGCCACTCTGTTACTCAAGATAAGCTCTGTGGAAAATTCCTTTAGAATAAGATAATTCCTTTGAAAACCAGGACCTCTGCAACCAAACTGTATAAAACCAACCTCTGGTCACGGGCTCGGGGTCCTTGTCAAGACTCCATTGCGCTGGATAAGACTTGGACCCTAGCTCGAGCTGGTTCCCCATAAACCCCTTCCTGTTTTTGCATTATTGTGTGTGGTGGTGGTCTCTGTCACCCCGGGGTCCCGGACTTTGAGTATAACAATTGTAAGTAATTTGTCTGGAAGATATTTTCCTGGAGGTACAATATATTATAACCCAAATTGTAAACTATTATGTAATGGTTGAAGTAATATTTTGTATTTACTAGGAACAGATATTCTCATTTCTATTTCTTTTGGCTTGTTATCTGCTATTAAAAATATTGTTAGTTAAAACATTTTAAATGTGTGATTGCAACAACAAAATATTTTTTTCTTCAAATTTTTTTAGAGGTTCCAGAAACTTTAGCAGTTGCAGTGCAGAGGACTTTGAGAAGTTAACACTAAACAAAGGGGGAAACTGCCTTCTTAATATTCCAAAGCCCGACGAAGCCTATAGTGTTCCCTTCTGCGGCAATAAATTGGTGGACCCCGGGGAAGAATGCGACTGTGGTACTCCAAAGGTCAGTTTCATTTTCGATTTTTGCTTTGTAAAATTACAAGATAGGAGCCAGGCGTGGTGGTGCACGCTTATAATCCCAGCGCTTGGGAGGCTGACAGGAGGATTGCACAGGTTCGAAGCCAGCCTCAGCTACTTAGTGAGGCTCTCAGCAAAAAAAAAAAAAAAAAAAAAAAAAAAGAAAAAAGAAAAAGAAAATTACCACAAGCTACGTGAAAATAAAATTTTGGGATGCCGGGTGTGGTGGTGCATGCTTGTAATCCCAGCATTCGGGAGGCTGAGACAGGAGGATTGTGCTTCATGGACAGCCTCAGCTACTTAGTGAGGTCCTCCGCAACTTACTGAGACCCTGTTTAAAAAATAAAGAAAGAAAATAGGGCTGTGGGTGTAGCTCGGAGGTAGAATGGCCCTGGGTTCTATCCCCAGTAACCCCCCCCCCCACACACACACACAGAATAAAAATAAATAAAATTTGGTTTGGGGCAGGTGGCACAGGAGCTAAAATACTATATAGTAGCAAAATCAGGATAGTTATTTTTGTCTGTGTAGATATGCTCTGGGTTTGGTCATATCCTTTCAGAATATAATTACAGTGCCAGAGTCCTTTAGTATAAAGCTCTTTTCTCCTCAGAGTAGCATTCTTCCTTTGTTTATCCTTTGTTTTATTATACCTGTTAGTCACACTTACTGCCGTACCATAGGTATGTGCTTTTTATTTATTTATTTTTGTTACTAGGGATTGAACCCAAGGTAATTCTACCTCCAAGCTACACCCCCAGCCCTTTTTATTTTTTTGTTTTGAAACAGATCTTGCTAGGTTGCTGAAAGTCTCCTAAGTGCCGAGGCTGTCCTTGAACCTGTGATCTTTCCATCCCAGTTTCCCAAGTGCTGGGATTACAGACATGTGCCACCATGCCCAGCACCCACTTTTATCGCTAGTGTTCTGTTGCCGTATTCCTTTTATACTTAGGGAGACCCTGTTTCAAAATTAAAAAGTAAAATAGGGTTGGCGTATAGCTTAGAGGTAAATTGAGACTAAAATACTCGTAGCTGAGGAGATTCTAATAAATCCAGAAGTGCAGTTAGCGATTGTGGAGGTTCACTGCTATAGCCATGTTAGGATGGAGTAGATTTTAGTAATGAGTACGAATTCGGTGCCTCATTGCTCTGTTCACCGTCACTTTCTTTTGGCAGGAATGTGAGTTGGACCCTTGCTGTGAAGGAAGTTCCTGTAAGCTGAAATCATTTGCTGAATGTGCATATGGTGACTGTTGTAAAGACTGTCAGGTAAGGAACTCCTCCCTACTTAGAACAACAACAACAACAGAAATAGAAAAAGAGCCGGGCGTGGTGGCGCGCGCTTGTAATCCCCGCGCTTGGGAGGCGGAGACAGGAGGATTGCGCGGGTTCGAAGCCAGCCGCACGCGCTGGTTTAGGAGACCCTGTTTCCAAATAAAAATAATATAAAATAGCCTGGGAGTGTAGCCCGGAGGTAGAAGGGCTTCCAGGAGCCTCAGTACCACAAAAAAAAAAAAAAAAAAAAAAGAAAAAAAAAGAAAGAAAGAAATAGAAAAAGAAAAAGAAAAAAATCTCTATGTAAAAAATTTTTTCTGAGATATCTGACTGCTGTTTTTATTGTATGATTATGGGAAAATTTTTATGCCACTTGTTTACAAAATTAAAGCATTTTTAAAATGATAAATGGTTTCCCTTCTAAGTAAACGGTTTTATTTTTCTGATTAGAAACAAATCAACAAGACCAAAGTATAGAAAATAGGGAATAAAGTGGGGTGTGGTGATGCACGCTTGTGATCTCAGTACTTGAAAGGCAGAGACAGGAGGATCACAAGTTCGCAGCCAGCTCAGCTATTTAGTGAAGTCTTTCTCCACAACTTAGTGAGACCTTGTTTCAAAATAAAGAATAAAAAAATAGAACTGGGAGTATATCTTTGGCAGAATGTCCCTGGGTTCAATCCCCAGTATTGAAAAAAAAAAAAAAAAAGAAAGAAAGAAAGAAAATAGGAAATGAAAGACATCATTTTATTGTTTGTTTATTTTATTTTGTGGCACTGGGGATTCGACCCAGGATCCACTCTGAGCTACACCCCAAGCCCTATTTTTCATTTTTTATTGTGAAACAGGATCTCACTAAATTTCAGAGGGCCTCCCTAAGTATTAGGCTGAGTCTGGCCTCACTCCTGTGATCCTCTTGTCTCAGCCTCCCAAGTATTGGGATTAACAAGTGTGCCCTACCACTTCCAGCGGAAAGACATCATTTTATTTGTACCAGGTAGTTATTGCTGATCATTTGTTTTTAACTTAGTTTTTTTTTTCCTGTGCAAATGTGAGGGTATGGATGCATGTGTGCTTGTGTGTAAGTGGATAAACATAGATACACATACTTTTACTACCTGTTCTTTCTTTTGTGTGTGGTATTGGGAATTGAATCTAGGGTCACTCTACCTCTGAGCTGTACCCCCAGCCCTTTTTATTGTTTGTTTTCAAATTGGGCCTTGCTAGATTGCTGAGGGTCTCATTAGCTGACCCAAACCTGCTGTTCTTCTGTCTCAGCCTACCAAATACTGAGATTACAGGTGTGCACCACCATGCCTGATTTACCTGTTCTTTTCAATGAGTTATTTTTTCTAGTCTTGTAGCTCTACATGGTTATATAGTTACATTCTTTTATATGGATGTACTACAGTTTATCTGGTCAGCTAATGGTGGGTATTTAGTTGCTTCCAAGTTTACTTAGAAATCATTGCTAGAATATGTATATTCAAATTTTTAAGCTTGTTGTACTGGCACACACCTGTAATCCCAGGACTTGGGAGGCTAAGACAGGAGGATTCTCAGGTTCCAGATGAGCCTCACCAATTTAACAAGGCCCTCAGCAACTTAGTGAGACCTTCTTTCTAAAAATAAGGGGGTAGGGGCCCAGAAGTATAGCTCAGAAATAGAATACCCATGAGTTCAATCCCCAATAACATTACCCCCCCACACACAATTTTGATGTATGTTTCATATATTTTCCATAAATATGCCAGTTTACACTTCTGTCAACAATGTTATAAAATACTTTTCTGTTTTGTAAACATCTGGGGATTGAACCCAGGAGCATCTTCCCCTGAGCTATACTCCCAACACTATTTTATTTTGAAACAAGGTTTCACTAGTTTTGGAGGCCTGGTGGAGTTGCTGAGCCTGGCTATAAACCTGCCATCCTGTCTTAGCTTCTCAAGTATGGGCATTCCAGGCAGGCACCACCATGCCTGGCTCAAATACTTTTTTCTTTATGCTAATGTTGGCTACTTGCAAGCACTATAATTCTAGTTAGTACATTAGGTATGAGGCATTCCTGTATTTTTATTTAATTTACATTTCTTTTGGTTACCAATATGGGTACATTTTTTCTTTTTCCATATTTTAATATTTGTGAACTGCCTATTGTTGGCCTTTGTTTATTTTTTCTATTGTGTTATTTAATCCTTTAAATAAACTCTTTATAGATGTAAAATATGTAAACATCCTATGGCTTCAAATACAAACTGCCTGAGATTCCTATTTAATTTACATCTTATTTCCCTAGTTCCTTCCAGGAGGTTCTTTATGCCGAGGAAAAACCAGCGAGTGCGATGTTCCTGAGTACTGCAATGGCTCTTCTCAGTTTTGCCAGCCAGATGTGTTTATTCAGAATGGGTATCCTTGCCAGAACAACAAAGCCTACTGCTACAATGGCATGTGCCAGTATTATGATGCACAGTGTCAAGTCATCTTTGGTTCAAGTAAGATTTTTAACTGATTACCATATAGTTCTTAAAAGGGAAATGAACCTGGGCTTGGTAGAATACCTCTGGGTTCAATCCCCAGTACCTACCCCCCCCCCCCAAAAAAAAAAAACCCTCCAAAAAACAAAAAAAGCAATCAGGCTGGTGCTGTGGTACACCCCTATAATCCTGGTATTTGGGAGGCTGATACAGGAGGACCATAGGTTTGATGCCAGCCTTAGTAACTTAGCTAGGCCTTCAGCAACCTAGTGAGACCCTGTTTCAAAATTAAAATAAAATAGGGCTGGGTTGTAGTTCAGAGGTAGATGTCCCTGGGTTTGACCCTTAGTATGTGTGTATATATCTGTATACATCTGTAAACATATACATATACCTAACACACACACACACACACACACACACTCAAATTAGACATTAATGATAAGAGTTATCCCTTACCCTTTCTCATTTCCCTTAGCTTAGCTAGCTTTCTTATTCCTTCTCCAGTGGCAAATCATAAATATGAATTTTTGTTTCCAAATTCAATTGTTGTTTTTGCTTTAATTCTCTATTATCTGACTTTTATGTTTGTGTGGTACTAAGGATTGAGCCCAGGGACATTCTACCTCTGAGTTACACACTCAGCCTTACTTTATTTTTTATCTTCAGTCTTAGGTAGTCTTAGGTTTTTATCTTAAAAGAGTCTTAGGTTGATGAAAGTCTCACTAATTACTGAGGTTGTCAACGAACCTGTGATCCTCCCAAGGATCTCAGCCTCCCAAGTACTGGGATTACAAGTGTGTGCCACCACATCTGTGTACCAGTACTGGGAATGGCCTAGGAAGATTTGAGAAAGCTCTGATTATTAATAAATATATTTAAAAATAATTGGGTAAAAATGGCAGACCTGGGGAAAGACTTAGTTTCGGTCAGGAAGCAAACAGCTATTGAAACTTAAATTAACCTAGCTAAAGATCATTAGCAAGTCTATAGGAGAGGGGAACTAGGACTTCCTCATCCTTGGTCTAAAGACAGGTTTATATAATAATTGGATAATCTAGCTGGGATGGGAGGAGGGGGTCGACCTTCCTGAAAGGAGACACCTTGGCAAGTAAGGGGAGGGGCTTTACAGGGAGTTTTTACTATGTCAGAATTACGTGAAACAAGATAGAGGATGCCATGTGCATAAACAGTCTGTTCCATGTTTTGTACTTCGGTGATTTTGTTCGAAGCACCCCTTCATGTTACCCTACATTAGGCCGTAACTATCTTCTGTATTTCTACCTTTTAAATAAACTTCTTTAAATTTTCAGCAAGAGTCCGGGCTATTGCATATTTATCCTTAGCTCAGAACAAGAACCCATGCTTTTTGTTTTTTTTGTGTTTGAGGGAAATTGTGTCTGGGAGCCTAACAGGTCCCTGGGGACAGTTTCCCAAACCGTAACATCTCTTCTTCAAAACTGTAACAATCTGGTTTCTATCTGTCTTTCTCTTTATCTATCTTTATCTTTTTATTTAAATTATACATGAACACATATATGATTATTTTCTTTCTTTTTTCTTTTTTTTTAATTTGGTAGTGTTGGATATCAAACCCAGGGCCTCATATGTGCTAGGAAAATGCTATATACCACTGAGCATTTATATATATGATATATATATATATCTCCAGACCCTCATTTTCTAGTTTTAGTATTTGGGGTCATATACCTGTGTCTGCTGTCTATATTGTTCACTCAGAGAGTTCTTGAGATTCACTTATATTGATGTATTTATATCATACATATTACACTAGAATACTAGATCAGTGGGCCATGATTTAATTATACAAATATCTAGTCTGTGTTTTTATTTTCTATTTTTCTTTTTTTGTGGTACTGGGGATGGAACTCAGGGGCATTCTACCTCCGAGTTACACCTCCAGCCCTATTTCTTTATTCTTTATTTTGAAACAAGGTCTCACTGAGTTGCAAAGGGCCTCACTAAGTAGCTGAGGCTGTCCGCAAGCCACGATCCTTCTGTCTCAGCCTCTTAAATGCTGGGAATATAAGCACGTGCCACCATGCCCGGCTTTCTATTTTTCTTTTTAATGTTTTCATTTTTATTGAAGGTACACTATAGATTAAAGAGCCAAATTACTATATACTGTTTATTATGAATATTAAAGTCTTTTCTACCCAGCATGTCCATGCTTCTGAAGGAACAGCTTTTACCTATCTCAGTTGATATTTGTTGTTGCCTGCTTCAAAACAACATAATTAGTTTTATTTCTTTATTTTAACCCTTGACTACTCCCATTATACCTATGTGCATCTTCTTTTCTCTGCACTTCCACCAGTATGAATTAACTATTGCTTTAGTTGGAGCAGCATTGAGTGTGGATTATAGTAGCCATGCTATGTCGATGCTGTTCACAACTGAAGTTAGTAGTAAGTGATAATTGCTTTTCTACCTTTTGTTTTCTTTAGAACTAATTATTTTTCTCTTGGCTTCCCTGTTTCTGCCCCTGTGTCTACCTCTTGCTGATTTTATTAGTTTTCTAAATGCTTACCACTAATTGACCTGCAAATGGTTAACTCCTAAGCTGGTCTTGCCTTGAGATGATCAGAAGTATTAGGTATTCTCTTACTTTCAGTCTGTTTGAAGAAGTTGAAACAGAAGACCCCTATTTCTCTTCAGGTTTAATGGTTATTCTCTGTATTATTCGGGTTCTCCAAAGGAACAGAACACATAAAATATGTATGTATGTATGTATATGTACATACACATATGTGTGTGTTTATTATATGAATTGGTTAATGCACTTATGGAGGCTGTTAAGTGTCAGATCTTCAGAGTAAATTGGCTATCTGGAAGTCAAGCAGAGGTGATGGTTTAGTTGTAGTCTGAATCTGAATGCCTTCAACCAGTGGAGCTAATGGGATAATTTTAGTTGGAAGACTGGTGGATTTCTGACACAGATGAGCTGATTTTTCATTTCAGTTTCAAGGATAGGAAAAAATTGGTGTCTCAGACTGATGGTTGTCAGGAAGGATTTCTTCTTCCCGAAAGGAATGATTTTTTGTTCTTTTCAGGCTTAAACTTGATTGAATAAGGCTGACTTACAAGGGCAATCTGCCTTACTCACAGTATTGTGTTAAATACTAATTTCATTCAAAATTTCTCTTACACATATATAGTCAATATATTATCTGTTTTATGATCAAGGGATGAGAGAGGGAAGAAAACAGGAACATTTGATTACAATTATATTCATGACAAAATAAAGAAGAAATAATGACAATTACAGTTCTCATTTCTGCAATGGCTTATGTGACCAAGACTGGTATATACATTGGCCCATTTTGTATTTTATTATCCATTCTATATTTCCTTTGCCTTCAGTAAGTACCTGGTGGGGTGACCCAAATATCCATTCCTGAAGGGTCTGAGCCATTAACAGTTTTGCTTAAACTTAGTTGTTATAGTTTTCCATTGGTCTTAATCATAAGGTATGGTTATACTAAAAGAAGTTGTAAGGGATCTCCTGTATACCAAGCATGCTCTTCTTTGCTTGAATTGTAGAGTGGTAGTCCAGTTTCTCCATGGTAACCAGGGAAATAGAGTTAACTCCCTTCTTTGTCTGTTGATTTAGAAGCATGAAGAGACTAAAGTGGTTGATTGGCTGGCTTAACTTCCAGTTCAATGTAATCTTTGTTGAATCTTCTGGTAGAATATGGTACCAAAGCATTCCTCCCTTTAAAACTAAGACTTCTAAGCTAGCAGAGCATAAAGTCATGGGGACAGGAGTCAACAGTTTACTACTGAGTAACTAGGGATTAAGGTAAATGGGGTCACTCCCATTTCTACCCCTTGATCCTTGTATACTGAAATCTGATTATGGGGAAAAAGCATTATTATTTGGACTCCATTTCAGAGCAAATATAGCCTTTTGCAGAATCTTGCTTCAGCCTTTAAGGCATTTGTAGTATTACTTAATGTAGCTACTACACAGACTGAGTCTCCCAAAGGCATTTCTACTATTCTAACAAGCCACTTGCTTTGAAGTGACGGGAAACATGGTAAAACATGGTTTCCTTGAGCATGGGCCCCTTGCTGCACTTCATTTCCTGTGAAGCGAGTTCTTTGACCAGAAGCAATGCTCTGGAATGCCATGACACTAGATAAGAAATTCTGTAGGTTCACAGATGATAGTTTTGGCAGAAGCATTGTGTGTAGGCACTGAAGGTATCCATTCAAGACAAATGTGGTGGCATACTCCCATAATCCCAGCTCTTCAGGAGGCTGATGAAGAAGATTCACAAGATTGACGCCAGCCTGAGAAACTCAGCAAGACCCTGTCTCAAATTATAAAATAAAAAGGGCTGGGGATATAGTTAACTGTTTGAACGTCCATAGGCTCCAACACTAGAACTACAAAACAAAACAAAAATTATATCTAGAATAAGTAATTCAGTAAGAACAAAATGCTGCGCTCCATGACGGAAAGGGAGCAGCATAATCTCTTTGCCACCAGGTAGGTGGCTGATCAGTACACGGAGTGATTCTTTATTGGAGACTCTGTTGGTCTCAGCGTTTATACACTTAGTAGTGCTTGTAGCCAGGTCACTTGTTGGGTGGAAATTCATATTTGGAGCATATAAATAATTTGCAACCCTGCCATCACAGGCACTTTGTTTTTGAGCCCTTTGGGTGATGATAGGGGTAGCTGGGTATAGATGCTGCCTGCAGTTCACAGAATAGTTCATCCTGTCTACTTGATTACTCAAACCATTGGCCACAGCCTATCAGTTGGTTTAATTAACTGTGTGACCATTTCTTCATCCAAACAAAGTGAAAACCCAGGTGTTCTTCTGGAATGCTTTAGAAAGGGCCTGTAGTGCTGTAGCTGTTCACATTTGGGTGGTTTATCTATTGTGCAGAACCATCTGTAAAAGAGACCTCATTTTTCTCTTCCTGTGTCAACTCTTGGTAGAGAATTCCCTATGAAGCTAGGAGAGAATGTATAGCAGGAGTGGGGACTGTGGGCATTTGGACCACTTTTTTATCCAGCTTACTTGTGGTTTTGGTGTTTTCTGGGGCCCATTCACTTCATTTCATGGTGGAGTACTGTGCTGCATGCCCAACTTTCTGGTTTGTTGGGCAGATATAACGCAGGTTGAATAGTAACTTGGTGGCCCATGGTTAAGTGTTTGGTCTCTACTTAAGCCCAGTAGTAGCTATGAGCCATGTTTAAAAGGAGAGTAGTTGTCCACAGAAGATTACAGAGCTTTGATCCCAAATCCTAAAGGCTTGTACTATGATTCTCCTGTAAGGAACTGCCGAAGGCTTCAAATAATGTTCTTATCCTCCACTAAAACTTCAAGTACTTTTCAATCTGCTGAATCAGTGGCTTAAGTGGTAGAGCATCTTGCACAGTGGCCTAGACACTGTTGTGTCAGATGGAGCCTTCTCCTGTTCTGGGTCTTACTCCAAACTGGCAGCTTCTTAGGATACTCCAGAGTAACACAGCCAAACGGGGAACACAGTCATGTGTTGCTTCATGATGGGGGATACATCTAAGAAATGGGTCTTTAGGTGATTTCCTCATTGTGTGGATATCATACAAACTTAGATGATTGTGACATCACTAGGTGGTATAATCTCATGGGACCGTTATTGCATATGCAGTCTGTGGTTGACCAAAACATCATCAGGTGGTGCATGACTGAGTATTGTCTTCAGAATCTAATGAGGATGACTGGGTGTTTGTAGAGTAGCCAGTAACCATGCCTCGTCTTTCACCCTAGAAGGGAAATCTTTACATGTCTCATATCCTAGAAATGTCATGGTTGTAGAATATCCCTGGATTTGTGTCATATTTATTTTTTATCCTCTCTCCTGTAAAGGTCTTACCAATGTTGAGAGTAGGTGCTACTTTTTTTTTATCACTAGGCCCGATAAGCATAATATTTATTTATTTATTTATTTGTTTATTTATTTATTTCGGGTCTGGGGATGGAACCCAGAGGCATTTGACCTCCGAGCTCCACCCCCTGCCCAATTTTTTATTCTTTATTGTGAAACAGGGTCTCACTGAGTTGCGGAGGGCCTCACTAAGTAGCTGAGGCTGTCTGCGAACCGCGATCCTCAGGTCTCAGCCTCCTAAATGCTGGGATTACAAGCGTGCACCACCACACCCAGCTGAGCATAATATTTTTAATGTAATGGACTGATGTGACATTTTGTGGGAAGGAAAGGCAATCAAAACTCTCCAACTTAATTATTACATAGGGATAAAGAGATATACTCCAGAAGTAAAATAGTGAAGGTATATTTCTAGCTTCCACAGCTGAAAGCAGTCTGCTTGTGGTAGGCCATGTAGACAGGCCTGAGGATTAAGGCATTTGTTAAATCATCACTGCATACCAGGTATCAGGGAATGCATTTTTTTTTCTTTTTTTTTCTTTTCTTTTTTGTGGTACTGAGGATGGAACCCATGGTATTCTACCTCCGAGCTACACCCCTAGCCCATTTTTTATTCTTTATTTTGAAACAGGGTCTCAGTGAGTTGCAGAGGGCCTCACTAAGTAGCTAAAGCTATCTGTGAACTGTAATCCTCCTGTCTCAGCCTCCCAAATGCTGGGATTACAAGCGTGCGCCATCACGCCCGGCTCAGGGAATATATTAATGTGTTAAGGAGCAGGCCACATGTGGTACAGTACCTGTGGTGGGAGTCATCACCTGGATGAGCTTCTGACAGTCTATCAAGAATAACAGCCAAATAGGCGAGTTAGATGGAAATGCGTGAGTCATTCTCCCTGCATCTTTCAAGTCCTTGATGGTGATACTAGTTTCTGAAATACCTCTAGGATCATGGTATATGCTTTTGGTTTACTTTTTTGATAGAAGCATTCTAGTGGCTTCTACCTGACTTTTCTGACCATAAAGCTCTCATTTTATAGGGCAGGAAACCAATGTAAGGATTTTGCTAGCTGCTGAGTATGTCTATTCTGATTATGCATTTTGTAGTTATAGAAAACAAATACAAGTTGTGTTTGGGGACTCCCTGGGCCTTCTTTGAGCTGTATCTGAGCTAAAACTCCACTAGTCACTGGACTTCCACAGGCTCTTTTGGTTGATGGGCCAGTGACATTTTTGTGTCTCCTGGCTTAGTGTCAGCTCACATACAGTTCCCAGTGTTGTTAACAGATCTGATTATTTCTGTTTCCCCAGTCATCCTATCTTTGTCCGATTGACTTTTTTTTTATTTCATTTTTATTTATTTAATTAATTTAGTGTGGGGGGGTACTGGGGATTGACAAACCCAGGGACACTCTACCTCCAAGCTACACTACCAGCCTGATTTATTATTATTATTATTATTTTTTAATTTTATTTTATTGGTGCACTGTATTCATACATCATAGTGGGATACAAACTTTTGTAGACATACATGCACACATCACCCAGTCAGCCCCCACCCAATCCCCACCCCATTCTCTCCCCATCCCTCCTTCCCATGCTTGGCTTAGTGGTTGACATCTAGTATTATAGCAATTTATCCAAAATTAAAAATGTTAATCTCACATAACAGTTTCATTTGTCTGATACCAAGCTTTTGATGACTTAAAGATAACATTTCAATATTTCTTTTTGCTTTCTTTCCTACCAGAGGATTTTTTTTTTGTTTTTTTAGGTGAAACTATCATATATTTATATATTTATTTTTCAGAAAAAAATCTATCCTAATATGGAATATGGATTCTAGATACCCAAAACAATCTTGAAAAAGAACAAAGCTAGCAGATATATATTTTCTGATTTCAAACCATATAAAGCTACAATAATTGAAACAGTGTAGTACTGTTCTAAAGGCAGATATATAAACCATTGGAGTTAAATACAAGCCTAGAGCTAAATTCTTCCCTATATTGCCAAGTTATTTTTGACAAGGTTTCCATGAACATTTGGTGGTGGAAATAATAATCTTTTAATTAAATATTGTTGAAAAATAATAATTACATGGAAAAGAATATAATTGGACCCTTACCTAATCCCACATACAAGTATTAACTCAAAATAGATAAAAGACCTAAATATATATCTTAAGACTATAAACTTTTAGAAGAAAATCTGGGTCATAAAAACCTCGCAACATTGAAATTGGCAGTGATTTCTTGGATATGATTTCAATGGCACAGGCAACAGAAGAATATACAAACTCCCTAAAAAATAATAAAAAAATATTGTATATCCAAAGACAATGTAAACAGAGTTAAAAGTTACTAATAGAATTGGATAAAATATTTGCAAATGCTATATCTGAAGGTATATTAATATTCCAACTAGAAATCCTAAAAATTAACAACAATAAAGGCAAACAATACAATTTAGAGATAGGTAAAAAACTAACATAAATAATGAATCTCCACAGATAACCAATCTTAGTTGTCTGTTGGATGTAAAGTCTTGTTTCTCTGGTTCTGGTGAGTGTTACCTATTTCTTCTTTGTAGTTAATCTCTTTGAGTATTTTCTCTAGTGCTGGTTTTGAAGACATAAATTCCTTCAGTTTCTGTTTGTCATGGAAGCTTCTTATTTCTCCATCTAATCTGATAGAAAGTTTTGCTGGGTAGGACATTTTTGGCTGGAAGTTGTTTTCTTTCAGAGTTTGGAATATGTTACTCCAAGCCCTTCTGGCTCTCATGACTTGGTTTGGGAAGTCTGGAGTGATTCTAATTGGTTTGCCTCTGAATATCACTTGGCCCTTTGTTTTTGTTGCCTTTAAGATTCTCTGCTTGGCTTCCACATTGGTCATTTTGACAATTATGTGGCGTGGGGATCCTCTTCTCCGATCCTGTCTAAAGGGAGTTCTATAAGTTTCCTGGACCTGTGTATCAACCTCTTGCTCTAAGTTTGGAAAATTTTCTGCTATTACTTCCTTGAAGAGATTGTTGATCCCTTTGGTTTCACCTTCTTTTCCCTCCTCTATTCCAATTATTTTTAGGTTAGGTCTCTTAAAATGGGCCCATATTTCTTCAATGTCAGATTCCTGTTGTCGGAGGTTTTTTTCTAAATTAGAAACTATGTGTTCATTTTTGGAATGATCATCTTCTAAGAGCGAGATTCTGTTCTCCATGTGGTCTAATCGGTTGTTTGTACTTTGAATTGAGGCCTTTACTTCATTAATTGCATCCTTTATCTCTTTTTGGCTCTCTCTGAGTTCTTTTCGAAGCACCTCTATTATTTCTACAGTTATTTTCCTGATTTGATCTTCTAGAAATCTCTGATTTTCTGTTTTATCAGGTTCTGATGTTGTGGGGTTGTGGGCATTCATTGCCCCAGTGTTATTCCTCTTTCCCATGATTTCGGAGGTTTGTGCCTTCTCTGGGTTCTTCCCTTGGGTCACTATGACTTCACTTAAGGTGCTCTGGATCTCGAGTCTGTAGTATCTCAGTTCCCACTACTCCTTTACTGGGTTGTATCACAGAGTCTCCGACCCAGAGTCAATAGAGGCTGCTTTAAACTATGGGGGTGCCAGGTTGCACGTTCTCCTATGGTGTGATATCTCTGCCACCCCCACTCCCTCACTGGGTCAAGTCCCAGGGGGTACAGTACTGGGATTTCTCCTCTGTGGCCCACAATTTGACTCACTGTTCTTGAGTACGCAGATGTAGCTGTACTGGACTCGGTGAATTCACTGCTGCTCCCGATTGACTTTGTCTAATAAGGACGACTGGGCGTTTGTCTTTCTATAACAATATGCTACAGTCTGGGAAATTTATAAGGAAAATCGTTGGAGTATATGGGGGCAAAGAAAACACAACCTGACAGCAGGGAACAGGCTTTTTTTTTTTTTTTTTTTAGCAATAAAATCTGGAAGGAGGCATCTGACCAGGGAGAAAGCCCGTGAGAGTCAGGAGCCCACCTCTTTACAGGCTGAGGCCCTTTATGGGGAAAGTAAAGGGGAGGCTGTGTTGTTAACCATTTTGGTGATTAGGCAGCCCAGCTGACTTATTCAAATATAAGCGCCTATCATTAATCCAGGCATGGCCAATAAAGTGGCCAACATTCTGTAACAAGAGCTGGAGACCAGAGATTAAATTGCTATCACAGTGAGAAGATAGTGTGTAACTCATGAATGAGTTGATAACAGTAGAGAAAGTAAAATCATTCAGAATTTGCCAACATAGCAGCAACCCTGAAATTGTTTGGAAATGGTGGAATGCATCCCGAGGGGAGGCTTATTTGTGGTGTTGGTTTTAGGCTGTTTATGGTGTGATTGCATTTAAGGTTGCATGACACTGGTCTTATATGCAGCCAGTCTCCTGGAACATTTATTGAGATTAAAATGGGGCTTTTTGATTTATCATGGGGAGGGAGTTTGAATTTTTACTTGTAGGAAATTTGATCCTAAAACAATTGACTAAGTTGCCTTGCAGGGATGTTGGTCTGTCTTTATTCATTTATTTATTTTTTTGTGGTACTGGGGGTGGAACCCAGGGGCTTTCTACCTCCAGGCTATACGCCCAACCCTATTTTGTATTTTATTTGGAAAGAGGGTCTCACTAAGTTGCTGAGAGCCTCACTAAGTAGCTGAGGCTGGCTTCGAACCTGTGCGATCCTCCTGCCTCAGCCTCCCAAGCGCTGGGATTTTAAGCGTGCGCCACCATGCCTGGCTTGGTCTGTCTTTATATACTTGGTTTTAGGAAGAAGTGAGAAAACAGTTTTTGCTCAGAATGATAATAAGGATTAAAAGTATCAAATTTTAGGCTAAGAGAGAGCTGCTATTGTTTTATCTGCTATGGAAAGTAGGACAGCGGACGAAGCTTTAAAGACAGACAAAACAAGGCAGGGTGAGAGGAAGTGAACTGGGTGGCGTTGGGTCAGGTACACCGGGTTGATGGAGATGGCCCTTCTTCCTGTGCCTGGTCCTCTTGTCCTGCTGATGAAATAATCTTAACTGTTGTTAAGGAAATGGTTTGATCACCACTTGAACTATTTTGAGCTGAAAGGGGTTGTGTTGGAGTATTTCAGGGTCTCAGAGTTGGACGATCTAGAGGACGGTGGAAGAAGGAATTTTTTTATCTGTAGTTGGAAGACTGAAGGAGCCTGGTCATCCTGGTTTAAATTGCTTTTGGTGACCATCATTAACAGAGGAACAGTGCTACTGTGGTTTTTGTAGAAGCTGTTATTGAAAGTGTTGATCAACTTTACTTTTATTACTTTTGGCCCCAGTATGCTGAGCAGGAGCAGGGGGTAAAACTGTAGTCCTGTGCTAAGGGAGCACATTTTTCAATTTTTCATAGATTTGTACTGGAGTCCCTTTGTTCTTTTAGACAGCCAACAGGCCTTTTTTTTTCCCCTTACCTTTTTTTTTTTTTTATCAAGGTCACCTGGTCTTTAATAAATTTAGCAACGACTTTGGAATCATTTTTAGGGAAGAGTCTAGACTTGGCCTTGGGAACTTTAGGCCTTATGAATGCTGACGTGTCAGTTACACATAAATGCTTTGGCAGGCAGTGGAGGCCTGTCCCGGAGTGTTAAGTGTCAGGAGATGACCAGAAGATGACGTCTGATTTGGAAGGGCTATCCTGGAGTTTTGATGGAGGGTCTGCTGTTTTAATTGTGGTTCTCTTGACCCAGAAGCAGGTGTTAGGCCTTAAGATGGCTGCTGGATGCATATTGGCTGATGTGATGAGAGATGAAAGAGCTGTTTTGGGCCTGTAAAGTAGCCCACTGAATAAAGGATATCTGTTCAGGCTGAGTACTACTTTGGGGTTGTATTAAATAGGCTTGCTGCTCAGAAGTATAAGTCTCTACTTCATGAGGTAGAGTTTAGGATGAGTGCTTGATTGCTATCAGGAAGGTCTAATGTATATACCTGCTGGGTAATGAAGATTGCTTGTTTGGATATCTGGATAGTGTAAACAGTTTGTCCCAAGTAAGAGACATGTTTAAGAGGCAGTGCCTGATAAGCAGGCTGTTTTCTATGTCTGTTTTCTATGTCTGGATCACCTATGTTGGCTGGTCTGGAAAAGGTGACCAAACCAGAGGTTGCAATAGGTGAGCAGGCTGTCCTGGGGCTGGTGCCAAATAAGGTGGGACTGGATAAGGAGTCTGCTTGGAACAGGCTGGCCGGATCCTGGTGGGGGTACAATGTAAAGTAAACAGGCTGTGTTGGAGCCTGACATCTTCTAGGGATAGGCTAAGTTGGTTGTGATGAGAACAAGTTTGTCCCTGGGGATGTATCACAAAGGACAGCTGCTCTGGAGCCTTTAGTGGGGAAGGTGGCAGCTCTGCAGGTGGTCCTGGACAGGTCCAAGTGTGTTAGACAGAATAGACTGGCTGTTTCAGTGGCCGAATTGCACTTTTAATATCACCCTTTGGCTGCTGCTGAACAGAGGCTTGGAAATAAGGTACAGTTTTTCATTTAAATGAACAGTTTGGCTTTGTGGCATGAAAGAACTTGGAGTTATAGACAGTGAAAGTGTCTTTTGTGAAGGCTGATGGGCTCCTGAATGCTCCCTGATTGAATTTGAAGGGAGCTGAGTTGTTCTGGCAGCATTTTGTCTGCTGCTCACATATTGGGCAGAAGACTGATTTTACCAGGCTTATGGGTGGTTAACTGGTAAGAAATGCAGTGTGATTGGCATCTGGTGCTTTGGTATAAGTCTCATTTTGGAATCAGGCTCAAGTTGAAGACCAACTGTTGGATGTTGGGAAGTCATCTATGAAGCAGGCGATGTCTGAGGAGAAACTGCAGAAAGGACTGGTTCTGGAATTCTAAAGTCATAGGCGTGGCTGGCCAGCTGTAGTTCCTGGTGCAGTATTAGGGAGATCTTTTGGACAGTTAAAGGGGAAACTTGGGGCTGTGAAACAACTGTAGGCCTAAGGACATGTGTAGGCAGAACAGTGGACTGACCTTGAACCACAGGCAAAATATGGGCCTGCATCTGCTTTGGCTACTGCCACAACCCTGAAATTTGCTTTAAAACACTGTTTGGGTGTTATACTTTACTAAATGCCAACAAACAACAGTTATATAGTTTTTTTTGGAAAAACACAAAGCAGAATTATCAGAAATAAAACAAATCTTATTTGAATCTATGTATAAACTTGGAAAGGCTATCACCCTTTTTTTTTAGATGCCATTACCTAAAATAATAATAATAACAATAATAATAATAATAATAATAATAATTATTATTATTATTATTATCATTATTTGTGTGTGTGGTACTGGGGGTGGAACCCAGAGGTTTTTCTACCTTCGGGCTATACTCCCAGACCTATTTTATAGTTTATTTGGAAACAGGGTCTCGCTAAGTTGCTGAGAGCCTCACTAAGTATTAACTGAGGCTGGCTTTGAACCTGTGTGATCCTCTTGTCTCAGCCTCACAAGCTCTGGGATTACAAGCGTGCGCCACCATGTCCGGCTCTAGCTAAAATTATTTTTATTTTTAGAAGTCTTATACATTTTTGGAAAATAAATATCTAAAACATTATTGTCAGTATATAACAAGAAACACAGGAAATTATCTTAGTGAAATGTAAAACTGTGCTCTCTAGGTTTTTGGTAAATTTTTACCCAAAGCAGATCAATATTTTAAGAAAACCAAATTGTTCTAAATATAGAATTAATGCATATAGTGTGACATCTGATTTACCTTGCTGGTATAGCTTTGAAGTTTTCCTTAATATAAACATTAAACATTAATTTTTTTTCTTTTTATAAAACAAACCCAACTATAATATAGTATCATTGTTTACTTTTTTTTTTTTTTTTTTTGTGGTGCCTGTCTGGTGTTCTTAGGATGATGACCAGTAAAGGAATGAAACTTAAGATGTTTAGCATCTAAACTAACATAATTTGTCCTCTCCTTTTAGAGGGTTTGAAATTTTCCTAAAGATGGTTAAGGAATGTTTTATTGGTCTAATCACTGTCCCTAAATTCTTAGATTATTCAAGTAAAAGAAAATACACAGTTGTTCCCATAAAAACAATGTATACAAAATTGCATGTTGACCTGAGCTTTGGTCTCTTAGCAGCCTTTGTTATCTTTTAGTGAAAACCCCAAACAAGGCCATTTTACCATATTTTTTTTATATACTGATAATTTAGAAGCCTCCTTAATCAACTGAAATGTTATTATAGATCCTAAGAAGCCAAGAGTGTTTTAAAGCATCAATTAACATTTTGCATTTACCTAATTTAAGGCATGTGTTAATAATTTTAATGGCATTTTTACTTTAATCACATGAACAGATCTTAGATTTATTCAGTTGTTAGATTTATTTAAGTCACAGGAACTCAGAGGCATTTATTTTATGTTTACATTTGATGAGTGCTCATTCATTAATATGCTAATGTGGTACCATATAGACAGGCATAACAACATCAACAGGTAGGGGACAACAGAGTTACACACACATGTATACATATATTGCTCAGAGTAAAGCTGGATCGAGAGCTTCCAGAAACCAAGACATATCCTGTCACAGATTTTATTGTATGACACCCACATGGGGAAGCAGTGCAGTTGGCCATGGGCCATATGCGAGCCATTCCAGTGGCCACTTAGTCTCCATGGCAGGCAAGTGCCCCAATCGTTACCTCTTTTTTCACTCTTCCTATGATAGCAAACAGAATTAACCCTTCAATAGCTATTGAATAAAGACAGGAGAAGAAAAACAAAAAGGGAGATCTATAAAGCCTTTGGTCAGACAAAACAAAAATAAATCAGAACAAAAATATATGCATGCAAACCCAGGTAAAAATCCATGAGCTCAAAAATGGAAACAGCTGTATGTTCCAGTAATAAAAGGCTATATTTTTCTGGAAATTTATATAGATGGTTGTGTAAGAAGACTCTGGGTTTTGGAATTATAATTTTTTTTATTGTAACAAATTGTTTATTCAAAGTTTTACCAACTAATATACTTTAACAGAAAAGCCCTGGAGGTTTATTAGACTATTTCTGAAGGAAGATAAACTGAAGATATCTCAGACACAGCAGCAGCAACAGCCAACATTGTGCAGCACTTTACAGTTCACAAAGTGCTCCCACACACATCATCTCATTGAATCCTCACAGCAGCCCTGTGAGGTAGGTATTGTCACCAACCTGCACGTGAGGTAACCGAGGCTAAAAGGTTCTAGGACCTTAAAGAGATCCACAGCAAATGACTAGTAAAGATGGACCACAGAACCACACCCTTTTCTCCAAGTCTCAGTTAATGTCAAATAAGGGTTAATTTTTCAGTGCAAAATTATACTATATAGTATTAAAGATGAAAGACCTTACATTTTATCCAACTTTTATAATAAAAACTTTAATTTCTTTGATTTATACAAAAATCCTTAATTTAACTTGTTCAGTTTTAAAATTAATTTGGCCGATACTGCCACAGCTTTAGTTTCCTTAGGTGTGTATTGGCAAATTAAATAGCTTTCCTTTTGTTTTAGGATCACAGACAGCCCTTACAGAAGAGCATATTATGTAGGATCTGAGTCTGAACACTAATTCTTAAGTCCCATCTCTCTCTGACCTACAAGCAAATGTAGTACGGAGGAAAGTCTGCCCTCTGCAGGTGACAACAGCACAACACAAGTCGTGAGAGTCGCGCTATGCTAGAGATCAGCTTCTTCGCAACTGAAAGAAAAGGGAGGGAAGGCATCATATTAAACCCACTGAGCCTCGGGCACCCTACACTAACAGGCATACATGTTTTACATAGATGGATTCATTACCACTGTCATGACCAAAGAGCAGTTACAAGGTGTCCTCTCATGGCACTAGTACACTACAAGCAGAGAAATAAGGCCCCACCCTAGGCAACATGCACAAGTATTTTCTAAGGTCTGCCAGTTCTAAAGCAATGCTCATCTCAACACATGGACATTGAGCTTGACACAGACAAATTAAAAAAAAAAGGAAAACAGGCTACCCACGTTACTATTATATAACAGCCTACAATAGAGTAATTACAAAGTGAATAGGGACACAGAAAATGAAGAATATGAACATTTGCTGATTAGAGCCATAATGTGTCCTGGCTAGAGAGCACTGGAAACACTAAAGCTGGCACTGGAGGGAGGTGGTTCTCTCTGTCAGGTGTTACACCGGGGGTGCACAAAGCAAGCTCTTAACAAACACTGGGGGTGCTCAAAGCAAGCTCTGAACAGTGTGAGGTGACCCTTAGTATTAGGAGAACCAACAGGCTGCCCACTAAGCAGTTTAGCCACAGGTTCACACAAATCATGTCACATACACATACTTAGTCTAAGTCATTTATACCAAGCTAACAGAAACACAATAGCAATTGTAAACATTTTGCTAGCATATAACTTGGCAAAAAAGTAAATTAGTGAACAAGAACCATGCAATTTTACTTTTTTTTTTTTTTGCGGTACTGGAGATGGAACCCAGGGACATTCTACCTCTGTGCTACACCACTGGTCCTAATTTTTAGTCTTTATATTTTTTGAAACAGGGTCTCACTGTATTGCAAAGGGCCTCACTAAGTAGCTGAGCCTCTGGTCTCCGCCACCTGAATGCTGGGATAACAAGCATGTGCCACCGTGCCCGGCTAAATTTTACATTTTTGGTGCTTGTTTCCAAACTGCTACTAAATTTAGAAAATCACTACCCTGATAACATAGGGCTTTTGCAATCTAGATATCAAAGAAAATATTCAAGCATTTAAAGAGTTTACTAGACACATACAATTACAATCAAGGAAGTTAGAAATGACATACAAAATGAAAAATTAAAGAACTCGCATCGAGCCAGGCGTGGTGGCACACGCTTGTAATCCTAGCATTTGGGAGGCTGAGACAGCAGGATCCGGGTTCGCAGACAGCCTCAGCTACTTAGTGAGGCCCTTTGCAACTCAGTGAGACCCTGTTTCAAAATAAAGAATAAAATATAGGGCTGGGGGGTGTAACTCGGAGATCGGATGCCTCTGGGTTCCATCCCCAGTACTGCAAAAAACCCCAAAAAACTCACATTGATAAAACTTCAAACACATCTCAAAATAAATTCAACTTAACATCTAAATCTTTATCAAGTTTTTAAGTGCAGAAGGACCCATTAGACACTTATGTAATAAAATTCAATGTTCTATGCTAAATGCAGAAAACTTTATAGTTCACAAAATGATTTATAGTTACATATCACTTTTCTTTCACGATGATTAAATTCACAATTATAATAATTATTAAGTTATTGCTACAAAACAGAGCACTTCTTCAAATTGAGGTACCTTTTATTGTATGTAGCAAAGTCTGCCTTCCTGCTGCACCATGTAAGGAAGTGACTCTTGAGATACTGGGTGGAACTTTTTTATCCAACATAGGACCGAAGCGCTGGCAGATTTGCAACAGGTGATCAGGAGCCGTATGCTTATTGGACAAGACCAAGTCCTCGTAGCTCCTGTTGTGCTCGTTGACCTCCCAGTCCAGCCACTTTGGTAACAGCTGGTACTGCTCCAGCTCCTGCACCAGCAGGTACTGCACGATGGGGAGGTAAGGCCTGGACTCAAGGAGAGGCACCCGGCGGCCGGGGAGTGTAGGCCACGCCTAGGCCGGACCACCGGCTGCATCCCCCTCTGCTCAGGTGCGCGCTGCTGGTATTGTAAAAATTTAAAGCCTGAGATACGCATACCTTACTATATTTTAAAAGTCAAACCTTATTTTGAGCAGGGATAAGTAAAGGCACTGAGAGCCTCTTAAGTCCTAAATTAGCATATCGTTAGATGAAATAGCCTGAATATCCCCCCCCCCCCCTTTGGTAAAAGAGTTCTTGAAAACATTTTCGTTATTCCTTAAATACCTGAAAGGGTAGATTTATGTCTTGGATTTTGTCCTCAAGCCCTGATAACAGAGATTGCTACATTTCTTGAACCAGAGGTGGCAGTCTGCCCTCTGGTGGCGCTACGGCGGGGTGGGTGGGCTCACAGGAGGTGGCCAGTGAGAGCGGTGAATCCCAAGCAGTAGACCACTCTAGCTCACTTAGGAAAGAGTGCAGGGAACAAGCCAGGGGTGAAGAGAAAGGGCGTGGGTCTGGGAAGGGAAGGCGGGGAACCTGATGGAAGTGGGGTGTTGATGGCCATCGCGGAAACTGCTGCACAGTGAAAACAGCCAAAGGTGGGGCGGAGTTGCAGAAGGCAGGGAGGGGCTTGAGTCTACAGGCCTATGAACAGAGCGGGATATTTGGAGCGGGTTTAAAGGAAAGTCAGCATTGCCTTACACAGCAGCTTCACAATCCTTTGGGTTGCTCACACAGTGCAGGGTTCATTTCCTCAGAAGTCAGAGGTGGAAAAGCTTTTCCCACCAGAAATGGGGGTACATGGTGAAGCAACATATTCAGATTGAAAATTTTCTGCCCTAAATGTAGCTGGGGGGGGGGGAGCAACTATTGCATTTTAGGTGTGGAAATGCCATTACTAGATTGCTTTTGGTGTTTCCCTAGCAACATTGTGGAGAATTGTGTGGGGGAGCAGAGAAAGGATTTCCAGTAGGGGCGGTGTAATAATGCTGGTGAGGAGCCATGGAGAGTTACAGCTCCAGTGAGGTCTATTTTGGTTCGGTGTTGGTACCATCAGTGTTCCAACAGCAGCACTCCACCTTGTGTTACATCCTGATGTTTCCTTTCTTGGCTTCAGATGATTGAGGCTGCTTCAAGAAAAGGTTTTTCTCGGCACATTTAGGCCGAGTGCTGTGGTTGATAACTGGCAGTGATGAGTTCTGCCAGAATCCTTCTAGAGTTCTGTTTTCCCATCGGCTTCCTTTTTTGTCTTGAATCTATCTATAGGAACAGCAGCGACATATTCAATTTACGGGCATATGTGAGTGCCATGTGCTTAATCGAGGCTTAAGTTAAGAAAAGAGAAAAAAGATAGTAATACATTTTTGTTGTTGTTGTTTGTTTGTTTTCCTCCAGAGAGGTACTGGTAAACTTATCTGTCAGTGTATGAAGAAATTCTTAGGAGAGATTTGTTTTGTTTTTGGTACTGGGAATAGAACCCAGGAGCTTTCTACCTCAGACCTAGACCTCTATCCCTTTTTATTTTGAAATAGGGTCGCACTAAAATGCTGAAATTTAGCTGGGCGTGGCAGCACACTCTTGTAATCCCAGCATTCCAGAGGCTGAGACAGGAGGATCGCAGTTCGCAGACAGCCTCAGCTACTTAGTGAGGCCCTCTGCAACTCAGTGGGACCCTGTTTCAAAATAAAGAATAAAAAAAAAAAAATATATGGCTGGAGGTATAGCTTGGTGGTAGAAAGTACCTGGGAGGAAAGAAGAGTGGAGAGAGGGAGAAAGGAAGAAAAGAATGGAGATATAAAGGGAGACAAAAAAGGGATTCAGAGGGGAAGAGAAGAAAGAGCGAAGGAGGAAGGGCCCATCCTTACTTTGTTTTCTCTGTATGTCTGTGTTTGTTTCTGTTATTTAGTAAAGATCAGTCATGGATACAATTCTAGATTTCTCTGAGGCTAGAGTTACTGATTTTGACCAGCTTTCTGTTGTCTTTAGTTTCATCTACCCTTTATCTTCTGGTGGGTCAGAATAGAGATTGAGGAGAGGAGACTATCTAACAAATAAATGGAATTTAGTAAGATAGGCCACAGTATAAAGAGGTCTGTCAGCTTTTCATATATTTTTAGGAATGGGCAGGTTGTTCCAAAGGTAATTACAGAGAGGCGTTTTAATGAAGTAAGTGTTACTATTTGACAGAGATATTACCTTCATTGAGATTTGCAAAAAGCAAAACAAAACCAAACAAAAACTCCAGGGCTAAAAGACTAGTATTTTTTTCTTTGTGTGTTACTGGAATTTGTGTGGTTATTTTTGTTCTCATAAGGCTTGGCTGGGCTAGTGTTGTGTCTGTCCTGTGCCAGTTTTCTGTGTTAATTTTCTGTCTTACTTTCCTCTGCTGTGTCATTGCTGTGTCTCCTTCCATCTCACATTAATCTTCTTTAAAACAATATGATGTATCAGATGTATAAAATAGTGTGTAAGATGTGTATGATGTCTTTTATGAGGAGGGAGTACTTGGCATTTTGGCTTAAAAATACTTACGAGTAAAATATTTTAGGCCTGTATAATTAAGTAGAAAAGTTAAATATTAAGTGGTACACAGAGATAAGGAGAACAAGGATGACTCAAAACTCTGTCACTTATCATAGGGGTTTGCCAATCCATCTAATTAATAGAAATGTCTAACCTAAGCAGTCATATGCAGCAAGTGAAAAAGCGAAACTGCTGGCCATGTGTCTCCTGCTTGATGTAACAAGTGGCTCTGTAGCTGAGAGAGCAAGGAAAAAAAAACACGCTGAAATGGCACAGCACTGTGCGGGGGTTTTGATCTGTCATTCCTCACACTAGTTCACGCAGGATTTGAGTGCTTAAGTCCAGCCTAACTGGGATGCTGGGGATGGAACCCAGGGGAATACTACCTCCAAGCTACACTCCCAGCCCTATTTTTTTTTTTGGGTGGTACTGGGGTTCCTGGAAACCTTTCTACCTCCGGGTTATACTCCTAGACCTATTTTTATACTTTTTTTTTTTTTTGTGGCACTGGGGGTGGAACCCAGAGGCTTTCTACCTCCGGGCTACACTCCCAGACCTACTTTATATTTTATTAGAAACAGGGTCTCACTAAGTTGCTGAGAGCCTCACTAAGTAGCTGAGGCTGGCTTCGAACCTGCACGATCATCCTGTCTCAACCTCCCAAGTGCGGGGATTATAAGCGTGCTCCATCACGCCCGGCTTCCAGCCCTATTTTTTATTCTTTATTTGAAACAGACTCTCCCTAAGTTGTGGAGAGCCTCACTAAGTAGCTGAGGCTGACCGTGAACCTGCGATCCTCCTGTCTCAGCCTTAGAAGTGCTGGGATTACAAGTGTGCACCACCACGCCTGGCTCAGCCTAACTTTTAAGTACAATTTATGCTTCATTTTTACACTTAGTTGTATGTAGGATGTGGAACAAATGATTTTAAAGTAAGCCCGAAACCTTTCTCAGAGGTGTGGAGGCAGCTCACCTAGGCCCATGGGCTGTTGAAGGGAGTACATTATTTCTGAGTTAAGTTACTGTAACGTTTTTCTCTTTTAAATGTTTAATGTCACAGAAGCCAAGGCTGCCCCAAGAGATTGTTTCATTGAAGTGAACTCTAAAGGTGACAGATTTGGCAATTGTGGTTTCTCTGGCAACGAATACAAGAAATGTGCCACCGGGTAAGTGGAGGTGAGGTCCCAGAGTGTTGTGGGGTATTCTGAACAAGACCATTCATGGCTGATGTCTTTTGTGATTGTGTGTGTGTGTGTGTGTGTGTGTGTGTGTGTGTGTGTGTTATATGTGTTGCTAGCGATTGAATCTAGGGACATTCTTTCTCCAATCTACACCCCCAGCCCTTTTTATTTTTTATTTGGAAGCAGGATTTTGTAAGTTGCCAAGAGCTTTGTAAAGTTGCTGAGGCTGGCCTTAAACCTATAATCCTCTTGTCTCAGCTTCCCAGGTACTGGGATTACAGGCATGGGCCACCACACTGGGCTAAATTATGTTTTTCTATTGCAATTATCAAGTAATATTTGGAGTAATGATTTTGTACCATAGGAAAAAAAATTAGTTCTCCATAGCTCTTTTTTTTTTAAACTACTGGATGATCCATATCTGAAAGTTATTATTTATTTATTTATTTGGTGGTATTGGGGTTCCTAGAAACCCTTCTATCTCCGGGTCACACTCCCAGACCTGTTTTATATTTTATTTGGAAACAGGGTCTCTTAAGCCAGCGCAACCAGCGAGATCTTCCTGTCTCCGCCTCCCAAGCGCGGGGATTACAAGCGTGTGCCACCATGCCAGGCGGTAATTTCTTTTTCTTAATCATTTGTAACAGCTTTTTATATGTTAAGAGATTTTCCTTTTACACTTTCAAATGTCATCAAGACTACCTATGATATACTGAGTATATCATAGCAATGTGAATTTGGTAGGCCCTAAAAGATGTTAACTGAAGTCTGCTTTATGCTGTTCATTATTTTAGAGGTTTTTGGTCCTAATTTCAAGCCAGCTATATGATATAGGCATTATTATTTATCTCCTTTATTTTCAGATGAAGAAACAGAAACTTTAAGCACCTTACTCTAGTCACCTAGAAAATAAATGGCAGCATAAGAATAAATACACGCCGGGCGTGGTGGTGCATGCTTGTAATCCCCGCGCTTGGGAGGCTGAGACAGGAGGGTCGCATGGGTTCAAAGCCAGCCTCAGCTACTTAGTGAGGCTCTCAGCAACTTAGTGAGACCCTGTTTCCAAATAAAGTATAAAATAGGTCTGGGAGTGTAGCCCAGAGGTAGAAAGCCTCTGGGTTCCACCCCTAGTACCACCAAAAAAAAAAAAAAAAAAAAAAAGAATAAATATAAAGTTGGGACAAAGTTATTAACTCCATCCAGAATAGAGGGAGATGGAGATTTAATAGCAATATATGAAAAAATTAAATAAGAATTTTAGGAAATCAGTAATGAAGTATAGCTTCTATAAAAGTTGCTATAATCTTGGGCTTATAGTACCTAGAAAAATGTAAGAGCTCCACTTTCTTCTTTGCTTGTCACGCTATAACTGAAATTTCATTTTGAGTATTATGCTTCAAGAGGCAGTGAGGCAAACTAGAACATTCTAGGAGTGTCTCTGTCACATCACAAATGGTGTAGGTTACTTCCTTGGTGCAGTAAACATTTAGGAGGTGCATAGTCTTCAAAGAGCACCATGTGAAAGAAGAAAAAGATGTGATTTGTAGGGTCTTCTGTGGACAATCTGGGATCAGTGGAGGGAAGTTATTGGAAGATAGGTTTTAACTCTGTGAGTAAAAGAATGTTGTGATAGGTACAATGGGTAGCTTCAGGAGGTGGTGAGTTAGAAATATTGAACAAAATATCCTTTGGTCACTTTGCAATGATCCCATAGAGAAAATTCAAGTATAGGCTAGGTGCTTGAATCAGATAATTATTTAAATAGAAAATTTCAATACTGGGTCAGAAAAGATGATGTGAAGAATAGTCAGGGTGCTATGGAAGGACTTAGGAAGAGGACTTATCTCATAAAACCTTAGCATTAGGGAAACCTTCATACAGTGCTAATATTATGTTAGTAAATTAATGAGTTAATGAATTGAGTCTATAAGAAACTATAAGAGTTATCGAGGCAGAAAGGGGGTAGAGCCCTGTCTTATTATTGTACCTTACTGAATAGAATTGTAGATAGAATTAGTAGATAAAATAGAATGAATAGTAATTGTACCTTACTGAATAGAATTTTTCTCTTTACCATAATTCTAGAGGAAGCCATGATTGAAATTTATTTGAGACAGTGAAGCAAGAGAATGCATTTTTCTTTTTCTTTTTCCTTCCCTCTTTACTTTTCTCTTTCCTTTTTCCCTTTCTTTCTTTTCTCCTTCCTTCCCTTTCCCCCCTTTCTCCCTCCTTTTCTCCCCCCTCTCCCAGGGTTTCTTGCATGCTTGGCAAGTGCTGTACCACTGAATTATACCTATAGCCCTTTGAACATACATAGAAGGGAACTTGCTGCATAAAAATGATTGTATTTGATATTCTGTATTATTTACTTCATAGTAGCATTAATAATCATATCATATTTGTAAATAAATTTGTTTGTTTGTTTTGTAATATTGGGGATTGAACCCAGGGGCAATTCTACCTCTGAGCTATAGCCCAGCCCATACCGGGGATGGAACGCAGGGGCATTCTACTTCCTACACCTCCTAGCTACACTGTCATCCCTATTTTATTTTTTTAATTTTTTTTTTTTTTTTGGTGGTACTGGGGTTACTGGAAGCCCTTCTACCTCTGGGATACACTCCCAAACCTATTATATATATATATATATATATATATTTTTTTTTTTTTTTTTTTTAAACAGGGTCTTGTAAGCCAGCATGGCTGGCTTTGAACCTGCGCGATCCTCCTGTCTCCACCTCCCAAGCGTGGGGATTACAAGCGTGTGCCACCATGTCCTGCTATGTCGGCCCTATTTTTATTCTTTACTTTGAAACAAGGTCTCACTGAGTTTCAAAGGGCCACTAAGTAGCTGAGGCTGGCCACGAATGGTGATCCTCCTGTTTCAGCCTCCCAAATGCTGGAATTGCATGCATGTACCACCATGCCTGGTGCCCTTTTATTTTTTTTAAATTTTGGCACTGGATCCCAGAGGTAATCTACCTCCATATTACGGCCCCAGCCCTCCTTATTTTTTATTCTGAAACAGGATTTTGCTAGGCTGCTGAGGTTGATTTTTTTTTTTTTTGGTGGTACTGGGGGTGTGGAACACAGAGGCTTTCTACCTCCGGGCTAAACTCCCAGACCTTTTTTATATTTTATTTGGAAACAGGGTCTCACTAAGTTGCTGAGAGCCTCACTAAGTAGCTGAGGCTGGCTTCGAACCCATGCAATCCTCCTGTCTCAGCCTCCCAAGTGCAGGGATTACAAGTATGTGCCACCACACCCGGCGTTGAGGTTGATCTTAAATCTGTGATCCTCCTGTCCCTGCCTCCCAAATACTGGGATAACAAGCATGTGCCACTATGCTCGGCTTATTTTTTATTTTGAAAAAGGGTCTCACTGGGTTGAGAGTCTTGCTGAGTTGCTGAGGCTGGTTTCCAACCTGCAGTCCTCCTGTCTCATCCACCCAAGTACTGGATTACAGGCCTGTGCCACCATACCCGGCTGCAAACCCCTTGATTAATGAGTCTCTTAAACCTAGAGAGATAGTTAAGAAGGTGGGAGTAGGAAGAAAGGAGTGTGTACACCACATGGTTCCTCCTGGTTTGTCTCAGCATCCACTTACCTCTTCTCTTCTATATTTACAGAGACATAAAATCACTATACCTCTGTTGCTCTCATACCCTTTCTCTACTGAGATTCCCTTTAACCAAATAGCAGGAAATTGTCTACATACAAATATATATATTTTTAACATATACATACATTGGATACATTTTATTTTTGCATTTTATCTATCATTTTACAGGAATGCTTTGTGTGGAAAACTTCAGTGTGAGAATGTGCAAGAAATGCCTGTATTTGGAATTGTGCCTGCTATCATTCAAACACCTAGTCGAGGCACCAAATGTTGGGGTGTAGATTTCCAGTTAGGATCAGATGTTCCAGACCCGGGCATGGTGAATGAAGGGACAAAATGTGGTGCTGGAAAGGTAATTAAGATATTTTTTGTTTTTAAAATAAAGTGGAAAAAAGGTAAAAACTCATTATGCAAAGTAAGTGGCTTCTGTCTTCGGGTTATAGTAGAAACAGATATTTATTGTAGAATTTTTGAAAGTCCAAAGCCATCAACCGTAATTCTGCCATTTATATTTCTCTACTGGAGTCAAATAACTAATGCGTTTTACTTTACAACATACTATGCATGTTTCCTTCCCCTGTAATTTTTATAATTTATTAGCCAGATTGGTATTATTAAGACAGGGGATTTCCAGGAATATTGGGGTGAACACTTATGTGTGTGTCGTACCTCTACACCAGCTAAGCCCCAGTGCTTGTACTGCCCATGCCATACTGACTTACTGTACAGATCAAAAATGAGTTAGGCTTAACCACCCCATGACTTATTACCAGTGATTCCATATGAGAAGACGACCTAGGCCAAATTCATTCATTCATCTTTCCCTCCTTTCCTGCCTCCCTTCCTTTCTTGGATCATATGATTTAAAAAATTATTTAAGAGTGAGGACAGACTCCATAAAAATTCTTTGAGAGATGTCATGAAGTAGGAGCTAGCTAGAACTGTTGCAAACTTCAGCCATATTTAAGCAATATATATATTTTTTTTCTTGGTGGTACTGGGGTGGAACCCAGGGGCTTTCTACCTCTGGGCTATACTCCCAGACCTATTTTATACTTTATTTGGAAACAGGGTCTCACTAAGTTTCTGAGAGCCTCACTAAGTAGCTGAGGCTGGCTTTGAATCTGTGCAATCCTCCTGTCTCAGCTTCCCAAGTGCTAGAATTACAAGTGTGCACCAGCCAGGCTAAGCAAGATGGTTGAGTGAGTTTCAGAAAACAATTCACATGCAGGGGTGTAGAGGGAATAGAAAGGAGGCAGAAGGAGCATAATTCAGAGAAAATAACTGATGGATTATGTAGCTATTGAAAAGATAGCTGAGCCCTGGGCGTGGTGGTGTACGCTTATAATCCCAGCATTAGGAAGGCGGTGACTGGAGGATCGCGGTTCGTGGACAGCCTCAGCTACTTAGCGAGGCCCTTTGCAACTCAGTGAGACCCTTTTTCAAAAATAGAGACTAAAGAATAGGGCTGGGGGTGTGGCTCAGAGGTACAATGCCCCTGGGTTCTATTCCCGGTACTAAAAAAAATTAATAATAACAATAACAAATCCAGGTTTTGGGAGGCTGAGACGAGGATCACAGGTTTGAGGCCACCCTCAACAACCTAGTGAGATCCCATTTTCAAATAATAAAAAAGGGCTGGGGGTACAGCTTGGAGGTAGAATGCCCCCCTGGGTTCAGTTCCTAGTATAAAACAACAAACCAAACCAAGACAGGCAGATGGGTAGACCCTCAAATTACCTCAGTTCCTGTCAAGTTTCCATTTCCAGTTTTGTTCTTCAGTGCTTATAAAAGACCCACATAGTTTTGTGCCTGGCTTTGCAACTAAACTTGACTTTCACAGCTCAACTGAGCATGCTGAAAGCTGGGCATGGTGGCGCATGCTTGTAATCCCAGCACTCGGGAGGCTGAGACAGGAGGATCGCACAGGTTCAAAGCCAGCCTCAACTACCTAGTGAGGCTCTCAGCAATTTAGTGAGACCCTGTTTCCAAATAAAGTATAAAATAGGTCTGGGAGTATAGCCTGGAGGTAGAAAGCCCCTGGATTCCACCCCAGTACCACCAAAAAAAAAAAAAAAAAGAAGAAGAAAAAATTCTATTTGAATCACTTACTGAATTCTTACATGTATTTGGGCTTCTTGTCTTTCTTTTCCTCATGTCTGTTGGTCTGTCTGACTACTCATGCATTTGTGCTGCCTTGTTTTAGTTTGAATGTTTTTTTTTTTTTTTTTTTTTTTTTTGCGGGTCTGGGGATGGAACCCAGGGGCATCTGACCTTTGAGCTACACCACCTGCCCTACTTTTTATTCTTTATTTTGAAACGAGGTCTCACTGAGTTGCAAAGGGCCTCACTAAGTAGCTGAGGTTGTCCGCGAACTACGATCCTCTGGTCTCAGCCTCCCGAATGCTGGGATTACAAGCGTGCGCCACCACGCCTGGCTTTAGTTTGGATGGTTTTATAGTAGAGTTTTAATATGTATTAGTACAAAGGCCTCATCATTCTTTTTTCATTGTTTTCTTGACTATTTTAATTTATTTATCATTTCAGATAAATGTGAAATCATTTTATCAAGGTGCAAAAATACAAAAGGTGGTGCTTTGGAATTTTAGTTGGGATGACATTAAATTTATGCATTTATTATGGGGGAAAGTGACATTTTTATATTATTGAGTCTCCTATAGAAGAACATGGTATGACTCAACTTTTCTGGGTCTTCTTTTAAAGATTTAGTCATAAAAGCCCATTCTATTTTACTTAATTACTTTAATTAAACATAGTTTGTATTTTACCATAGAATAGGCCATTTCTTCCCATGTTTTCTAATTTGTTATATTTCTGATTAGTTTTGACTTGTAAGAACAGCTGTTGAGTTTATATTTTTGGCTAGTTACTGTGGGCATCCGTCCCCCCTACCTCCAGCTCATTTGTATGTATACATTTTGTTACTGACCATGTATTTAGTGTTAGGTATTTTTATTGTTGAGTGTATTAGAATTTTCTACATTAAACCATCATCATCTATAAATGAGAAAGTTGTTTCCTTTCTGCTATTTACCATTGAAAGTTAACTTTTTTTTGTTTACTCACAATGGTAGAACTTCCAGAATAATTTTAAACCATAATTATTATAGTATACATATTTGTCTTGCCCCTAACTTGACCCAGTGTGTACCTAGCTTTCCAAGATTATGTGTGATTTTGGTATTGGCTTGAGGTAGGTACTATTTATTATTTAAATGTAGTATCTTTTTTTTTTTTTTTGGCAGAACTGGGGATTGAACTCAGGGGTATTCTATCTCTGAGCTACATCACCAGCCCTGTTTTTTATTCTTTATTTCGAATCAGGATCTCACTAAGTTGTAGAGGGCCTCACTTAGTAGCTGAAGCCAACTTCAGCAACTTAGGCTTGAAGAAACTTAGCAAGACCCAGTTTCCAAATAAAAAATAAAATAGGGCTGAAGGTATAGCTTGGAGATAGATGCCCCTGATTTCAATCCCTGGCACCACGGGGAGTGGGGGAAGAGTTTTAAATTCAACTAATTTTCTTCCTTCCTTCTTTTCTTCCTTCCTCCCTCCCTCCAATTGGACCCAGGGGCATTCTACCTTTGAGCTACACCCCAGCCCAATTTTATTTTTATTTTGAAACATGATCTTGCTAGTTTGATGAGAGTCTTGCCACTTGCTGAGGCTGTCATCCAACCTGTGGATCCTCCTATCTCAGTCTTCCATGTACTGGGACTACAAGTGTGTGCCACTCAGTCCCTAATTTAGAGAAAGAACACAGAGAAAATAGGCAGTTGAGAAATTCCAGAATACTGGTGAAGAAAATTTCTGAAGATAACCAGAGACAAAATCAAAGCAAATTAAAAATAGATCACATGTAAAGAAATGGGGTTCAGAAATGAATTCTTGGAGACAGGAGAGCAATACTTGTATGTCTCTGAAAGATTCTCACCCTAGAACTCTGTACACAGCTAAATTACCAACCATGTGAGAGGATGCAAGAAAAACATCACATTCTGACACTCTACACCTATCTTATTCATCCTTTCTTGGATAGTCATCTAAAGTAATATTCTAGCAAATGAGGAAGTAAAACAAACATTTGTAATCGAGGAAATAGAAGAGTATCAAAGAGTAATTCCAAGATAATAGCTGTGTCTAGGGCCAGGAGAGCCATCAGTTCAGAGTAGATATAGGGAGGTTTCTGGAGAAAGCGGGAATATTAAAGAGGAAATGACATGCTGGCTTGTTTGAGGGGGAGATATTGAGGCCACAACAAAGTCCAGGTGTATAAGAAGAAAAAAGGTAGGTTTTAGTTGTAGCAAAACAAAGCTTTATGAGTGAAAAATACTCTTAGGTTTGAAATAACCAGTGTTTCTATCTCACATTATTAGCAAGGAATGCTTGCTTCTCACTTTTCATGTTTCCTTGTGGAAGAATTTCCATTAAAATGGTTCTCCTGGCCGGGCGTGGTGGTGCGCGCTTGGGAGGCTGAGATAGGAGGATCGCACAGGTTCGAAGCCAGCCTCAGCTACTTAGTGAGGCTCTCAGCAACTTAGCGAGATCCTGTTTCCAAATAAAATATAAAATAGGTCTGGATGTATAGCCCGGAGGTAAGGTAGAAAGCCTCTAGGTTCCACTCCCAGTACCACCAAAAAAAAAAAAAAAAAAAAGATACTTCTGGCCTCAGTCTGATCCTTCTTCAGGTCTTACCAAAGTGGTTGATCCAAGTGTTGAGCTCTGCGACTGGCAGTTATATTTAATTCTGGGGTGCAGTGTTAGGAAGCCCATGTTTCTTGTGCCTTCAGTTATGTTAAATAGTATATTGGAAATGAAGAACCTGTTTGATCGCCTCATGTTTGCCTCCTGTTATTTTCTCTCACTTGATTCTGAATTTGCCTAGTGAATGGAGAAATGTTATGTACTGACTCAAATATAACCCAGTATTAATGATATAAACATTAAACAGAACTTATTTTAAAAGGTAGAGAAAGACATTGGGAGTTTTGTAAGAAAGCTCAAGTTTTATCATAAAGACATTGGTTCCTGGGTGTGGTGGTGCACACCTGTAATCCCAGTACTTGGGAGGCTGAGACAGGAAGATCACAGATTTGTGGCTATACTCAGCAACTTAGTGAGACCCTGTTTCAAAATAAAATATAAAATAAGGCTGGGGGTGTAGCTCAGAGGTAGAACGCTCCTACATTTAATCCCTAATACCGTTGTCCCATACACACATAAAGGCATGTGCAGTCTGCCTCTGAGCACATTTTTTTATTTTTTTATTTTGAAACAGGGTTTATTTTGTTAAAGGCTGGAGGAGTAGCTCAGAGATAGAATGCCCTTGAGTTCAATTCTCAGTACCAAAAAGGAATGAATGAATGAATGAACAAACGAATATACCACAGCATTGGCATACAGCAATATGTTCATTGCTATTCATGGGCTATGTAATCATTTATGAGCTAATAATCTGCCATTGGAAAAATTCATGATGAAAATGATTTAATTTACAGAAATGCTTGATTACTTAAAAATCTGTTACCAAAGTAATGAGGTTTTTCTCTCAAATGCTTGTTGTAACAGAAAAAAAGTATTGATTACTTTGTATATAAGACATACTCAACAAGACATTGTTTGCTAAAAAAAAGCCAGGCGTGGTGGCACAGGCTTGTAATCCCAGCATCTGGTAGGCTGAGACCAGAGGCCTGAGGTTCAGGGGCAGCCTCAGCTTGCTCCCTTGCTCCCTTTTAATGTTTTTTTTTTTTTCTTTCTTTTCCTTTTTTTTTTTTTTCTTGTGTAGAACTGGGGATTGAGCCCAGGGACATTCTATCTCTGAGTGTCATCCTCAGACGTATTTTATTTATTTTTAAATTAAATTTATATATTTATTTTTTGGTACTGGGGGTTGAACTGAGGGGCATTCTACCTCTGAGCTGTACCTCAGTCCAGCTCCTTTTAATGTTTTTGTATTAAATTTTAATTGCTATAGTTATGCCTTTTTTTTTTTTTTTTTTTGGTGGTCCTGGGATTGGAATCCAGAGGCTTTCTACCTTTGGGCTATGCTCCCAGACCTATTTTCTATTTTATTTGGAAACAGGGTCTCACTAGTTTGTTGAGAGCCTCACTAAGTAGTTGAGGCTGGCTTCGAACCTGTGCCATCCTCCTGTCTCAGCCTCCCAAGTGTGGGGATTACAAGCATGCGTCACCATGCCCGGTTAGTTATGCCATTTTATGCTTGCTTTCCAACCCTTTTTAGTGTCATTTTAAGTGCGTAAAAAGCATATAATTAGATTTTATTCTGTGCTCCACTCTTAAGTTTATTTTCCCTCCCTTTGATAAACATTAAAAGAAGTGTGAATACCACATTTTCACTATTAAAAAATGAAAAGCTATTGTATAAAACAAGAAAGAGAGGTACTTTGCTGATACCATCAGTCTTCTTTTCAATCCCTTCCCTAGGGGTAACTGATGCCAACACTGTCACACATTATTTTGTATGTTGTAGGAGGGTTTGTTGGCTTGCAGTTCTAGAAGACTATGTTGTATAGATCTGTGCAGTCTTGTCTCTTGGCATTCATAACTATATATATAATATATATAATATTAACTGTTAGTCTCTTGTAAATATAATCTCTAACTTATTTGCCTTTTACCATAAGCATATTTATTTATTTTTGTGGCACTGGAGATGGAACCCAGTGGCATTCTACCTCTCAGCTACAGCCCCAGCCCTGTTTTATATTTTATTTGAAATAGAGACTTGCTGAGTTGTTGAGACACTAGTAAAGTTACTAAGGCTTGCTTCAAAACTAAGATCCTCTTAAGTACTGGGAGGTCTCAGCCTCCCAAGTACTTGGCTTACAGGTGTAAGCCACCACATCCAGCTCATGAGCATATTTTAAAATATGGTTTTGCTTTCCCACTGCAAGTGGTTTATCACTGTATTTCCTCTATTTGGAGAGTGCTTATTCTACAAGATGAATACTGCCTGTTGGGTCAGTAATCTTTCCTGAAGAGGACTTGGAATTTTTCTGCTTCTTTAAATCTGTCTGCTATTAACACATTTCATCTTATTTCTGTGATCTTATTTAATGCTTCAGGGATGCACTGTAAATCACTAGAGAAGGAACACTCTCCTTTCACCTGCATAGGGGACCATTGGCAAATGTATCCTCCACAAGACTTATGGATGCATGGAAAGTATTCAAAATCTACATCCAAGACTGCTAAATAACTGTAGGACAGATGAAGAGTGATGATGTAATTGTAGAATCTTTTTTGCTTTTGTTTTTTTAATCATACAAGTATATTTTCTGTTTAAAAATGAACTGTAAGCCGGGGATGGTGGCGGACACTTCTTGTAATCCCAGTACTTGGGAGGCTGAGATAGGAGGATTGCAGGTTCGCAGCCAGCCTCAGCTACTTAGTGAGGCCCTCTGCAACTTTAGTGAGACCCTATGTTTTTTTTGTTGTTGTTGTTTTTTTTTTTTTTTTTTTTTTTTTTTTTTTTTGTGGTACTGGGGTTTCTGGAAGCCCTTCTACCTTCGGGCTACACTCCCAGACCTATTTTTATAATTTTATTTGGAAACAGGGTCTCTTAAGCCAGTGAGGCTGGCTTCGAACCTGCGCGATTCTCCTGTCTCTGCCTCCCAAGCGCGGGGATTACAAGCGTGCGCCACCACGCCTGGCTTGTGAGACCCTGTTTTAAAATAAAGAATAAAAAAATTGGGTTCGGGGTGTAGCTCAGAGGTAAAATGCCCCTGGGGTTCAATCCCCAGTACCAATAAATAAATAAATAAATAAATAAATTAATTAATAAAAATGAACTGTATTTGAAGATCTTTTGACACTAGGTACATTTTTGTTCAAGTTCATGTCTTTTTGAGAACAGTAAGGTAGCTATTGATATTTGTTTATATCAGTGTATGTTTATTCTCAAATTGTTCTTTATTTCATTAGCTTACTTAAATATCTTGATATTGTGTAGTTGGTTACCTAATAAAATATTAAAATACTACCAAACAATCTTAAAAAAAAGAAAGAAAAATATTGGCTGCCTTTCTTCCAACTTATCACAAAAGATCAGGTTTTACAAATATGTCAATGTTCCAGGAAACTGAAATTTTTCTAGTAACTTTTTAGTAGATTCCTTTGGATCTTTAATATTTTCTTAGGTAACACTTTTAAATCTCTTTTAATATTCACAACTGTTTCTGTTTCACATTTAATTGCATAAATCAGAATTTATAGAACTATGAAAAATAATGATTTGTTTTCATTACTGCTTTTCATAGAAATGCTAGTATTACATTATTATTCATGATAATCTTTGTTTTGCTTTTATTTATTTTAAAGATTTACATTTCTACTTTTTTTTTTTTTTGCGGGTCTAGGGATGGAACCCAGGGGCATTTGACCGCTGAGCTACACCCCCTGCCCTGTTTTTCATTCTTTATTTTGAAACAGGGTCTCACTAAGTTGCAGAGAGCCTCACCAAGTAGCTGAGGCTGTCCGCGAACCGCGATCCTACAGTCTCAGGCTCCCAAATGCTGGGATTACAAGTGTGTGCCACCACGCCCGGCTCCACATTTCTACTTTTTATTTATTTGTGGTTGCTAGGGTTTGAACTTAGGGCACTACACATGGTAGACAAATACTATCACTGCGCTACATCTCAACCCCTTCTCATTTTTATTTTTGGAAGAATTAAAAAATTCAAATGTTTCAAATTTATCAGCTGCCCTTTTAATATCTGTTTAAATGACAGCTTATGAGAGTTAGTATATAGTAGATTCCCTAATGTTAAGTCTTTCCTGTAGTTCTAGGATCATCTCTATCTTATTTTATTTTATTTTATTATTTTTTCAGTCTTGTGAATCTAATTCAGGGCCTCTTACATGCCTTGCAAGTACTCTACTACTAATCTACAACCCACAGCTTTGTTCACATTTTATTTGAAAAATATATTTTTGTGAATAGTTTACTTAGGATTTTCACATTGATATTTATAGGGCAGAATAATGTTTTATCTGTGTTTATGACCTTTATATTGTCTTTGTCTTTTTTGTTCATGAGTTCTATGTCAGTTGGCCAATTTTGCTCATTTTCCTATTCTAAAATATATAGTATTGGAATTAACCATTCTTTGAAAGTTAAAAAAAAAGAATAATCTGCACCCAGATTTATTTTCTGAGTATTTCTTTATTAATGTTTTCAGTGTTTCTTTACTTCACTTAGGTTTCTCTTGTTTGTTTGTTCTTCAGATCTGCAGGAACTTCCAGTGTGTAAATGCATCTGTTCTGAATTACGACTGTGATGTTCAGGAAAAGTGTCATGGACATGGGGTAAACAATGTTCTCTTTTGGTTTATTCAGAAAAGTAGTGCTAAAGAATGAGAATTGCCCATGAGGAGTAGATGAGAATCCCCAAGATTTATAGATTTTAAGGTGATGAGGAATTTGTTGATGTGGATGAATTTTTTATTCTTAAAGAATACAAATGAGTTTGTATGGATTTCCTTTCTCTTGGTTTCCATTTTAGAGTTGATGATACAGAGCAACATTCTCATTTAACAAAAGTGATATTTTGATTGTTTTGAAGGTATGTAATAGCAATAAGAACTGTCACTGTGAAAATGGCTGGGCTCCCCCAAATTGTGAGACTACAGGATACGGAGGAAGTGTGGACAGTGGACCTACCTACAATGGCAAGTAATACTGAAGAATATTAGTGTTGATCTCCCAGCAGCCTAAGTTATAAATTGGGTATCTTTGTACCTCTCCCCTACTTCCCATATCAGCTATATATTGGTGGTGTTGATTCTGCCTCCTATTTTTTTTTTTTTTTTTTTTTTTGTGGTACTGGGGTTCCTGGAAGCCCTTCTACCTCCGGGCTACACTCCCAGACCTATTTTTACATTTTTATTTGGAAACAGGGTCTCCTAAGCCAGCGCGCGTGGCTGGCTTCGAACCTGCGCGATCCTCCTGTCTCTGCCTCCCAAGCGCGGGGATTACAAGCGTGCGCCACCACGCCCGGCCCTCTATCTTTTTAAATTTTCATTTCTTTTGATTTTTTTTTGTGTGGTCTCCCTGTTGTCTGTCTGGGTTCCTGTAATCCATGTTCAACACTACTTTATAGCATTCAATGTTTTTCTTCAAGAATTCAGTTTTGATTACCTCTGTGCCCTCCTTATAATCCCATGTTTCTGTGTTGCTGTTAAAATGAAGTCCTTAAACCCTTACAACATGGCTCATCCCTGCATGATTTGGCCTGGCCTTACCTTTCTAGTCTCATTTCACCATGCCTAAGACAAATAGTAATTTCTTTGACTTCTAATAGGCTACTCTCTTTTTTACCTTTGAACCTTCACACCATTTTATTTTCATATTCTTGAAACTTGGGTAAATTGCTAATTAGGCTTCAAGTTTATATTGTTTTTTTTTCTGATGGAAATTTACCCTGACTGCCTAAATATGAAGCATTCTGCTCCTTCTGTTTGCTCTCCTAGTACAGTTAGCATGGCCTCTTACTACAGTAATGACTCATTTTTATTCCCTGATAGACTATGGGCTTCTTGTTTATAGTATTTTCCTAGTGAGGACATGTGCTTTCACTTGGATAAATAATAGAATGACTGGCTCATATAGTAGGTGTATGTTTAGCCTTTTTGTTTGTTTGTTTGTTTGTTTGTTTTTTGTTTTTTAAGGTACTGGGGCTTGAACTCAGGGACATTCTTCATTTGAACTATATCCCCAGCCCTATTTTATTTTTTTTATTTTGAGACAGTCTCTCTAAATTGTTGAGACTGGCCTCAAACCTTCGATCCTCCTGTTTCAGTCTCCCAAGTACTGGGATTACAGGTGTATGCTACCATAGTCTGCTGTGTTTAATTAGCTTTTTAAGAAATTTCCCAGCTGTTTTCCAAAGCAGTTACAATAATTTTCCTTTGTTCGTGGTTTCACATTCCATGGTTATAATAGCTACTCATGGTCAACTATAGCATAGAAACTCATTATGGCTTAATAATCCAGCCTGTGTAGAGCAGAACCTTCTGACATATTATCAGGTTATCAGTAGCAGCAGTCTAGCACTACATCATAGCACCTATATGATATGTTCAGAGAGACAAGAAAAGAAAAGCCACATTCACATAACATTTATTACAGAACATTATTATACTGTCTATTATTTTTGTTACTCTTACTGTGCAAAATTTATAAATTACACTTTGTCATAGGTAGGTATATGTAGGAGAAAGCATAGTACACATAGAGGTCAGTATCCTCTGCAGTTTCAGGCATCCACTGGGATCTTGGATTGTATCCCCTGTGGATAAGGGGAGTTGCTGTGCACCATTTTACATTCTCACTACCAGTGTAGGAGGCTTACAACGTTTCTCCATATATTCTCCAACATTTGGTATAGTCAGTCTTTTTAATTTTAGCTCTTATAGTAATGGTATTTGACTGTAGTTTTAATTTTTGCTTCTATAATGACTAATGATATTGAACATCTTTTTATATGAATATTGAGAATACACATATCTTCTTTGGTGTATCTGTTTAAATATTTGTTCCAAATTTGTAGTTGTCTTCCTGAAGTTCTATATATATTACGGATACAAATATTTTATCAAATATGTGCTTTTTTTTTCTTTTAGTCTACTCCTTTAGGTTTCTTTCTACTCCTTAGTTCCACTTTTTAGTATTTTAAGGTGAAAGATAAGGTCATTGATTTGAGACTTTTTTCTAAGAGGGATTGTAGTGATATCAATTTTCCACTAAGTATTGCTTTATTAAATATTATACCAATTTTTTTTTTGGTGGTACTGGGGTTCTTGGATAGTCTTCTACCTCCGGGTTACACTCCTAGACCTATTTTTATATTTTTATTTAGAAACAGGGTCTCTTAAGCCAGCAGGGCTGGCTTTGAACCCACATGATCCTCCTGTTTCCACCTCCCAAGCACGGGGATTATAGGCGTGCGCCACCATGCCCGGCAAATTGATTTTTATTTTTTGGTGGTACTGGGGTTCCTGGATACCCTTCTACCTCTGGGCTACACTCCCAGACCTATTTCATATTTTTATTTGGAAACAGGGTCTCTTAAGCCAGTGAGGCTGGCTTCGAACCTGCACCATCCTCCTGTCCTTCCCTCCCAAGTGCGGGGATTACAAGCATGCACCAACACGCCCGGCTTTTACAAATTTTGATGTTGTTCCTTCATGTTCCTTCAGTTCAAAACACCTTCTAATATGCTTTTCCTTTGACTTATAAGTTATTTAGAATTGTTTTTTTAAACTATCTGATAATTTTGTTTGTTTATAATTAACTAAATACTAGGAAGTGAACCCAGGGGTATTTTATCTCTTAGCTACACCTCTAGTCCTTTTTATTTTTAATTTTGAAAAAGGTTTTGCTGAGTTGCTGGGGATCTTGGTTGGTTCCTGAGTTTGGAACCTGTGAATCTCCTTTCTCAGCCTTCCATGTACTATGATTACAGGCATGTGCCAAAGCACCCAGCTTGGTAACTTTAATTAATATAGCCACCACAGATTTCTTTCAATTAATTAGCATAGGAAATCTTTTTTCATCCTTTTATTTTTATTTTTTAAATTTTTTATTGGTTTATTGTAGTCATACGTCTTTTTTTTAGGTGAAACTATCATACATTTATTTATTTTTCAGAAAAAAATCTATCCTAATATGGAATCTAGATACCCAAAATGATCTCGAAAAAGAACAAAGCTAGAAGATGTATATTTTCTGATTTCAAACCATATAAAGCTACAATCATTGAAACAGTGTAGTACTGTTATAAAGGCAGATATATAAACCATTGGAGTTAAATAAAAGCCTAGAGATACATTCTTCCATATATTGTCAAGTTATTTTTGATAAGGTTTCCACGAACATTTGGTGGAGGAAATAATAATCTTTTAACTAAATATTGTTGAAAAATAATAATTACATGAAAAAGAATAAAATTGGACCCTTACCTAATCCCATATACAAATATTAACTCAAAATAGATAAAAGACCTAAATATAAATCTTAAGACTATAAACTTTTAGAAGAATCTGGGTCATTAAACCTCACAACATTGAAATTGGCAGTGATTTCTTGGATATGATTTCAATGGCACAGGCAACAGAATGGTAAACAAACTCCCTAAAAAATAAAAAAAAATATTGTATATCCAAAGACAATGTAAACAGAGTTAAAAGTTACTGATAGACTGAGATAAAATATTTCCAAATGCTATATCTGAAGGTATATTAATATTCCAACTAGAAATCCTAAAAATTAGCAACAATAAAAGCAAACAATACAATTTAGAGATATGTAAAAGACTAACATAAATAATGAATCTCCACTGATAACCAATCTTAGTTGTCTGTTGGATAAAAAAGCTTGTTTCTCTGGTTCTGGTGAGTGTTACCTATTTCTTCTTTGTAGTTAATCTCTTTGAGTATTTTCTCTAGTGCTGGTTTTGAAGACATAAATTCCTTCAGTTTCTGTTTGTCATGGAAGCTTCTTATTTCTCCATCTAATTTGATAGAAAGTTTTGCTGGATAGGACATTTTTGGCTGGAAGTTGTTTTCTTTCAGAGTTTGGAATATGTTACTCCAAGCCCTTCTGGCTCTTATGACTTGGTTTGGGAAGTGTGGAGTGATTGTAATTGGTTTGCCTCTGAATGTCACTTGGCCCTTTGTTTTGGTTGCCTTAAAGATTCTCTGCTTGGCTTCCACATTGGTCATTTTGACAATTATGTGGCATGGGGATCCTCTTCTCCGATCCTGTCTAAAGGGAGTTCTATAAGTTTCCTGGACCTGTGTATCTACCTCTTGCTCTGTTTGGAAAATTTTCTATTACTTCCTTGAAGAGATTGTTGATCCCTTTGGTTTCACCTTCTTTTCCCTTCTCTATTCCAATTATTCTTAGGTTAGGTCTCTTAAAATGGGCCCATATTTCTTCAATGTCAGATTCCTGCTGTCGGAGTTTTTTTTTCTAAATTAGAAACTATGTATTCATTTTTGGAGTGATCATCTTCTAAGAGCGAGATTCTGTTCTCCATGTGGTCTAATTGGTTGTTTGTGCTTTGAATTGAGGCCTTTACTTCATTAATTGCATCCTTTATCTCTTTTTGGCTCTCTCTGAATTCTTTTTGAAACACCTCTATTATTTCTACAGTTATTTTCCTGATTTGATCTTCTAGAAATCTCTGAATTTCTGTTTTATCAGGTTCTGATGTTGTGGGGTTGTGGCATTCATTGCTCCATTGTTATTCCTCTTTCCCATGATTTCGGAAGTTTGTGCCTTCTCTGGGTTCTTCCCTTGGGTCACTATGACTTCACTTAAGGTGCTCTGGATCTTGAGTCTGTGGTATCTCAGTCCCCACAACTCCTTTACTGGGTTGTATCGCAGTCTCAGACCCACGGAGTCAATCAAGGCTACTTTAGACCATGGGGGGTGCCAGGTTGCACGTTCTCCTATGGTGTGATATCTCTGCCACCGCCACTCCCCCACTGGGTCAAGTCCCTGAGAGTGTTGTCCTGGAATTTCTCCTCTAGGTGCCACAATTTGACTCACTGTTGTTGAGTGCGCTGATAGAGCTGTAATGGACTTGGTGAATTTGCTGCTGCCGCCGCCAGTGGCAATATGGCACCGCTGTCATGCCCTCAGCCGTGAGGCTGGCGTATTTCTTCTCTGGTTTTGCAGTCTGCTTTGAGTCCCTGCAGGGTGTGCTGAGCCCAGCCCGTGCGAGCTTTAGACGCTTCCAGCTCCGAATAATCTGCCGAATTCCCCCCAGCTGTTCCGCAGCGGCTCACCTCTGCTCGCTGTCCGCCACTCCTCTCTGGAGCCTGGTAGGCTGTTGAGTGCGTTGGTCTGGTGTCATCTGGTGAAGTCGCCGCTGCCGCCGGCAGTAAGGCACTGTTGCCGCGTCCTTGGGCGTGAGGCTTGCGTATCTCCTCTGTGGCTCTGAGCTCTGTTCTGAGTCCCCCTCCTCTCTGGGGCCTGGTGCTGCAAGGGAAGATAGCGCCCGCGCCGCTCTACATCGTGGCTCCGGCCGCAGCACTGCGGTCTGGTTTCTTTCTGGTGTCTCCTTTTTCCAGCCCTCTTTTTTTCTGTTCCTTGTAATTACATTTTTTGTTTTCTGCTGATGGTGTTTTCTGGCTATGAAAGGCACTGATTTTGTGATAATAGAGAATGGTTGTTAGCGGGGCTCATAAGCCCCGCTTTTCTCCGTCGCCCATAGTCATACGTCTTAATGGAGTACAAGATGGTAGAGGCATACATGCACACATCACCCAATTAGCCCTTACCCAATTCCCTCCCCATCTCTCCTTCTCATGTTTGGCTTATTGGTTGACTTTAATATGTTTGTAATGTGCGACAGACTGGCTCAATCGGGATGGCCGCTGAGTTCGTTCGGGACCGAATTATCTCAGAAAGGTGGACAAAGGTTTAGGTGGTACTTCTGCAGCCACTTATCTGCAGTGATTTTTTCCCCTTTTTATGAAATAAACTCCTTTAAGTTCTTTTTCATGGTGCGGGAAAAAATCTGACATGGACCAATGCCCCTTGTGCAATCAACCACTTTATTCTAGACATGAGATTTTTTATATTTCCCTATTTCCCCGCAATTCCCTAGTAGAAAAGTGCAAAACACCCAAAAACCAATAGTGAGATATACATGTAAATCACCAACCCTGAACAAGACAAAAGTAAGGCATGTGACATCACAGGTCCTTGTGATTGAAATCAGTCCCATGACCCTTCAGGTGGGTCTTGTGCTTTAAGTCAGCCCCTTTGGCCTTGCCTTGGCCTTGCAGCTGCAGAGGCTTTTAGTGGGCAAATTCCAGAAGAACAAAAGTTACACCCCAAATCATTTGAAGAATCCAGTTTTTAAGAATTTTCTTTAACCCTTTCGGAACCTTTCATTCCTAGGGCTTATTCCAAAGTCCTTCTCTATCTAGCAACCTCCTTTGAGCTGAATGGGGACGAAGTCAGAGATTCCAGCTTTCATACATGTAGTTGGCGTAGGGAAATCCATGTACATTTATGATGATTTAGAGGATTTCGATGAATGTCTGCTGGATTTTGTCTGCAATACCATCTGCTGTCTGAATGCTTCACCCTATTAAACACTTAAAATATATTTTAGTAGACAGGGCCCACAAAACAACATGAAGTTTTTATTATATGTCTTTTGTTCTGTCATAGCTATTTTAACCAGGTGGTGTCGCCCTGTCTCCAGGCAGCGCTATCACTAGGTGCAAAGGTCAAGATTCCTCCTAGCCCTTGGCTCTATTGTAATGATTAGAATGAAGGTCAAAGATAGGGAGGAGTTCTGCATTTGTAATTGTGGTAGTAGGACTGCTTCCACAGTATCTGAATTCTGACTAGATTTATTACCAATTGAGCAAAGCAAGGGCATTTAGAGGCTTAGACAAATTACTAGAAAATTTATTTTCCACGGACTCAGTTTCTCCCACAGTCCTAATTCTTGGGATCCTGTTTTACATCATTGGAGCTTTTTAGTGTAGAAATCTAAGAGCAGGGAGTATTTCTGCCAGAGATGACGCCTCCTTCCTCGGGGCATGGCCTCCTTGGACCTTGCCAATTAATACAAGTATTTGTCATGCTCTATATGCGGAGGGCCGGTGGTGGCAGTAATGTACATCATGTTCATTAGAGAATTTCTCTTTTCCCCCTTCCCATCCCGTTAGTTAGGTTACCTTATTTGGTCATGTATAGTATCTCCTTCTTCATCTAGAGTTCCTCCTATGACCCATTTTCTCCTAGCTTTTGTTTTTAATATTTTTGTTTTATAGGCAGCATATACTTGGATTCATTTTTAAAAATCTAGTTTGCCAATCTTATCTTTTTAATTTAGTTGTTTTGACATCTATGTCTAATTTTATTATTGATTCATGTGAGTTTAAACTTACCACCTTAATTTTTTTTTACCAATAATCTCTTTTGTAGCGATATGGTATAACTCAATATATCTCGATTTCTCTCATACTTGCTTTTGTACTATTGTTGCCATATATTTTACTTGTACATATGTTATAACCCATACAATTCATTGTTATTACATTTGCCTTTAACAATTGACTATCTTTCAAAGGTATTTTATAATAAAAAGAGTCTTTATTTTACCTACATAACTATCATTTCTGGTGCTTTTCATTTCCTTGTGTAAATTTAGATTTCTATCTGGTATCATCTGATTTCTGCTGGAAAGGCTTCTTTTTATATTTCAAATAATGCAGATCTTCCAGAGGTACATATTTGTACTTTCATATATCTGAAATCTTTTTTTCCCTCCTCTATCATAATTCAGCTGGGAAAAAGAATTCTAAGTGGATAATCCCCTTTTTTAAAAAAATTGTAAAATATCCCTACATTGTCTTCTTACTTGCATTATTTTTCCTAAAAAAACCTGCTGTTTCCTGGTGTTTGTATGTAATGTCTTCCCCTTCTGATTGCTTTTAAGATTTACTGTGTATTTGTTTGGTTTTCAGTAGTTTATTATAATTGTCTTGGCTTGCTTGGGATTTGTGATATTTTTGGATTCATACTTTTTAATTTTCTTGACATTTGGAAACATTTTGATAATTATTTCTTCAAATACTTTTTCTATATGCTTTTCTTTGTATATTCCAGTTTCATGTATATTTGCTGTTAGAAGTTCTTTAGCATCTCACTGATCTGCTGTTGATTTTGTTAGTTTCTATTCTCTTGTTTAGTTTTGAGTAATTTTATTGCTATTCTTCAAGTTTACTTTTCTTCTGTGAAGTTTAGTTTGCCATTAATTTTATCTAATGTATTTCTTATCTCAGACATTGTAGCTTTTATTTCTAGTTTTGTTTTTTATATATCTTTCATGATTCTAAGTATGTTTAATCTTACCCTTTTCTTCTGAACAAATGGGATACTTATCTGTTAATTCTATCATATTTATTATTTCACAGTCACATTTGGTTGATTTTTTTCCTCTCATTTTGCTTCATATGTTTCTGCTTCTTTGGTGCCTTATAAGTGTTAGTAGATTCTAGAAACTATTTTACCTTGTTGGGTCCTGGATGTATTTGAATTTCTCTTGATGAGTTTTGTTCTAATATGCTTAAGTTACTTGGATATAGTTCAATTCTTCAGGGTCTTGCTTTTAAAAGCTAAGTTAGGCAGGACCTGGGCAACATAATATATAAGGCTAATTTTGCTTCATTACAAAGGCAAAAACCCTGCAGTTTATTCTCCTCGATGCCACATTCATTATGAGGTTTTCTGTGTATGAAGTGTAGGGATTGTACCCACAAATTCTTTCATGTGGCTCTTTTCTTCAGCTTCAGAGAGCTTCCTTACATGCATACGTGGGTTAGTATTCAACTTGGTATTTGAGGGAAACCTTTTGTAGGTCTTTCAAGTGTATGTTTATATCTCATTTCCCCTTTGCACTTTGCCTAGTGGACTCTGGCTGCCTTGGCCTCCCAAGAATACCATCATCTCTTTCTCTCAGGAAGACCCCTGGCATTTTCTTGGGTTCCTGTATCCTACCATGCTCTTTTAAAATTGTCTAGGAAGTAAACTGGGGCCATAAGAATATTTGTTTTTATTTCTGTCTCTTAAGAGATCAGTATTCTTCATTGCTTGATGTTTCATGTCTTGAAAACTGTTGTTCCATGTTATTTCGTATGATTATTTAGCTGTTTAGTTGATAAATCTAGTCCTTGGTCATCTTTTGGTTTAGATGTGGAAGCCAGAATTACAGATTTTAATGGCTGTGTATTCCATTGAGATGATGTGTGTGTAACTTGCTTAACTGTTTCTAATTATTTGACATTTAGGTTTTTAGGTTTTTCTTAAAATATGCTTTCATTGGTGTATTATAGCCTCACATCATAGTTAAATCATGTTGATAGTGACATACATGCACACAGCACATGTTTTAAGTTTTTTCATAGCACTGATACCTTGTAGTATTCATTTACGACATAGGCATTTTTTCCAGTTGGAGGATAAATTATCAGTATTGGGATTATTTAGAAGAATATAATCCTTTTTATGGTCCTTGATAGATATTCCAAATGGATGAGATCTTTGTATAAAGCCAGTAACAGTGTAGAAGTATCAATTTCAACATAATCTTGCCAATGTTGAATGCCTTAATTTTTTCTAGTCATTAGTAACTATACAATAATATATCAAGCTTCCTGTGATTTTTCATATTTTGTTTTTTAATTGGGATAAATGTTGCATATGGTTTTGTGCAAATTTTAATAGAAATGTCTGGTACTTTTGCAAACTTAGAATTGTGAGGAACATTTTAGAGCTTACCTCTTAATATTTAATTATTGTTTCCTTAAAGAACACAGAATAAAGCCAGGCTTGGTGGCACATGCTTATAATCCCAGCATTTGGGAGGCTAAGACAGGAGGATCGTGGTTTGTGGACAGCCTCAGCTACTTAGCAAGGTCCTTCGCAACTCAGTGAGACCCTGTTTCAAAGAAATAAAAAATAAAAAGACTAAAAAATAGGGGTGGGGTATAGCTTGAGGTAGAATGCCCCTGGTTTCCATCCCCAGTACTGCAACAAAACAAAACAAAACAAAACAAAAAAACACAACAACAAAGAACAGATACAATTAATGTTAGTTAATGAATTTTTTAAAGTTATATATAATGAGAATGTTCAGAAGCCATAAAAATAAGATTCATAAATTCATTTATACAAAAATAATAAACTGCTGATAGAGAAAAGCATAGTATGATAGACTAATGACAAAACAGAGAAGTACTTCTAACTCATATCACAGACAGAGCTAATCTCTCAAATATATAAAGAATTTTTAGAAACTGAGAAAAAAATGAAAAGTCCAATAGAAAATGAGTTAAAGAACTGAATCTAAAAAAGAAATGGAGTTTTGTACGGCTGTACAGAAAATGAGGAGGACCTTTATTTGGAGTTTGGAAAGATATACAGTTAAGTGAAAAAAGACAATATGCTAAAGTGTTGATTGTATGCTGCATTTTATGTAAGAAAAATTGATAATAAAACATTTTGTTCTTGCTCATATTTGCTTGAAGAAGTATTTTAAGATTAAACAAGAAACTAATAAAAGTGATTATCTTTGTGACAGGTACAATAAAGTAGACAAGGGTGGTGCACTGTGGGCAGGGCTTCTCAATGTCGTCAACTTAGATCAGTTTGATTTTGAATAGTGTAAAACTTAATTTAAAATACTTATAATCATCTGGTATATTCTGAATAGGATGAATTCACATCCCATTTAATGGCTGTTACTTTAAATTTTATCTCTAGGAAAGAGCACTGCACTGAGGGATGGCCTTCTGGTATTCTTCTTTGTCATTGTTCCCCTTATTGCATTTGCCACTTTTCTCTTCATCAAGAGAGATGAACTACGGAAAAGCTACTTCAGAAAGAAGAGATCACAAACATATGAGTACTTAGATTTTTTATTTTTAATCTATATTAAGTAATTTAAACTAGTTATTCATGATCATAGTCATTTTCATACAGATCTGAAGTCCTTTAAAAATAGTATTCTAGCCGGGCGTGGTGGCGCACGCTTGTAATCCCCGCGCTTGGGAGGCAGAGACAGGAGGATCGCGCAGGTTCGAAGCCAGCCGTGCGCTGGCTTAGGAGACCCTGTTTCCAAATAAAAATGTAAAAATAGGTCTGGGAGTGTAGTCCCGAGGTAGAAGGGCTTCCAGGAACCCCAGTACCACCAAAAAAAAAATAAAAAAAAAAAATAGTATTCTAAGATCACTCCATTGTTTTGAAGTGGCCACCTTTTATAACTGAGATGGCTGAATGTCCTTTGGGCTCATTATGCTTAACTGTGGTTTCTGATGGTCAGATAAGTAGAATTTTGTGCTATGATGTCTAATTTGGCCTTTCTAACTAGAGATTAAAAGGTGGGATAAGGATAAAACATAACACACGGTTAAAAACTTTCTTCTATGTCTTTATTTCATTTGTCAGTTCTTGAAGAAAGTATTTTCCAGTTTTCAATTTTTTTTTTTTTTTTTGTGGTGCTGGGAATGGAACCCATTCCATGGGCCCTCTACCTCAGGCTATACTCCCAGACCTCTTTTATATTTTATTTGGAAGCAGGGTCTCACTAAGTTGCTGAGAGCCTCACTAAGTAGCTGAGGCTGGCTTTGAATGTGCGCAATCCTCCTGTCTCAGCCTCCCAACTACTGGAATTACAAGTGTGCACCACCATGCCAACTGAGTTCTCTTCTCTTCTCTTCTCTTCTCTTCTCTTCTCTTCTCTTCTCTTCTCTTCTCTTCTCTTCCCTTCCCTTCCCTTCCCTTCCCTTCCCTTCTCCTCTCCTTCCTCTTTCTTTCTTTCTTTCTTTCTTTCTTTCTTTCTTCTTTCTTTCTTTCTTTCTTTCTTTCTTTCTTTCTTTCTTTCACAGAACTGGGGATAGAACTCAGGGGCATTCCACCTCTGAGCTACACCCCCAGCCATATTTTTTATTCTTTATTTTGAAACAGGGTCTCACTAAGTTGCAGAGGGCCTAAGTAGCTGAGGCTGGTTGCGAACCCTGATCCTTCTGTCTCGGCCTCCCAAATGCTGGGATTATAAGCATGCGCAATCATGCCTCGCTGAGTTTTCAAAATAGATTTTAGGAGATAAGTTTTGGTGGAAAAAGTTAAGGTGGTCATAATTTAGACCACTGATATTTCTGGACTGTTGGACTCTCATAGAATTTCAGTGTAGCATATATTAGCATGGACCATGTAATCAGATCTGAATTCAAGTGTCAGGTTAGTTATTTGTGAGAATTATGAACTGAAACTATAAATACAACTCTCTGAGCCTTGGTTTACTTTCCTATAAAATAGGAATAATTATGTTGACTATTTTATAGGGCTGATATAAGGACTAAATAAGGAAATAAGACAGCCCATAACTCATTGAGGGCTCATTATATTGGCTTACTGGCTTACTATTTATTATGATAACAACTTCCAAGTATCTGTCTCGAGCTTTGGCTGCTCAGCTTTGTGCCCTTGCTCTATTTCCCACTTATTATATAATGTTTTCCCAGAGTGTACTCATTTTAGTTTTACAGAGACTTATCTTTATTCATATTCTTTCTTCCTCTTACTTTCTATCACACCTCCAACTCACTGGTCATCCCCTAATATGCATTTTGAATATTCATTTCCCTACAGGTATACATTATGCTCTCTACTGAGCTAAATTGGTGTAACCTGAACATGTCTAACACCTTGCTGCTATCTTTCCCACCAACCTATTTGCTACTCCTAATTTTTGAGTGACTACTTCAAATGTTGTATATGCAGCTTAAGAATACATTTTTGCTCTTCTCTGACTTTAGGAAGACTTAAGGAGAAAAGTTTGAAAACACTGGCCTAATTCACTAAATTTTATTTAATTATAAAATACGGTTCAAAGTATTTTCCAATACTGTAAAGTGAAAACTGTTAAAAATGCCATATAAGGATTTGAGCTCATCATCACCACCACTATTCTGAGTTAGAAAAATGAAAGGTGTAGATGTGTAGTATAGAGATGCCTTAATCTTAACTTTAGCTCAAAAGGTAAATATATCTTTCAGATCAGATGGCAAAAATCAAGCAAATGTTTCTAGACAGCCTGCAAATGTTTCTCGACAGCCTGTGAATGTTCCTCGACAGCCTGCAAATGTTCCTCGACAGCCTATGAATGTTCCTCGACATGTTTCTCCAGTGACTCCTAGAGAAGTTGTAAGTTTAAGATGAAAAATTATGTATCTTCACTGTGTTAAAGTATTGCATGTTTAAAGACTTAAAGAAGGGCTGGATATATAGCTTAGTGGCTCTGAGTTCAATCTCCAGCACTGCAAAAAAAAAAAAAAAAGAAGAAGAAGAAAGAAAGAAACTGGTGGTTACATAAATGCAAATATAGCTACTTTCTTAAAATTTGAGTCTTCTGGGTGGTCCCTGAGCTAAAGGAATGTCAGCAGAGTGTCAGGCCTTGAAACCAAAATTGGAAAATGACCAGGATCCTGTGCTATCACCGCTATTTTTCTTTTGATTCTCTCTCTGTTTTTAGTACCTGGCTTCACTGGGACATATTCCCTGATAGACTTAATTGCCTCAGCAGCAGACCCCCTAACCCCTAGAATACTGATATACACTCTTATCATGTGCAAACCTACCTAAGTAATATACATTAATATTTTTCATTTGCATTTTAACTTTCTAGAATTTTTTTAAGGTATTAGAGATGGAACCCACAAATACTCTGCACTGAACTGTACACACCTCAGCTTTTTTATTTTTTAATTATCCTCCTGCCTTCCCTTCTTGAGAAGCTGGTATTATAAGCATGTGCCACTATGCCTGGCTTTACACTATGTTTTTTTGGTATTTTACACATATATCTGATTTTGCTTTTAATATTATTTTGTGATTCATCCCTGTCATTATTTCTAGCTATGGTTCGTTCATTTCACTCTTGATATGTTATATAAAATACCACACTATTTTAAAATCCATTTCTTGACTTCCGGGAAGAAAAGCAACGTTTACAAGTCCCGCTAACAGTCAATCTCTATTACCACAAAATCAGCGCTTTTCATAGCCAGAAAACACCATCAGCAGAGAAATAAAAACTGTAAATACAAGGGAGAGAGAAAAAGAGGGCTGGAAGAACAACCAGACACCAGAAAGAAACCAGCCTGCAGTGCCGCGGCTGGAGCCACGGCGCAGAGCTGTGCCGGTGCCATCTTCCATGCAGCACCAGGCTCCAGAGAGGAGGGGGACTCAGAACGGAGCTCAAAACCAGAGAGGAGATATGTTGGCCTCACGGCCGAGGACACAACAGCAGCGCCATACTGCCAGCAGCAGCAGCAGCAAGTTCACCGGACAGCTCCAGATTAGTGCACTCAACAACCCACCAGGCTCCAGAGAGGAGGGGTGGACAGCAAGCTGGGGTGAGCAGCTGCGGAACAGCCGGGTGTAATTAAGCAGTCCTTTCGGTGCAAGGAGCATCTAAAGCTCCCGGGATCCGGGTGCAGCACACCCTGCAGGGACTCAGAGCGGAGCTCAAAACCAAAGAAGAAATACGCCAGCCTCATGGCCGAGGGCGTGGCAGTGGTGCCATATTGCCGGCAGCGGCAGCAGCGAGTTCACCGAGTCCGCAACAGCTACACATCAGCACACTCAACAACCATGAGTCAAATTGCACCCCTAGAGGAGAAATTTCAGTACTGCACCCCCAGGGACTTGTGCAGCTTTGATAGTCTTTCTGGGTCTGAGAGATTTGTGCAGTCCAACCTGTGGGGGAGTGGCGGGGGCAGAGATATCACACCATAGTCAAAGTTCCCCGTGGGAGAATGCCCAGCCAGGCACCTCCCATGGTTTCAAGCAGCCTTGATTGACTCCCTGGGTCTGAGACTTTGCGATACAACTCAGTAAAGGAGTACTGGTAACTGAGATACCACAGACTTGAGATCCAGAGCACCTCAAGTGAAGATGTAGTGAGTGACCCAGGGAAGAACCCAGAGAAGGCACAAACTTCCAAAATCATGGGAAAGAGGAATAACAATGGAGAAATGAATGCTACAACCCCACAACATCAGAACCTGATAACACAGAAATTCAGAGATCTCTAGAAGAACAAGTAAGGAAAATAACAAGTAAGGAAAATAACAAGTAAGGAAAATAATTAGAAATAATAAAGGACCTTCGAAAAGAATTCAGAGAGAGTCAAAAAGAGATAAAGGATGCAATCATTGAAGTAAAGGCCCCAATTCAAAGTATAAACAACTGATGAGACCACATGGAGAATAGAATCTTGCTCCTAGAAGATGATCACTCCAAAAATGAATGCATAGTTTCTATTTTAGGGGAAAAAAATCCAACAGCAGAAATTTGACATTGAAGAAATATAGGCCCATTTTAAGAGAGCTAACCTAACAATAATTGGAACAGAGGAGGGAAAAGAAGGTGAAACCAGAGGGATTGATAATCTCTTCAAGGAAGTAATAGCAGAAAATTTTCAAAACATAGAGCAAGAGGTAGATACACAGGTCCAGGAAATTTATAGAACTCCCTTTAGACAGGATCAGAGAAGAGGAACCCCACAACACATAATTGTCAAAATGACTAATGTGGAAGCCAAGGAGAGAATCTTAAATGAAACAAAAACAAAAGGCCAAGTGACATACAGAGACAAACCAATTAGAATCACTCCAGACTTCCCAAACCAAGTCATGAAAGCCAGAAGGGCTTGGAAGTAACATTTTCCAAACTCTGAAAGAAAACAACTTCCAGCCAAAAATTTTCTACCAAGCAAAACTATCTATCAAATTAGATGGGGAAATAAGAAGCTTCCATGACAAACAGACACTGAAGGAATTTATGTCTTCAAAACCAGCGCTAGAGAAAATATTCAAGAAGATTAACTGCAAAGAAGAAATAGGTAATACATGCCAGAACCAAAGAAACAAGATTTCCCATCCAGCAGACAACTAAGCAAAGAAGAATAAACAATATCTCAAACAGAAATAAAATCTTAACATGTTAGATATTAAAAATTATCTCTCTATAATCACACTGAATATAAACGGCCTCAACTCCCCAATAAAAAGACATAAAGTGGTAAAATGGATTAAAAACCAGAATCCATCAATCTGCTGCTTACAAGAAACACACCTTACAAGTAAAGATAGGAACCAACTCAAGGTAAAGGGCTGGAGCAAGGTAATCCATGCTAATGGTACTCGAAGACAAGCAGGAGTAGCAACTATGATATCAGACAAGTTAGACTTCAAACCCAAACTTCAAAGAAGATCATATTTACTGGTCAAAGGAATAATCCAGCAAGAGGAAATACCAATAATCAACATCTATGCCCCAAACATAGGGGCAGCTACTTTCATAAATCAAACTCTTTGTGACATGAAGTCACACATAAATCCCAATACAATAATACTAGGAGACTTCAGCACACCTCTCACAACACTAGACCGATCTTCCAGACAAAGGGTCAGTAAAGATGCCTCAGAACTAAAAAACACCATGAACCAAATGGACCTGTTGGACACATATAGAATATTTCACCCAACTACACCAGAGTTTACATTTTTCTCAGCTGCTCATGGAACCTTCTCCAAAATAGGTCACATCCTAGGGCACAAGATGAGCACTAGCAAACTTAAAAAATGTTACATACTTCCCTGTGTCATTTCAGACCATAATGGAATGAAACTAGAAATCAAGACACAGAGAAACAACATAAACATGAACACCACACTTCTGAATGAAGATTGGGTCATAGAAGATATAAGAGGTGAAATAAAGAAATTTCTAGAAACAAATGAAAATAAAGATACAACATATCAAACCTCTGGGACACTTTGAACGCAGTATTAGGAGGAAAATTTATAGCACTGAGTGCTCACATAAGAAAAACAGAAAATCTTCAAATAAATAACCTAACGACACACCTCAAAGCCCTTGAAAAGCAGGAACAATGAACCCCAAAGCTAGCAGAAGACAGGAAATTATTAAATTTAGAGCAGAAATTAATGAAATAGAGAATAAAACACAATACAGAAAATCAACAAAACCAAAAGCTGGTTCTTGAAAAAATTAACAAGATAGATAAACCACTAGCCAACCTAACTGAAAAAAAAGAGAATCAGCCCAAATTATGAAGATAAGAGATAAAAAAGGAGACATTACTGCTGACAGTGTAGAAATCCAAAGGATTATCAGAAACAACTTTGAAAAACTATACTCCAACAAAATGGAAAATTTGAAGGAAATCGATAACTTCCTAGATAAACAACCTTCCTAAACTGAGTCAAGAAGATATAGAACACTTAAACCAACCAATAACAATCAAAGAGATTGAAACAGCTATAAAGAGCTTACCATCAAAGAAAAGCCCAGGACCAAATGGTTTGCCAAGTGAATTCTATAAAACATTTATAGAAGAGCTAACACCAATACTCCTCAAACTATTTCATTAAATAGAATAAAACTGGGACTCTCCCAAATACATTCTTTGAAGCTAACATCACACTAATACCCAAACCGAATAAAGACAGTTCAAGGAAGGAAAACTACAGGCCTATATCTCTGATGAACTTGGATACAAAACTATTAAACAAAATACTAGCAACACACATTCAAAATCACATAAAGAAAATCATAAACCATGACCAGGTAGGGTTCATCCCAGGAATGCAAGGCTGGTTCGACATACGAAAATCAATCTATGTAATTCACCATATAAATAGAATCAAAGACAAAAATCACATGATCATTTCAATAGACGCTGAAAAAGCATTTGATAAAATTCAACATCCGTTTATGATAAAAACACCGCAGAGAATTGGAATAGAAGGAACATATCTCAATGTTATTAAGGCAATCTACAGTAAGCCTACTGCCAACATCATATTAAATGGGGGGAAAACTTCAAGAATTCCCCCTAAAAACAGGAACAAGACAAGGATGTCCAAGGATGTCCACCACTTCTCTTCAATGTAGTACTAGAGACTCTAGCCAGAGCAATAAGGCAAGAAAAGGAAATCAAAGAAGTACAGATAGGAAAAGAAGAACTCAAACTTTCACTATTTGCAGATGGCATGATACTCAACCAAAAGGCTTATAGAATTGATCAAATTCAGCAAAGTATCTGGATACAAAATCAATCTTAAAAAATCAGAAGCTCTCCTGTACACCAACCATTAATCCTGGAAAAGAAAGTCAGAAAACACTTCCACTCAGGATCTTCCACAAAAAAAAATACTTAGGAATAAACTTGACCAAGGAGGTAAAAGATCTCTACAAAGAAAATTATAAAACACTGAAAAAAGAAATCAAAGATCTTAGAAGATGGAAGAATCTTCCATGTTCATGGATTGGCAGAATAAATATCATTAAAATGGCCATCCTCCCAAAAGTGATCTACAGATTCAACGCAATGCCCATTAAACTACCAAGATCATTCCTCAGAGACATAGAAAAATCAGTCCTTAAATTTATCTGGAATAACAAAAAGCCCAGAATAGCCAAGGTAGTTCTCAGCAACAAAAACCGTGCAGGAGGAATCACAATACCTGACTTTAAACTATACTACAAAGCCATTGTAATAAAAACAGCATGGTACTGCCACAAAAACAGATACATAGACAGTGGATCAGAATAGAAGACCCAGAAACAAGTTCACACTCTTTCAGCCAATTGATTTTTGACAAAGTGGCCAAAAACAGACACTGGAAAAAAGATAGCCTTTTCAACAAATGGTGTTGGCAAAACTGGTTAACCATATGCAGAAAATTGGCAACTAATCCCACTTTCTCACCCTGCACAAGAGTCAATTCAAGATGGATCAAATCCATTTCTTACCACATTCCACTTTTTCACTTACCATGAACAAAGCTGAGACAAATACCTTGTAGATGCTTTCTTGTATATTTTGTGTATTCTACAATGGTGTTATCATAGTAGTTATCATCCACTTGTGGCTATTTAAAGTTCATATTAAATTATATAAAATTAAAATATGTATTTCTCAGTTATACTCAGTAGGTCACATGTGACTGCTGGCCATAGTATCAGACAATGCACAGAGAACATTCTCAGCATTGCAGAAAATTCTGTTGGAGAGCAGTAATTCTCCTTAACTATGTCTTAGTAAATTTTCCATATTATTGTATATACACGTTATTCACACAATTTCTATGTATACTACACTTGATCTTGATATTTTTTATTTTATGCATATTATTATTATTGTTATTGTTATTGTTATTATTAGTCGTACTGGGGTTCTTGGAAACCCCTCTACCTCCGGGCTACACTCCCAGACCTATTTTATATTTTTTATTTGGAAACAGGGTCTCCTAAACCAGTGAGGCTGGCTTCAAACCTGCGCGATCCTCCTGTCTCCGCCTCCCAAGCACGGGAATTACACATGTTTACCACCATACCCGGCTACATATTATTTTAATAATATACATATTAATAAACATATTGCCACAATATAATAATATTAAATAAGATTTTCTATGCTAAATATATAAAATAATATTTATATATATATTTATTTATTTATTTTTTGGTGGTACTGGGGTTCCTGGAAGCCCTTCTACCTCCGGGCTACACTCCCAGACCTATTTTTACATTTTTATTTGGAAACAGGGTCTCCTAAGCCAGTGCACGTGGCTGGCTTCGAACCTGCGCGATCCTCCTTTCTCTGCCTCCCAAGTGCGGGGATTACAAGCGTGTGCCACCACGCCCGGCTAAAATAAAATATATTTTATCATGTATTATAAATATAAATGAATGTTATAAATATAATAAAATATAATATATAAAATAAAATTTGCTATTTTAACCATCTATTTAGGCTGTGTGTGTGTGTGTGTGTGTGTGTGTGTGTGTGTGTGGTCCTGGGGATTTTACCCCATGTGTGCTCTGTCTTTGAGTTATACCTCGAGCTGTTTTTTTAATATGAATCAGGGTCTCACTAATTTCTGAGGGTATTGTTGTGTTGCTAAGGCTGGCCTAAAGCCTGTGATTCTCCTGTCTCAGCCTCCTACATATGGAGATTATAGGAGTACGACACTGTTCTGCTCAAGATGTTGTATTATGAAATTACGTGTGTGTGTGTGTGTGTGTGTGTGTGTGTGTGTGTGTGTTACTGGAGATGGAACCCAGGGTCATTCTACCTCTGAGCTATACCCCCATCCCTATTTTTTATTGTTTAATATGAAACAAGCTCTCACTGTATTATAGAGGGCTTCACTAAGCAGCTACAACATGGATATGCATTTATCCCTATTCTGACTCAGTTCCTTTGGGAAGATCCTCAGGAATGGTAGGTATAACTGGGTTATATGGTGAGCTTTATTCTTATTTCTTGAAGTTACCTCCAGACGGATCTCCATAGTGGCTGTACTAATTGCAATCCCACCAACAGCATATATGGGTTCCTGGTACCCTACATTCTCACCAGCATTTATTGTTGTTTGTATTATTATTATTATTATTATTATTTTTTTTTTTTTTTTTTTTTTGGTGGTACTGGGGTTCCTGGAAGCCCTTCTACCTCCGGGCTACACTCCCAAACCTATTTTTATTTTTTATTTTTTATTTTTGTTTGGAAACAGGGTCTCTTAAGCCAGCGCGGCTGGCTTCGAACCTGCGCTATCCTCCTGTCTCCGCCTCCCAAACGCAGAGATTACAAGCGTGTACCACCAGGCCCAGCATTGTTGTTTGTATTCTTGATGATTGCTATTCTAACTGGAGTCTGATGGAAACTCAGTGTTATTTTGATTTGCAGTTCTCTGATTGCCGTTTTTATATTTATTGGCCACTGTATTTTTTCTGAATAGAGAAGTGTCTTTTCAGATCTATTGTCCATTTTTTGACCGAGTTCTTTGCTTTTTTAGTATCAAGTTTTTTTTTTTTAAGTTCTTTATATATTCTCAATATTCTGTCAGAGGAATAGCTGGTGAAGATTTTCTTCCATTCTGTAGGCTCTTTTTATGTTCTTAATAGTTTACTTTTCTTCACAGAAGTTCTTTTTAATATGATGCCATCCCATTTATTGATTTTTGTTTTTATTTTCTGAGTTTGGGGTTTTATTGAGGACGTCTCTCCCAGTGCCTGCATGTGGGGAGTTGGTTCTATGCCCCTTTCTAGTAATTGCAAGGTCTCTGGTCTAATTTGTAGGTCTTTATCCATCTTGAGTTGACTTTTGTGCAGGGTAAGAGGTTGGGATTTAGTTCCATTCCTCTACATATGGATAACCAGTTTTCCCAGGACCATTTGTTGCAAAGAGCATCTTTTCTCCAGAGTCTGTTTTTAGCCCCTCTATCAACAATAATTGGCTATAGGTATGAGAGTTCTTTTTTCTATATTTTATTCTATTAATCTATGTGTCTGCTATACTAAAAAAGCTATAGTAATAAAAACAATATAGTATTAGTGTCTCAAACATTATTCGTTTCTTTATGGTGAAAACTTTCCAAATTCTTTCCTCTAGCGTTTTGAAATGCACAGTATGTTACTGTCATCTGTCATCTATCCAGCTTAGACTGTAGGTTTAGCCTCCTGTGTCTGTTACCTGAAAAGGCAGAGATCAGAAGACATTTATAGGAATGATGCCCCAGATTTTGAACTCTTTTATACTTTCTTGTTGTTTTTGGCCTTTAAGATGTTTTTTACTTCCCATTACTCAGTCAAGCTTTTAAAAACACCAGTATATAGGTGTTATATACTGGGATGTTTTCTTTTGGACATTTGGCTCATTATTTATTGGCAAGTAACACACATACACCCCATTCTTTTTACAATAGCATGCTATTCCATTTTACAGATTTATAATAAATTTTAAAATAGTTTGTTTCCTCTCTTGTTACCACAAAATATGTGGCAACAGGTATACTGGTGCATAAATTTTTTCATACATATAAAGTATGTCAGATAAATTTCAAAAAGTGGTGTAAACTTTTTAATTTATATTTTTAACTGACAAATTATAACTGTATATATTTACAAGATTCAGTGTGATAATTTATATAAACAAAGTCACTTTTTTGTGATATTGAACAGCAGATTGAACCTAGGGATATTTTGGTATTCTGCCTCCAAGCTACAGTCCCCAGCCCGATTTTATTTTTTGTTTTGAAACAAGGTCTTGCTAGGTTTCTGAGAGTGTCACTGTTTGCTGAGGATGTCCTCAAACCTGTGATCCTTCTGTCTCAGCTTTTCAAGTACTGGGATTAAGGGGGTGTTCTACCATACTTAGCTCAAAGTCATTTTTTAAATAAAACTACTTAAACTATTTAACACTAGTCAGGCGTGGTGGCACATGCTTATTAATCCCAGTACCTGGGAGGCTGAGACAGGAGGACTGCAGTCAGCCTCAGCTACTTAATGAGGCCCTCCATAACTTAATGAGACCTTGTTTCAAAATAAAGGATAAAAAATAGGGCTGGAGGTGTATCTGGGAGGTAGAATGCCCCTGGGTTCAATCCCCAGTACCACAAAGAAAAAAAAAAAGTCTATCACTTATAGCATTTAAAAATTTTAATTTCTTTTTAATTGACAAATAATTGTGTATATCTGTAGGATATAATGTGATGTTTTGATCAATAGTATACATTATAGTAAGATTCAGCTAAACTAATTTTAATTGCCTCAGCAAATTATCATTCCAAAAAGTGGAATTATCTCTGCGAAGTGCTGCTTCTACCACTTGGTGAAAAGAGATGGAGACATTTTCTTGCATCTCTTCCTTATTTTAACAGTACATGCAAATCATTTTATTGGGGAAAAATATAGCAGATGTTAGACCAGATATCCCCTGACATGAGAGTGAGTGCTCCACATCTCTAACACTGTGCATGTCTTGCCACACAGAGAGCTTCAAGAATGACAATACACAGTAGAAAAGTTCTTGGCCATAGTCACTGCATTTGTGATTAATCATTCTATCTGATCTTCCCTTTTTCCACTGTAGTGCTGTCTTTGCATTCTCATTGCTATAATCCAAACACATGACCATGTAACTTAGAAGGGGGGGAGATTTATTTGCTCATGGTTGCCTTGGAGGATTTGGGGTTCAGTCCATGTGAAGTCAAGGGAGTGCAAATCTCAGGACTTGATGGCAGTGGGAAATGAAGAGAGGGAGAGCACAAGACTTTGCTCTCACATAATGGAGGCCAGATACAAGATAGCAGGCAAGCAAGGAGAGTCAAATACACAAGCACAGTCCTTAAGACCACCCTGCCAGAGATACAGCTTTGTCCTGCTACACCCCACCTTTCTAGGTTTCCACTCAGATAAGTGCATTACAATGGATTTATCTACTGTTGAGATTACAGCCAAGCCCTGTTTCCAGCATTGCTGCCTTGTTTCAGCTAGGAGATCATTCTGTTTGTAAACTATTACACGTGTGATATGTGAAAAATGTTTTTACTTTCTTATTCGGGGCTGAGTCATACAGGCCTACTTTATTGTAAAACTTCATTTCTATTATCTTGTCAAGGAAAATATCATTAATTCCAAAATTAGAGATTATAGATTAGTTATATTTATAGTGCCACTTAGGCACAGTATAGGTTCGGCAATACATTTTTAGAGGATTTTACTTAAAATATATTGACACAATACACCTATTTTTAAAGTGATACTCTCATATTTATTGAAAATTTTAATGGTATAATAGTCAATTCATAGGAAAGATTGTTGAATTTTTAAAAACACCTTATTATTGGATTTTTTAAAAACCTTAAAATATAGTATTCCACATTCAGTAGTAAAAATATATTGAATAAGCAGAATATTTATTTGCTTAGTTTTTGCAGCTCTAGAGATTGAATGCAGAGCTCTATGAATGCTAGGCAAGCACTGTGCCACTGATCTGTACCTGAGCCCATTTGAATAAAATATTTTTAAATGTCAACATTTTATGTTGTTTGTTAATTTGACTCTATTAATTACTTTTATATAGAAATAATAGTCAATATGTAAACTATATTGATCACTACATTATGGTAATAACCTTTTTATTCTTTTTCCCCTTAGCCTATACATGCAAATCGATTTCCAGTGCCAACTCATGCGGCCCCGCAGCCTCCGCGGTTTCCATCAAGGTCTGAAGATTATTTGCTTAGCTTACTCGACCACAATAAAATCCGTGGGTTAAGGTCTTATAATTCCCCTTATTAAGGACAGGGTATTTAGGTAATTTAGGGCAAGTTTAGATAGAATAGAAATTTTGGTACAGTAGTGCAGATTCAAAAGAAATGTTAAAGACTCATGAACAAGACTTACAGTATACTGCTGCTACACCCTATGATGTATATAATGTTCAGAAGCAAGGCTCTTGAATCAGAAATAGGAAACCAGAGAGGCTGGACCAGCCTTCTCATTGATAATAGATATAAAAGCTAGGTTACTAGAAGAAAATACGTGTTTGCAGGTATAAGAGACCAACCAAGGAGGTAAGGAATTGTGGGGATAAGGTCTGGAAACAGAAGTATGGAGATGATCCTAACTTTGGGGCCACTTTCTATTGTAGATACATCTCTCTGTTTTAAAAGTGACAGAAAAGGCTAGGAAGCTGAGGGGAACTTAAAGTAAATTTGCTGGGCACACTGGGGATAAAAATAGGGAGTCCAAGCAGGGGGCTCCCTGGGAAACATCTCAGTCTTTGTGTTGGGACCCAGGCAGAAGGGCAAATGACTGATTTCTACAGATTTTAAGTGTTTGGCCTCCTAATTAATAAATAGGTTTACAAGAAAAAAGAATGTGACTAAAACCAAGAAGCATAAAATAGATTCAGAGTGTATCCAGTTAAGTCATCTGACATGGACTTTAAAATAATAGGGGTGATTATGTCATAGAATAATAGATGAGCTGAGTTTGGTGACAAACACCTATAATCCAGACATACACCTATAATCCAGGTACTTGAGGAACTGGGACAGCAGTATCACAGGTTCCAAACCAGCATGCGTAACTTAGGGAGACCCTATTTCAAAATAAAGGGGGACTAATGGTCTAGCTCAGTGGTAGAATGCCCCCACCCCACATTCCTTCATATCCCCCCCCTCTCTCTCTCGTTTTGGCATAGACCTAGAAACTTAAAAAATGCAGATTCTAGAAATTTTAAAAACACTTGAACTGAAATTAAGGGAGCAATACATCCCAGGTAGTGTTCTAATATGACTTTAGAGTGGAGATATTTGGATTGGATGAAGATGTTAAGGAAGGGTGTTCACAGGGTGGTAAAGTGTGAGGATTGAGATGGATAGTTATAAATGTGTTCACAGGTTTAATTTCTCAGAATCGATATTGTTTGAGGGAGCTGGAATTTCAGCTTAATGTGTGTAAATGTAGAGCTACGTTTGAAATCAGCAGTAACTTGCTGCCCACATCGACTGGCACAAGAAAAGAAGGCTTCATTCACATAGTGTTCTCATTTCTTTTACAGTTTGACTTTACAGATTCATATAAACTGGAATCTTCATAGATTATTGATTATAGAGTAAAATTAATAGAAGATAGTGATTCCATTTTAGACTTTAATTGGATCCCTTTAATATTGTATTATGTGCACATTAATAATCTCAGAACATAAAGTACCCTTACCTATTGTCAGAAGAGTTGAGAATGGTTGTTATGTTGAGCTTGCTATGATATAGCCTTATTTCATTTAATTCATACACACTATTAACTCTCTGTTTCTCACCTCACAGGCCACCTCCACCACAGGTGAAAGTATCATCTCAGGGAAATTTAATTCCTGCTCGTCCTGCTCCTGCACCACCTTTATATAGTTCCCTCACTTGATTGTATACCCTTCTCTTCTGCAAATGTCTCCAGGGAACTGAGCTAATACTTTTTCTTCCTAAGATTTTCTTGAAAAGCCTTTCTTCCTGCTGCAACTATGAATGACCACAATATATCACAAAACAAATTTGGCTAACACAGAAAACCAGAAACCGAATGGGGAGTTGAAAAACACAGAAAATGCAGTCAAGCCAAGGAATGTAGAGCAACGCTTCTTTTCCCATCACTGAATGTGTCATATTTGGTCACCTTTGAGGTTAATGTACTTCACATGGATTATTGTGATTTTGAACATGCTCCTGCGATGATTCTCAAAATGACTGTTTTGGTATAAGGCTTGTCATTATGTGTTTAAATGTAATTATGCATTTCTGACCTTAGTTATTATGTAGTTTCTGGTCAAACATGTGATAGTCTAATACCTATAAAAACTGACTAATTAGCTGCCAATAATATCTAATATTTTCCTTCTTGCACGGATTAATAACTATTGTATACTAAAATTTTGTCAGTCACTCATTACACAAATAAATATGTCTTCAGAATACACAAGATCCACAATTAAGATGTTAAAAATATTATTTTGAAAGTACAAAATATGCTAAAAGTGTATGTGTATTTCCACACAGTTATTAGCTTTTATTTTAATGATCTTTTTACTATAAGTGACTGTTAGGAAAATTAATTTAATATTAGAATTTCTAGTATGAATCATGTTAAAGCATGGCATCTTTTTACAATAGCATTATTTTAAGTAAATTATAAGCTCTTGAGGTACGAAGTATTTAATAAACATAATCAGATATGCTTTTAGACTCATGGCTATGATAAAGCAGGAACAATAATAAGATCTTCAAGCAGTTGAGCTACTATTTTAAAACCACTTGAGAATTTCATGAGCACTTTAAGTATAAAATCTGAATTTTCAAAGCTTGATATTAATTTGGAATGTTTACATTTACTAAGGTGTGCTGGATCATGTCTCTTTTGACTCTAATATTTTCATAGAACTTAGGATGGAGAAAGGAAGGAAGAAGAGATTTTCTTAGATAAGTACAAAAGTTAATGTGGTATCTATGAGTTACCTCAGCTGTATTAAAAATGAATTTTTACTTTGAAAGAAACGATATGGACAGTAAAATTTTAAATACTTAAAAATTTTCATAACCTTTCATAATAAAGTTTAATAATAGCTTTCTTAACTAAATTTTATTAGTTTTTTAAATTTTTAGGTTTGTGTATATATACATATATAAATATAACATTTACAATAAATAAAATACTTGAAATTCTCTCCTGTGTTTCCAATAACTTTCTAAATACTTAATTGTTATTTGTGGGCTTATTAAAGTTGTAATTTTAAAAAAATACTAGCCAAACTCTTCCAAATTGTGCACAATGGCTTTGTTATTAACAAACAGATTAGAAGGTAAAAACTTCAGTTCTCTGAAGATGGCACATTATTTTAACAATCAGGTGAACTGTGAGCCACCTACCTCAAATGAAGGTTCTTCATTTCAATTTAAATCTGAATTAATTCACATCAGACAACCGGGCGTGGTATTTCAGGCTTGTAATCCCCGCGCTTAGGAGGCTGAGACAGGAGGATTGCACAGGTTCGAAGCCAGCTTCAGCTACTTAGTGAGGCTCTCAGCAACTTAGTGAGACCCTGTTTCCAAATAAAATACAAAATAGTTCTGGGATTCTAGCCCAAAGGTAGAAAGCCTCTGGGCTCCATCCCCGGCACCACGAAAAAAAAAAAAATTCACATCAGACTAAAATTTTTGTTCCTTTTGCTTATATAAGCCTCAATTTTTAAAATTATAGTATATATCACTTGAAATTTCACAATTAGTAACGTATTAACTATGGAACGTAATTGTTCCATAACGTAACTGTTATTGGAATTATGTAATTACTTGGATCTTTGACTAGTTAGAAAGTTTTCCTTAAAAGACTAATCTAAACTTCTTTTACCTTAAAATATTTCTACATACCTTATATGCCTTTCACTTAGGTTTACCCTTGAACTATTGTGGATTGTGATTAAAAAGTGTAAGATTTCGTGGTCATGAGTGCCACTATAAATATGAAAATATTAAAGGACTTTCTTGCCAACTGGCAAAGGAACAATAATCAAGGATAAATTTTATGTAAATTTGGTATCACAGACTGTTCACAAATTGACCTTTTGGGGGGGTATTGCATTTTTTTCTTTTTTATATCCTGTAGAATGAAGCTTAGTTTTTATTAAATTTTCTAAATGTTTATTGAAAACTTACCATCTGGCAGGAACTCTATTAGTAGATACAGTAATATAACTTTTGATAGGGACATGTTTCCTGTCCTTTGGAAATAGAACATTTTTATGGAGAGAGCCACACATGAGTAAGAATGAAGTATCTGTTCTATTAGAGCAACAAAAGGTCGAGGAGAGAATAAATATGGAAAGACAAATTCATTCAGAATAGCACTTAGTATAATTGGAAGCCAGGTGAAACGAGGTTCAGCTACCACCTAAAAGCAGTGCTAGTCTAGCATTGGCTGTTCTATGGGACACGGACTGGGTATGTTTTTTTGGTTGCTGCCTTGTTTTTGCTCGTATAGTTATTTTGCAGGCCCACAGCCCCACTGAAATCTCATGCATCCATAAAGTCACATCTCAGCTACCACTCTAAATATGTTGATTCCTATACCGAGCACTTCTGTGTTTCCATAAGGCCTTTTAGGTTGTGTGACTATCTAGCTAATAATTAATTTATCCTTTGGTATTTGTAAAGATTTAAGGGGTTGTTAATGCATATAGTTGGAGATTGGGAGGGAGGAGGCTTTGCATTTCAAGGCAATAAGGCAGTGTCTGAGAAGACCAGAACTCAGATAAGCACAGGTAGCCAATGAGTCTGAATTTAGAAAAAAACATTCTGTGTTGAAGCATTTGGCTCGGATTTCCTACTGAAGTAGAAAGTATGGTAAGACTTCCTACTCATAATGCAGTTATGCTGAATGCAGTGGTGCACACCTATAATCCCAGCCACTAGGAGGATGAGGCAGGAGGATCGCATGTTCAAGGCTAGCATGGGCAATTTAGCCAGACTCTGTCATTGGGGAGCTGATACAGGAGGCTCCTGGGTTCAAGGACGGCTTCAGCAACTTAGTGAGACCCTGTTTCAAAATAAAGAATAAAAAATGGGGCTAGGGGTATAGCTTGGAGGTAGAATGCCCCTGGGCTCAATCACCAGTATCACAAAAATAAATAAAAATAAAAAATGAAAGTGGATGTGTAGTTCAGAGGTAAAAACCTCTAGGTTCTATTACCAGTACCGCCCCAAACCAAAACCCAGCTCCTGGGAAGTGTCTGCAGAGAGGCGAGCAGACACTCGGGGACCCTGGGCGAGAGGGGTGTTCAGCAGGGCGCATGCTCAGGCAGGGCCAGCTCGCGCCGCCCAACCGCTGCTCTCAGTCCTTGCTCGGAGCCAAGCCGGAGCTCACCATGCTCCGCCTAACGATGCTGCTTGCCTGGCTTGGTGGCTTGCTAGCGCCGGAACCGGGTAAGAACCTGCTATTCCCTGATAGGGTAGACTCAGCCTGAGGACCGTGTTGCCCTTGGAAACGGCCTTGGAGCACTCCACCTAGGAGAAGCATGCCGTTCTGAATCTTGTCATCCTCCTCTCCTCCCTTCTTCCCTTCCTTCCTCCCTCCTCCCTTGAAATCCTGTCTCAGTTTCCCAAATCCTGGAATTATAGGCATGTGCCACCACTCCTGGCTAGCAAACAATTTACTTCGTAGTTCTCTTATTAATGAACTTTAGGATTGTTTCCAATCTGTATGCGTCATCTCCAGGTGCCATAACAAAATAGTGTGTGGCTGAAATGACAGATTAAAGTTCTGGAGGCTAAGAGAGGCCAAGATCAGGTTGGATTCCGGTGACTTCTAAACAGCTGTCTTCTACAAATTTACTTGATCTCTGTGTACAGGGAGAGAGACCAGGATCACTATTCCTGGCATGGTATGGCTATCTCTTAAGCTCTAATAGGTTCATTTACTACCCCCTGACATGTATTTGTGTGTATGTAATCTTACTGATATATGTATGCATCTTGCTGAAGAATCTAGACTACTTGGAACTGAAGGCTTCCCAAATATATTATCTTAATGTCTTTAACATAATGAACCAGAATGGTATTCTAGGGGAAATCAAAACGGTCAGTGTCCCTCTGTGCTATGACAAAGGAGTTGACAAAACTTTGAAGGAAAGTGAAAAATGTATTATCCTTGTCATAAAATGGCAAGTTAATTCTTATTATCTGTTACCTTTCTGTTGCTATGACAAAATACTCGGATTGCTTTTGCTCACTATATCAGTCCGGAGTCTTGACCTGTCACTGTAGGCCTAAGGCAAGGGAAGGCAGCATGGCCGGAGCACAATGTAGAGCAAAGCTGCTTATTCCATTGTGACCAGGAAGGAGAGAGACAGAGTGGCTGGGGACTACATACCCTTCTAGGGTGTACCCCAATGACCTATTCCATAGCATATTGTTACCAATTATATTAGATATTAGGAGATGTACTGATTTACCCCAGAAAAGATTAACATTGAGAACCATATAGTTTCCACCCAATATATAATTTCACACGAACTGATTGGAATGATTTTTTTTTCCCCTCCTTTCTTTACTTCCTTTTTCTTTTTGTGTGGTATTGAGGATTGAACCTAGAATGATTCTACCTCCTACATGCCCAACCCTATTTTTGTTTTTCATTTTGAAACAGGATATTGTTAAATTGCTGAGGCTGACCTTGCACCTGCAACCCTCCTGTTTTAGTCTTCCAAGTACTGGGATTACAGGCATGAGCTACCATCCAAGTTTAAGGAGTATCATTCAAATAAGCTAGTTCCTTTGATTAAAAAAATGTAATTTTGTTCATGGTTTATGGACCCAGGCCATATTTTATCTCTTGATTTATTTACAAGTACCCATTTTGAGCAAAGGACCATGACGATACTTGGAATTTTCAGGATTAGTGTCACCTTAGAGTTAGCAAATAAAATCGGCCATAAAAATCCAGATATTTTTCTTTCTCAGTTCATAGTCATTATGGTAAAAGGACATAGGACATTTATAAACACGGCTGGCATTTGGGGAGATTTTTTTTTTTTTTACATATTTCTGTGGTGGCATTGCCAGGTCCTTCCTAAAAGGGACTCCTCCTTTCTTCAATACAGAAGTCACAAGATTTTAAATCAGGTTAGGTGTAGGAACCACTCTGAGTCCTTACTATGGTAATTCATAGTGATTTCTGCCCACCAAAAGCCAGAACTTTCTTAACTGGGCTGCTCATATATTTCATTCCTTAAAACTCTGATAACCACCTCCAAGTATCCCTAAAGATGAAAAGCAAGCATTTTAATTACTCTTCCCTTGACTATTCTGGTGATTGTACTCACTTTGTCTCTGAGAGTTAAGTGGTGCCACCTGTCCTCTGCCACTTCAAAATTCTGTTATTCTCAGAAATCAGGGAACCTGATTGTTCTGTTTCAGTATTTCTTACAGTAATTTTTGCCCTTGAGCTCACAGACATCACAGAGATGTTCAGAGATTCTTGTGCTTTCTTCACCAATGCACTTTAATGTGCTCACAGCAAAAATGTCTTTTGAGTCATTCCAGGGTGTGCGGGTATAGGCTGGTCGAGTGAATTGTATACAATTAATTCTCTCTTACCTTTAAAATTCCTATTCCATCACATTCCTTACTCCTATTGTTTGTCAGGGAACTTCTGGATCTTCATGAGCTGATGATCATGATAGAATCCATGCTTCAGTTAACTATCCAAGAAAATAGTAAGATCCGCTGTCAGGTGGAGGAGCTGGCACATTAAACTCTAAATCTTAAGTGATGACTCCATATTAATAATTTGGGTTCTACCCATACTTTTTGTTGTTAACATTCTTAGGACATTCTGCTGGGGTTCCTACTGGGAGCTTGCGGTACTTTGGTGTATGAATTTTCTCCTCCTAAAGCAAAACTTTGCAGTCTTCCTTTATGCATACTAGAGTTTAACTTTTTTGGGGGGGGTGGTACTGGGGTTCCTGGAAGCCCTTCTACTTCTGGGCTACACTCCCAGACCTATTTTTACATTTTTATTTGGAAACAGGGTCTCCTAAGCCAGTGTGCGCGGCTGGCTTCGAACCTGCGCGATCCTCCTGTCTCTGCCTCCCAAGCGCGGGGATTACAAGCGTGCGCCACCACGCCCGGCTAGAGTTTAACTTTTGATCTGAGCCCAGAAACAGAAGGGTTTGTGATGATGAGTTTCCTTGAGGATGTTGCTGGTCCAATTGAAGTCAGGGAAAGAGTTTATGTAGTGATAGGTTCTTTCAGACAAGGGTGAGGGCTGTTTCATCAAGGAAGTTCAAAATTCTGAGTCTTATCTGTTTATACCTCTCTAAGTATATTTTACCCCACAAGTCAGAATTCCATTACTTCCTAAACAGTGTCTTTTATGCTTTTTATTTGTGGTGCTGTGAGTGAACACAGGGCCTCATGCACGCTGGCAAGTTCTCTACCACTGAGCCTCAACCGAAATGTTTCTGATCACAAATCTTGTTGGGTTGCACATTATTATTAGCAACTCTTCAACACTTACATCATGGCTCAGTAGCCACAGGAAATACGGGATTTCTGTAGGCCCACCCACCGTGAAGGCTTTCTGATTTGTTCATTTATCCTCCAAAAACCAGAAAAGGGCCGGGCGTGGTGGCGCACGCTTGTAATCCCCGCGCTTGGGAGGCGGAGACAGGAGGATCGCGCAGGTTCGAAGCCAGCCGCGCGCGCTGGCTTAGGAGACCCTGTTTCCAAAATGAAAATGTAAAAATAGGTCTGGGAGTGTAGCCCGGAGGTAGAAGGGCTTCCAGGAACCCCAGTACCACCAAAAAAAAAAAAAAAAAAAAAAAAAAAAAAAAAAAACCAGAAAAGGATTTTAGTTAGCTTTATTCTTTGATGATTTGTTGGCATTTTCTGTGAGATATTGAACATCGTCATTGTTTCAAATTTGGGTTTTGGTGCTTTGCTATCCAACATTTGCTTAGCAAATGGTTTGGCTGGCTTTGTGAGGCTTGTTAAACTGTGAGCTTTAACCTAACCTAATAGTTCGGGAAGTATTTCCAATGATTGGCTTCTGCATGCCTGGTAATTGCAAAGGTGTTAGCAGAGAGGAAGCTCAGATTTGGGGATTGTTGAAGTGAGTAACTTCCACCATCTGGAATCAGGTCACCTCTTTAGTACTAGCTTCTTGGAGCCTATTTTATTTATATTTATTTATTTGTTTGTTTGTTTATTTATTTTTGCGGGTCTGGGGATGGAACCCAGAGGCATTTGACCTCGGAGCTACACCCCCGGCCCAATTTTTTTATTCTTTATTTTGAAACAGGGACTCACTGAGTTGCAGAGGGCCTCACTAAGTAGCTGAGGCTGTCTGCAAAACACGATCCTCCAGTCTCAGCCTCCCGAATGCTGGGATTACAAGCGTGCGCTACCATGCCCGTCTTCCTATTTTATTTTTTAACAGAGGACTCTGAAGATTTTTGTCAACAGCTATTCTACATCCAAGTTTCTTTCCTGCCTCCTTTCTGTATCTGAACCTGAAATTTAGCTAATTTTTTTTGATGCATGTTGTTGGTAAATTTGAAGCAGGGAGGATCTTCCAACACTAACACAAGGCAAGACCAAGATGACTCCATGTGGTATATCCATGTGGTACATTTGTCTTCACACAAAGTACCTCATTCATTTTCAATTTTATGTTATCTGTTTTCACACATTTTATTTTCAGATGAATTGTAGCCTATCTATGGCACAATTTATTAGCAATTCTATTGAAGTTTTGAATGGAGTCACATTGGTTTTATAGTATTTTAGCCACAAATTAAAAATTTTAATATGAGATGAATTTAAATTTAAGAATATTTTAGCATCTATTGAGATGATTATATGCTTTTTCCTTGAATGTTAAAAATACTTCAATAATATTTTAAATGTCAAATTGATGCAGTAATTCTGGGACAAATTCAACTTGATTACAATGTAAATTTTAAACACACTGATGAATTTGATTTGGCACTATTTATTTATTTATTTATTTATTGGTGGTACTGGGGGTGGAACCCAGGGGCTTTCTACCTCCGGGCTATACTCCCAGACCCATTTTATATTTTGTTTGGAAACAGGGTCTCACTAAGTTGCTGAGAGCCTCACTAAGTTGCTGAGGCTGGCTTTGAATCTGCGCGATCCTCCTGTCTCAGCCTCCCAAGCACGGGGATTACAAGCGTGCGCCACCACGCCAGGCTGATTTGGCACTATTTTATTTAGAATTTTTGCAGCTGTGATCACTAATGAGATTGACTTATTTTCTTTTCTCATGTTGTCTTTGCCTTTATTATCAAAATTATTAGCTGGGTGTTGTGGTGCATACCTTTAATGCCAGTACTTAGAAGGCTGAGAGAGGAGGATCCAGATTTGAGGTCAGTCTTAGCAATTTAAGAAAACCCTGTTTCAAAAATTAAAAAATAAAATAAATTTCAAAAATTAAAAATAGGGGCTAGGGATGTTGCTCGGAGATAGAATGTCCCTGGGTTCAATCCCTAGTACCACACTCACAAACAAACACAAAAGATTAGCTATATAAGACACATATAACTTTCCCTTTTTATACTGAATAAGTTTTTACCAGGTAGGAATCTTCCTCTCTCTCTCTCTCTCTCTCTCTCTCTCTCTCTCTCTCTCTCTCTCTCTCTCTCTCTCACACACACACACACACACACACACACACACTTTTATGATACTGGAGATTGAACCCAGGGGCATTCTACCATTGAAGAATACACCCAGCCCTATTTTTTTTTTTTAATTTTGAAAAGGGGTCTCACTGAATTGTTGTGGGCCTCGCTAAATTGCTAAGGCTGGCCTTGAATTTGAGATTCTTGTTTCAGCCTCCCAAGAACTGGGATTATAGGCCACACCATCAATTCCAGCTAGGATTATATATTTGATAGAACTAACCTATTAAACTATTCAAGACTTTTTATTTTCTGTTTCTTTTCTGCACCTTCTTCCCTGCTTCCTTCCTTTCTTCCTTCGTTATAGGTGTGTTCACTAATTTTTCCCCCCTGGGTCATTTTCTATAGTTATATTGTTTAGAAAAGTGTTTTCTTATTTAAGTCATTTATAAAATTCTCTTTTTAAATTTTTACTAAAGTGAAATTCACATAACAAATAACCATTTTCTTGAGGCTACAAGCTGTTCATTGTGTCGCCGCTCAGAAGAGCCTGGATTTCTGAGTTGCTACTTGAATGAGTACTCCTGGCGATTCCCATTAGACTTTGCATGAAAAATAAATAAGCTTTTATTTTGTTAAACTATCAAAATTTCAAGGTACAATAATTTATTACTGTTACAGAGCCTTTTTAGCAAAAGTAGATTAATATAGTGGTATACTGCCATTGAAACAGTTCAAATAATGTTATGTCTATATATGAAATTATCACTGGCATTTTTATTAACTTTGGAGGGAGGTGGGATGTAAAGGTAAATACACCAACTGATGTACATGAGTATGTTTGTATCACTTTGGACCACACTATCATGTATAAAGTGTACCCAAATAAAGTATAAAAAGTGAGCCAGGTGTGGTGGTGCACACTTGTAATCCCAGCATTTGGGAGCCTGAGACAGGAGGATCACAGTTTGCGGACAGCCTCAGCTACATAGTGAGGCCCTTTGCAACTTAGTAAGACCCTGTTTCAAAATAAAGAATAAAAAATAGGGCTGGAGGTGTAGCTTGGAGGTAGAATGCCCCTCGGTTTCATCTTCAGTACTACAAAAAAAAAAAAAATGCCTGAAACTTAGTTGTTGAGCAATGAATCATATGTAGCAGATGACAAGAAAATTGAAGCCTGTTGAAAAAATTGAGACTTATGCTAAGAAGTCACAAAACAGTAATTGGTGAAGTGACAGAAAACCATATGGCAGACGACATTCTACATATATGACACAATGCTAATATTTCGGGTTGGTTTTATTGCCCAAGTTTGGTAAAGTACTCAAAGAACAAGGTCATCACAGGAAACAAGTTGCTAGCATACAATAAGCTCAGGAATTTGGGGTCTTTTAGGGTTGTAAAAGGTGACTGATTTAGGTACTAGAGAGTGAGAGATATAATTTACAAGTGCTGGAGCAACAAAACCTCAGCAAATACTCTCAAATGAGTAAAATTACTCCAGGAAAAGCTCTATTTTTTATTTTATTTGTATTCTGGAAACTATTAATTCACCTAGGCACTACTTTTGATCCAAGTCATATGACTTTGAAAGTAATATTTTAATGATTCTTTTCGATTTTCAAGCTGTATAGTAACAACACATGCAAGACAATTTTGGAAACACAAAATTCTAGAGAAAGCCAGGGAAAGGTTTGGATGCTACAAGGCTGCTATCTAATGTGGTTAGATCATACGACCAGAAAAAACACCCAACAATAAATGTTGGGACTATGATACTAGAAACACCATGCTGCCGCTTCATCTCATTGGCCAGACAGCAGAATCACTGCTCTGGCAATCCAAAAGAACCAGATGATTTTCCCACTGCATATGCCAGAAGGACCAGTTCTTCATAAGAAGCTTCCATTGAAATCTTGTAAGGTTGTCTGAATAACACATCTTTCACATTCCTACACCTTATTTGCAATAGTCTATTAGTAGAGGGAAACAAGGTAGAAATAATGGTAATGATTGAGTCTACTTTTCATGTCCTGTAGTCTACCTCTAGGTAGGTGACTTGACATACATTTTCACCCTTATCATTATTAAACTTTCAAGAAGCAGCACACATGCCACACATACTATAAACATTCCTTATATACGTGAATTGTACAAATATATGTGCCATCTAGAATTTCACTTACTGGATTTTCTTATTCTCCTTTCTTTCAAGGCCAACTCATAAGTGGTTTTGAAGATTATTGATTATGACATTTTTTTCCTTTCAGTTAGATGCTCATAGAAAGTAATAAAAGTAGGTGGGCATGTGGTAGAAGCAGGCATATATATGGGTACCTGCTTATGCAACTTGAAGCTTTCAGGATCTGTTTAAACTCAGTCCTTTGGGTCTGATGAGTGCCCCTAGGAATGCCTGACAATGTCTGTTTGTAAAGAATGGCTTAAGCTGCAAATCTTATAGTAGGCTGCAGAGACTTTTCTTTCTCTAGCATCCTATAAAGCTGGCATCCTGTGGTTTATTCAGTAAAAAGGTAAAAGTAGCAGAGCCAAGTGTGGTATATGTTGCTTTCAAAATCCAAAGTGGTCTACCACATGTTATATACCACTTGTCATTTATTATGAAGGAAGATATTTAGCCATGTGCTCTAAACCTGTAGACCATTAAACATTTATTTTCCTCATGTGTGTTGTGTGTGTATGTGCTTAATCAAGACTTTTGCACACCTTCTCACTAAGGCATCTAATATACCTATTGCTTCCTTCAGGTCTTATAGGGATGATTTCTAGGATGTAGTACTCAAATTGGCATATTAGCTTCCTCTTGGTGATATAAAAAGTTACCGTATGTGGTGACCCCTCTTGGGGGTTGGGACTGAGGAACAGAGAATGAGGGAAAAGACAGTAAAGAGGGACACGGGGGACCTGAGGCTTAGAATCACAACAGGTGTTTATTATGAAGCTCTGCAGCACATTTATATCATACAGAAATACCAGGAACTCAATAACCCACGTCAACAATACACATCAGGCATGCATAGCATGTAGCCCACGTAAAAGTAGACCTGGCGCCACAGAGTCTTCTCATAGCAGAAGCAAGGGTGGAGGTCCTTCTAGGCAGAGTAAACAGCTAGGAGCTTATCAGGCAGAATATGCACAGAACTTAAGGATGTGACCAGTTGTAGTCAAAGCAATGGGGAACTGAAAGGAGACAGACACGCTAAACTGAGCCCGAATACAAGGCTGAGAATTCTTGAGGCGGTTTGCCACTCTTCACATACTAAAGGGTTTAGGGAGTGATCTCAGACTCTTGTGTCTGGCCTGTCAGTACTCTGTCCCCCAACAACTTTAAGCTTAGTGGCTTAAACAATTTGAATGTGTTATCTTACAATTTTATGGGTCATAAGTCCAAACAGATTTTTATTGAGCTTAAACCAAAGTGTTGTGCATGTTATGTTTCTTCTTGAAATTTTCACTTGCTTTGGGAAAAAGCAGGTATCCCAGAGTCTTGATTGAATACACATATGAGGCACACAAGAACTGCCATCTTGCCTCACGTTATATTGCCATCACTGCCAAGCAAAAGTGCAAATTTATTTTATGGAATTCTTGGCTTTGGGGTAAAAAGAACAAAATTATTTTTTCTATTGATAGTTTCATAAGGGGGCCAATGCCTCTGCTAATTTGCTCCACCAAAGAGACCATATTTGAGATGAAATCTTTTTTGTGTGTTTGTGGTACTAAGGATAGAACTCAGGGGCTTTCTAAATCCGGGCTACACTCCCAGACTTATATTTTATTATATTTTTAAATTTTATCATAATTTTGTGTGTGATACTGCGGTTCCTGGAAACCCTTCTACCTCCAGGCTCCACTCCCAGACCTATTTTATATTTCTTTATTTGGAAACAGGGTCTCTTAAGCCAGCGCGGCTGGCATTGAACCAGCATGATCCTCTTGTCTCCACCTCCCAAGCGCAGGGATTACAAGCGTGTGCCACCACGCCTGGTTTAAAATTATTAATCTGTATTGAGTATTGAAGTGTCTTTTGACCTAACTCTGCAAGATTACCAATTCATTCTTAACTGTCTTTCTTATGTGGTACTGGAGAATCGAACTCAGGGCTTCATCCATGCTAGGCAAACACTCTACCACTGAGCTACATCCCCATCTCCTGACTAATTGGGTTTTGATTTAATAAATTTAGTGTTAAATTTTTTCTTTTAGTTACTTCATTCTACTTAAATTTATTGATATGACAGAGATGTTTTATTTTAGTACTTGATATTTACATCATTTATTATTTCAATCTCTTGTCTTGGTAAGAAGTTTTATACTATACAAATCTATGATTCTGTGATGGTTTAGATCTGGTATGTCCCCCAAAGGGTCATGTGTTGAAGACAAAGTTCAGAGGTGGGCTCTGGGGAAGTGATTATCATGAGGGTGCTAACCTTATTAGTGTATTAATGTACTTGTTGGGGATAATAATTTGAATGGATTATTGGGAGGTGGTAAAAACTATAGAGACCTAGTGAGGGTTCATCTTGTCCCTAGCCCCTTATTCTGTCCCACTCTGCTATCCACTGCCATGAGCTGAGCAGCTTTCCTCTGCCACCCTCTCCCCCATGATGTTCTGTTTCAATTTAGACCCAAAGTAATGGGTAGTTTCAGCCATCCATGGACTGAAACCTCTGAAACCAGGAGCCAAACTAACTCTTTCCTTCTTTAAGTACTTTATGTCAAGTATTTTGGGCACAGTGATTTTTTTTTTTTTTGGTTTATTTTCTTGGTGCCTTGAGTATGTTCTTCTCTTAATTTGGAATTTTTAGTCTGTCTTATATAGTAAATGTAAGCTTTTATTTAGGTAGTAACTAGTGATTTCTCACAATAAGTGATAAGAACATTTAGTATCCTACTGTTTTTTTTCCCCTATGTCCTCCTATCCTTTCCTTTTTGCTGCGTATTTATGGTTCTTTTAATTTTAATACTTCTGTACCTCTATACCATGATTCTATGCTTACCACTTGTTTTGAGCTCTAAATGACATTTTTATCACTTTCTCTAGTAAATTTAAGGAAATTGTTATGCTTATGTATTTTTCCTCTTTCTCAGCTATGGTTCCCAACATTGTTGGATATATTATTATGTCTCCATTGTCATAGATTTTAATATTTGTATCTATTATGTAACTAGGGTTCCTTCAGTTGTTTCAGTCTTTAAACCATACTTAAGATTATGTAATGATTGCTACTAAGCCTTTGATCATAGTTCTGAGATATTTATTTGGAGAAATTTGTCTGCCTTTTGTGAGAGACACATGTGGACTGACTTCCTTGAGTTTTTGCTTATAAATATCTGTTTTTTGCTTCTCTATTTGAATGATAATTTGGTGGATATAAATTTCTTAAGGCCTTGAATTATTTTCTTAAAGTTATTGTAGATATCTCTTAACACTGAATACCCAGTCCATCCTGATTTTCTTCTTTTATATGCAATATGATTTTTCTTTTTTGCCATATTTCTGTAGGATTCTTTAACATAGAAACCCAGTAATTTTAGTAAACTTTGTCTCAGTTTTGATTATTATAAGTTATTCCTACAATACAATGTACTTTCTAAGATATTGCCTCAAGCCTTTTATTTTAGGGAGGTGTTCTTTTTTGTGGTACCGGGGATGGAATCCAGGGGCATTTTACTTCTGAGCTATACCCCCAGTCCTATTTTTGATTCTTTATTTTGAAACAAGGTCTCACTGAGTTGCAAAGTAAGTAGCCCAGGCTGACCACAATCCTCCTGTCTCAGCCTCCCAAATGCTGGGATTACAAGTGTGTGCCACCACGCTCTGCTGGAGGTGTTCTTGAAATATATGTTTTATTGATTGCTTTATGTCTACTTGTCCTGTTTTATTCAGAAACAGCAAATTTTGTGTACGTTGAATTCTTCCTCCCTGTCCTTTTTAGTTTTTCATAACTGTCTTGTCTGTTTTTCAATATGTTTTCAATAATTTTTATTTTGTTTAAATAGGCAATACTTTGTGAATTTGTATGTCATCCTTGCACATGTAACATGGTATCTTCTCTGTATCATTCTAATTTTTAGTACATGCTCTGATGATGTGGGCATTCAAGGTTTTTATAAGGAGTACACAGTTATTAAGCATCCATACTTGCATAAATAAACCTTATTGAAGGAATTAAACAGAAACTTAGTCAAATTAAAGTCAGAGTTACTGATTTTCTTTTTAAATTTTCAGATTCTCAAAATCAATTTCTACACATCATAATTCCAGAGAAAATCCAAGGAAATACAAGTGATGAATCAGAAGTAGAAAATGTAAGAAATATTTTTTCACAATATAAATTATTATGCAAAATTTTAAATTTTATTACATGGTTATGAAATACATATATCTCATTATAATATGCACATAAATATCTAATATTGCTATTTTAATTTTTTATTGGTGCATTGTATTCATACATTTTAATGAAGTACAAGATGCACACATCACTCAATTAGCCCTATCCAATTCCCACCCTATTCCCTCCCCTGTCCCTCCTTCTCGTGTTTAGCTTAGTGATTGATTTTGATATATTTGTGAATGTACATCATGTATATTAGGGAATTTCCCTCTTTTCTCCTTCCATCACAGTGAGTAGGTAGCCTTATTTGCTCATTTATAGTTTCTCCTTCTAGAGTTCCTCTTATGACCCATTTTCTACCTAGCTTCCACATATTAGGGAGAGCATCCAATTTCTTGTTTTTTGTGACTATCTCACTTAGTGTAATGTTCCCCAGTTTCATCCATTTCCCTGTAAATGATGTAATTGTGTTTTTCTTTATGGATGAGTAAAATCTCATTGTGTACATATATCATAGTTTTATAATTCATTCATCTGTCGATGGACATCTTGGCAGTTTCCATAGTTTGGCGATTTTGAATTGTGCAGCTATGAACATAGATACGCTTGCATTAGTTTGGTAGTTTGGTTTCCTTTCTTTTGGGTAGATACCCAGAAGTGGTATTACTGGATCATATGGTAGGTTTGTTTCCATTCTTCTGAGGATCCTTCATACAGTTTTCCAAAGTGGTTGCACTAATTTGCAGTCCCACCAGCAATGTATTAGAGTTTCCACTTCTCCACATTCTCATCAGCATTTGTTGTTGCTTGTGTTTTGAATAATTGCCATTCTAATTGGAGTTAGGTGAAATCTCAGGTTAGTTTTCATTTGTATGTCTCTGATTGCTTATGATGTTGAGTACTTTTTTCATTAATTTATTGGTCATTTGAATTTCTTCTTTTATGAAGTATCTATTGCCCATTTGTGATTGGATTATTTGTTTTCTTAGTGCTGAGTTTCTTGAGTTCTCTGTATATTCCAGATATTAGTCCTGTATTGGAGGAATAGTTGGCAAAATTTTTTTCTTGTTCTGTTGGCTCTTGGTTGAGGTTATTGATAGTTTCCTTTGCTTTACAGAAGTTCTTAAATTTAATGCAATCCCACCTATTGATCCACCATTTAGTTTGTTGTGCCTTTGGGGTCTTGTTGAGAAAGTTTTTATCTGTGCCTATGTGTTGCAGTGTTGGACCTATTCCCTCTTCAAGGAGCTTCAAGGTCCCTGGTTTAATTTCCAAGTCTTTGATCCATCTTGAATTGACTCTTGTACAGGGTGAGAAAGTGGAATTTATTTCTATTTTCTGCATATGATTAACTAGCGTTGCCAATACCACTTGTTGAACAGGCTTTATATTTTTCACTGTATGTTTTTGGCCCCTTTATCAAAAATCAATTGGCTGTAAGTGTGCAGATTTGTTTACATGTCTTTTATTCTGCTCCATTGGTCTATGTATCAGTTTTTATGCCAGTAACATGCTGTTTTTATTACAACCACTTTGTAGTATACTTTAAAGTCAGGTATCGTGATGCCTCCTGCATGATATTTCTTTTTTTTTTTTTTTTGTGGTACTGGGGGTGGAACCCAGAGGCTTTCTAGCTCCAGGCTATATGCCCAGACCTTTTTTTAATATTTTATTTGGAAACAGGGTCTCACTAAGTTGCTGAAAGCCTCACTAAGTAGCTGAGGCTGGCTTCGAACCCGTGCGATCCTCCTGTTTCAGCCTCTCAAGCGCGGGGATTACAAGCGTGCGCCACCACGCCCGGACTGCATAATATTTCTTGCTGAGAACTACTTTTTCTGTTTTTTTTTGTTATTCCAAAATATGGGTATTGCATTTAATCTTCTGGAAGTACGACCATTTTGATATTTATTTTGCCTATCCAAGAACATGGAAGAGCTTAGAAGATCTTTCCATCTTCTAAGGTCTTCTTTGATTTCTTTTTTCAATGTTTTATAATTTTTTTGTAGAGGTCTTTTACCTCTTTGGTTAAGTTTATTCCTAAGTATTTTATTTTTTTGTGGGATATCCTGAGTGGAAATGCTTTCTGGATTTCTTTTTCAGTGGATATATGGTTGGCATACAGGAAAGATTCTGATTTTTAAGATTGAATTTGTATCCAGACACCATGCTGAAATTGTTGATTAGTTCTATATGGCTGGGTTTGTTGGGTATTCTAAGTATAGTATCATGTCATCTGCAAATAGTGGAAGTTTGAGTTCTTCTTTTCCTATTTGTACTTCTTTGATTTTCTTTTCTTACCTTATGGCTCTGGCTAGAGTCTCAAATACTATATTGAAAAGAAGTGGTGATAATGGACATCCTTGTCTTGTTCCTGTTTTTAGGGAGGATTCTTGCAGTTTCCCCACATTTAATATGATATTGGCTATGGGCCTATTGTAGATTGCCTTTATGATGTTGAGGTATGTTTCTTTTCTTCCAATTCTTTGCAGTGCTTTTAGCAAAAATACATGTTGGATTTTTGTCAAATGATTTTTTTTTCTAGCATCTATTGAAATGATCATATGATTTTTGTGTTTGGTTCTGTTTATGTGATGAATTACATGGATTGATTTCCTTATGTTTAACCAGCATTGCTTCCCTGGGTTAAACCCAACTTGTTCATAGTGTATGATTTTCTTAATGTGGTTTTGATAATGTTGCTAATATTTTGTTTAGCAGTTTTGTGTCTAAGTTAATCAACATGATAGAGCTATAGTTTTTCTTTCCTGAGCTGTCTTTATTTGGTTTTGGTATTAATGTGGTGTTGGCTTCATAGAATGTATTTGAGAGAGTCCCGTTTCTTTCTATTTCATGAAATAGATTGAGGAGTAAATTAAGAGTATTTAGCTCTTCTATAAAGGTTTTATAAAATTCACTTGGAAAATCATCTGGTCCTGTGAGTTTCTTTGAGGGTAGGCTCTTTCTTGAAGCTTCGATCTCTTTGATTGTTATTGGTTGGTTTAAATTTTCTATATCTTCTTGACTCAGTTTAGGAAGATTGTATTTATCTTGAAAGTTGTCAATTTCTTCCAGATTTTATGTTTTATTAGAGTATAAGTTTTCAAAGAATTTTCTGATAATCCTCGGAATTTCTATTCTGTTGGTGATAATATCTTCTTTTTCATCTCTTATCTTCATAATTTGGGTTGATTCTTTAATTTTTTTGTGAAGTTGGCTAGTAGTGGTTTATCTATCTTGTTAATTTCTTCAAAAAACTAGCTTTTGGTTTTGTTGATTTTCTGTATTGTATTTTATTCTGTACTTTATTTATTTCTGCTCTGATTTTAATAATTTCTTGTCTTTTCCTGGCTTTTGGGTTAGACTATGTTTTCCAATGGCTTTGAGGTATATCATTAGGTTATTTATTTGGTGATTTTCTGTACTTCTTATGTGGTCACTCAACTCAGTGCTATGAATTTTCCCTTTAATGATGCCTTCAAAGTGTCTCAGAGGTTTTGATATGTTGTATCTCTATTTTTGTTTCTAGAAATTTCCTGATTTTACTCCTTACTTCTTCTAGGACTCATTCTTTATTCAGCAGTATAGTGTTCAGTCTTCACATGTTTATGTGCTTTCTCTGGTTTTTCTTATAGTTGATTTCTAGTTTCATTTCAGTATGGTGTGAAAAGACACTGGGAAGTATGTCACATTTTTTAAATTTGCTAGTGCTCACTTTGTGGCCCAGGATGTGATATGTTTTAGAGAAAGTTCTGTGAGCAGCTGAGAAAAAATGTGAACTCTACTGTAGTTGTGTGAAATAGTCTATATGTGTCTAATAGGTCCATTTGGTTGATGGTGTTCTTTAGGTCTGAGACATCTTTACACACCTTTTGTCTAGATGATCATCTAATATTGTGAGAGGGGTGTGAAGTCTCCCAGTATTATTGTACTGGGACTTATGTGTGACTTAATATTGCAAAGAGTTTGTTTTATGAAAGTAGCTGTACCTATGTTTGGGGCATAAATGTTGACTATTGTTATTTCCTTTTGCTGGATTGTCCCTTTTACCAGTAAAAAATTACCTGCTTTGTCTCTTCTAAGAAGCTTGAAGTCTAACTTGTCTGATACCATAGCTGCTACTTCTGCTTGTCTTCAAGTTCTGTTGGCATGGATTACCTTGCTCCAATTTATCTTCAGTTTGTGACTATCTTTACCTGTAAGGTATGTTTCTTATAGGCAGCAGATAGATGGATTCTTGTTGTTAATCCATTTTACCACATTATGTGTCTTTATTGGGGAATTGAGGCCATTTGTGTTTGGTGTTATTGAGAGATTATTTTTTTTTTTGTATTACTGGGGATAGAACCCAGAGACATTCTACCTCCAAGCTACACCCCCAGACCAGCTACACACCTTTTGTCTAGATGATCATCTAATGATGTGAGAGGGGTGTGAAGTCTCCCAGTATTATTGTACTGGGACTTATGTGTGACTTAATGTTGCAAAGAGTTTGTTTTATGAAAGTATTTTTTTTTTTTTTGGTGGCACAGGGGGTGGAACCCAGAGGCTTTCTACCTCCGGGCTATACTCCCAGACCTATTTTATATTTTATTAAAAACAGGGTCTCACTAAGTAGCTGAGGCTAGCTTTGAACCTGTGCGATACTCCTGTCTCAGCCTCCCAAGGTCAGGGATTATGAGCGTGCACCACCATGCCCAGATCTATGAAAGTATTTTTATTCTTTATTTTGAAACATGGTCTCACTGAGTTACAAAGGGCCTCACTAAGTAGCTGAGGCTTTCCATGAACCATGAGCCTCCTGTCTCAGCCTCCCACACCACCACGCCTGGTGAGAGATTTTTTTTTTTTTTTTGGTGGTACTGGGGTTCCTGGAAGCCCTTCTACCTCCGGGCTACACTCCCAGACCTATTTTTACATTTTTATTTGGAAACAGGGTCTCCTAAGCCAGCGCCACGCGGCTGGCTTCGAACCTGCGCGATCCTCCTGTCTCTGCCTCCCAAGGGCGGGGATTACAAGCGTGCGCCACCACGCCCGGCTGTCTAAAACCTTTTTAAACTTTTCCACATGAACACACACATATGCGCCACCACGCCCGGCAAGATTATTTTTAATTCCTAACATTTTGAGTATTAACTTCTGTTGGAGGTAGTGTTTGTTCTTATTTGCATAATTGTTTACCTGATGGAAATTCTTGTTTCTCTGGTTCTGGCATGTATTACTTATTTCTCTTTGCATTTAATCTCATTGAGTATTTTATTTTTTATTTTTTATTTTTTATTGATGCATTATATTCATACATCATATCGGGGTAAAGAACTTGTGTGTACATACATGTACACATCACTGATTTAACCTCTACCCAATTCCTACCCCATTCCCTCCCCATCTCTCCTACCCTTGCTTGGATTAGTGGTTGACTTCGATATGTTTAAGCACATTGTGTGTTTTAGAGATTTTCCTCTTCCCCCTCCTTTCTCCTCCTTTAGGTTGTCTTGTTTGCTCCTCTATAGGATTTCCTTTTTCATCTAGAGTTCCTCCTATGACTCATTTCTCCCTAGCTCTCACATATTAGGGAAAGCATCTGATTTCTTATGTTTTGAGACTGACTAATCTCACTTAGCATAATGTCCTCCAGTTCCATCCATTTCCCTGAAAATGATGCAATTGACTTTTTTTTTTAATGGCTGAGTAAAATTTCATTGTGTACATATCGCACAGTTTTGTAATCCATTCATCTGGGGATGGAAATCTTGGCTGGTTCCATAGTTTGGCTATGGCAAATTGTGCAGCTATGAACATAGATATGTATACATTAGTTTGGTAGTTTGGTTTCCTATCTTTTGGGTAGATACCCAGAAGTGGTATTGCTGGATGAAATGGTAGATTTGTTCCCATTCTTCTGAGGATTCTCCATACTGTTTTCCAAAGTGGTTGCACTAATTTGCAATCCCACCAACACGGATTTAGAGTTCCCACTGCCCCACATCCTCGCCAGCATCTGTTGTTGTTTGTGTTTTGAATGATTGCCATTCTAGTTGGAGTTAGGTGAAATCTCAAGGTAGTTTTGATTTGCATCTCTCTGATTGCCAATGATGTTGAGCATTTTTTCATGCATTTATTGGCCATTTGAATGTCTTTTTTTGTGAAGTATCTATTTAGTTTGCTTGCCCATTTTATTATTGGATGCTTTGTTTTCTTAGTGTTGAGTTTCTTGAGTTCTCTGTATATTCAGACATTAGTTGTCTATCAGAGGTGTAGGTGACAAAAATCTCCCATTCTGTTGGCTCTTGATTGAGGTTCTTGACAGTTTCCTTTGCTGAACAGAAGCTCTTCAGGTTCATTCATGCAATCCCACATATTGATGTGTCTTTTATTTGTTGTGCATTGGGGTATTGTTGAGAAAGTGTTTATCTGTGTCTATTTGTTGCAGTGTTGGACTTTTGCCCTCTTCAAGGACCTTCAAGGTCTCTGGTTTGATTTCCAAGTCTTTGATCCATCTTGAATTGACTCTTGTGCAGGGTGAGAAAGTGGGATTAATTGCCAATTTTCTGCATATGGTTAACCAGTTTTGCCAACACCATTTGTTGAACAGGCTATCTTTTTTCCAGTGTCTGTTTTTGGCCACTTTGTCAAAAATCAATTGGCTGAAAGAGTGTGAACTTGTTTCTGGGTCTTCTATTCTGCTCCATTGGTCTATGTATCTGTTTTTGTGGCAGTACTATGCTGTTTTTATTACAATGGCTTTGTAGTATAGTTTAAAGTCGGGTATTGTGATTCCTCCTGCACGGTTTTTGTTGCTGAGAACTACCTTGGCTATTCTGGGCTTTTTGTTATTCCAGATAAATTTAAGGACTGATTTTTCTATGTCTCTGAGGAATGATCTTGGTAGTTTAATGGGCATTGCGTTGAATCTGTAGATCACTTTTGGGAGGATGGCCATTTTAATGATATTTATTCTGCCAATCCATGAACATGGAAGATTCTTCCATCTTCTAAGATCTTTGATTTCTTTTTTCAGTGTTTTATAATTTTCTTTGTAGAGATCTTTTACCTCCTTGGTCAAGTTTATTCCTAAGTATTATATTTTTTTGTGGGAGATCCTGAGTGGAAGTGTTTTCTGACTTTCTTTTTCAGTGATTTATGGTTGGCGTACAGGAGAGCTTCTGATTTTTTAAGATTGATTTTGTATCCAGATATTTTGCTGAATTTGTTGATCAGTTCTATAAGCCTTTTGGTTGAGTTTTTTGGGTTTTCTAAATATAGCATCATGTCATCTGCAAATAGTGAAAGTTTGAGTTCTTCTTTTCCTATTTTTACTCCTTTGATTTCATTTTCTTGCCTTATTGCTCTGGCTAGAGTCTCTAGTACTACATTGAAGAGAAGTGGTGGACATTCTTGGACATCCTTGTCTCGTTCCTGTTTTTAGGGGGATTTCTTGAAGTTTTCCCCCATTTAATATGATGTTGGCAGTGGGCTTATTGTAGATTGCCTTAATAACATTAAGATATGTTCCTTCTATTCCAATTCTCTGCAGTGTTTTTTTTAATCATAAATGGATGTTGAATTTTATCCAATGCTTTTTCAGCATCTATTGAAATATTTTTCTTTGATTCTGTTTATATGGTGAATTACATTGATTGATTTTTGTATGTTGAACCAGCCTTGCATCCCTGGGATGAACCCTACCTGGTCATGGTGTATGATTTTTTTTAATGTAGTTTTGAATGAGTGTTGCTAGTATTTTGTTTAGCAGTTTTGCATCCAAGTTCACCAGAAATAGAGGCCTATAGTTTTCCTTCCTTGAACTGTCTTTATTCGGTTTGGGTATTAGTGTGATGTTGGTTTCATAGAATGTATTTGGGAGAGTCCCGGTTTTTTTCAATTTTCGAAAGGGGTTAGCTCTTCTATAAAGGTTTTATGAAATTCACTTGGAAAACCATCTGGTCCTGAGCTTTTCTTTGATGGTAAGCTCTTTATTGCTGTTTCAAACTCTTTGATTATTCTTAGTTGGTTAAGTGTTCTATATCTTCTTGACTCAGTTTAGGAAGGTTTTCTTCTAGGAAGTTGTCAATTTCCTCCTGATTTTCCATTTTGTTGTAGTATAGTTTTTCAAAGTAGTTTCTGATAATCCTCTGGATTTCTACACTGTCAGTAGTAATGTCTCCTTTTTCATATTTTATCTTCATAATTTGGGCTGATTCTCTTTTTCATTAGGTTGACTAGTGGTTTATCAATCTCGTTAATTTTTTTAAAGAAACCAGCTTTTGATTTTGTTGATTTTCTGTATTGTTTTTTTTTATTCTCTATTTTGTTAATTTCTGCTCTAATTTTAATAATTTCCTGTCTTCTACTGGCTTTGGGGTTCAATTGTTTCTGCTTTTCAAGTGCTTTGAGGTGTGTTGTTAGGTTATTTATTTGAAGATTTTCTGTTTTTCTTATGTGAGCACTCAGTGCTATAAATTTTCCTCTTAATACTGCCTTTAAAGTGTCTCAGAGTTTTTGAAAAGTTTTATTTTTATTTTTATTAGTTTCTAGAAATTTCCTGATTTCACCTCTAACATATTCTATGACCCATTCTTCATTCAGAAGTGTGGTGTTCAGTGTCCACATGTTTATGTTGTTTCTCTGGATCTTCTTATAGTTGATTTCTAGTTTCATTTCCTTATGGTCTTAAATGACACAGGGAAGTATGTAACATTTTTTAAATTTGTTAGTGGTCATTGTGATAGTGTAAAACATAAATCATATGACAGTATATACATACAATTCAGTGACAAAATATTTTATGTTAAATTAGATTATATACAACACACATCTTAATAAATCTGACTAGATTTCCCCACATTTTTTGCCAAGAATGAAATCAGAATGAAAAATATATTTAAACACACCAAATTTAAACTCCTAGGAAATTATAACATTTCTACAATGTAACAGGCCAAGGAAAAAAGTTCAATTTAGAAAATAATAAAAAAGGAAAGAATTACCTCAAAAATATAACTGAAGCATTCTTAGCAGTAAAGTCACAGTCAGAATAGATATATTTGGAAAAAAGAGTCAACTTAAGATTTAGATAATGAACTCCCCCACTCCATAATCCATGGTATAAAATAATAATGTAAAATCTAAAATTATATTCATTTAGTAATTTTCTCTGTGTTTTTCCTACTTTAGAAGGAATATGGATTCTAGTAATTGTTTCCGGGGTGTTTGATGGGTTGTCTTTTCAGGCCTTAAACACAGATAGTTTAAAAATATCAACTCAGCTGGGCGTGGTGGCGCACGCTTGTAATCCCTGCGCTTGGGAGGCGGAGACAGGAGGATAGCGCAGATTCGAAGCCAGCCGCGCGGCGCGTTGGCTCAGGAGACCCTGTTTCCAAAATGAAAATGTAAAAATAGGTCTGGGAGTGTAGCCCGGAGGTAGAAGGGCTTCCAGGAACCCCAGTACCACCAAAAAAAAAAAAAAAAAAAAAAAAAAAAATCAACTCACCTGAACTTGTCAGACCAAGAGTTGTGTGAAAAGAGCATGCAGCTCCAAAGTAGTTCAGTGGAGGAGAAAGTCAAGATTTCAGAACAAGTTCAAGCCCTTCAAAAAGAGAAGGATCAGCTCCAGAGATGAAGAAACAGTGTGGACAAGAAACTTAAAAGTGGCTAAGTGCTGTCTCCAGAAATAAGTCAGTTTTCTGTGGAGATGGAGGGCCAGGATGTGTTCCTCAGTCTCTGCCACAGAATCATAACAATGGTCAGTCTGACAAACTTTGATTCTGGAGAATTTTTCAGCTATCATGAGTTTGCCTGGTATCTGCTTGTCACCATAAATGACACTTGACTAGAGACAGATGTCCTCACATAGTGTTCCATGAAAGTGGTACTTCCTGGTATTGCCAGGCCTTGGGAAACAAACTTTCCTTGAGTATGACCTTACCAGCTGGGGTTCCTCATCTTAAGGTTTCTTCTTTCCCTGGATCCTTGGTTAAGAAGGGGCCAATGTTCCAAATGATGTCCTGTAAAACTGTGTTGTAAAGAATTACGTCAGATTTCTGCCTTGAAGCTATCATTACGACGTTCTGGTCTTGATGTTGGGGTTGGATCAATGACTGCTTTTTCCACTGAAGTATCCTGTCCTCCAGTTGAGGCATCCTTCCTTTTTCTTCTTGCTGTCTCCAAGGGACTAGAGTTCCTTGTCCTCACCAAAAACCAATTGCCTTCATTCTCCACAATGATCAAGGATTAAATCAATCTGAGAAGACAAATGACTTGCCCCTGTGGACAGTTGGCTGGGTCACAGCAAGCTAGGGGTGATGTCATGCAGCAACATCAGCCCTGAGGCTGCCTGGGCTCTGCTCTGCCACCCCTTAGCCTTAAGCTGGGTGAGTCGCTCAATCTCCAGTCACACCAGCCATCCGACTGACAACCACCTGAAAGTACCCACGACTCTGTGAGGCTGCAGCTGCATCTCCCCATGGTGTGCTGAGGCAGCCCACAAACACCGCCAGCTCCATTGCCTCTCCACAGCCTCCCCGCAGTCTCGATGTTTGGCCTCCCAGAGCCTCGGCCATGCAGGGGCCAGCTACTTTCATAAAACAAACTCTCATGAAACAAACTCACACATAAATCCCAATACAATATTACTGGGAGACTTCAACACCCCCTCACACCCTTAAACCAATCTTCCAGACAAAGGGTCAGTAAAGATGCCTCAGAACTAAAGAACACCATTAACCAAATGGACCTGTTGGACACATATGGAATATTTCACCCAACTACAACGGAGTTTACATTTTTCTCAGCTGCTCACGGAACCTTCTCCAAAATAGATCACATCCTGGGACACAAAATGAGCACTAGCAAATTTAAAAAATGTTACATACTTCCCTGTGTCATTTCAGATCATAATGGAATGAAACTAGAAATCAATTATAAGAAGACCCAGAGAAACAACATAAATGTGGAGACTGAACACCACACTTCTGAATGAAGAATGGGTCATAGAAGATGTAAGAGGTGAAATCAGGAAATTTCTAGAAACAATGAAAATAAAGATACAACTTTTCAAAACCTCTGGGACACTTTGAAGGCAGTATTAAGAGGAAAATTTATATCACTGAGTGCTCACATAAGAAAAACAGAAAATTCTCAAATAAATAACCTAATGACACACCTCAAAGCCCTTGAAAAATAGGAACAACTGAACCCCAAAGCCAGTAGAAGACAGGAAATTATTAAAATCAGAGCAGAGATTAATGAAGTAGATTTTAAAAATACAGAAAAACAACAAAACCAAAAGCTGGTTTCTTGAAAAATTTAAAAAGATAGATAACCCACTAGCCAACCTAACTAAAAAAGAGAATCAGCCCAAATTATGAATATAAGGGATGAAAAAGGAGATATTACTACTTACAATGAAGAAATCCAGAGGTTTAGCAGAAACTACTTTGAAAAACTATACTCCCAGGCCAGGGGTGGTGGCGCACACTTGTAATCCCCACACTTGGGAGGTAGAGACAGAAGGATTGCGCTGGTTCGAAGCCTTGTTGCTGGCTTAAGAGACCCTGTTCCCAATATATATATATATATATATATATAATAGGTCTGGGAGTGTAGTCCGGAGGTAGAAGGGTTTCCAGGAACACCCTCCAGTACCAACACCAAAACAAAAACAAAAACAAAAACAACAACAACAAAAAAAAACCCCCCAAAACCAAAAAAAAAAACTATACTCCAACAAAATAGAAAATCTGGTGGAAATTGGAAATTGACAACTTTATAGACAAATACTACCTTCCTAAACTGAGTCAAGAAGATATAGAACACTTAAACCAACCAATAACAAAGAGATTGAAACAGCAATAAAGAGCTTACTATCACAGAAAAGCCCAAGGCCAGATGGTTTTCCAAGTGAATTCTATAAAACCTTTATAGAAGAGCTAACCCCAATACTCCTCAAATTATTTGGTGAAATAGAAAAAAGTGGGACTATCCCAAATACATTCTATGAAGTTAACATCACACTAATACCAAAATTGAATAAAGACAGTTCAAGGAAGGAAAACTACAGGCTTATATCTCTGATAAACTTGGATGCAAAACTATTAAACAAAATACTAGCAACACACATTCAAAACCACATAAAGAAAATCATACACCATGACCAGGTAGGTAGGGTTCATCCCAGGGATGCAAGGCTGGTTTAACATACAAATATCAATCCATGTAATTCATGATATAAATAGAATCAAAGAAAAAATCACATGATCATTTCAATAGATGCTGAAAAAGCATTTGATAAAATCCATCATCCATTTATGATAAAAACACTGCAGAGAATTGAAACGGAACATATCTCAATATCATAAAGGCAATCTACAATAAGCCCACTGCCAACATCATATTAAATGGGGAAATACTTTGAGAATTCCCCCTAAAAACAGGAACAAGACAAGGATATCCATTATTACCAGTTCTCTTCAATATAGACTAGAGACTCTAGCCAGAACAGTAAGACAAGAAAAGGAAATCAAAGGAGTACAAGTAGGAAAAGAACTCAAACTTTCACTATTTTCAGATGACATGATGCCATATTTAGAAAACCCAACAAACTCAACCAAAAGGCTTATAGAACTAGTCAACAAATTCAGCAAAGTATCTGGATACAAAATTAATCTTTTTTTTGTCTGTGTGTGGTACTGGGGATGGAACCCAGGGGCCTTCTACCTCTAGGTTACACTCCCAGACCTATTTTATATTTTATTTGGAAACAGGGTTTCTTAAGCAAGCTGAGGCTGGCTTCGAACCTGTGCAATCCTCCTGTCTCAGCCTCCCAAGTGCGGGGTTTACAAGCATATGCCACCATGCCCGGCACAAAATTAATCTTAAAAAAATCAGAAGCTTTCCTGTACACCAACCATAAATTCACTGAAAAAGAAATTCAGAAAACACTTCCTTCCACTCAGGAGCTCCCACAAAAAAATAAAATAGTAAGGAATAAACTTGACCAAGGAAGTAAAAGATCTCTACAAAGAAAATTATAAAATATTGAAAAAATAAATTGAAGATCTTAGAAGATGGAAAGATCTTCCATTTTCATGGATTGGCAGAATAAATATCATTAAATTGGCCATTCTTCCAAAAGTGATCTACAGATTCAATGTAATGCCCATTAAATTACCAAGATCATTCCTCACAGACATAGAAAAATCCTTAAATTTATTTGGAATAACAAAAAGCCCAGAATAGCCAAAGTAGTTCTCATCAACAAAAACCATGCAGGAGGAATCACAATACCTGACTTTAAACTGTACTACAAAGCCATTGTAATAAAAACAGCATGGAGCCGGGGGTGGTGGCAAATGCTTGTAATCCCAGCATTTGGGAGGCTGAGACTGGAGGATCGCGGTTCGAGGACAGCCTCAGGTCCTTAATGAGGCCTTCTGCAACACCGTGAGACTCTGTTTCAAAGTAAAGAAAAAAAATTGGGCAGGGGATATAGGTCAGAGGTCAAATGACTCTGGGTTCCATCCCCAAACCTGCAAAACAAAAACAAAAACAAAAACAAAAAACCAGCATGGTACTTGCACAAAAACAGATACATAGACCAATGGAGCATAATAGAAGACCCAGAAACAAACTCACACACTTTCAGCCAATTAATTTTTGACAAAGGAGGCAAAAAAAGACACTGGAAAAAAGATAGCCTCTTCAACAAATGGTGTTGGCAAACTGGCTAGCCATATGCAGAAAACTGGAAATTAATCCCACTTTCTCACCCTGCACAAAAGTCTATTCAAAATGGATCAAAGACTTGGAAATTAAACCAGGGACCTTGAAGCTCCTTGAAGATGGCCTAGGTCCAACACTGCAACACATAGGCGCAGATAAACACTTTCTCAACAAGACCCCAAAGGCACAACAAATGAAAAGATCAATCAATATGTGGGATTGCATGAAACTGAAGAGCTTCTGTTTAGCAAAGGAAATTATCAAGAACCTTGACCGAGAGCCAACAGAATGGAAGAAAATTTTTGCCATCTACACCTCCGATAGAGAAATAATATCTAGAATATACAGAGTACTCAAGAAACTCAACACTACAAATGCATATCATCCAATCAAAAAATGGGGAAGTGAACTAAATAGACACTTCATGAAAGAAGACATTCAAATGGCCAACAAATGCATAAAAAATGCACAACATCTTTGGCAATCAGAGAGATGCAAATCAAAACTACCCTGAGACTTCACCTAACTCCAACTAGAATGACAATCATTCAAAACACAAATAACAAATGCTGGTGAGGATGTGGAGAAGTGGGGACTCTAAAACATTGTTGGTGGGATTGAAAATTAGTGGAACCACTTTGGAAAACAGTATGGAGAATCCCTAGAATATGGGAACAAATCTACCATTTGATCCAGCAAGATCACTTCTGGGTATCTACCCAAAAGAGAGAAAACCAAACTACGAAACTAATGTGTATCTATGTTCATAGCTGCATAGCATAACAAAGGCAGAAAACAAAAGTATAGAGAATATTCCAAAAATGTCTATTGCTTTCATGTGTCCTTTCTTGGTCATTCTGCTTTAGTGACCTGCTAATATTCCAATCTATTGTTATGATTATAACTGAAAAAAATGCAGTGGTAAGTCAAATACAATATCAACATTTGTTCAAGAAACTTCCCTTTAGAAATATAGGAAAGAAGCAATTTCATTTAGGAGTGTTTTATTTTTTATTTTATTTTTTTATTTTTTTGGTGGTACTGGGGTTCCTGGAAGCCCTTCTACCTCCGGGCTACACTCCCAGACCTCTTTTTACATTTTATATTTGGAAACAGGGTCTCCTAAGCCAGCGCGCGTGGCTGGCTTCGAACCTGCGCGATCCTCCTGTCTCTGCCTCCCAAGCGCGGGGATTACAAGCGTGCTGCCACCACGCCCGGCCATTTAGGAGTGTTTTAAAGAAAAGTGTTAAATAAGTTTGTGCTTTGATGGATAACCACTAATTTAGCCTGTCTTATTATTATAATGTTGCCATCTAAGAATGCATTACCATGCTGGGTGTGGTGGCCGCACACTTGTAATCCCAGTGCTTGGGAGGTCGAGACAGGAGGATTACGTAGATTCGAAGCCAGCTGCGCTGGCTTAAGAGACCCTGTTCCAAATTAAAATATAAAAATAGGTCTGGGATTGTAACCCGGAGGTAGAAGGGTTTCCAGGAACCCCAGTACCACCAAAAAAAAAAAAAAAAAAAAAAAAAAAAAAAAAGGCATTACAGATAGCACATGGTATAGCTTCCTAAGAGTGTGCATTTTAATTACATATAGATGTCTAGTCCTCTGGTCTAGATTGGTTTGTTTTAGTGGAATGGTAAGAATGACCTATTAACTTTATATTTTATTGTAGATTTAAAATAATATTTAGTCTGAGACATTTTGATGATACTTTAAGCATTTGATTAGAGGGATTAATTGCTATAAAATTTCTGTTTTGCTTCTTATATTAAATTTGTCTTACTCTGTTTTGGATTCTCTAGGTACAGATATCTTATATTATTCCAATAAATAAGAAACCATACACTGTGCACCTTAAACAAAGGTAATTTTTAATTTTTAGTTTGAAATTTCATTTTATTTCTATGAAGCTGTTTCATTGTAATACAAGTAGAATATGAAAAAATAAGATAAAATGTTATAAAGATTTTTAGTCATCTTGTCATGAACAAATGTTCTATTATGATTTAATTAAAATTTTTTGTCCTAATTCCTCAAGTAGTCTTTTGTGAATTAGAGTTGGGGACTGAAAAAATAGGAACTCACATCCCCAAGAACTGTTCATGCTATTATGTTGGCAGGATCAGCAGGACCTATATAATGAGAGCAAATGGAAGAAGGAACAGGCCTGAGTTAAGGGAAATATGGGCTCACTGTTGAAGAATCTGGATATGAATTGCTTGTGGGATATGCTATGGGAAGTTTTCAGTTGACAGTTAATTTGGTTCAGAATGTCGTAGAGAACTGTGTCTTTCAACATTCTTTCATGAGAAAAACTCTCGGCAAATTAGATATAGAAGGAATGTGCCACAATATAATAAAAGCCACATATGAAAACCCCTATAGGTAATATTATATTTAATTAAAGAAAAAAATGAAGGCTTTCACCTAAGATTAGGAGTAAGACAAGGATGCCCATTCTTACTACTTCTGTTCAATGTAGTATTGAAAGTCCTAGGCAAAAGAAAGAGAAAGCATATAAATTTGAAAAGAAGTTACATTGTTTCTGTCTGTAGATAATATGATTTTATGCATAGAAAACCCTAAAGACTCCACCAGAAACTGTTTGAACCAATACATGAGTTCAAGACGTTGTAGGATACAAAACCAATCTTTAAAATTTAGTATCATTTCCATATAGCAAAAATGAAATATGTGAAAGGAAATCAAGAAAACAGTCCTATTTACAATAATATAATTTCAATAACATTTGTTTTACAGAAATAGAAGAAACAATCTTAAATTTCCATCTATTGCAGCAGTAGGGATTGGACCTAGGGCTTCTCTATCACTGAGCTACATCTCCATCCCTTTTTATTTTAAGACAAGGTCTCACTAAGTTACTCTAGGCTGGCCTCAAACTTGGGATCCTCATGCCTGGATCTCCAGAGTCTGGCATTAAAGGCATGCATGTCTGGAAACAATCCTAAAATTTTAAAGAAACTATAAAAAACCACAAATAGTCAAAGCAATTTTGAGTAAAAATGAATAAAACTAGAGGCATCACACTACTAGACTTCATAGTATACTACAAAGTTATAGTAATTAAAGCCCTTTAAAAAATATATGTAGTAAATACAGTCACATAAATAAAAAAGATATATCTATAAAAGTGAGGGCATTCTACCTCTGAGCCATACCCCCAGCCCTATTATTTATTTATTTATTTATTTATTTATTTATTTATTTATTTATTTAATTGGTGGTACTTGGGTTCCTGGAAACCCTTCTACCTCCAGGCTACACTCCCAGACCTACTTTATATCTTTATTTGGAAAGAGGGTCTCTTAAGCTAGTGAGGCTGGCTTCGAACTTGAGCAATCATCCTGTCTTCACCTCCCAAGCTGGGGGATTACAAGCGTGTGCCACCATGCCCAACTTATTTTTATTTTTAAAACAGGGTCTCAGTAGGTTGATGAGATTCTCACTACTTGCTGAGAATGTACACAAACCTGTGATCCTGTGTCTCAGCCTCCCAAGTACTGGGTGTGTGCTGCCATGCCTGACTTTCTTCATAAATATTAAAATGCTTTTCCCTTTCTTCTTATAGTTCCTTCTTACGTTTATAAAGAAGTTCATTAAGTTAGTGAAACTATTTTATTTGTGTAAACGTGTATTGCTTTGAATTTATTTGTATATATAAAGAAAATACCACTCTTATTTCAAGGGTGGGCAAATGTTTTATCTAAAGGTCTAGAGAATAAGCATTTTAGTCATTGAGGGCTATATGGACTCTGCAAAAACACTTAACTTTGCTGTTATAGCATTAACACAATCATAGACAATATGTATGTTAATGGTTGTGGCTGTGTGCCAATAAAACTTTACTTACAAAAGCAGAGGCTGGTTCAGATTTGGCTAGGGGATGTCAGTTTACTCACTGCTGCTTTGTCTATTTCACAAAAGTAACTTTTTAATTTTTCTCACTTTTTATATTCAGATATTTTTTAGCAGATAATTTTATGGTCTATTTGCATAATCAAGGATCTTTGAGCTCTCATTCTTCAGATATTCAAGTAAGATTTAAATTCTGTGTTTTATAAATTTCTAAAATTTTTTAACATTGGAAAATACTAATATAGAAAATGCTCAAAATTCACAGGGGGTATATATTTAAGGTATTTATTGATTAATTATTTGGATTTCCTGAAAAGTAAGTAAACTAAAGACAAACTAAATTGACTTAGCACCTTTCACACTGCCTAAGACACAGGCACTATTTATTTTCTTATTTGTGTATATATAATTTGGTGGTACTGGGGTTCTTCTACCTCCGAGCTACACTCCTAGACCTATTTTTATTTGGAAACAGGTTCGTTCTCTCTCTCTCTCTCTCTCTCTCTCTCTCTCTCTCTCTCTCTCTCTCCTCTTTGGTGGTACTTGGGTTCCTGGAAACCCTTCTACCTCTGGGCTACACTTCCAGATCTGTTTTATACTTTTTTTTTATTTTTTGAACACAGGGCGTCTTAAGCCAGCTTCGAACCTGCGTGATCCTCCTGTCTCTGCCTCCCAAGCACAGGGATTACAAGCGTGCGCCACCATGCTGGGCTGAAACAGGGTCTCTTAAGCCAGCAAGGCTGGCTTCTAAACAGCCCAATCCTCCTGTCTCCGCCTCCCAAGCACGGGGATACAAGTGTGTGCCACCACCTGGCCTTTAATTTATATATTATTGAATAAATAAATATACAGTAAGATAAGCAGACACAAACTATTGGATACAAATCACAGATTTTCTGTTATAACGTATTTTTATTGTTTTCCCATTGCATCCATCTAAATACATCCTATTGATTTACATTAGGTTGGAATAACATAAGGTCAGGAAGCATAAATATTTGAGTTTTTAAAATTTTCTTCTCTTATCACTTTGGCAAGAGTCTCAAAGACTATACTGAAAAGGAGTGAGCATCCTTGTCTTGTTCCTGATTTTTAAAGGGAATTCTTGCAGTTACTCAATATAATGTTGGCTTTTAGTTTATTGTGCATTGCCTTAATAATATTGAGGTAAGTTCCTTTTATTCTGATTTTCTGTGGTAGTTTTTTTTAAAATACGAATTGGTGTTGATTTTGTCAAATGCTTTTTTAGCATCCTTTAAGATGATCATGTGAGCCGGACGTGGTGGCACACACTTGTAATCCCCGAGCTTGGGAGACGGAGACAGGAGGATCGCGCAGGTTCAAAGCTAGCCTCGCTGGCCTAAGAAACCCTGTTTCCAAATGGAAATATAAAAATAGGTCTGGGAGTGTAGCCTGGAGTTAGAAGGGTTTCCAGGAATCCCAGTACCACCAAAAAAAAAAAAAAAAAAAAAAAAAATCATGTGATTTCTGTCTTTAGTTCTATTTATGTTGTGAAAGACATGTATTGATTTGTGTATGTTAAAGAAATCTTGCAATCCTGGAATGAAACCAACTTTGTCATGGTGTACAATTTTCCTGATATGGTTTTGAATGCATATCGCTAGTATTTTATTTAAAATTTAGCCAGGCGTGGTGGTGCACGGTTGTAATCCCAGCACTTGGGAGACTGAGACAGAAAGATCACAGGTTTAAAATCAGCCTCAGCAATTTAGTGAGGCTTGCAGTAACTTAGCAAATTTCAAAATAAAAAACTATAATAGGACTGGAAGTGTGGCAAAAATTTGTTTTGCATTTATGTTCATCAAGAATGTTGGTCTGTAATTTTCTTTTCTTGAGGGACCTTATTTAGTTTTTATATTGTGAAATTGGCCTCATATGTGAGAATACCAATGTCAATCTTAATATCCAATAATGGGGAAGGGAGGAGTGGGAGGGAGCTAAAGGAAAGCCCACCAAGTGCATGAGTGTTCCAATAACTATGAGGCACCAATAAAAGTATATAGAAAAGAGTATATATATTTTTTTGTGTTCTACATATATTAGTCATGTACTAATAACTATGTTGTTCAAACCTAAAGATTTTCAATGTATGGTTTCTCAGTTAGCTGAGAGGAATTATATTTAAAATCTTTTAATATGACTGTAGATTTTCTATTTTTACTATTATTTACATTTTGGTTTATATTTTTGAATTTATGTTACTTAGTGAATACTAATTTGTAATATTTATATTTGCCTGGTGAATTGAAACTTCTATCATTATGAAATATCCCTCCTTATTTCTAGCAATATTTCTTGCCTTAACATCTAGACTTCATGTATTTGTATAGCTTCAGAGTTATCCCTTTGTTTTGTAGCCCTTCAGTCTTCCTGTGTCATAATATGTATATATAAATATATATATCTTTTTAGCAGCTCATTATAATTTAAAGAAATTCAGATCCTTAATCATTGTCTTTTAATCAATGACCTAAACTTATATATTGGCAAGTAATTTTGCCTCTTAAAAAAATAACACTTTGGAAGAAGGGAATGAGATAGTAATCCCAAGCCATAGTTAAAAAAAAAGTATTTATTTCCCATAACTTTGCAAACCATTCATCTGTTGATGGGGGCCTAGGTTGTTTCCAAATTTTGGATATTACAAATTGTGCTGCTATGAACATAGGTATGCATATGTTGCTGTAGTTCTCTGTTTTCAACCCCTTTGGAAAAATACCCAGGAGTGGTAAAGCCGGATCGTATTGTGGATCTATTCCCACCTTTCTTAGGAATCTCCACACAGATCTCCATAGTGGCTGAACTAGTTTGCACTCCCACCAGCAATGTAAAAGAGTTCCTCTTTCCCCACATCCTCACCAGCATTTGTTGTTGTTTGATTTCTTTATGCTTGCCACTCTGACTGGGGTTAGATGGAATCTCAGTGTAGTTTTGATTTGCATCTCCCTGATGGCTAATGATGAAGAACATCTTTTCATGAATCTATTGGCCCTTTGTATCTCTTCTTTTGTAAAGTGTCTATTCAATTTGATTGCCCATTTCTTGATTGGGTTGTTTGTTTTGCTAGTGCAGAGTCTTTTGAGTTCTTTGTATATTCTGGATATTAGCCTCCTATCGGAGTGGCTCCCATCAACACATGAATGGTTTGCAAAGTTATGGGAAATACACACAATGGAAATTTATTCAGCTATAAAGAAGGACAAAATCATGTCATTCGTAAGAAGATGGAAAGTGCTGGAAAGCATTATGTTAAGTGAGATCAGCCAAACACAGAAAGAGAAGGGACATATGTTTCCTCTAATATGCCCAAACGAGTGAGCATTGGGGATACCAGAGGGACTCCAGATAATGGAAGGGAAATCTCAGCAAAGTTTGAATGGAAAACTAAGAGAGGAAGGAGGCTGAACTTGATTGATGAGTGGCTATTTCCAAATAGGTGTAAAAGTATGAATATAGCAAGGTTAGCCTGGGTATTAAGTATCGGGAGGGGAGAAAGAAAATGAGGGGGTGAGGGCACCAAATACAGATTAAATGTATAACATTTACTTTCAATAAAATTTTTAAAAAGTGGTTAATGTAGTAAAAGTGACAAATATATGGAGTTCTTTTTGTTTGTTTTTGCAGTACTGGGGATTGAACCCATGGGCATTTTACCTCAGAGCTACACCCTTAGCCCTATTTTTTATTCTTTATTTTGAAACAGGGTCTCACTAAGTTTTGGAGGGCCTCACTAAGTAGCTGAGGCTGGCTGCAAACCTGTGATCCTCCTGTCTCAGCCTCCCAAGTACTGGGATTATAAGCATGCACCATCATACCCAACATGAAATGTTTTCATTTTATTTTTTTATTGTCACTTTACTCATACTGATGTAAATAATATGGATATAGTCACAAGACTAGTCTACCAAGTATAGAAGTAGGAAATAGAAAGTTTCATGAGTTCTTAAATAACCAATTTATCTTTTTTTCTTAGGCTCATTGCTACTACCAAGGCTATATTGAAGGATATCCAAATTCTGTTGTCGTACTCAACACATGCTCTGGACTGAGGTTATTTATTGTCTATTGTTGATTACAGAAAGCACAGTTATGTTATTTGGCTGTGGTGAATTTGTTCAACTTGTTTTAAGTGTGCAGAGGAGAATTCTGATGTGGAAAGTATTTAGTGATATCTCCGGCCTATGTTCCTGCTGCTTCTATTCCCTTCACTTTCCTTGCTGACCAGAGCCACTTTAAAAGTGACCTCAAGCTTGGATTCCCTAGTCTCCTTGCTCTGTCTCTTATTTTTTTCTTACCCACAGAAATGACAGTTGAATGCACTTGACTATAGTAAGTTGGAGGAACTAAGTGTAGGATAGCTCATTCTTCTAGTCCATACAGTGTTCGTGCTACATAATATGTATCCTAGTGTTTGAAGACAGAAAGATAAACAAGGATTGCTTTTCCTCAAATCATTTTCAGAATGTTTGTACATAAATAATTACTAATATATTACTCATCTTAATAATATCATTTGATATCCTCTAGAATTATTTGACTTCCTTTCCCCTTGTTACAGTGGTTTTATTCTGCCACAAAACTCTCGAACTTAGTTTTATAGTATAGTACCCTTGTTTTTATACAGAAGAGTTTTTCTTTGCTTCTTGCATGAAGTCCTGAAATTTGCCTTTTAATGGAGTAGTAACTTAAACTATTGCCTGTATTTAGGCAAGGATAGTATTACACATTTTTACTCTTTATAATCTTACTTTTGATTTCTCATTTAGATGGTATACCTAAACAAAACTTTAAAATGTCACTTCATGATTACCGCTAAATTTTATAAGTATTTATAAAAGTAATATTTTTGTTATCGAGCCTGAGTAATAATTTTTCAAAAGCATTGACAACTAGAGAGAAAGTTATCAAAATTTCTATTCCCCTTTGCTTAATTTAATCACTGATTTTGAGGACATAGCAACTGATAGGTGATTTCTGTTGGAAACTGGCTTTGTGGGTCAGGAAAATTATTTGTCTCTTCAGAATTTTCTCTAAGAGTTTGTAATAAAATACTGGACTCAAAGCATTTTTATTGTCTTTTCTTTTAGATTTTGTCAGAGTTTCATAATATGGATTTGATTAAAACACTTAATATTTTATTCTTAATTCTGCAGAGGAATACTGCAATTTGAAAATGTTTCTTTTGGAATTGAGCCTCTGGAATCTGCAGTGAAATTTCAACATATTCTTTATAAATTAAGAAATGAAAACAATAAACTTGCAACCTTTAAGAAAAATGACAGAATCACAGGAAAACATTCAATCAACTATAACATTTTTATAAATGAAAAAGTGAGTCATTTGTGATTTCTTACTACTTTTAGAATAGCTGTTTCTCTTATTTACTTTAAAAATAAATGTTCTTAGCCTAATATACAGCTGTAGCAAGTGTTTTTCCTTTGTGAATATTCTAATATATTATTAACTTAATAATTTCCCTGAAACTGTACATTATATATTTCTTCTTAAAGCAACTCTATTATTTGCCTCTTACAACCCACTTTATTTTAGTTCTTATGTTGTTACATTATTACCTCATTCTAAGAAGTATGTAGAGCATATTGAATATAAACTAAGAACACTCAGTTCCTACTTTTTTATTTATACTCCTGAAAGTTAATAAAGCAAATACTTATAGTGAATTCATGACTAAGGACTCAGCGTTAACTTAATTAACTGCCGGGTATGGTAATATAAATTGTTCAGTGTAGCAGGGTAAGGTGCTACATGCCTGTAATTTTAGTACTTGGAAGTATACACAGAAGGATTGCAGGTTCAAGACCAGCCTCAGCAAATCAGTGAGATACTGTTAAAAAAAATTAGGGCTGGGGGTGTACCTCAGAAGTAAAATACTCTGAGTTCAATGCAGAATAAAAAATTATTCAGTTCACATCCTGTATGATTGCATGTGTTGGTATTCATAAAAAAGAAAAATCATTAAATAGCAATTATAAAAGAGAAAAATTTTAGGCCAAATAACATTGACATAAATGTGCATAGCTGATAAAAATAAATAATTGTGGTAATTGATCCCAGTATGCGATCTCTCTGTCCTCTGTTAGTTCAGATAAAAGCAAATCCTCAGAATGCAGCTGAGCATTAAAACAGGACTACAGTTCTCAACCTTACATGTAGGTAGGACTGTGTTGCAAAACTGTTGCTACTGATGTAAACAAGCATAGTGCGAGTCACCTCTGGATTGAGTTATAAAGGGAAGGTCTCATCCTCATCTTTTTTTCTACTGGTTGGAGTATAGACATATTGATAAATTATAGTCTGCAAGGTTGAAGATGATACCATGCTGGCAACAGGAAAAGGTAGAATGATTCTTTCTCACAAAACATTTTCTGAAAGGAAACACTGGAACTTTTTACACTTTCATATGAGAGAGAAATGAACACCAATTCACCATTATTTTCTTTCTCTATTATTACCACAAATATCCTAAATAATAGAGGTCCCACCGGGCTTGGTGGCACATGCTTGTAATTCCAGCATTTGGGAGGCTGAGATAGGAGGGTCATGGTTCATGAACAGACTTAGCTACTTAGGCCCTTTGCAACTCAGTGAGACCCTGTTTCAAACTAAAGAATAAAAAGTAGGGCTGGGGGTGTAGCTCAGAGGTAGACTGCTCCTGGATTCCTTCCCCAGTAACACACACACACACACACACACACACACACACACACACACACACATTACAGGGCTCAAATGAACTAAAAATATGCATGTGATACTAAAAAATTCAATGCTATCGCAGACATGAATATAATTTACAGAAGCTTAGCTGACTCAGCACAATGGACATTTGTGATCTTCTGCCCTCAGATCCTTTTCTACTGTATTTTGTGGGCTGGGGCAGGATTGGGGTGTACCCATCTTTTTCACACTCTTTCTATTGACAGCTAGTATTTGTCACCCTTTTTCGGTCACTGGAACTCTTTGCTTTGGTAACTGGACTGAAGACTGATGTATCCCCTGGGTGGTCTTGCACCAGTTTTGCACTGATGTGGAGCTCAGTTCCCTTGCCACTCTGGTCAGGGAAACCCTGAGATGTAACTTACACTCCAGAGTTTTGTTGTGGGACTTGGCCTGAGAGAACACTAGTTTTATTATTTTTATTTTTAGTCTTAATTTATTATTTATACTTTTCATGTATCTAGGGTACAATGCAGTAATTCAGCACTTGTATACAATACTTGTATACACTTGTATGGCTTCCTCCCATTTTTTAGTGGTTGTGTCCTGAAAGTGTTTTCTTAATAAGTATTTACACAGAACTCCAGTCTCAGATATGTCTTTGAGGAGTCACATAGTTTCCTTCAAAGGATTTCACATATTTAAGTGATGATTTGAGATTTGAACATTTATACCTGTTAAATTGCACTTGTATTATTTAGAGAGTGACATGAGCTGGTAAATAAATAAGGAAGCTCTATATCCCCAGGAACATCATTGTTTGTCTGGACAAGTGTTGGAAGAAACACAAATTACAGAATGAAAGGCAAGGAGAAAGTTCCTTTTAGGTCTTTTTATAGGATAAACTTAACTGCTTATCATAGTCATTTATGGTAATCTGTACCAAAACTTTCATTAGCTCCAATGCATTCAGGGAGCAAGGTAGCAGGAGTGGTGGTAACTCAGGTAGCAGAAGGTTTAGCTTTATGTGGTAATAGCATTACATTAATCAGGCCAAAAAACTTGAGATTTTCTGAACTGGGACTTGAAAAATGTAGACACTTAGATTTCTTTCTGAAGTGGTATGGTTTTCCCTGATTTTTAGAACAATGAGACGGGATGAATTAAAGAACGGTTTGCTATTAGAGCCAGGAGAAGAGGTAGCTAATTCATGTAGGGTGCCAAGAGTGGGAGATATTTTTCAAAAGGTAGAATTCTTTCTTAATGTAGAGTACTTTCGGCCTTTATTATTTTATTGGTGCACTGTAATTGTACATCCTGATGATGTTCAGAGTAATAGAGGCATCATGCACACAGCACTCGTTGAACCCTCGCCCCGCCATTCCCACCCCACTTCCTCCCCTCCCCACCTTCCTATGTACCACACTGTGATTGGCAGTGATGAATCTGTGTATATTCATTGAATCTTCCTCCCCACTGCACCTCCCTCAGTTAGGCCTCCCCCCTCATTCCACTAAGATTTCTCCTTCTTTGTCTTCCTGTGTCCCAGTTTCCTCCCTGGCTTCCAAATATGAGGGAAAACATCTGACCTTTTACTCTTTTGTGATTGACTAATCTCTCCTAGCATCCAGTCTTTGAAGTTGAGATGTAAGAAGAGCCTAAGCAAAATAAGTACGTGAAAGAAGAATCCTTTCATTCACTCAGAGCATAAGTAAATTTATTTATTTTATTTTTATTTTTAGATACTTTTATTGGTACATTGTACCCTCACATCAGAATGTAGTTTAGAATTATAGGGACATATGTGCACACAGCACTTGGTGAGCCTCCCTCTGGCTCCCCTCCCTATATCCTCCCCTTCCCCATACATTATTCATTATTTTTATTTGATGCATTGTAATTATACATCACAATGGGGTATAAAGTGACAGAAAAATACATGCACACAACTCTTGAAGCACTTCACACCGGGTCCCTCCCGCCTCCATCTCCTTCCTTATACATGTCTTTGAGATTGGAATTCATAATTTTGTATACATTTGCAGCATTATTTCAGCTCTTACACTTGTTATGTCTCTTCTGCCTTCTCTAAGCCCCCTTGACCACTCCATTTGAGTCTCTGCTTTTCTACTATACATTATTTATTTTTAAATTAACTTCATTTAATAAACAGATACATGAAACACAAAATTATGCATACTTGTGGGGAGCCGTGTGATTATATATATATATACACATATATATTGTATAATGTTCAATTCATTGCAAACAAATCAGTCTCCTCAAACATTTACTGTTTTGTAATGATAAAAAAACTTAAATCCTTTCTTCTAGCTTTTTGAACTATACAAGTTATTATTGTCTATAGCCCACTGTGTAATGGCCTGTCAGAACCTTTTTTTTTCTTGTCTGGGGATGGAACCCAGGGGCATTCAACTTCCGAGCTACACTCCCTGCCCTATTTTTTCTTCCTTTCTTCCTTCCTTCCTTCCTCCCTCCCTTCCTTCCTTCCTTCCTTCCTTCCTTCCTTCCTTCCTTCCTTCCTTCCTTCCTTCCTCCTTCCCTCCCTCCCTCTTCCCCTTCCTTCCTTCCTTCAATTCATTCTTTCTCTTTCTTTCTTTCTTTCTTTCTTTCTTTCTTTCCTTTCTTCTTTTTATTTATTTATTTATTTATTTTTTTGGTGGTACTGGGGTTCCTGGAAACCCTTCTACCTCCTGGCTACACTCCCAGACCTATGTTACATTTTTATTTGGAAATAGGGTCTCTTAAGCCAGCGAGGCTGGCTTAGAACCACCGTGATCCTCCTGTCTCGCCTCTCAAGTGTGGGGATTACAAGTGTGCACCACCACGCCTGGCTTTTTCTTTATTTTGAAACAGGGTCTCACTAAGTTGTGGAGGGCCTCACTAAGTAGCTGAGGCTGTCTGTGAACCATGATCCTCTGGTTGCAGCCTTCCAAATGCTGGGATTACAAGCGTGTGCGAACATGCCTGACTTTGTCAGAACTTCTTGATCTGTGACTCAAAACTGACTGCTGATCACCTTTTCCCCATCCATCCCTTCTCCTCCCCACCACTCTCCCCATTCTCTGCTCTCAACTTTACAAGATCAATTTTTTTTAAAAGGGTCATATGTTTTTTTTTTTAAATATATACAGGATGGAGAATAATTGGGATACAAGAGAGACTTCAGATGATGAGAAACCTCAGGGGAGACAGGGAAGAGATATAAGAATGGGGTGGAGGAAGACTTAGGTTCACTCAAAGAAATACTCCCATAGACTATGTGTATACAGGTGAATATATACTAATGTCAATCTTGGCACTCTGTATCAGGAGGGAGGGAAATGGGGAGGAGGAACCAAGAGAGTGTGCATGTATGTCATTGTCAACATGATTTACATTATGATGGGAGACTATAATGCACCAATAAAAGCACCAAAAAAAATCAAGTGCTTGGTTGATAATGGCATTACCAACATGTATCCTCAAATTTCTGCTCATAGCCCAATTTCTGGTATCTGAGCTGAGTTCAAGAACCCTAGCTCTCTTTGTCTCTGGCTCTCCTTGTTCCACCCTTTCTAGGGATAAAATTAAACATTAATACCTATGTATATTTTAATCTCATCTCTCATAGTGATGCCTTAGTAGCTTGGGGCAGGTCGCTGTCATATCTTCTTTGAGTAACCACTTTCTTAGCTTTATTTTATTAAAAAATTTTTATTAGTGCATTGTATTTATACATCATGATGAAGCAAAAACTTGTGTAGACATAAAAGCACACATTACCCAGCCAGTCCCCACCCAGTCCCCACCCCAGTCCCTCCCCATCCCTACCTCTCATGCTTGGCTTAGTGGTTGACTATGATATGAATGAGTACATTGTGCACTTTATTTTTTTTTATCATCTAAGAAAATACTTTATTCTGTTTAAAATAATTTACATGGCACACATAATGAAAACCATCATATTTTGCCTATTGATAGTGCATAAAAATTTGATTAACAAAGATAGAGAAAATATATTTTTTGTGTAAACAGCTTAAGAAAAAAGAAATTTTTTTTAACGTCTTATTTTTTTTTCTTTTTTTTAAATTTTATTTTATTGGTGCACTGTATTTATACATCATAGTGGGATACAAACTTTTGTAGACATACATGCACACATCGCCCAGTCAGCCCCCACCCGATCCCCACCCCATTCTCTCCCCATCCCTCCTTCTTATGCTTGGCTTAGTGGTTGACATCTAGTATTATAGCAATTTATCCAAAATTAAAAATGATAATCTCACATAACAGTTTCATTTGTCTGATACCAAGCGTTTGATGATTTAAAGATAGCATTTCAATATTTCTTTTTGCTTTCTTTCTTACTAGAGCATATTTTTTTCTGTTTTTTTAGGTGAAACTATCATATATTTATATATTTATTTTTCAGAAAAAAATCTATCCTAATATGGAATATGAATTCTAGATACCCAAAATGATCTTGAAAAAGAACAAAGCTAGCAGATATATATTTTCTGATTTCAAACCATATAAAGCTACAATAATTGAAACAGTGTAGTACTGTTCTAAAGGCAGATATATAGACCATTGGAGTTAAATACAAGCCTAGAGCTAAATTCTTCCCTATATTGTCAAGTTATTTTTGACAAGGTTTCCACGATAATTTGGTGGTGGAAATAATAATCTTTTAACTAAATATTGTTGAAAAATAATAATTACATGGAAAAGAATATAATTGGACCTTTACCTAATCCCATATACAAGTATTAACTCAAAATAGATAAAAGACCTAAATATAAATCTTAAGACTATAAACTTTTAGGAGAAAATCTGGGTCATAAAACCTCACAACATTGAAATTGGCAGTGATTTCTTGGATATGATTTCAATGGCACAGGCAACAGAAGAATATACAAACTCCCTAAAAAATAAAAGAAAATATTGTATATCCAAAGACAATGTAAACAGAGTTAAAAGTTACTAATAGAATTGGATACAATATTTCCAAATGCTATATCTGAAGGTATATTAATATTCCAACTAGAAATCCTAAAAATTAACAACAATAAAGGCAAACAATACAACTTAGAGATAGGTAAAAGACTAACATAAATAATGAATCTCCACAGATAACCAATCTTAGTTGTCTGTTGGATGGAAACTCTTGTTTCTCTGGTTCTGGTGAGTGTTACCTATTTCTTCTTTGTAGTTAATCTCTTTGAGTATTTTCTCTAGTGCTGGTTTTGAAGACATAAATTCCTTCAGTTTCTGTTTGTCATGGAAGCTTCTTATTTCTCCATCTAATTTGATAGAAAGTTTTGCTGGATAGGAAATTTTTGGCTGGAAGTTGTTTTCTTTCAGAGTTTGGAATATGTTACTCCAAGCCCTTCTGGCTCTCATGACTTGGTTTGGGAAGTCTGGAGTGATTCTAATTGGTTTGCCTCTGAATGTCACTTGTCCCTTTGTTTTTGTTGCCTTTAAGATTCTCTGCTTGGCTTCCACATTGGTCATTTTGACAATTATATGGCGTGGGGATCCTCTTCTCCGATCCTGTCTAAAGGGAGTTCTATAAGTTTCCTGGATCTGTGTATCAACCTCTTGCTCTATATTTGGAAAATTTTCTGCTATTACTTCCTTGAAGAGATTGTTGATCCCTTTGGTATCACTTTCTTTTCCCTCATCTATTCCAATTATTCTTAGGTTAGCTCTCTTAAGATGGGCCCATATTTCTTCAATGTCAGATTCCTGCTGTTGGATATTTTTTTCTAGATTAGAAACTATGCATTCATTTTTGGATTGCTCATCTTCTAAGAGCGAGATTCTGTTCCCCATGTGGTCTAATCGGTTGTTTGTGCTTTGAATTGAGGCCTTTACTTCATTAATTGCATCCTTTATCTCTTTTTGGCTCTCTCTGAGTTCTTTTCGAAGCACCTCTATTATTTCTACAGTTATTTTCCTGATTTGATCTTCTAGAAATCTCTGATTTTCTGTTTTATCAGGTTCTGATGTTGTGGGGTTGTGCACATTCATTACTCCAGTGTTATTCCTCTTTCCCATGATTTCGGAAGTTTGTGCCTTCTCTGGGTTCTTCCCTTGGGTCACTATGGCTTCACTTAAGGTGCTCTGGATCTCGAGTCTGTATTATCTCAGACCCCACTACTCCTTTACTGGGTTGTATCACAGAGTCTCTGACCCAGGGAGTCGATAGAGGCTGCTTTAAACTATGGGGGGTGCCAGGTTGCACGTTCTCCTATGGTGTGATATCTCTGCCACCACCACTCCCTCACTGGGTCAAGTCCCAGGAGGCCCAATACTGCGATTTCTCCTCTGTGGCCCACAATTTGACTCACTGTTCTTGAGTACGCAGATGTAGCTGTACTGGACTCGGTGAATTCACTGCTGCTGCCGCCGCCGGTGGCAATATGGCGCCTCTGCCACGCCCTCGGCCATGAGGCTGGCGTATTTTTTCTTCTCTGGTTTTGATTTCCACTCTGAATCCCTGCAGCGTGTGCTGAGCTCAGCCACTGGGAGCTTTAAATGCTATCTGCGCCGAAAGATCCCGCCTGGCTGTTCCGCAGCGGCTCACCTGGCTTGCTGTAGCCGTCCGTTGAGTTCGCCGCTGCCGCCGGCAGTATGGCGCTGCTGCCGCGTCCTCGGGCGCGTGTGTCTCCTCTGTGGCCCTGAGCTCTGTTCTCAGTCCGCTTTCTCTCTGGAGCCTGGTGGTTTTTTTTGTTTTTCTGGTGATGGTGTTTTCTGGCTATGAAAGGCGCTCTTTTTGTGGTAATGGAGATTGGTTGTTAGCGGGACTCTTAAGCCCCGCTTTTCTCGGTCGCCATCTTCCCGGAAGTGCCTCCATTGTGCACTTTAAAGAGTTTCCTTCTTCTCTCCTCCCATCCCCACAGTTAGGTTGCCTTATTTGCTCCTGTATAGATCTCCTTTTTCACCTAGAGTTCCTCCTATGACCCCTTTCACCTTAGCTTTCACATATTAGGGAAACCATCCAATTCCTTACTCTTTGTGACTGACTAATCTTGCTTAGCATAATGTCTTCAAGATCCATCCATTTCCCTGTAAATGCTGCAATTGTGCTTCTTTTAATGGCTGAGTAAAATTCCATTGTGTACATATCCCACAGTTTTGTAATCCATTTATCTTTTGATGGACAGCTTGGCTGGTTCCATAGTTTGGCTATGGTGAATTGTGCAGCTATGAATATAGATACACATGCATTAGTTTGGTAGTTTTGTTTCCTTTCTTTTGGGTAGATACCCAGAAGTGGTATTGCTGGATCAAGTGGTAGATTTGTTCCCATTCTTCTGAGGATTCTCCATACTGTTTTCCAAAGTGGTTCCACTAATATGCAGTCACACCAACAAAGTATTAGAGTTCCCATTTCTCCACATGATCGCTAGCATTTGTTGTTTTTTGTGTTTTGGTTGTCATTCTAGTTGGGGTAAGGTGAAATCTCAGGGTAGTTTTGATTTGCATCTCTCTGATTGCCAATGATGTTGAGCATTTCTTCATGCATTTATTGGCCATTTGAATTTCTTCTTTCATGAAGTGTGTATTTAGTTCACTTGCCCACTTTGTGATTTAATTTTTTTTTAGTGTTGAGTTTCTTGAGTTCTCTGTATATTCTAGATATTAGTCCTCTATCAGAGGAGTAGGTGGCAAAAATCTTCTCCCATTTGGTTGGCTCTTGATTGAGGTTCTTGACAGTTTCCTTTGCTGTACAGTTTCCTTTGCTCTTCAGTTTCATGCATTCCCATGTATTGATGTACCTTTTAGTTTGTTGTGCCTTCGGGGTCTTGTTGAGAAAGTGTTTATCTGTGCCTATATATTGCAGTGTTGGACCTATGCCCTCTTGAAGGAGCTGCAAGGTCTCTGGTCTAATTTCCAAGTCTTTGATCCATGTTGAATTGTCTCTTGTGAAGGGTGAGAAAGTGGTATTAATTTCCAGTTTTCTGCATATGGCTAGCCAGTTTTGCCAACACCATTTGTTGAACAGGCTATCTTTTTCCAGTGTCTGTTTTTGGCACCTTTGTCAAAAATCAATTGGCTGAAAGTGTATGAGATTGTTTCTGGGTCTTCTATTCTCCTCCATTGGTCTATGTATCTGTTTTTGTGGCAGTACCATTCTGTTTTTATTACAATGGCTTTGTAATATAGTTTAAAGTTAGGTATTGTAATTCCTCCTGCATGGTTTTTGTTGCTGAGAACTACTTTGGCTATTCTGGGGTTTTTGTTGTTCCAAATGAATTTAGGACTGATTTTTCTGTCTGTGTGGAATGATCTTAGTAATTTAATGGGCATTGCATTGTATCTGTAGATCACTTTTGGAAGGATGGCCATTTTAATAATTATTCTTCCTATTCATGAGCATGGCAGATCTTTCCATCTTCCAAGATCTTCTTCGATTTCTTTTTTCAATGTTTTATAATTTTCTTTGTAGAGATCTTTTACCTCCTTGGTTAAGTTTATTCCTAAGTATTTTATTTTTATTTGTGGGAGATCCCGAGTGGAATTGTTTTCTGAATTTATTTTTCAATGGATTTATGGTTGGTGTACAGAAAAGCTTCTGATTTTTTAAGATTGATTTTGTATCCAGACACTTTGCTGAATTTGTTGATCCATTCTATAAGTTTTTTGGTTGAGTTTGTTGGGCCTTCTAGGTATAGTATCATGTCATCTGAAAATATTGAAAGTTTGAGTTCTTCTTTTCCTATTCGATTCCTCTGATATCCTTTTCTTGCCTTATTGCTCCAGCTAGGGTCTCAAGAACCATATTGAAGAGAAGTGGTGATAGTGGACATCCTTGTCTTGTTCCCATTTTTAGGGGGAATTCTTGAAGCTTTTCCCCATTTAATGTGAGGGTGATCTGGCAGCAACATCTGTCACCCCATTGATCGCCAGGGTTGATTCAGCTGATCTGGCTGGCTAGGCAGATGTCCCCTTCCTCCCTCACCGCTCCACGTGCGTCCCTCCCAGACTTGCGCGCTTGGTCGAAGAGGACGACCTTCCCCGAATAGAGGAGGACCTGTCTTCAGTCAAGGGTATATGAGTAGCTGCGCTCCCCTGCTAGAACCTCCAAACAAGCTCTCAGGGTCCATTTGTAAGAGAACGTAGGGTGGTCAAGCTTCCAAGACTCCAGACACATCCAAATGAGGCGCTGCACGTGGCAGTCTGACTTTCTTTTACAACAAAAAGTAAAATTACATATATATATATATATATATGGTTGGCTGTGGGCTTATTGTAGATTTCCTTTATGTTGTTGAGATATGTTCCTTCTATTCCAATTCTCTACAGTGCTGTTATCATAAATGTATGTTGGATTTTATCAAATGCTTTTTCAGCAATGATCATGTGATTTTTGCCTTTTGTTCTCTTTATATGATGAATTACATGGATTGATTTTCATATATTGAACCAGCCTTGCATCTCTGTAATTAACCCTACCTGGTCATGGTGTATGATTTTCTTTATATGTTTTTGAATGCATGTTGCTAGTATTTTGTTTAGCAGTTTTGCATCCAAATTCTTCAGAGATAAAGGCCTGTAGTTCTTCTTCCTTTAACTGTCTTTATTTGGTTTTGGTATTAATGTGATGTTGGCTTCAAAGAATGTATTTGGGAGATTTCTGTTTTTTTTATTTCATGAAATAGGTAGAGGAGTATTGGGGTTAGCTCTTCTATCAAGGTTTTATAGAATTTACTTGGGAAACCATCTGGTCCTGGGCTTTTCTTTGATGGTAGGCTCTTTATTGCTGTCTCAATCTCTTTGATTGTTATTGGTTGGTTTAAGTGTTCTATATATTCTTGACTCAGTTTAGGAAGGTTGCATTTATCTAGAAAGTTGTCAATTTCCTCCAGATTTTCCATTTTGTTGGGGTATAGTTTTTCAAAGTTGTTTCTGATAATCCTCTAGATTTCTACACTGTCAGTGATAATATCTCCTTTTTCATCTCTTATGTTCATATTTTGGGTTGATTCACTCTTTTTTTATTTAGGTTGGCTAGTGGTTTGTCTATCTTGTTAATTTTTTCAAGAAACCAGCTTTTGATTTTGTTGATTTTCTGTACTGTTTTTTAATTCTCTACTCCGTTAATTTCTGCTCTGATTTTAATAATTTCCTGTCTTCTGCTGGCTTTGGGGTTAGATTGTTCCTGATTTTCAAGGGCTTGGAGGTGTGTTGTTAGATTATTTATGTGAAGATTTTCTGTTTTTCTTATGTGAGCACTCAGTGCTATAAATTTTCCTCTTAATACTGCCTTCAAAGTGTCTCAGAGGTTTTGCTATGTTGTATCTTTATTTTTGTTTTTTTTTTGTAGAAATTTCTTGATTTCATCTCTTACGCCTTCTATGACGCATTCTTCATTCAGAAATGTGGTGTGCATCCTCCTCATGTTCTTGTGGTTTCTCTATGGCGTCTTTTTATAATTGATTTCTAGTTTCATTCCATTAGGATCTGAAAAGACAAAAGAAAGTATGTCACTTTTTGTATATTATTTTTATACTTTTTTCAATTTTTTAAAATTTTTTTATTGGTGCACTGTATTCATACATCATAGTGGGATACAAAAAACTTTTGTAGACATACATGCACATATCGCCCAGTCAGCCCCAACCCAATCCCCACCCCATTCCCTCCCCATCCCTCCTTCCCATGCTTGGCTTAGTGGTTGACATCTAGTATTATAGCAATTTATCCAAAATTAAAAATGATAATCTCACATAACAGTTTCATTTGTCTGATACCAAGCTTTTGATAACTTAAAGATAACATCTCAATATTTCTTTTTGCTTTCTTTCTTACCAGAGAATATTTTTTCTTTTCTTTTTTTAAGTGAAACTATCATACATTTATTTATTTATTTTTCAGAAAAAAATATATCCTAATATGGAATATGGACTCTAGATACCCAAAACGATCTCGAAAAAGAACAAAGCTAGAAGATATATATTTTCTGATTTCAAACCATATAAAGCTACAATCATTGAAACAGTGTAGTACTGTTCTAAAGGCAGATATATAGACCATTGGAGTTAAATAAAAGCCTAGAGATAAATTCTTCCATATATTGTCAAGTTATTTTTGACAAGGTTTCCATGAACATTTGGTGGAGGAAATAATAATCTTTTAACTAAATATTGTTGAAAAATAATAATTACATGAAAAAGAATAAAACTGGACCCTTACCTAATCCCATATATAAATATTAACTCAAAATAGATAAAAGACCTAAATATAAATCTTAAGACTATAAACTTTTAGAAGAAAATCTGGGTCATAAAACCTCACAACATTGAAATTGGCAGTGATTTCTTGGATATGATTTCAATGGCACAGGCAACAAAAGGGTATACAAACTCCCTAACAAATAAAATATTGTATATCCAAAGACAATGTAAACAGAGTTAAAAGTTACTGATAGAATGGGATAAAATATTTCCAAATGCTATATCTGAAGGTATATTAATATTCCAACTAGAAATCCTAAAAATTAACAACAATAAAGGCAAACAATACAATTTAGAGGTAGGTATAAGACTAACATAAATAATGAATCTCCACAGATAACTAATCTTAGTTGTCTGTTGGATGGAAAATCTTGTTTCTCTGGTTCTGGTGTGTGTTACCTATTTCTTCTTTGTAGTTAATCTCTTTGAGTATTTTCTCTAGTGCTGGTTTTGAAGACATATATTCCTTGAGTTTCTGTTTGTCATGGGAGCTTCTTATTTCTCCATCTAATTTGATAAAAAGTTTTGCTGGGTAGGAAATTTTTGGTTGGAAGTTGTTTTCTTTCAGAGTTTGGAATATGTTACTCCAAGCCCTTCTGGCTCTCATAACTTGGTTTGGGAAGTCTGGAGTGATTCTAACTGGTTTGCCTCTGAATGTCACTTGGCCCTTTGTTTTTGTTGCCTTTAAGATTCTCTGCTTGGCTTCCACAGTGGTCATTTTGACAATTATGTGGCGTGGGGATCCTCTTCTCCGATCCTGTCGAAAGGGAGTTCTATAAGTTTCCTGGACCTGTGTATCGACATCTTGCTCTATGTTTGGAAAATTTTCTGCTATTACTTCCTTGAAGAGATTGTTGATCCCTTTGGTTTCACCTTCTTTCCCCTCCTCTATTCCAATTATTCTTAGGTTAGCTCTCTTAAAATGGGCCCATATTTCTTCAATGTCAGATTCCTTCTGTCGGATATTTTTTTCTAAATTAGAAATAATGTGTTCATTTTTGGATTTCTTATCTTCTAAGAGCGAGATTCTATTCTCCATGTGGTCTAATCTGTTGTTTATACTTTGAATTGAGGCCTTTACTTCATTAATTGCATCCTTTATCTCTTTTTGGCTCTCTCTGAGTTCTTTTCGAAGCACCTCTATTATTTCTACAGTTATTTTCCTGATTTGATCTTCTAGAAATCTCTGAATTTCTGTTTTATCGGGTTCTGATGTTGTGGGATTGCGGGCATTCATTGCTCCATTGTTATTCCTCTTTCCTATGATTTCGGGAGTTATTGCCTTCTCTGGGTTCTTCCCTTGGGTCAGTATGACTTCACTTAAGGTGCTGTGGATCTCAAGTCTGTGGTATCTCAGACCCCACTACTCCTTTACTGGGTTGTATCGCAAAGTCTCAGACCCAGGGAGTCAATCGAGGCTGCTTTAGACTATGGGGGGGGTGCCAGGTTGTGCATTCTCCTATAGTGTGATATCTCTGCCACTGCCACTCCCCCACTGGGTCAAGTCCCTGGGAGTCACTACTGGGATTTCTCCTCTGGGGCCCGCAATTTGACTCACTGTTGTTGAATACGCAGATGGAGCTGCAGTGGACTTGGTGAATTCACTGCTGCTGCCGCTGGTGGCTGTATGGCGCTGCTTCCATACCCTCGGCCGTGAGGCTGGCATATTTCTTCCCTGTTTTGAGCTCCGCTCTGAGTCCCTGCAGCATGTGCTGAGCCCAGCCACTGGTAGCTTTAGATGCTCCCTGTGCCGAAAAATCTGCCGAATCCCTCCGGGCTCTTCCTCAGCGGCTCTCCTCGGCTCGCTGTCCGGGCTCTTCTGCAGCGGCTCACCTCGGCTTGCTGTCCGCCGCTCCTCTCTGGAGCCTGGTGGGCTGTTGAGTGGGTTGGTCTGGAGCCATCCGGTGAGGTCGCCGCTGCCGCCGGCAGTAAGGTGCTGCTGCCATGTCCTTGGCTGTGAGGCTTGCGTATCTCCTCTGTGGCTCTGAGCTCCGATATGAGACCCCCTTCTCTCTGGGGCTGGTGATTTTTTTGTTTCTCTGGTGATGGTGTTTTCTGGCTATGAAAGGCACTGATTTTGTGGTAATAGAGATTGGTTGTTAGCGAGGCTCTTAAGCCCCGCTTTTCTCGGTCTCCCTTCAATTGTTTTTTTATGGGGCCAAGGATTGAACCCAGAGCTTTGCGCATGCTAGGCAAGTGCTCTGCCACTGAGCCAAATCCCCAACCCCATATGTCACATTTTTTGTATTTGCTTGGAGAAGGTTCAGTGAGAAGCTGAGAAAAATGTGAACTCTGCTGTGTTTGGGTGAAATATTCTATATGTGTCCAACAGGTCCATTTGATTAATGGTGCTCTTTAGTTATGAGGCATCTTTACTGACCTTTTGTCTGGAAGATCGGTCTAATGATGTGAGAGGGGTGTTGAAGTCTCCCAGTATTATTGTATTGGGATTTATGTGTGTTTTAATGTCACATAGAGTTTGTTTTATGAAAGTAGTTGCACCTATGTTTGGGGCATAAATGTTGATTATTGTTATTTCCTCTTGTTGGATTGTTCCTTTAACCAGTAAAAAATGACCTTCTTTGTCTCTTCTAATAAGCTTGGGCTTGAAGTCTAACTTGTCTGATATCTGATATCATAGTTGCTACTCCTGCTTTTCTTCAAGTCTCATTGGCATGGGTTACCTTGTTCCAGCCCTTTACCTTAAGTTTGTTTCTATCTTTACTTGTAAGATGCATTTCTTGTAAGCAGCAGATAGATGGGTTCTGTTTTTTAATCCATTTTGCCAATTTATCTCTTTTTATTGGAGAATTGAGGCTCATTGCTCCATTGTTGTTCCTTTTCCCCATGATTTCAGAAGTTTGTTCCTCTTGCTTTTGGCAGATTTCTCTCAGTCTTTTGGTGTCAGCTGGTATATTCAAGGGCAAGTTGTTTTCAATAGTGAAGGTTGAGTAAGGAGGGAAGTGAAGGATTAAATGGAAGAATAGTGTAAGGTCTAAGATAGGGTCGAATAGTATGAGTATGTGAGTTTGTTAAGGTAGTATATACTAGAGGTTAGAGATAGTACCAATGTAGTAGAATTCTAGTAACCAATGTATAATTTCTGGTATAGTGATATGAATTGGGTTTAATATAGGACTAGGGAGTGATAAAAAAAGAAGAGAAACGATAGAAGAGGAATAGAGAGGAGAGAGTAGATTTGTACAAGGGAAGAAGCTTGGGAGAGGATTTGGTATGAGGGTTAAAAACCAACAAAAATAAACAAACAAAGCAAAACAAAAATCATAAAAACAAAACAAAACAAAAAAACACAAAAACCCAACAAACTTTCTCCAAAAAAAGAAAAAATCCAAAAAAGCAATCAGGTACACACACACATACACACACACACAAAAAAAAAAAGAAAAAATAAAAAACCCAAACAATCCCAGCAATGAATTGATTTGACTCTACAAGTAAATTCAGCAGTCTCTGTGTAGTGAGTGCTATCGGCACCTTTTCCTCTGTGAATCTGGTTCTCTGAGTCTTATCGGTCTATGCTGATGGTCAGTATCAATGGGGTTGGATTTAATATTGAGTGAAAGTCACCCTCCATGCTTCCCAGAGGTTTGGAGTCTAGGTTTCTCACTGCCTCTTTTGGTAGCGTATGCCTCTGAGACCAAACTCAATGTAGTAGTCTCAGTTCTATACAGCTAGGGCTGGGCTAGACTGACTTCTCCCTGTTTACCACAATTGGGATGTCTGTGGTATTCCCAGCAATCCTACTCATTGGGTTTACAATTCAGCATAATATAACCCCTACACTTTCCACTGATCTGAGCTTGAGTCTGTCTGAACTTCTGATATGATCAACAGCAGATCCCATTCCCACCTTCTCTGGGTTCTTCTCTAGTTCACCACGACTTCACTTATTGTGCTCTGGATCTCTGGGGGGTATGGTAAGCTCCACTACCACCACTCCTTACCTGAGTTGTATTGCAAAGTGTCAGACCCAGGGAGTTAGTCGCAGCTGTGCCAGATTCTGAGGGTGCCATGCTGGGGGCTTTCCTTCAGGGAACTGCAACTAGGTGTAGTAATTTCTGCCACCCGTACTCCTGCACTACATTGAACCACTAGTTCTCAGACCCAGGGAGTTTATCAAAGCTGGTTGAGTCCTTGAGGGTGCAACACTGGGATTTCTCCTGTAGGGGCCGCAATTTCACTTACAATTGTAGTGGCGCTGGGTTGGAGCTTTCGTGGGCGTGCTACTGCTGCTGGTAATATGGTGTCACTACCACACCCTCTTTGGTGAGGTTGGCATATCTCCATTTGGTTTTGAGCTTCGCTCTGAATCCCTGGAGACCATGATGGGCTTGGCTGCTGAAAATTTTAGAATGTCTTCTCTCTGAAAGAACTTCTGGATTACATTCAACTGGACTGCAACTGGTTGCTTCAGCTCCTTTGCTTTTCTTCCCTGGAGTCTGGTTCTGTGAGACAAGATAGAATCGGTGTGGTGGCTGTGGCGGTGGCAGGCCAGTTTCTTTTCTGTTTCTCTGCTTGTTCTATTCTTATTTTTTTCTGACTCTTGTTTTTATAGCTTTTATTTCTCTATTGATAGTATTTTCTGTCTTTGTAAGGTGTTATTTTTGACACTATGGAGATTGAGTGTCAGCAGTACTCATAGAAGCTGCTTTACTCGGTCGCCATCTTCACCTATCTCCTACAAGATCAATTTTTTTAGATGCCACAGAGTGAGATCATGAAGTACTTGTTTATGACTTATGCTAACTTAGTGATCTTTAGTTCCACCCACGTTACAAATGAAAAGATTTTGTTCTTTTTTGTTTTGTTTTGTTTTGTTTTTGTGGTACTGGGATTCCTGGAAGCCCTTCTACCTCCAGGCTACACTCCCAGACCTATTTTATTTATTTGGAGACAGGGTCTACTAAGCCAGTGAGTGTGGCTGGCTTCGAACCAGCGCGATCCTCCTGTCTCTGCCTCCCAAGCGTGGGCATTACAAGCGTGTACCACCACGCCTGGCACGATTTTGTTCTTCTTTTTTTTTTTTTGGGTGGTACTGGGGTTCCTGGAAGCCATTCTACCTCCAGGCTACACTCCCAGAACTATTTTTGCATTTTTATTTGGAAACAGGGTCTCCTAAGCCAGCGCGGCTGGCTTCGAACCTGCGCGATCCTCCTGTCTCTGCCTCCCAAGCGCGGGGATTACAAGCGTGCGCCACCACGCCCGGCCCGATTTTGTTCTTTTTAATGCCAGAATTATATTCAATTGTGACTCTGTGTTTGTGTGTGTGTTTTAAAATAAAGAATAAAAAAAAAAGCTGAGGGTGTAGCTCGGAGTTACAATGCCCCGGGTTCCATCCCCAGTACCGAAAAAAAAAAAAATTCTACTCATTACTGTTATATATTTTTAAAAATATTTCTGAAAGCTACACTTCCAGATGTGCTGTGAAGCCAGTAGCTATGGAGGGTCACGAATCCCAGCCGGGAGAGAATACCAAAAAAGCAGAGCCTCTCCCAAGAGGTCCCGGTCTCCTGAGACGAGGTCAAGACCCTAAAGTTTGGCATGCATTTGATTTACACTTTTGTGTGATGATGGTCAGAATTGTGAAACATGAAGGTTACCCATTATCATGGTAAAATTAATGTGCTATCATGATTAATTAATCCTCTTTGCCTCTGGTAGTGCATTGTAACTTACCAAAAAACTCATTCAGTATTAATATGATTGCATGAATTATTTGGGATGTTTACCTCTTTTCCCAACCTTCATTTTTTTTTTGTGTGTGTGTGTGTGGTACTGGGGGTGGAACCCAGGGGTTTTCTATCTCCGGGCTATACTCCCAGACATGTTTTATGCTTTATTTGGAAACAGGGTCTCACCAAGTTGCTGAGAGCCTCACTAAGTAGCAGAAGCTGGCTTCAAACCTGTGCAATCCTCCTGTCTCAGCCTCCCAAGCGCGGGGATTACAAGCGTGTCCCACCACGCCTGGCTCTCTTTTATATTTTATTTGGAAACAAGGTCTCTTAAGCCAGCGAGGCTGGCCTTGAACCTGCATGATCCTCCTGTCTCTGCCTCCCAAGTGTGGGGATTACAAGCATGTGCCACCACGCCTGGCTCCAGCCTTCATTTTAATCTTTGTTTTATATGTCTTTTCAAAACCAAACAATTACTTTATTTTTGTTTAGATTGACAATCTTTCTTTTAATAATTTGAACTACTTGCATATGACCTCTAATATATTTTAGTCTAAACCTTCCATTCTTTTTTAATCAATCCTCTTCATATGATATTTCCCCCTCTTTACATTGTTTAAAGTGGACTTCTGTTATTTCACTTTTTTTCTTATAGCAATCCTGAAATTAAAACTAATTTCTTTATCTCTGTAAGCATTTGTATTAAACTGACAGGAATTTAATGGTATATAATACTTTCATGCTGTTTCTGAGAAAAGCCAAGCACTTTATGCTAATCCATGTCTTTATTTTGTCCTAGCTAATGCAATACATACAGATCACTTTGACTCCACTTATATTCTTACTGTTTATATGCATTTATTATCAGGCAACAGACTAAGGTAAATAATATTTGTTGCTGGAAATGGGCACACCTCTTCTTTTCCTAGGCCTTTAGTGTGGAAAGTTGGATCAATCTAGCCAAAGACTCAGATGAGTTTGGTTTTTGCTGTTATCATGGTTCCTTTTAGTGCTGTCCTAGCTTCATACTTCTCTGATAATTCTCTTTGCTTTGGGTGGAAAATGGATTGCTGCAGGTTTTTCCCCTCAATGTCTTTTATTATGAAATACCCCTCATGAAGATATTTTTAGGAATCTGCTCCCTTTTTTATTGCATGGCTATTTTTAGGTGCATTGTAGTTTGGTGGTGAACAGCAGGGAATATTTTTCTGTTGTCTAGGTCCCCAGTTAGTCTGAGGGTAGTCCATGTCCTTGAGTCTAGAGAGTATGGCTTCCTCAGTTATCCTCCTGCTTCTCTAGCGGCAGACCTCTACTAGATAGCCAAGGAAATTTTGTCGTTGGATTTTTATTTGTATTTTGAGTGCAACAGGGTTTTCTGTCTTACTCCACAAGTTTAGGACTTTTGTTTCATGGTGAAGGAGACTTCCTCTGGTCTCTAGGTCTTTTCCCATACATTCTTGAGAATGTCCACCAAGGTCTATAGAAAAGAATATTTTAATAGATGTTAACTCAAGTGAGTGGGAACATGCTTCCTTTGTGTTTTCTGCTCCTATGAGTTTTACACCCTCACATTACATTTTGGTTTTCATCAATTTGTTTAAAAATTTAACTTCAATAAAAACTTCTTCCATAATCCCCTGAATTTGTCTCATGTTTTACCCAAGGTAAGTTATGGGTTGTATTTTTTTTCTTTTCTTTCTGGCATTTGTAGTTGTTCTTTTTTGGGGAAAGGGCATTGTAATCATATATTATGATGAAGTTTATGGTGATAGAGGCATATATGCATACAGTACTGTCGACCTCTCCCCCAGTTCCTACCCCACTCTTTCTCCTTCCCCACCTTCCCATGCTCAGCACACTGACTGGCTTTGATAAATTGGTGCATGAACATCATGTACATTGAAGTGTTTCTCTATTCCAGTCTTCCTTTGGGGTCTTGTTGAGGAAATTTTTACTTGTGCCTATGTGCTGAAGCATTAAACCTATGCTCTCCTCAAGGAGTTGAAAGGTCTCTGGTCAGATTTCCAGGTCTTTGATACATAAAATTGACTCTTGCTCAGGGTGAGATAGTGGAATTTACTTCCATTTTTATACAGATGGATAACCAGTTTTGCCAGCACCATTTGTTGAGGCTATCTTTTTTAGTGTATATTTATGGCCTTTTTGTAAAAAATAAATTGGCTATAAGTTTGTGGATTTCTGAATCTTCTATTTGTCTCTGCCCCCTTGTCTATATGTCTGCTATTGTGCCAATATCATGCTGATTTTATTACTATGGCTTTATGATATAGTTTGAAGTCAGAAATTGTGATGCCTCCTGCATGGCTCTTGTTCATGAGAACTATTTGGGCTATTCTGTTTTTTTTTTTATTGTTCCAAATGAATTTAAAGACTGATTTTCTATATCTGCAAAGAATGAATAATTTTTTTGTTTTAAAATTGTGTTATTTATTTATTTTATTGAAAATGGTATACATTTAAACTCTTCATGATGCCCTCTCCTCCCCCTCCCCCCATTTTCCCTTCCTCCCTCCCAACAACGAGTGTCCAGGTTAACCATGCTATGTTGATACTTTTATACATACTCAGATGTAACTCCTCTATTAATCAACCTCAGCTTTCTTTCTCTCCTATCCTTCCATTCTAGCTTTGCTGAGATTTCCCCTCCATTATCTGGAGTCTCTCTGGTATCTCCAATGCTCCCTAGTTTGGGCATATTTGAGAAAACTTATGTCCCTTCTCTTTCTGTGCTTGGCTGATCTCACTTATAATGTTCTCTAGATCTTTCCATCTTCTTGAAAAATGACATGATTTTGTTCTCCTTTTAGCTGAATAGAATTCCATTGTGTGTATTTCCCATAATTTTGCAACCCATTCATCTGTTGATGGGGTTTAGATTGGTTCCATATTTTGGCTATTATGAATTGTGCTGCTTTGAGCATAGGTATGCATATGTTACTGTACTTCTCTGATTTCAACACCTTTGGAAAATCCCACTTGTTAATTCTTACTTTAATTTCCTGAGCTTTGGAGGTCTTGTTGAGGAAGTTACTGCCTGTGCCTATATGTTGGGAGTGTTGAGCCTATGCCCTCCTCTAATAACTTCACAATCTCTGGTCTAATTTCTAAGTCTTTGATCCATCTCAAGTTGATTTCTATGCATGGTGAGAGGAGAGGATTTAGTTCCATCTTTCTACAAATGGATAGTCAGTTCTCCCAGCACCATTTATTGAAAAGGCTATCTTTTCTCCTGCATATGAGTTTGGACCCATTGTCAAAGATTAATTAACTATAGGTGTGGTGTGGGGGTTTGTTTCTGTATCTTCTATTCTGTTCCATTGGTCAGTATGCTTGTTATTATGCGAATACCATGCTGTTTTTTTTTTTTTTACTACTATTGAGCTATAGTTTTATTTATTTATTTATTTATTTATTTATTTATTTATTTATTTGGTGGTACTGGGGTTCCTGGAAGCCCTTCTTCCTCTGGGCTACACTCCCAGACCTATTTTATATTTTTGAAACAGGGTCTCCTACGCCAGCGCGGCTGGCTTCGAACCTGCGCGATCCTCCTGTCTCCGCCTCCCAAGTGCGGGGATTAGAAGCGTGCGCCACCACGCCCGGCTAGCTATAGTATAATTTAAAGTCTGGGATTGTGATGCCTCCTGCATGGTTCTTATTGCTGAGAATTGCTTTGGCTATTCTGCGTCTTTTATTTATCCATATAAAATTTATGATTGATTTTTCTAGGTCTATGAAGAATGTCATTGGTATTTTAATGGTAATTGCATTGAATCTATAGATCACTTTTGGCAGAATGGTCATTTTAATGGTATTTATTTTGCCTATTCATGAGTATGGGAGATCTTTCCATCTTCCATGGTCTTCTTCAATTTCTTTCTTTAATGTTTTATAGTTTTCTTTGTAGAGAACTTTTACATCTTTGGTTAGGTTTATTCCTAGGTATTTTATTGGTTTTGAGGTTAGAGTGAATGGAATTGTTTTCTTAATTTCTTTCACTGTGGATTCATTGTTGGCGTAAAGAAAATCTATTGATTATTTTAGGTTGATTTTGTATCCTGAAACTTTGCTGAATTGGTTAATCAGCTCCAGAAGTCTTTTGGTTGAGTTATTTGGGTCTTTTAGATAATGAATCATGTCATCTGCAAATAAGGATAGTTTTAATCCCTCTCTTCCTATTTGAATTATTTGATTTCCTTCTATTGTCTTATTGCTGCAGCAAGAGTCTCAAGGACTATATTGAAAAGGAGTAGTGATAGTGGGCATTTCTGTGTTGTTCCTGATTTTACAGGAAATTCTTGCAGTTTTTTCCCCATTCAATATGATGTTGGCTTTGGGTTTATTATATATTGCCTTAATGATGTTGAAATACATTTCTTCTTTTTTATATTTTACATTTTTTTTTTAATTGGTGCACTGTATTCATGCATCATAGTGGGATACAAACTTTTGTAGACATACATGTACACATCGCCCATTCAGCCCCCACCCGATCCCCACCCCATTCTCTCCCCATCCCTCCCTCCCATGCTTGGCTTAGTGGTTGACATCTAGTATTATAGCATTATAGCAATTTATCCAAAATTAAAAATGATAATCTCACATAACAGTTTCATTTGTCTGATACCAAGCTTTTGATGACTTAAAGATAACATTTCAATATTTCTTTTTATTTTCTTTCTTACCAGAGAATATTTTTTTCTATTTTTTTTAGGTGAAACTATCATATATTTATATATTTATTTTTCAGAAAAAAAATCTATCCTAATATGGAAAATGGACTCTAGATACCCAAAACGATCTTGAAAAAGAACAAAGCTAGAAGATATATATTTTCTGATTTCAAACCATATAAAGCTACAATAATTGAAACAGTGTAGTACTATTCTAAAGGCAGATATATATAAACCATTGGAGTTAAATAAAAGCCTAGAGCTAAATTTTTCCCTATATTGTCAAGTTATTTATGACAAGGTTTCCACGAACATTTGGTGGTGGAAATAATAATCTTTTAACTAAATATTGTTGAAACATAATAATTACATGGAAAAGAATAAAGTTGGACCCTTACCTAATCCCATATACAAGTATTAACTCAAAATAGATAAAAGACCTAAATATAAATCTTAAGACTATAAACTTTTAGGAGAAAATCTGGGTCATAAAACCTCACAACATTGAAATTGGCAGTGATTTCTTGGATATGATTTCAATGGCACAGGCAACAGAAGAGTATACAAACTCCATAAAAAAAATATTGTATATCCAAAGACAATGTAAACAGAGTTAACAGTTACTAATAGAATGGGATAAAATATTTCCAAATGCTATATCTGAAGGTATATTAATATTCCAACTAGAAATCCTAAAAATTAACAACAATAAAGGCAAACAATACCATTTAGAAATAGGTAAAAGACTAACATAAATAATAATGAATCTCCACAGATAACCAATCTTAGTTGTCTGTTGGATGTAAACTCTTGTTTCTCTGGTTCTGGTGTGTGTTACCTATTTCTTCTTTGTAGTTAATCTCTGAGTATTTTCTCTAGTGCTGGTTTTGAAGACATAAATTCCTTCAGTTTCTGTTTGTCATGAAGCTTCTTATTTCTCCATCTAATTTGATAGAAAGTTTTGCTGGGTAGGAAATTTTTGGTTGGAAGTTGTTTTCTTTCAGAGTTTGGAATATGTTACTCCAAGCCCTTCTGGCTCTCATGACTTGGTTTGGGAAGTCTGGAGTGATTCTAATTGGTTTGCCTCTGAATGTCACTTGGCCCTTTGTTTTTGTTGCCTTTAAGATTCTCTGCTTGGCTTCCACATTGGTCATTTTGACAATTATGTGGCGTGGGGATCCTCTTCTCCGATCCTGTCTAAAGGGAGTTCTATAAGATTCCTGGACCTGTGTATCGACCTCTTGCTCTATGTTTGGAAAATTTTCTGCTATTACTTCCTTGAAGAGATTGTTCATCCCTTTGGTTTCACCTTCTTTTCCCTCCTCTATTCCAATTATTCTTAGGTTAGCTCTCTTAAAATGGGCCCATATTTCTTCAATATCATATTCCCACTGTCAGATATTTTTTCCTAGATTAGAAACTATGCGTTCATTTTTGGAATGATCATCTTCTAAGAGCGAGATTCTGTTCTCCATGTGGTCTAATCAGTTGTTTGTGCTTTGAATTGAGGCCTTTACTTCATTAATTGCATCCTTTATCTCTTTTTGGTTCTCTCTGAGTTCTTTTCGAAGCACCTCTATTATTTCTACAGTTATTTTCCTGATTTGATCTTCTAGAAATCTCTGAATTTCTGTTTTATCAGGTTCTGATGTTGTGGGGTTGTGGCATTCATTGCTCCATTGTTATTCCTCTTTCCCATGATTTCGGAAGTTTGTGCCTTCTCTGGGTTCTTCCCTTGGGTCACTATGACTTCATTTAAGGTGTTCTGGATCTCGAGTCAGTAGTATCTCAGACCCCACTACTCCTTTACTGGGTTGTATCACAGAGTCTCCGACCCAGAGAGTCGATAGAGGCTGCTTTAGACTGTGGGGGGTGCCAGGTTACACGTTCTCCTATGGTGTGATATCTCTGCCACCGCCCCTCCCCCACTGGGTCAAGTCCCAGGAAGTACAGTACTGGGATTTCTCCTCTGTGGCCCGCAATTTGACTCACTGTTCTTGAGTACGCAGATGTAGCTGTACTGGATTCGGTGAATTCTCTGCTGCTGCCGCCGTTGGCAATTTGGTGCCGCCGTTACGTCCTCGGCCGTGAGGCTGGCGTATTTCTTCTTGGTTTTGATTTCCACTCTGAATCCCTGCAGCGTGTGCTGAGCTCAGCCACTGGGAGCTTTAGATTTTACCTGCGGCGAGAAATCCCGCCTGGCTGTTCCGCAGTGGCTCACCTCGGCTTGCTGTAGCCGTTGGGTGAAGTCGCCGCAGCCGCCGGCAGTATGGCGCCGCTGCCGCAGCCTCGGGTGTGAGGGCAGTTATCTCCTCTGTGGCTCTGAGCTCTGTTCTCAGTCCGCTTTGTCTCTGGAGCCTGGTGATTTTTTTGTTTCTCTGGTGATGGTGTTTTCTGGCTATGAAAGGCGCTGATTTTGTGGTAATGGAGATTAGTTGTTAGCGGGGCTCTTAAGCCCCGCTTTTCTCGGTCGCCATCTTCCCGGAAGTCTCATTTCTTCTAATCCAATTATCTGCAGTGTTTTTAACATAAATGGGTGTTGGATTTTGTCGAATGCCTTTTCAGCATCTATTGACATGATGATGTGTTTTTTTCTCAGTTCTATTTATGTGGTGAATAACATGCATTGATTTGCATATGTTGAACCAGCCTTGCTTTTCTGGGATGAAACTAATTTGGCCATGGTATACAATTATCTTGATATGGTTTTGAATGCATATAGCTAGTATTTTGTTTAGAAATTTTGCATCTATGTTCATTAAGGATATTGGTTTGTAATTTTCTTTCTTAGTTATCTTTATTTGGCTTTAATATTAATGTGATACTGGCCTTGTAGAAGGAATTTGGGAGAATTCCATTTCTTTCAGTTTCCTGGAACAAATTGTGAAGTATTGGTATTAGTTCTTCATTGAAAGTTTTGTAGAAATCAGCTGGAAGCCTGTCAGGGCCTGGGCTTTTTTTTGATGGCAGAATTTTTATTGCTGTTTCTATTTCTTTGCTTGCTATTGGTTGTTTTAGGCTTCCTATGTCCCCTTGGTTCAGTTTATGTAGGTTATATGTGCTCATAAATCTATCAATTTCTTCCATGTTTTCTTTTTAATTTTTCTTTCATGTTTTCCAGTCTATTGAAATATAAATTTTCAAAATAGTTTCTAATAATCCTTTTATTTTCCCCACTGTCTGTGGTAATGTCTCCTTTTTCATTTCTGATTTTAATGATTTGATTTGATTCTCTCATTCTTTTGTTTAGGTTGGCCAGGGGTTTGTCAATCCTATTAATCCTTTCAAAGAACTAGCTTTTTGTTTTGTTGATTCCTTGAAATTTTCTTTGTACTCTATTTCTTTTTTTTTTAAATATAAAACTTTTTTTTTAATTTTATTTTATTGGTGCACTGTATTCATACATCATAGTGGGATACAAACTTTTGTAGACATACATGCACACATCGCCCAGTCAGCCCCCACCCGATCCCCACCCCATTCTCTCCCCATCCCTCCCTCCCATGCTTGGCTTAGTGGTTGACATCTAGTATTATAGCAATTTATCCAAAATTAAAAATGATAATCTCACATAACAGTTTCATTTGTCTGATACCAAGCTTTTGATGACTTAAAGATAACATTTCAATATTTCTTTTTGCTTTCTTTCTTACCAGAGAATATTTTTTTCTTTTTTTTTTAGGTGAAACTATCATATATTTATTTTTCAGGAAAAAATCTATCCTGATATGGAATATGGACTCTAGATACCCAAAACAATCTCGAAGCAAAAACAAAGCTAGAAGATGTATATTTTCTGATTTCAAACCATATAAAGCTACAATAATTAAAACAGTGTAGTACTGTTCTAAAGGCAGATATATAGACCATTGGAGTTAAATACAAGCCTAGAGCTAACTTCTTCCCTATATTGTCAAGTTATTTTTGACAAGGTTTCCACGAACATTTGGTGGTGGAAATAATAATCTTTTAACTAAATATTGTTGAAAAATAATAATTACATGGAAAAGAATAAAATTGGACCTTTACCTAATCCCATATACAAGTATTAACTCAAAATAGATAAAAGACCTAAATATAAATCTTAAGACTATAAACTTTTAGGAGAAAATCTGGGTCATAAAACCTCACAACATTGAAATTGGCAGTGATTTCTTGGATATGATTTCAATGGCACAGGCAACAGAAGAATATACAAACTCCCTAAAAAATAAAAGAAAATATTGTATATCCAAAGACAATGTAAACAGAGTTAAAAGTTACTAATAGAATTGGATAAAATATTTCCAAATGCTATATCTGAAGGTATATTAATATTCCAACTAGAAATCCTAAAAATTAACAACAATAAAGGCAAACAATACAACTTAGAGATAGGTAAAAGACTAACCTAAATAATGAATCTCCACAGATAACCAATCTTAGTTGTCTGTTGGATGGAAACTCTTGTTTCTCTGGTTCTGGTGAGTGTTACCTATTTCTTCTTTGTAGTTAACCTCTTTGAATATTTTCTCTAGTGCTGTTTTTAAAGACATAAATTCCTTCAGTTTCTGTTTGTCATGAAAGCTTCTTATTTCTCCATCTAATTTGATAGAAAGTTTTGCCGGGTAGGAAATTTTTGGCTGGAAGTTGTTTTCTTTCAGAGTTTGGAATATGTTACTCCAAGCCCTTCTGGCTCTCATGACTTGGTTTGGGAAGTCTGGAGTGATTCTAATTGGTTTGCCTCTGAATGTCACTTGGCCCTTTGTTTTTGTTGCCTTTAAGATTCTCTGCTTGGCTTCCACATTGGTCATTTTGACAATTATATGGCGTGGGGATCCTCTTCTCCGATCCTGTCTAAAGTTCTATAAGTTTCCTGGATCTGTGTATCAACCTCTTGCTCTATATTTGGAAAATTTTCTGCTATTACTTCCTTGAAGAGATTGTTGATCCCTTTGGTATCACTTTCTTTTCCCTCCTCTATTCCAATTATTCTTAGGTTAGCTCTCTTAAGATGGGCCCATATTTCTTCAATGTCAGATTCCTGCTGTTGGATATCTTTTTCTAGATTAGAAACTATGCATTCATTTTTGGATTGCTCATCTTCTAAGAGCGAGATTCTGTTCCCCATGTGGTCTAATCGGTTGTTTGTGCTTTGAATTGAGGCCTTTACTTCATTAATTGCATCCTTTATCTCTTTTTGGCTCTCTCTGAGTTCTTTTCGAAGCACCTCTATTATTTCTACAGTTATTTTCCTGATTTGATCTTCTAGAAATCTCTGATTTTCTGTTTTATCAGGTTCTGATGTTGTGGGGTTGTGCACATTCATTACTTCAGTGTTATTCCTCTTTCCCATGATTTCGGAGGTTTGTGCCTTCTCTGGGTTCTTCCCTTGGGTCACTATGGCTTCACTTAAGGTGCTCTGGATCTCGAGTCTGTATTATCTCAGACCCTACTACTCCTTTACTGGGTTATATCACAGAGTCTCTGACCCAGGGAGTCGATAGATGCTGCTTTAAACTATGGGGGGTGCCAGGTTGCACGCTCTCCTATGGTGTGATATCTCTGCCACCACCACTCCCTCACTGGGTCAAGTCCCAGGAGGCACAATACTGGGATTTCTCCTCTGTGGCCCGCAATTTGACTCACTGTTCTTGAGTACATAGATGTAGCTGTACTGGACTCGGTGAATTCACTGCTGCTGCCGCCGCCGGTGGCAATATGGCGCCTCTGCCACGCCCTCGGCCATGAGGCTGGCGTATTTTTTCTTCTCTGGTTTTGATTTCCACTCTGAATCCCTGCAGCGTGTGCTGAGCTCAGCCACTGGGAGCTTTAAATGCTGTCTGCGCCGAAAGATCCCGCCTGGCTGTTCCGCATCAGCTCACCTCGGCTTGCTGTAGCCGTCCGCTGAGTTCGCCGCTGCCGCCGGCAGTATGGCGCTGCTGCCGCGTCCTCGGGCGCGTGTGTCTCCTCTGTGGCCCTGAGCTCTGTTCTCAGTCCACTTTCTTTCTGGAGCCTGGTGGTTTTTTTGTTTTTCTGGTGATGGTGTTTTCTGGCTATGAAAGGCGCTCTTTTTGTGGTAATGGAGATTGGTTGTTAGCGGGACTCTTAAGCCCCGCTTTTCTCGGTCGCCATCTTCCTCTATTTCTTTGATTTATTTTCTGACTTTAATAATTTCCTGCCTCCAGATGGCTTTGGGATTAGATTGTTTCAGTCTTTTTAGGTCCTTGAGTTGTGTCATTATGTTGTTTACTTGGTGATTCTCTGTCCTTTTTATGTGGGCATTCAATGCTATAAACTTTCCTCTTAACACTGCCTTTAAAGTGTCCCATAGATTTCTTTTTCATAAGTTGTTTCTCTATTTTCATTTATTTCCAGAAATTTCTTTATTTCTCTCTAATTTCTGATCTTACCCATTCATCATTCAATAGTGTATCATTCAATCTCCATGTATTTAAATAGTTTCTTTTGAGTTTCCTGTTGATTTCTTTTTCTTTTTCTTTTTTTGGTGGTACTGGGGTTCCTGGAAACCCTTCTACCCCCGGGCTACACTCCCAGACACCTATTTTTTATATTTTTATTTGGAAACAGGATCTCTTAAGTCAGCAAGGATGGCTTAAAACCTGCGCAATCCTTCTGTCTCTGCCTCCCAAACTCAGGGATTACAAGTGTGTGCCACCATGCCCGGCTCCTGTTGTTGATTTTTACTTTTATTCCATTTGGTCTGAAAAGATGCAAGGAATTATATTACATCTTTTGAGTTTTCTGGTGCTTGCTTTGTGGCCCAGGATGTGATCTATTTTGGAGAAGGTTCTATGGGCTGCTGAGCAGAATGTGTATTCTGTAGTTCCTGGCTGAACTATTCTGCATATGTCTACTAGGTCTATTTGTTTTATAGTTTTTAAATCTTTTTCCTTGAAGATTGATCCAGTGGTGTGAGAGGTGTGTTGAAGTCTCCCACTATTGTATTTTGGTCTATTTGAGATTTGATGTCCAGGAGGGTTTGTTTTACAAATGTGCTTGCACTCACATTTGGTGCATAAACATACACTATAATTGCCAGTCTGTGTCTTTTGATTGGTGAGTTAAGCTCTTTGACATTCAGAGTTATTATTGAATATGATTTTTGTTTCTTGTCATTTTGTGTTTTGTCTTCTGTTTGATATCATGTTACTTCTTTTTTACTTAGATACCCCACTGATCAATTTCATATCTTTCCTGGTCTGAAATCTGCTTCTTTTTTGTTTTTTATGTTTTATTTAAGAATTTTCTCTAGTGTTGGCTTTGAATTCATAAATTTTTTGAAATTTTGCTTATCTTGAAACACTTCTTTCTCCATCAATTTTGAATAATAGTTTTGCTGGATATAGCAGTTTTTGTTGGAAGTTGTTTTCTTTCAGGGTCTGGATCACATCACACCATTCTCTCCTGACATTCACGACTTGAGTTGCATAATCTAAGGTGATTTTTATTGTTTTGCCCCTATATGTCACCCGTCCTTTTGTTCTCACTTCTTTTAAGATTCATTTCCTAGCCTCTGTGTTGGTCATTTTTTTTATTATGTGGCATGAGGAGGTCATTCTTTGATCTTGTGTTGGTGGTTTTCTGTATGTCTTCTAGACATGTAGATCCAAGTCTCTCTCCATGTTTGGAAAATTATCTAAAATTATTTCTCTGAAGAGATTACAAATGCCCTTGGTCTGTACCTCTATCCCTTCTTCAATGCCTTTTATCCATAATTCCAACATTTCATATTGTCCCATAGTTGTTGAATGTTTAGGTTTTGTTGCTGTAATGACTTCTGTATGCTGTTGACTGTGTTTTCAGTTTTGAATGAACTGTCTTCTAACAGTGATATTCTACTTTCCATTTCATGTAATCTTCCAGAATTTCTTTCTATTGCTGTCTTCATTTCATTTATTGACTCTTTCATTTCATTGCAGACCTCTTTCTGATTCTTTCTTAGTGTTTCTACTTCATCTTTCATTTCCTATAGACTTATTTTAAAACTTTTCATTATATGTAATTCAGGATTCAGAATTCCCCTTCTTGCATTTCTTGTAGGTCAGTATTTGTGATTTTCATTGTTCCTAGTTCTTGTATTTTGAAGATTTTCAGGCCTGTTTTTCTGATGTCTTCCCATCATTTGTAGGTATTACGTTTAATCCAGTCTTAGTAGTAGGAATGTAGAAGTGTCAGCAGGTAAGCAGTACTTTTTCCAGTGGTGAGGATTGGGTGATGGTGGAGTAGCTGGGGTGATGGGTGCAGGAGTCAGGTAAGGTAGAGGATATGATTAGGTTGAGAAAGAATTTAAGTATAATAAGGTAGTATCTGGTTGAGAATGGGAGAAGGTTAGATATTAGGACTCTTGTAGTTAGTAGAATATTTAAATATGGAGATCTGAAATACCTTGAATTTTAAACAAATAGATACAGTAAAGGGAAAAAGAGAAAGTTTTGAGAGAAGAGAGTAGATAGGGTATAGTGAAGAGGTTTGTAAAAGGAGTGGGGGGAGGGGCAAACAAACACGAATAAAGTAACAAAACAAGATACAAAGGCTAACTATTATACATCAAAGACAAACAAAACAAATGAAAAATAACCAAAGGAGAAAAAAGGATTAAGAAAGAGAAAATGGACAAAACTAAAATAAAATAAAAAGAACTAGCAACCATGTGAGACAACAAAATGTAACAACCAAACAAAAAAGAAACCCAAATAAAAGAAAAAAAGAAAAAATAACTCCCCAAAGCCAAACCAAACCAAACAACAACAAAAACAACAAAAACAGTCCTACTAATTTTCAAAATGGGGAGGACCCATATAGTATCTAAATGTCTGATTGCTGTGGTAGCTTCTGGAGTACATTCCAATGTTTCTTATTTGCTCTGTACCCTATTGTCAGCTTCTGAACCCACTCTATGAGTGTTTTGGCCCCTTTCTCACCTCTGATAACTTTGCCTTTAAGTGTCAGGGCATCGGGAGTCAGTGTTAGTGAGTTCTATGCAATTCCTGGGTTCTGTGTAATTACAGTCTGTGGTCCACACCTCTGCACTGTGCTTCCTTGACTAGGGGCGGAGGGAGTCCAATGTAGTCTTGGAGCAACCCCTTGTGGTCCTGTGCAGGTATTGCCCCTTATGCACCTTTCCTGTGTCTCTCAAGGTTCTAATTGAACTAGCCTGCCTAGTAATGGGTGCACATAATGAGTGCACACGATTATTGCCGTGTCCGGTGGCACACACTGGGTCCATGCTGGGTCCCGTGGTTCATCTGGGCACACACTGTTATCTGGCTGTCCAGTCTGGAGCTCTGGAAAGCTGGCTGCTCTGCTGGATCTCCTGGATTCTCTGTGCACATAGTTACCAGGTCCAGTTATGGGTCCCTGGAGGTCTCCCTGTGCTGCTGCAAGTGGCGAATGTCACCTCTGGTGAGTAAACAGTGCTGCTTAGGTGCTTGGGTGCAGCTTGCCACTTAAGATGTTGGAGCTCTATGGCCCCTTTAAAATTCATGTTTTTTTCTGAGTTTCTTGGGGATGTTGTGCTGGAACTTGCGGTTTGGGCTGGTGACCTGTGATGGTGCTGGCAGCCAGCCACGTCAGCATCAGGACCATTGCACACTTGACCTTTTTTGCAGTTTAGAGTTACTGGATTCCTCCCGCCATGGTCCCTGGATCTGTTTTGAGTTGTGAGCTATATTTATTTTGTTTATTAAGATGCTGCCTTCTCAGTAGTTGAACTTAATTTGTTTCATCTACTGAGTTATGCTGAGTTCCTCAGTCACCATTTTTAATCTCCTGGCCATGATATTTTAATGGGTATTGCATTGAATTTGTAAATCACTTTTGGAAGGACAGCCATTTTAATGATGTTTATTCTGCTAATATAAGAGCACGAGAGATCTTTCCACCTCCTAATATCTTCAATTTCTTTCTTTAATGTTTTAAAATTTTTATTGTAGAGTTGCTTTACCTTTTTGGTTAGGATTATTGCTGAGTACTTTATTATTTTTGAGATTTTTGTGAGTGAAAATGTTTTCTAAATTTCTTTTTCAGTGTATTTATGGTGCCATATAGAAAAGTTTCTTATTTTTAAAAATTTATTTTGTATCCAAACACTTTGCTGAATTTTTATTTATTTATTTATTTATTTATTTATTTATTTATTTATTTATTATTGGTGCACTGTTTTCATACATCATAATGGGATAAAAAAATAAACTTTTGTAGACATACATGCACACATCGCCCAATTAGCCCCTACCCAATTCCCACCCTGTTCCCTCCCCATCCCTCCTTCCCATGCTTGGTTTAGTGGTTGACATCTAGTATAATAGCAATTTATCCAAAATTAACAATGATAATCTCACAGAACAGTTTCATTTGTCTGATACCAAGCTTTTGATAACTTAAAGATAACATTTCAATATTTCTTTTTGCTTTCTTTCTTACCAGAGAATATTTTTTTTCTTTTTTTAAGTGAAACTATCATACATTTATTTATTTATTTTTCAGAAAAAAATATATCCTAATATGAAATATGGACTCTAGATAGCCAAAACAATCTCAAAAAAGAACAAAGCTAGAAGATGTATATTTTCTGATTTTAAACCATATAAAGCTACAATAATTGAAACAGTGTAGTACTGTTATAAAGGCAGATATATAAACCATTGGAGTTCAATAAAAGCCTAGAGTTAAATTCTTCCATATATTGTCAAGTTATTTATGACAAGGTTTCCATGAACATTTGGTGGAGGAAATAATTATCTTTTAACTTAATATTGTGGAAAAATAATAATTACATGAAAAAGAATAAAACTGGACCCTTACCTAACACCATATACAAATATTAACTCAAAATAGATAAAAGACCTAAATATAAATCTTAAGACTATAAACTTTTTGAAGAAAATCTGGGTCATAAAACCTCACAACATTGAAATTGGCAGTGATTTCTTGGATATGATTTCAATGGCACAGGCAACAGAAGGGTAAAAAAACTCCCTAAAAAAATAAAAAAAATTGTATATCCAAAGGCAATGTAAACAGAGTTAAAAGTTACTGATAGAATGGGATAAAATATTTCCAAATGCTCTATCTGAAGGTATATTAATATTCCAACTAGAAATCCTAAAAATTAAGAACGATAAAAGCAAACAATACAATTTAGAGATAGGTAAAAGACTAACATAAATAATGAGTCTCCACAGATAACTAATCTTAGTTGTCTGTTGGATGGAAAATCTTGTTTCTCTGGTTCTGGTGTGTGTTACCTAATTCTTCTTTGTAGTTAATCTCTTTGAGTGCTTTCTCTAGTGCTGTTTTTAAAGACATAAATTCCTTCAGTTTCTGTTTGTCATGGAAGCTTCTTATTTCCCCATCTAATTTGATAGAAAGTTTTGCTGGGTAGGAAATTTTTGGCTGGAAGTTGTTTTCTTTCAGAGTTTGGAATATGTTACTCCAAGCCCTTCTGGCTCTCATGACTTGGTTTGGGAAGTCTGGAGTGATTCTAACTGGTTTACCTCTGAATGTCACTTGGCCCTTTGTTTTTGTTGCCTTTAAGATTCTCTGCTTGGCTTCCACAGTGGTCATTTTGACAATTATGTGGCGTGGGGATCCTCTTCTCCGATCCTGTCTAAAGGGAGTTCTATAAGTTTCCTGGACCTGTGTATTGACCTCTTGCTCTATGTTTGGAAAATTTTCTGCTATTACTTCCTTGAAGAGATTGTTGATCCCTTTGGTTTCACCTTCTTTCCCTTCCTCTATTCCAATTATTCTTAGGTTAGTTCTCTTAAAATGGGCCCATATTTCTTCAATGTCAGATTCCTGCTGTCGGATATTTTTTTCTAGATTAGAAATTATGCGTTCATTTTTGGATTGCTCATCTTCTAAGAGCGAGATTCTATTATCCATGTGGTCTAATCAGTTGTTTGTACTTTGAATTGAGACCTTTACTTCATTAATTGCATCCTTCATTTCTTTTTGGCTCTCTCTGAATTCTTTTCAAAACACCTCTATTATTTCTACAGTTATTTTCTTGATTTGATCTTCTAGAAATCTCTGAATTTCTGTTTTATCGGTTTCTTATGTTGTGGGATTGTGGGCGTTCATTGCTCCATTGTTATTCCTCTTTCCCATGATTTTGGGAGTTTGTGCCTTCTCTGGGTTCTTCCCTTGGGTCACTACGACTTCACTTAAGGTGCTCTGGATCTCGAGTCTGTGGTATCTCAGACCCCACTACTCCTTTACTGGGTTGTATCACAGAGTTTCAGACCCAGGGAGTCGATAGAGGCTGCTTTAGACTCTGGGGAATGCCAGGTTGGGCGTTCTCCTGTGGTGTGATATCTCTGCCACCGCCACTCCCTCACTGGGTCAAGTCCCTGGGAGTCACTACTGGGATTTTTCCTCTGGGGCCCGCAATTTGACTCAATGTTGTTGAATACGCAGATCGAACTGTAGTGGACTCGGTGAATTTGCTGCTGCTGCTGCCGGTGGCAATATGGCACCGCTGCCACACCCTCGGTCGTGAGGCTGGTGTATTAATTCTCTGTTTTTGAGCTCTGCTCTGAGTCCCTGCAGCGTGTGCTGAGCTCAGCCACTGGGAGCTTTAGATGCTCCCTGCGCCGAAAAATCCCACCTGGCTGTTCTGCAACGGCTCACTTCGGCACGCTGTAGCCGTCCGGTGAACTCGCTGCTGCCGCCGTTAGTATGGCGCTGCTGCCGCGACCTCAGTTGTGAGGCCGGTGTATCTCCTCTGTGGCTCTGAGCTTTGTTCTGAGTCCCCTTCCTCTCTGGAGCCTGGTGATTTTTTTGTTTCTCTGGTGATGGTGTTTTCTGGCTATGAAAGGCGCTGATTTTGTGGTAATGGAGATTAGTTGTTAGCGGGGCTCTTAAGTCCCGCTTTTCTCGGTCGCCATCTTCCCAGAAGTTTTCTCTGTTCTTGAACTCCGCTCTGAGTCCCTGCAGCATTTGCTGAGCCCAGCCACTGGGAGCTTTAGATGCTCCCTGCGCCAAAAAATCTGCCGAATCCCGCTGGGCTCTTCCGCTGTGGCTCACCTCGGCTCGCTGTCTGGGCTCTTCTGCAGTGGCTCACCTCGGCTCGCTGTCCGGGCTCTTCTGCAGCGGCTCACCTCGGCTTGCTGTCCGCCGCTCCTCTCTGGAGCCTGATGGGCTGTTGAGTGTGTTGGTCTGTAGCCATAGCCGTCCGGTGAGCTCGCCGCTGCCGCCGGCAGTAAGGTGCTGCTGCTGTGTCCTCAGCCGTGAGGCTGGCGTATCTCCTCTGTGGCTCTGAGCTCTGTTATGAGACCCCCTCCTCTCTGGGGCTGGTGATTTTTTTGTTTCTCTGGTGATGGTGTTTTCTGGCTATGAAAGGCGCTGATTTTGTGGTAATAGATATTGGTTGTTAGTGGGGCTCTTAAGCCCCACTTTTCTCAGTTGCCATCTTCCCAGAAGTCTCTGAATAAACTATCTTCTAACAGTGATATTCTGTTTTCCATTTCATCTAATCTTCCAGAAGTTTTTTTTTTTGCTGTCTTTATTTCACTTATTGACTTTCATTGCATTCCAGACCTCTTTCTGATTCTTATTGTCTTCATTTCCTCTTTCATTTATATACACTTGATGCGATTCCTTTTATCATATTGAAGATCAAGATTCAGAATTCTCCTTGCATTTTTTGTAGGTGAGTATTCATGTTTTTTCTTATTTCCTCATTGTTCCTAGTTCTCATATTTTCAGTGTTCTTGGGCTTGTTTTTATATCTTTGCATCTCCTCTTTTGCGTGTGATTTTATGGGTGTTCTGTCTGATACAATCTTTGTAGTAGGAATTTAGAGGTGTCAATAGGTAAGCAGTGCTCTTTTCTATGGTGAGAGTTGGGTAAGGGGTAGGGAGCTGGAGAGATGGGTACAGGAGTTGGGTAAAGTAGAGGATATGATAAGGTCGAGTAAGAATTCAATAAGGTAGTATCTGGTTGAGAACGAGATGTTAGATAGTAGGACTCTTGTAGTTAGTAGAGTATTTAAGTATGGAGATATGAAATAGCTTGAGTATAAAACAAGGAGATACAGTAAGGGGAAAACTTTTTTTTTTTTTTTTGGTGGTACTGGGGTTTCTAGAAGCCCTTCTACATCCGGGCTACACTCCCAGACCTATTTTTACATTTTTATTTGGAAACAGGGTCTCTTAAGCCAGCATGTGCGGCTGGCTCTGAACCTGCGCGATCCTCCTGTCTCTGCCTCCCAAGCGCGGGGATTACAAGTGTGCACCACCACGCCCAGCAGGGGAAAACTTTTAAGAGAAGAGAGTAGATAGGCTTGCTGTCCTGTGGGCCAGGTCTCTGCAGGACATAGTGCTTTGCTGCGAGTGCTGCCTCTTTTGAGCACACAGGCTTTTGCATCTTTTTTTTCCATCCCTGAAATGTGGTGCTGGTTGCTTATGATGTTGGAGCTCTGCAGCCACTTTCTGCACTTCAAGTTCTTGGATTATTTGTCAGGATTTCTTGGGGCTGCAGTGCTGGAGCTGGCAATGCAGTTTAGGCTGGCAGCCCAAGATGGTACCAGATACCACACCAGGTGAGTTCTGTGTTCTATGTCATATTTTTTGAATTTGCTAGTGCTTGCTTTGTGGTTCACAATAAGGTCTATTTTGGTAAAGGTTCTGTAAACAATTGAAATGAATGTGTATTTGACTGTAGATTAATAAAATATTCTGTATGTGTCTTGTAGATTCATTTGGTTTATAGTGTTTTTTTGATCTGAGCCATCTTTGTTAATCTTTTTCTGGAAGATTGGTCTACTGATATAAGAGGAGTGAGTCTCCCAGTAATTTTGTGTTGGAATCTATGTGAGACTTAATGTAGTGAAGAGTTTGTTTTATAAAAATGGTTGAACCTGATGGGATGAAGAATAGTTATGATTTTGTAAACTATTAGACTTTTTCTCATTATTAATCTGTTAATGATACTCTTTCTAGGTTTCTACATCTTAAGAAATGTTCAGTACTTTGGAGGGTGAGGCAAGGAGGATTGCAGGTTCAAGGATAGGTTTAGTAACATTGCAGGACTCTCAGCAACCTAGTAAGATCCTGTTTCAAAACAAATGTATTGGAGGTAGAATGCCCCTGGTTCAATATCCAGTACCACACACACACAAATAATAATAAAGCTGTTACTATTGTTATTGTTATTATTATTGCTATTATTATTATTGATGATTATTGTGTTCTATTGTCACTCTTTAGGCTTTCACTTATAAAACATAACCTATCCCATGAGTTAATTTATTTTTAAACATAAAATATTTAGAACTTTGGAATACTCAGTCATCCAAGTTCCCTGGTGATTGGGTGATTTGGTTATAAAGATCTTTATTATCTAGTGTTCTTTTTTGTTTTTCTCTTGAAACATCTATAGTAGGATGTTGTAAATGGTATTTTAAAAATAAAAAACTCTGGATGAGCTGGGCGTGGTGGTGCACGCTTGTAATCCCGCTCTTGGGAAGTGGAGACAGGAGGATCGCGCAGGTTTGAAGCCAGCCGTGCTGGCTTAAGAGACCCTGTTTCCAAATTTTAAAAAGTTTAAAAATAGATCTGGGAGTGTAGAAGTAGAAGGGCTTCCAGAAACCCCAGTACCACCAAAACAAAACTAAACTAAACCAAAAAAACTCTGGATTAAAAGGAAAACTAAACCCTTTCTATATTTTTGTTATTAATAAATAATGCTTTTATAAATTTATGTTGAAAACCACCTGTACATATTCTTATTGGGTTGCAGATATGCCCTTGAGCTTAATTTAAAATATTGTACTTGACTTAAATGTCAATAACGATTAATTTCAATAATCAAAAAATAAATGCATTTCAAATATAAAAAATATTCTCCAGTACTTTAAATATATGGAACATTTATAAAATGTAAAACATAAGCTCAGTTGTAAAGCTAGTCTAATAAAATCACCAAATATTAAAATCATATAACCTCAATAAAATTATGAATTTTCCTCTAAATTCAATAGAATTATGTTAGGAGCAAAGAATAATAAAAAACAGAAAAACATCAGCATTTTACCTTTAGAAATTGGAAGTCCTATTATACTTTTCAACTAACCCATGTCTCAAAGAATAAACCATACTGGAAATTTGAAAATAATTTTAATTATATAAAAATAACTACTAATTAAACTTGTGAGATAAAACTAAAATTACACCTAAGAGAGAAATTGATATTCTTAAGTGCATATATATTAAAGAAGAAGGAAACCTAAAAATAGAAGAGTGAAGCAGCTATTTCATGAAGTTGAAATGAAAATAAAAGCAAAGGTGAAGTTAAAGAAAATAAAAACTAAAATTAATTGATAGAAAAATAAACATAGAAAAATAAAAAAATAATGTTTTTTTAATTCTTAGGAATGACCAATAAAACTGTAAAACTCCTGAAGATACTGGTCAAAAAACAAAACAATGAGCAATTTATTAATACCAACAATAAAAGGGATATCATCACTATAGACTATGCAGTCAGTAAAAAGAGTACATTATGATCAACCTCAGGTTAGAGAGATTAAAATTTCAATGAACCAAATACAATCCTGGAGAAGAAATGTCACCACACCTGACAACAGAAGAACTGGAAAACTTGAACTGTCCTAAACTATAGGGATAGTATAACTATAGGATAGAGATATTATCTATAATAAGATTATAATTTGTTAAAAAATTAACTGAAATGACTTTACTGGTGCAAATATGAACAATAAACCCAACCACCACTAATAATCATAATATACCGATAAAACTTTATAAAATAAATAAATGACTTTATTGGTGATTTAAATAATTATTGGTTAATAAGAGATAATTTCAATTCTTTTTTTTTTTGACCTTCAAGCTCCAGCCCCTGTCCAATTTTTTATTCTTTATTTTGAGACAGGGTCTCACTGAGTTGCGAAGGGCCTCATTAAGTAGCTGAGGCTGTCTGCGAACCGTGATCCTCTGGTCTCAGCCTCCCAAATGCTGCGATAACAAGTGTGCGCCACTACGCCCAGCTTCAACTATTCTTACACACAGTTTTTTTTTTTTTTTTAGAAAATACGAATACAGTTTACATACCTCTCTCCTTTTATGAGGTTGAATAATTTCAAAGCCAAAATACAGTAAAGGTGTTCAGAGAAAGGAAAATTAGGAGTTTGTCTATATATGCCTTTACATAAAAATGCCAACATAAGCTGGGCATGGTGGCGCACGCTTGTAATCCCAGTACTTGGGAGGCTGAGACAGGAGGATCGCTCAGGTTTGAAGCCAGCCTCAGTTATTTAGTAAGGCTCTCAGCAACTTAATGAGACCCTGTTTCAAAATGAAAAATAAAAATTAGGGCTGGGGGTGTCATTCAGAGGTAGAATGCCCCTGAGTTTGATCTCCAGTACCACACACACACAAAAAAATGCCAACATGAAATTGTTGTTAAACTAAATCAAGCAATTTATAAAACAGATTTTTTTAGGTACCGGGGATTAAACACCCCAGCCACATGAGGCTCTAAGCATTTTGCCATTTGGGCTTCTACAGTTGGCATCTTATTTAACATATTCATGGAAATGACTTACTATCATCTCTGCTTGGTTTCTTTTGTTTAGAAGCAAGCCATAGGTTATGCTCATATTGAAGAAGAGAGCAGAATTACACAAGAGTTTGAAAGTTGAAAAGTCAGGGTAATTAGGAGGACGATACCAGGTTCTGTCTGCCATAAAAAACACCTAGAAAACAAACAGCAAGTATATTTAATGGTAAAAACTTTCAAGTTTCCATTTTGAGTTCAGAAGCCAAACAAAGATGTCTTCTATCATCACCTTTATTCAATCTCATACTTTAGACAAGGAAATAAAATTTTAAGAGCTGAATTGGAAGAAATAAAATATCATTCTTAGCCTTATATAGATAGTAAATCTCAAAGCTTCTAAAGATAAGTTATTAGAATTAATAGAAGGTAGTGCTGGGTGTGGTGGTGCATGCTTGTAATCCCTGCATTTGGGAGGCAGAGATAGGAGGATTGCGCAGGTTCGAAGCCAGCCATGCTGGCTTAAGAGACCCTGTTTCCAGATAAAAATATAAAATAGGTCTGGGAGTGTAGCCTGGAGGTAGAAGGCTTTCCAGGAACCCAAGTACCACACACACACAGATACACACACACACACAAAGAATTAATAGAATGTAATAAAATGGTTGTTAACACACACATACACATATATACATACTCCTGAACTTATGACAATTTGATTTAAGGGCTTTTTTAACTTTATGATGTGACTATGAAAAAAACTATATTCATTCAGTAGAATCCATATTTTGAATTTTGATATTTGCCAGAGCTAGTGATAATATGGTATGAAACTCTCACAGCATCGGGTACCAGTAGTGAGCTACATGTCTCACTCAGCAATGCAATCACATGGGTCAACAGTCAATACTCTCAAGAGTATTATGTTGCTACCATTATTTGAACATTGAGTTTTGAGTTTTCGCATTTCTTCATGCCAACACAATGCATACCTCTTTATTTGCCTGGAACATTTAGCACCTCACTATAAAACAGGTTTTGTTTTAGATTATTTTGCTTAACTGTAGGCTAGTACAAATGTTCTGAGCACATTTTAGGAAAGCTAGCTTAAGATATAATTTTCAGTAAGTTAGCTATTGTGATTTGGATCTGTAATATCATTCCTCAAACCCCCAAAAGTTCATGTGTTGGCAGTGTAGCAGTAGTCAGAGGTGAAGTCATTGAATCATGAGGGCTGCACCCTTATGACAGGGTAAAATCTATTTGATGGACTAATAATTCAAATGGATTTACTGGGTGATACCGCTTGACAGGTGGAGCATGACTAGAGGAGGAAAGTCACTGGAGGTATGGCTTGAGTATCATATCTGTCCCTGGACACTTTCTCTCCCTCTCTCAGCTTCCCAGCTGCCATGAACTTTCCTCTGCTTTGCCCTGCCCTTGTAATGTTTCTGCCTTGGAGCTGGCTAATCATGAACTGAACCTCTGAAACTATGAGCCCAAATAAGCATTTTCTCTTCTAAATTATTCTTGTCAGGTATTATGTTCACAACTATACAGAGTTCACAGATACAGAATTTGGTACCATGAGGTAGGGCCATTGCCATGAATATACTTGATGATGCTGTTTAGGAACTTTTGGGAGGTATGTAGGGGATTTTTGGAAAGGTTCAGAGATAAAGGCTGGAGAAGTCTTTGAATGTTGTAAACAGAGTTTAACAGGTGGTATGGTGGGAGCTCAGAAGACTGGAATGTTGATAAGAATATGGACAAAAAAGACTGCTTAAGAGGTTTAAGATGAGAATAAGGTCTCTCTTGAGAATTGGATTAGAGACCATTCATGTTATATTCTGTCAAAAAACTTGTCTGTATGTTTTCTGTGTCCCGACACTTTCTGTAATGTAGAATTTAAAGGTTATGGACTAACTAATTTGGTGGAGAAAATTTCAAGTCAGCATAGTATTCAGGAAATGGCATGGGTATTGCTATTAGCTTTTATCCACGTTTAGTATGGTATTTGGATATATTTGCAAAATTAGTTTGGCCAGAAAATCATATGTAAAATTGTGGCCAAGGAAGTTATGATTTTGAAAGAGATTGCTGCCACTAAACAGAAACCAAGTACTTTCCACAAAGACAATAGGAAATATGCCTTGAGGGCAACTCAATAATCAGCAAGACCCCACCCATTAAAGGATCAACGGTATATAAGTGGAAACTTGTTTGAAAGAGGTCACTTCTCACACAGGGGTGCCTCATAATTTGTTTTTCCAGGAGTTTTTCATCATGTTCAGTTGCTTAGGCATTCATAGACCACTTCACCTCTGGTCCAGGGGGCTTGTCTACTGCTCAATATGGCAACAAACTTTGGCATTGTCCACATGGTACTGGTGGCTTTACAGGGGTGCAGGATGCGGGAGTTAAGGGATCATGGAGACTTCTAGAGAGATTTCAAAGGAAGTCCTGGAAGCCAGGCCATGTGTGTCAGGATTGGGATCCTTCCAGGCAGCCCCTCAGAAGGTGATATGTGAAGTTGTGAGAGTGAAGCTGAAGCTACAATGGAAACCCCAGGAATTAGGTGATGCCGGAAATGTGGAATGTCTGCTGAGGAAAGCTGTAGGCTGTGGATAGAGCCAAGCCAAGAGGGAGGGAGGGAGGAAGAGAGGGAGAGAGAGAGAGGGAGAGAGAGAGAGAGAGAGGGAGAGAGAAAGAGGGAGAGAGAGGGAGAGAGAGAGGGAGAGAGAAAGAGGGAGAGAGAGGAGAGAGAGAGAGAGAGAGAGAGAGAGAGAGAGAGAGAGAGAGAGAGAGAGAGAGAGAGAGAGAATGAGAATTTTGGCTATAACCAGTAAAGCCTTAAGGATGGTAGTGTTGGAAATCAGGTTCTCACTGTACTCCTCACCAGGGTTTGTTGTTGCTGTTGCTGCTTATTGTGGGTTATAGTTGTTTAGGGACTTTTCTAAACTATTTTCATAAAGAACATTGCTTGTTTAGTGGTCACTTGGTCATTTGACAGAAGTTTTCTTAAATGATTGGAGATTCTACTACCAAAAAAAAAAAATTGCTCCTGATTTTTATTGATTGACTCTGGATGTATCTGCAGCACTTGTCTAAGCTGTTTATAGTCTGCCTTGACCTTCACTTCTGCTTGTATAGTGCCTAATGTTTAGCCTGGGGTGAAAGCTTTGTATCTTTTCAGTATTTTCTGAGCTTGTGTATAGTCTTGTGCATGTGTGTGATCTGATAGGTTTCCTAGTATATGCCAGAGTTTTTTTTTAAAGCTTCCTCCAGCCTATTGCTTTCTCAGCTTTTCTATTTTTCTTCCACATATCCCCTCGATTATCCTTGCTTCAGGTAGCTAGAGGTTAGTATATTTGCCTTTATTTATTTATTTTTAAAATTTTATTTTTACTGGTGCATTGTAGTCATACATCTTAATGGGATCAAAGACTTGTATAGACATATATGCACACATCACCCAATTAGCCCTTACCCAATCCCCACCCCACTTCCTTCCCATCCCTCCTTCCCATGCTTTGCTTAGTGATTGAGTTTGACATGTTTGTTTAAGCACATCAAGTGCTTTAGAGAGTTTTACCTCTTCCCCCTCCCATTCCCTCATTTAGGTCACCTTATTTGCTCCTCTATAGGGATTTCCTTCTTTATCTAGAGTTCCTCCTGTTACCCATTTCTCCTTAGTATCATATACTAGGGAAATAATCTGATTTCTTATTTTTTGTGGCTGACTAATCTCACTTAGCATAATGTTCCCCAGTTCCATCCATTTTCCTGTAAATGATGTAACTGTGTTTTTCTTTAAGGCTGAGTTAAATTCCATTGTGTACACATCACACAGTTTTGTAATCCATTCATTGGTTGATGGACATCTTGGCTACTTCCATAGTTTGGCAATGGCGAATTGTGCAGCTATGAACATAGCTACACATGCATTAGTTTAGTAGTTTTGTTTCCTTTCTTTTGGGTAGATACCCAGAAGTAGTATTGCTGGATCAAATGGTAAATTCATTCCCATTCTTCTGAGGATCTTCCATACTGTTTTCCAAAGTGGTTGCACTAATTTGCAATCCCACCAACAAGGTTTTACAGTTCCCACTTCTCCACATCCTCACCAGCATTTGTTGTTGTTTGTGTTTTGAATAATTGCCATCCTAGTTGCAGTTAGGTGGAATCTCAGGGTAGTTTTGATTTGCATCTCTCTGATTTCCAATGATGTTGAGCATTTTTTCATGCATTTATTGGCTTTTTTTGTGGTACTGGGGTTCCTGGAAACCCTTCTACCTCCTAGACCTATTTTTATACATTTTTTATTTGGAAACAGGGTCTCTTAAGCCAGTGTGGCTGGCTTCGAACCTGCACAATCCTCCTGTCTCAGCCTCCCAAGTGTGGGGATTACAAACGTGCGCCACCATGCCTGGCGCTTTTATTGGCTATTTGAATTTCTTATTTCGTGAAGTGTCTATTTAATTCACTTGCCCATTTTTGATTGGGTTCTTTGTTTTCTGAGTGCTGAGTTTCTTGAGTTGTCTGTATATTCTAGATATTAGTCCTCTATCAGAGGAGTAGGTGGCAAAAATCTTCTCCCATTTTGTTGGCCCTTGATTGAGGTTCTTGACAGTTTCCTTTGCTGAACAGAAGATCTTCAGTTTCATGCAATCCCATGTATTGATTCACCTTTTAGTTTGTTGTGCCTTTGGGGTCTTGTTGAGAAAGTGTTTATCTGTGCCTATGTGTTGCAATGTTGGACCTATGCCCTCTTCAAGGAGCCTCAAGGTCTCTGGTCTAATTTCCTAGAATTTGATTCATCTTGAATTGTCTCTTGTGGCTATATTTGCCTTTAAATGCTTCTCACAAATACAGCCTAAGTCATTCCAACCTAGTGAAAGTTTCAACTTTTAAAACAACAAAACATAACAAAAACCAAAAGAAAGGCATTGAGCAAATTTTAGGGGGAGTCTCTAGACAGCTGAGAACACAGGAGTATAGTTACTTGAGAACAAGTTCAATATTCCTTTCCCTGACTTAAGCAAGTCATACCAAGAACATGGGCCATCTTTCTTATGGATGTTAGAGAATTGGTTTGGTGGGGTGGGATTGTAGGTGGTAAGTTCAAGTACCAAAATACTCATAGAAATTCAGCAGCTTTTTCTTTTTTCTTTCTTTTTTTTTTTTTCAGATCTGGGGATGGAACCCAGAGGCATTTGACCTCCAAGCTACAACCCCTGCCCAATTTTTTTCTTTATTTTTTTTCTTTTGGTACTGGGGATTGAACCCAGAAGGCATTCTACCCCCAAGCTACATCCCAGTCCATTTTTTTTTTGGTGGTGGTTCTGGGGATGGAACCCAGCAGCTTTCTACCTCCGGGCTGTTTTCCCAGATCTATTTTATATTTTATTTGGAAACAGGGTCTCACTATATTGCTGAGAGCCTCACTAAGTAGTTGAGGCTGGCTTCCAACCTGTACAATACTCCTGTCTCAGCCTTCCAAGCACTGGGATTACAAGTGTGCGCCACCAGGCCTGGCTTATTCTTTATTTTGAAACAGGGTCTCACTGAGTTGCAGAGAGCCTCACTAAGTAGCTGAAGCTATCCAGGAACCGTGGTCCTCTTGACTCAGCCTCCCAAAGACTAGGATTACAAGCATGTTTCACCATGCCCGGCACCAGCTTTTTCTTAAAGTAATGCCCTATTTTTGTTTTTGTTTTTCTGTGGCCATGGGGGTGAATGGGCCACTTGTTTCTTATCATCTGATAGCTGCCCAGTTGTGTTTATAAGCAGGTGTAGCAAGAGAAGAAGTGTCAGTATGAAAGATGACTCAGACTGAAAATTGGGACAACATTTCAAGTGTATTCATTGACTCAAGGAAGTTATGCGGCCTAGCCCAGATTAAGGGGAAATGAACTCACTTCTTAAAGAAAGATATAGTGAAGTCTTATTTCAAAAGACTTGGGTACAAGAAGGAATGAAAACAATGTAACAATTTTTTTTTTTTGTGGTACTGGGGGTGGAACTCAGAGGCTTTCTATATTCCCAGACATATTTTCTATTTTATTTGGAAACAGGGTCTCACTCAGTTGCTGAGAGCCTCACTAAGTAGCTGAGGCTGGCTTCGAACCTGTGTGATCCTCCTGTCTCAGCATCCCAAGTGCTAGGATTACAAGCGTGCGCCACCACGCCTGGCTTAACAATTTTTTTTAAATCTTTAACATCTACATAATTTGTAAAGCAAAAATTTTTTATGATTTCTAATAAAATAAATTGTTAAAAGATTTAGGCTTTTTGTTCTTTGTTCACATATTGAAATCTGGAGGTATATTGAGTGATATAACTTCACAATAAGTGTTCTTATTACTAGCATCTATGCTATAAAACTTAAAGCAGCAAACATTAATATTCACCTATTCTGACAAGCAGACACCCTACCATGTTATATAAAGCTGTGATAATAGATTATTAAATAGAGTTCAGAATAAACAAATTATAAAACATTTCAAGAATTATTCTATACTGCTTTTCTTTTTCCTAGACAGAATCACCTGCTACAGAATTATTTCCTCTCTATCTAGAAATGCATATTGTGGTGGACAAAGCTTTGGTATGTGGTTTGATTTTAAATATTTGGTGTAAATGCATGATTATCCTTAGCTAGAAGGCAACTAAAAGATTCCAGTCTTGTCTAACAGATAGAGCACATTGTAAAAATGTGAAAACTAAAAAGTAAAAGTCAAAATCACTCTAGTTTATTAAAAATGTTTTATTTTAATTTTTTCAATAAGAATTTTAAAGAGCAAATTGATATTTTGATTTTTCACATCTTTCAGAACTTTTCTAAAATGACATTATTTTTAATTTGTAGTCTCACATTATAATGTAGTTCATAGTGATAGTTGCATACATTCACACAGCTATCTCTCAATATTCTCCCATTCCCCATAAATGATATCAAGAACTAAAATTGGTATTGTCACATATGTACATAACAGGGCACAAGTTCACTAGAGCCAGAGGTTATGACATTCTAAGCTCTGGTCCAGCTGGCTAAGCAGTGATGCCCCAGGGATGTCACTGATGTTTTGTTGGTCACAGTTTTGAAGGGGAGGAAACACTGCATCATTCAGGGTCCACTTGGGAAGGCAATAAAGACAGAAGGACAGACGAACATCTGGTCAAGAACACGTTTCTGTGAGAACTGACAAGACAGCCTGTGTATGTTTAGATTGGCTAATTGGGGTTACTTAAGTGAGCTTTGGAATATAGAGGCTGTCCATTTTTGTTTACCTCTCCTGGGCAGAGGAATACCTGCCCTCAGTGTGAGAGTCTGTTCATTTACTTAACAAATTTATTGAGCATCATTTAAGTACCAGGATAAAGCAGCAAACAAAACACACTTTTTTACTCTCATGAATAATGTCATATAATCAATGTGGTAAGTATTAGATGATAATACTATTAAAAGAGGAACAGATTTTTAAGGGAAAATGATGAAATTTGTTTAGTTTTGGGTCTGAGTTTAGTTTTAAATAAATTGAAGGTTCTGTGGAACACTGAAGTCATTGTGTACTACAGAGTTGATGTATTGAATTTGACATGGTTGCAATCCAGAGTTTATTGAAATTTCAGTACTCCCTTTCTATATAAATATATAAATATATATTTATATATATTTGTGTGTATATATGGTTTTATACAGTAGTATCATATTGGTAGTCTTAAGGTTTATCCAAGCTGTTCCACATATCAACACTTTATCAATGCTTTGGTTCCTTTTTCTTGCTGAATGATATTCCATGGAATAAGTATTCTACTTTGTTTAACCATTTAATCACTAAAGAACTTACTCATTACTTCCAGTTTGCAACTATGAATAAAACTGTTAGGGGTGTTCCTGTACATAAAGTGTGACTATCAGTTTTATTATATTTTTTTGACAGATAGGGTCATATAGTAACTCCATTATTGGTTTGAAGGAAGCTGCCAAACTGTTTTTTTCACAGTGGCTGGACCATTTACATTTGTTTTGACAGTGTGAATGATTTAGTTTATGTTCATTTTCTTTGTTAATGTCATATTTTGAACTATTGGACCTCAAATATGCCTCAAATTTTTGACAATAGGTAGAGAGTAAATCTAATAAATATTACATCTTGTGTTCACGTATAAAATTGTGTCTTTCAGTATCATTACTTGGGCTCTGATAGCATAACAGTAACAAATAAAATCATTGAAATGATCAGCCTTGTAAATTCAGTAAGTATTTTTCTTTTCATATCAGAATTGCTTCATTGTTTTAAATTGTCATTTGCATTAATTTGATGTGGCGCCTCAAGTAATTAAGTCATTCATAAAATTTGAGTTGGGATTTGTGAACAATTTTTAGGTTATTGTAAAATAACATAAAATTAATTTGCTTATATTTATTTCTTCTGTTTTTAGATGTTTAACCAAGTTAAAGTTACTATAGTGCTGTCATCATTGGAGTTGTGGTCAGAGAAAAATAAAATTTCTACTATGGGTGAAGCAGATGAATTATTGCATAGATTTTTAGAATGGAAACAGTTTTATCTTACCCTAAGACCTCATGATGTTGCATATCTATTCATGTAAGAATGATGTTTTAGTATTCCTAGGAAAAAGTAGATATCTGTGATAATGATATAACAGTTTAGGAAAATAACCCATTACTGACTATTCATGTTTTGATTATTAACTATGTGTCTTATTCAGACCTTGTCCTCTCTTTCTGGTTGTCAGGCAATAAAAAAATCATTAACAGTTTTTATAATCTCATTAATCTTTTACACATGAAAGATTGAGGTTTTAAGAGGGTGAGTCATTTCAGGACTTCTGTATCCAGTGTTGTATCTAGGAGTTAAACTCAGTTCCTTAACTCTAGATCCCAGTTCTTAACCACTAGATAAAAAGATGAGACTTGTCCTGTGAAGTTTATATTTTGATTATAAGTTTTAACAAAAGTGTGGTAAAATGGGTTATAGATATTTTATTCTAATAAATTTCCTGCATTATTTTAAAATGTTAGTTTTATAATGTAAATAAAAACAATAATTTATAATTATATTTATAGAAGATTTGTTAGCAACAATTAATAAATGTCTTTATATTTCAGTTAACATGTCAATATTTCCTTTTGCATATGTGAGATTAATTTTTTCCTAATATATCAGCTAGCAATAAAGATTGTTACTCTTTTCACTTTTTAGTTGTCTGATGACATAAATTAATGTCATTACCACCTTTATTTGCTTTTTAAAAATAGTGGATTTGAACATCTTTTCAGGGGTTTGTTAATCATTTGTCTCTTCTCTAATTGCCTCTTCAAGTATTTGATTATATCTTTGTAATTTGTGAGGGTATTTTTTTGTGGTACTGGGGTTCCTGGAAGCCCTTCTACCTCCAGGCTACACTCCCAGACCTATTTTTACATTTTTATTTGGAAACAGGGTGTCCTAAGCCAGCATGCACGGCTGGCTTCGAACCTGCGTGATCCTCCTGTCTCTGCCTCGCAAGCGCGGGGATTACAAGTGTGCACCACCACGCCTGGCTTGTGAGGGTTTTTAAATGTTTAGTTATTAATATTTTGTTTAATTTTTGTACCTATTATTTTTCTGTTTGAAAACATTTTCTTTCATGTAACTGTGTTAATCTTGTATTTTTTAACTTTTGAGTTTTCTTTATGCTGAAAAGTCTCAATGGGCTTGGTGTTACACACCTATAATTCCAGTTACTCAAGAGGCTATGGCAGGAGAATTGGGGCCAGACTAGGAAAAAGTGAGATCCTATCTCAAAATAAATAAACAAACAAATAAATAAATAAATAAATAAATTAATGGGTTGGGGAAGTAGAAGATGCCTTGGCTTCAATCCCTAGTACTGCAAAAACAAACATATTCCCTGTTCTAAATTTTAGTCTGCTAGATTTTTTAGGATTAATAATATTAATGTTTATAAATTGAGTCCAATATATATTCATCTTTTATTTTATTATTGGTGCATTGTAAACATACAATTTAATGGGGTACAAGATGGTAGAGCATACATACACACATCACTCATTTAGCCCTTACCCAATTCCCACTCAATTCCCTCCCTCATGCCTTCTCATATTTGGTTTACTAATTGACTTTGATATGTTTATGAATATGTATCATGTACATTAGGGAATTTTCCTCTTCCTCCCATCCTCCTCATAAATAGGTCACCTTATTTTCTCCTTCTTAGTCTAGAATTCCTCCTATGACCTTTTTCCTCCCTATCTTCTGCATATTGGGGAAAGCATCTGATTTTTTACTCTTTGTGACTGATTAATTTCACTTAGCATAATGCTTTCCAGTTCCATCCATTACCCTGAAAATGACATAATTTTTTTCATGGCTGAGTAAAATTCCATTATGTGCATATACCATAGTTTTGTAATCCATTCATATGTTGATGGACATCTTAGCTGGTTCCATACTTTGGCAGTTGTGAATTGTGTGGCTATGAACACAGATACACATGCATTTGATAGTTTTGTTTCCATTCTTTTGGGTAGATACCCAGAAGAAGTGGTATTGCTTGATCATATGGCAGGTTTGTTCCCATTCTGAGGATCTTCCAGACTGTTTTTCAAAGTGGTTGCACTATTTTGCAATTCCACCAACAATGTATTAGTGTTCCCACTTCTCCACATCCTCTCTAGCATTTGTTGTTGTTTGTGTTTTGAATGATTGCCATTCTAATTGGAGTTAGATAAAATCTCAGGGTAGTTTTGATTTACATCTCTCTGCTAATGATGTTGAGCATTTTTTTTCATCCATTTATTGGCCATTGAATTCTTCTTTCTTGACCTGTCTGGTTCCCTTGCCCATTTTTTGATTGGGTTCTTTGTTTTCTTAGTGCTGTATTTCTAGAGTTCTCAGTATAATCTAGATGTTAGTCTTCTGTCAGAGGAGTAGTTGGCAAAACTTTTCTGTCATTCTGTTGGCTCTCTGTTGAGGTTTTTATAGATTCCATTGCTGCACAGAAGCTCTTGAGTTTAATGCAATCTCACATATTGATTCACCTTTTAGTTTCTTATGCCATTGGGGTCTTGTTGAGAAAGTTTTTACCTGTGCTTTTAGGTTGAAGCACTGGATCTGTGTTCTCTTCAAAGATCTGCAAGGACTCTGGTCTGATTTCCAAGTGTTTCATCCATCTTGAATGGATTCTTGTACAAGGTGAGAAAGTAGGATTTATTTCCATTTTTCAGCATATGGTTAACCAGTTTTGCCAATACCATTTGCTGAAGAGGTTATCTTTTTTCCAGGGCATGTTTTTGGCCCCTTTGTAAAAAAATCATTTGGCTGTAAGTGTGCGGATTTGTTTCTGAGTCTTCTATTTTGCTTCATTGGTTCTATGTGTCTCTGTGCGAGTGCCATGCTGTTTTTGTTACTTTGTAGTATATTTATGTATTATATTGCTTTGTAGTATAGTTTGAAGTCAGGTATTGTGATTCTTCTTGCATGGTTCTTGTTGCTGAGAACTACTTTGGCTATTCTGGTTTTTTTTGTTATTCCAAATGAATTAAGAACTGATTTTTCTGTCTGTGAGAAATGACCTTGATAATTTAATGGGTATTGGATTAAATTTGTAGATCACTTTTGAAAGAATGTCAATTTTGATGATATTTATTCTGTCTATCCAAGAGCATTAAAGATCTTTTCATCTTCTAAGTTATTTTCAATCTCTCTTTTTAAGGCTTTATAATTTTTCTTGAAGAGGACTTTTACCTCCTTGCTTAGGTTTATTCCTAAGTATTTTTTTTGGTGATATCCTGAGTGGAAGTGTTTTCTGGATTTCTTTTTCAGTGGATTTATGGCTTGCAAACAGAAAAGCTTCTTATTTTTTTAAGATTGATTTTGTATCCAGACATTTTGCTGAATTTGTTGATCAGTTCTATAAGCCTTTGGTTGAGTTTGTTGGGTCTTCTAAGTATAACATCATGTAATCTGCAAATAGGGATAGTTTTAGTTCTTGTTTTCCTATTTGTACTCCTTTGATTTCTTTCACTTGCTTTATTACTCTGGTTAGAATCTCAAGTACTATAATGAAAAGAAGTGATGGTAATGAACATTCTTATTTTGTTTCTGTTTTTTTGGGGGGATTCTTGCAGTTTTCCTCCTTTTAATATGATGTTGGCTGTGGGCCAATTGTATATTATCTTTTTGATGTTGAGGTATGTTTCTTCTGTTCTGATTCTCTGAGTCCTTTTTAGAATAAATGGGTGTTGGAATTTGTAAAATAATTTTTCTGCATCTATTGAAATGATAACATGATTTTTGTATTAGGTTTTGTTTATGTGATACATTACATAGATATTTTTTTAAAATGTTGAACCAGGCTTTCATCCCTTGGATGAATGCTAGTGGTCATGGTGTATAATTTTCTTGATGTGGTTTTAAATGTGTTTGCCAGTATTTTGTTTAGCAGTTTTGTGTTTAAGTTAATCAGTGATATAGGCCTAAAGTTTTCTTTTCTTGTGGTGTCTTTATTTGGTTTTGGTATTAATGTGATGTTGGCTTCATGGAATGTATTTGGGAGAGTCCTGTTTCTTTTCATTTAATGGAATAGATTGAGAGCTATAGGGATTAGCTTCCCTATATATGTTTTGTAAAATTTACATGGGAAACCATCTAATTCTGGGCTTTTGTTTAATGGGAGGCTCTTTATTGGTGCTTCAATCTTTTTGATTGCTATTGGTCAGTTTAAATTTTCTGTTTCTTCTTGACTTAGGTTAGGAAAGTTGTATGTAACTAGAAATTTGTCAGTTTCTTCTAAGTTTTCCAGTTTTCTGGGGCATAGTGTTTCAAAGTAGTTTCTGCTAATCTTTTGGATTTCCATGCTGTCAGTAGTAACCTCTCCCTTTTTATCTGTAATTTTAGTAATTCGGATTGATTCTCTTTTTCTTTTGGTTATGTTGGCTAGTGGTTTGTCTTTCTTGTTTATTTATTAGAGAAACCAGCTTTTTGTTTTGTTGATTTTCTTTGTTGGTTTTTTATTCTTTACTTCATTGATTTCTTCTCTGATTTTAATAATTTTTTGTCTCCTACTGGCTTTGGGGTTAGACTATTCCTGTTTTTCAAGGGCTTTGAGTTATATTATTAGGTTTTTTTAATTTGGTGATTTCTTTTCTTCTTATGTGAGCACTCAGTTCTATGCATTTTTTTAAACTTAATAGTGCCTTCAAAGTGTCCCTGAGGTTTTGATATGTTTTGTCTCTGCTTTCATTTGTTTCTAGAAAATTTATTTGGTGGTACTGGGGTCCCTGGAAACCCTTCTACCTCCAGGCTATACTCCCAGACCTATTTTATGTTTTTATTTGGAAATAGGGTCTCTTAAGCCAGTGAGGCTGGCTTTGAACCTGCACGATCCTCCTGTCTCTGCCTCCCAAGCATGGGGATTACAAGTGTGTGCCACCACACCTGGCTGTTCCTAGGAATTTTTAACTTTTACTCCTTACCTGTTCTATGACCACTTTCTTGTTCAGCAGTGTGGTGTTCAGTATCCATGTGTTTATGTGGTTAATCTGGGTCTTTTTTTATAGTGGATTTCATTTCATTTCATTGTTGTCTGAAAAGACATAGGGGAATTATGTCACAGTTTTTGAATTTTCCAGTGCTTACTTTGTGGCCCAGAATGTGGTCTACTTTGTACAAGGTTTCATGAGCAGATGAGTAAAATATGAACTCTGCTGTAGTTGTGTAGAATATTCTGTATGTGTCTAATAGGTCCATTTGGTAGATGATGTTCTTTAGGTCTGAGGCATATTTACTGACCTTTTTTCTTGGAGATTGGTCTAATGGTGTGAGAGGAGTATTGCAGTCTCCCAGTATTATAGTATTGGTATGTATGTGTGACTTAATGTCACAAAGAGTTTGTTTTATGAGAGGGACTGCACCTATGTTTGAGGCATAAATGTTGACTATCATTATTTCCTCTTGCTGGATTGTTCATTTTACCAGTAAACAATGACCTGCTTAGTTTGTTCTGATAAGCTTGGGCTTGGAGACTAGTTTGTCTCATAGTTGCTACTCCTGCTTGTCTTCAAGTTCTATTGGCATGAATTACCTTGCTCCAGCCCTTTACCTTTAGTTTGTTACTATCTTTATTTGTAAAGTGTGTTTCTTGCAGTCAGCAGATAGATGGATTCTGATTTTTAATCTAATTTGCCACCTTATATCTTTTTATTGGAGAGTTGAGGCCATTTATCTTCAGTGTGATTACTGAGAGATGGTTTTTGATTGTTAACATATTGAAATTTAAGTTCTGTTTGAGGTAGTGTTTGTTATTCTTTGGTTGTTTGCTGTGTAGAAATTCTTTTTCCTCTGGTTCTGACGTGTATTACTATTTCTTCTTTGCAGTTAATCTCTGTAAGTATTTTCTCTAGTGCTGGTTTGGAAGACATAAATTCTTTCAGCTTCTGTTTGTCATGGAAGATTTTTATTTTCTTGTCTAATTAGAGAGAGAGTTTTGCTGGGTAGGAAATTTGGGAAAGCAAGTTTTTTTTTCTTTCAGAATTTGGAATATGTTACCATAGGTCCTTCTGACTTTTGTGACTTGGTTTGGGAAGTCTAGAGTAATTATAATTTGTTTGCCTCTGAATTTCACTTGGTTTTTTGCTTTTATCACATTTAAGATTTTCTCCTTGGCCTCTTTGTCATTAAGTTTGACTGTTATGTGGCATGGTGAACCTTTTCTTTGATCTTGTCTAAAGAGGTTCTATAAGTTTCCTGTATTTGTGTATCAAACTCTTTTTTATGTTTAGGTAATTTTCTGATATTACTTTGAAGAAATTGTTGATCTCTTTGGTTTTACCTTTTTAAAAATTTTTAATTGGTGCATTGTATTTATACATTACAATGGGGTAAAAAAACTTGCATAGCCATAAATGCACACATCACCCAGTCAGCCCCCATTCAGTCCCCACCAACTCCCTCCCAATTCCTCCCTCCCATGCTTGGCTTAGTGGTTGACTATGATATGAATAAGTACATCATGTGCTTTAAAGAGTTTCCTACTCCCCTCCTCCTATTCCCGCAGTTACGTTGCCTTATTTGCTCATCTATAGGATCTACTTTTTCACCTGGAATTCTGCCTATGACCCCTTTCACCTTAGCTTTCACATATTAGGGAAAGCATCTGATTCCTTATGTTTTGTGACAGATTAATCTTGCTTAGCATAATGTCCTCAACTTCCATCCATTTTCCTGTGAATGCTGCAATTGTTTATTTTTTAATGGCTGAGTAAAATTCCATTGTGTACATATCCCACAGTTTTGTAATCCATTTATCTGTTGATGGACATCTTGGCTGGTTCCATAGTTTGGCTATGGTGAATTGTGTAGCTATGAACATAGCTACACATGCATTATTTTGGTAGTTTTGTTTCTTTTCTTTTGGTTAGATACCCAGAAGTGGTATTGCTGGATCAAATGGTAAATTTATTGCCATTCTTCTGAGGATTCTTCATACTGTTTTCCAAAGTGGTTGCACAAATTTTTAATCCCACCAACAATGTTTTACAGTTTTCACTTTTCTACATCCTCGCCAGCATTTGTTGTTTTTTGTGTTTTGAATGGTTGTCATTCTAGTTGGGGTAAGGTGAAATCTCAGGGCAATTTTGATTTGCATCTCTCTGATTTCCAATGATGTTGAGCATTTCTTCATGCATTTATTTTCCATTTGAATTTCTTCTTTCATGAAGTGTTTATTTAGTTCACTTCCCCATTTTTTGATTGGATTATTTGTTTTCTATTTTAGTAGTTCTGAATATCAAAAGGAATAATTCATGTAATTTTTTGAGAGTAGTTATTTTATTATATGACTATATGCGCTTTTTCTCAAAGTTGAATAGTAATGGTTATTTGGGAAATAATAGTCATTCCTGTAAGATATTTGAGCTTTGCTACAAGAGAGCAATATATTTTTTAGACATATTAGAACCTTTTTTATTCATCAAACTAGTGAGACCCTATTTCCAAATAAAAATTAAACTGAGCTGGGGTGTATCTCAGATTTAGAATGCCTCTGGCTTCAATCTCCAGTGCTAAAAAACAAAACAAAACAAAAAACCCCTTTTTTCATTGCCATTAAAAAATGTTTTTGGTAAACATATTTGAACCAAGGATTTGGTAATTCCATTAAATGTGATGAAAGCAATGAAGCCAAAAGAAATTTGGATCTGTGGGATATTTGTTCAAAATCAGGAATGAGTATTCCAACTTAGTTAAGAATATCTTCAAAATTTGAAACAATTAAGGGTTTAGAGAGCTACATGACCTTTGTGAAAGATTATACTTCTATTCAGTTCAACTGCTCATTTTTATTGGGTTATTTGTTTTCTGGTGTTTTAAAGTTTTTTTTTAAAAATATGTTCTAGATATTAGCTCTCTATCAGAGGAGTAGCTGGTAAAGGTTTTCAGTGCTCTCTTTAGTCTACTGACTGTTTCTTTTGCTGCATAGAGGTTTTTACACTTGATGCCATTCCATCTTTTGACTCTTGGTTTTATTTTTGAGCTTTATATGTCTTATTGAGAAAATCTATACCAATTAGAGAAATTCAAATCAAGACTACACTAAGATTCCATCTAATTCTAGTTAGAATAACAATAACCACAAATACTAGCAATAATAAATACTTGTGAGGAGGTGGAGAAATAGGAACTCTTATAAACACTTTTATATGAACTATGTTAGTACTAACATTATGGAACTCAGCATGGAGTCTTCTCAAAAGACTAGAAATGGAACCACCACAGATACACCACTTCTTGATATCTTTACAAAAGAACTAAGGTTAGAATACCATAATGACACATACATACCCATATTTATAGCAGCAAAATTTATAGTAGTCAATTATGGAACTGACCTGATGTCTGTTAACAGACAAATGGATAAAGAAAATGTGGTATGCATACACAATAAAATTTTATTCAGAAAGTCAAGGGTTGTCTGTTTTCTCTCATATGTGGAAGCTAGAGAAAAATAGGGAATAAAATTGACTTCAGATAAATGATGAGAGGATGAGTAGAATAGTGGAAAGAGAAGTGAGAAAGGGAAAAGAAGAACTTAGGAAGGAAACAGTTCAAATAATGCTATGTCCATATATGAAGGCATCACTAAATGTGATGGGGAGAATGGAGGAAGACAAAGAATGGGATTCAGAGAAAAATACTCCAAGTGCCATTCGCATGTATGAAGGTATCACTTTGAATCTCACCATGATGTATAGTTAAAATGCACCAATAAAAGTTTATATTACAAGATTTTACCTCAATTTGCTTCAGGATTTTATGCACTAAAACTTAATTTACTAGGAATATTCACCTTTAAGTTCTGCATTAAATTAATTAAACTGTCTTTATTTAGTTATAGGGATTATCCAAGTTATGTGGGAGCAACATTTTATGGAAAAATGTGTTCTACTCATTATTCTTCAGGAATTGTACTGGTATGTAATTACTTAATCTCTTGAAAAAAATTAACATTTGAGATTATCTAAAAAGATAGTGTATATTTTATGCAGTTTATATTTAGAAAAGGCATTTGTCTTTCATTACTACTAAAAATTTGAATTTAATAGAAGGAAGTATATTTTGTAGGACAAGTATCTTGTTATAATTATATACATTTGGATGTTAAAGACACAGGCATGCATCATGACAAATGATCAGTAAAGAGATTTTTATAAGCCACACTATTTTTTTTTGCTTATAGACATAAAATTGGAGAAATACTATTACAGATAAGATAAATTTAAAAATAAAAAGGAGAAAAACTTCTGAAATAACAATTCTTTTACTGGCCAGATCATGGTGGCTCACAATTGTAATCTCAGTATTTTGAAGCCAAGGAGGAGGATATCAGATTCAAAACCAACCTCAGCACGTTGGTGAAAGTCAGCAACCTAATGAGACCCTGTTTTGAAATAAAACAAATAAAAGACCTGAAGGTTTAACTTGAAGGTAGAATGTCCCTGTATTCAATTGCTAGCACTAAACAAGTCTTTTTATTTTAATTGATGTCTAACTTTTTAACCTTGTGTATGTGTGACATTTGAGCCCAGGGGCATTCTATTTTTGAGATATACCCTAAGATATACCCTATCCTATTTATTTTATTTTTGTTTAATTTTGAAACAAAGTCTCACCAATTTCCTTGGGGCCTTGCAAAATTGGTTAGGCTGGCCTCAAATCTGTGATTTTTTTTTGTTTCAGTCTCCTGAATACTGGGATTATAGGTATGCACCCCCCTGCCTGGCCTATTTTATGTTATTAATTCCTCCTTTCTTCTTTATGATTAAGTCATATTGTAGATGTTATTTGTAATAGAATTTTATTGTATGGCAGAACTTGGTTTGCTTTTAAGTCATTGCTGTTATGGTGTTTATTATTTTCTCTCTAAGTGTGACTTAAATCTAGCCCTTGGGATACATGGAGTAGGTTCTTTGATGCTGAACTTTATGCCTAGCACAGTTCAGATAAATTGAACATTACTCCATCCAAGATCAACTTATACTCAAATTTTGGAAGATAATTCAACTTTATATGTAAGAAAAAAATCACTTGACTTGAGGTGGCACATGCTTGTAATCCCAGCACTTGGAAGGCTGAGTCAGGAGGATTGCAGATTTGAGATCAGCCTTAGCAGCATTGTAAAGTCCTTTGCAGCTTAGCAAGACACTGTTTAAAAAACTAGGCCTGAGCTATATCTCAGAGATAGAATGATGCCCCTGGGATCAATATCAAGTACAAAAAGAAAAAAAAGCCACCTTGTTGATAATTGGCCTCAAATAAGGACAGATTGGAAAAGAGGTTCTGAAGATCCACTACTGGATATTTATCCTTGTAGCAAAATTAAGAGAAATAAAACCACTGTGAAAATAAACACCCATGAAGGGCCCTAGCATTAGGTTGCTCCCAGACCCTTTCATACTGCATGGTGTTCACAAGCCTTGAGGAGTATTCTCACAAACTACACCTTATATACTCTGCTGTCTATATCAGTACTGCCTCAATTAACAGAGGGACCACACTCACATGAGTCCAGTAGAGAAAGTGGGCCCCCAGGTTCTGACTCAGAATACACAGAGTCATAATTCAGTAACCACAGCCTAAGAAGCTACATGGAAACTACCATGCAGAGTTGACTTGGAATTAAGCTGAACACTATGCAACAAATAAACATCTCAGAACACAAAACACCCTCCCACATTCAGATAGTAGTAAAGAAAAGAAAACATCAACAGAGCATACAAGATCCCTGGGACAATAGTAAAAGACCAAACTTAAGACTCCCAGGGCCAGAGAAAATAATTAAAGGTATACAACAATTACAGAGAAAATTTCTTTAGTGAAATAATAGCAGACACTCCAAATTCTAGGAAAGAGATGGAAAATCTGGTATTGTGGTTGATTTCAAACTCCAAAAAATATGAACAGAATATAACCTTTCCATAAAGTATAATCACTGTTTTCTTCTACTTCCTTAGAAAGTGTTTTTATTATTCTGAAAGGAACTTTGGAAATGAATAAAAAAAAAACAATGAATGGAAACCCTTCTAGAATTTGGGTTTAGATTATTAAAAATGTCATTGATTTTGATGAAATTAAAATGAGGAATATACATTGACATCTAAATTTAAAAATTTGTAGTTTCTTATACATGCATATTCATATTATTGCAACACAGTTCACAATAGCCAAATGTAGCTCCTCCATTAATCAAACTCAGCCTTCTTCCTCTTCTACCCTTCCTTTCTAGCTTTGACATGGTTTCCCCTTCATTATCTGGAGTCCCTCTGGTATCCCTAATACTCCTAGTTTGGGCATATTAGAAAAACAATATGTCTTTTCTCTTTCTGTGCTTGGATGATCTCACATAACATAATGTTCTCCAGGTCTTTCCATCTTCTTGTGAATGTCATGATTTTGTTCTTTTTTATTGCTGAGTAGAATTTCATTGTGTCTATTTCCCATAATTCTGCAATCCATTCATCTCTTGATGGAGACCTAGGTAGGTTCCATATTTTGGCATATTTATGCTGCTATGAACATGGAAATGAATATGTTACTGTAATTCTCTGGTTTCAATGTCTTTGGAAAGACACCCAGGAGTGGTATAGCCAGATCATATGGTGGATCCATTCTCAGTTTTCTAAGTAATCTCCCCACTAATCTCCATAGTGGCTGAACTAGTTTGCACTCCCACCAACAGTATAAGAGAGTCCCTCTTTCACCATATCCTTGCCAGTATTTGTTGTTATTTGACTTCTTTATGCTTACCACTCTAATTGGAGTTAGATGGAATCTCAGTGTAGTTTTGACTTGCATCTCCCTGGTGGGTAGTGATGTTAAACATTTTTTCATGTACTTGTTGGCCATTTGTATCTCTTCTTTTGTGAAGTGTCTATTCAGTTCAGTAGCCCATTTCTTAATGGGGTTATGGTTTTGCTAGTGTAGAGTCTTTTGAACTCTGTATATTCTGGACATTAGTCCTCTATCAGAGTGGTGGCGGGTAAAGATCACCCATTTTGTAGGCTTTCTATTTAGGTTTTGATGGTTTTTTTTTGATGAGCAAAAGCTTTTTAGTTTAATGCCATTCCACTTATTAATTCTTGCTTTAATTTCCTGCACTTTGGAGGTTTTGTTGAGGAAGTTACTGCCTGTGCCTATGTATTGGAGTGTGAGCCTATGCCTTCCTCTATAGCTTCACAGTCTCTGGTCTAATTTCCAAGTCTTTGATCCATCTCTAGTTGATTCCTGTGCACAGTGAGAAGTGAGGATTTAGTTCCATCTTTCTACAAATAGATAGCCAGTTCTCCCAGCACCATTTGTTGAAAAGGCTGCCATTTCTCTAAGCGTATGAGTTAGGCCCCTTTCTCAAAGATCAGTTGACTATAAGTGTGTGTGTTTATTTCTGTATTTTCTAGTCTATTCTATTGGTATGTATGCCTGTTGTTGTGCCAATACCATGCTGTTTTTACTTCTATATTCATCAAGGATATTGGTCTATGATTTTCTTTTCTTGAGGTATCTTTATTTGGCTCTGATATTAATGTGATACTGACCTCATAGAAGGAATTTGGGAGAATTCCATTTCTTTCAATTTCCCAGAACAAGTTGTGAAATTCTGGGATTAATTCTTTACAGAAGGTTTTGTAGAAAATCCATCAGGGCTAAACCGGGTGTGGTGGCAAATGCTTGTAATCCCCGCGCTTGGGAGGTAGAGACAGGAAGATCACGCAGGTTCAAAGCCAGCTGCGCTGGCTTAAAGAGACCCTGTTTCCAAAAAAAAAAAAATAGGTCTGGGAGTGTAGCCCAGAGGTAGAAGGGCTTCCAGGAACCCCAGGACCACCAAAGAAGAAGAAGAAGAAGAAGAAGAAGAAGAAGAAGAAGAAGAAGAAGAAGAAGAAGAAGAAGAAGAAGAAGAAGAAGAAGAAGAAGAAGGTGATTCATCAGGGCCTGGGCTTTTCTTTGATGGCAGAATTTTTATTGATCTTTTTATTTCTTTTTTTGATATTGTTTGTTCTTGATATGTCCTTTTGGTTCAGTTTTGGTAGGTTATATGTACTTAGAAATCTATCAATTTCTTCCATGTTTTCCAGTATATTGGAGTATACATTTTCAAAATAGTTTTTGATAATCCTTTGAATTTCTCCTCTGTCTGTGGTGATATCTCATATCTGATTTTAATTATTTGATTCTCTCTTTCTTTTGGTTAGGTTGGCTAGGGGTTTGTCCATCTTATTAATTTTTTCAAAGAACCAGCTTTTTGTTTTGTTGATTCTTTGAATTGTTTTTTTGTTTTCTATTTTATTTATTTCTGCTCTGATTTTAACAATTTTCTGCCTCCTGATGGCTTTGGGATTAGACTGTTGCAGTTTTTCGAGGTCCTTGAGATGTGTCATTAGGTTGTTTATTTGGTGACTCTCTGTTCTTCTTATATGGGCACTCAATACTATAACTTTCCTCTTAACACCACCCTCAAAGTGTCCCATAGATATTGGTATGTTGTTTCTCTATTTTCATTTAATTTCAGGAATTTATTTAATTCTCCCTTTATTTCTGATCTTACCCACTCATCTTTCAATAGTGTATCATTCAGTATTTATTTATTTATTTATTTATTTATTTATTTATTTATTTGGGTGGTACTGTGGGTAAAACCCAGGGGTCTTTTCTACCTCTGGGCTATACTTCCAGACCTATTTCATACTTTATTTGGAAACAGGGTCTCACTAAGTTGCTGAGATCCTCACTAAGTAGCTGAGGCTGGGTTTGAACCTGTGCAATTGTCTTGTCTCAGTTTTCCAAGCGCTGGGATTACAAGCATGCACCACCATGCCTGGCTATTCTCCATGTATATAAATAGTTTCTTTTGGTCTTCCTGTTGTTAATTTCTACTTTCATTCCATTGTGGTTTAAAAAGATATCTATTAGGTCCAATTGGTTCCTTTAGTTCTGAAGAGTCTTTACTCATCTTTTTCTTTGAAGATCAATCTAGTGCCATGAGTGCTGTGTTGAAGTACCTCATTATTGTATTTGAGTCTATTTGAGATCTGATGTCCTGGAGGGTTAGTTTTACAAATGTGGGTACACCACATTTGGGAAATAAACATCTACTATTGTTATATCTTCTTGTTGAATTGTTCCTTTTAATAAAAGGAAGTTCCATGCTTTGCCTCTTTTGATGCGTTTTAGCTTAAAGTCTGTTTTGTTGGATATCAGCATTGCTACCCCTGCCCATTATTGGTATTCATTAGTATGACATATCTTTTTTCATCCTTGTACTTTCAGCCCATGAATGTCTTTGGCTGTAAGGTGAGTTTCTTTCAAGCAGCATATATTTGGATTTTGTTTTCAAATCTACATAACCAGTCTATGTCTTTTAATTCATGAGTTACATTTTTTGACATTCAGAGTTGTTATTAAAATATGATATTTGTTTTCTGCCATTTTGTGTTCTATCTTATGTTTGATATAATGTTATTTATTCTTTACTTAGTTCCCCCACTGACCAACTTCATCTCTTTTTGGTACTGAAATTTGCTTCTTTATTTTTAAGGTTTATTTCTTTAAGTACTTTCTTTAGTGTTGGCTTTATATTCACAAATTTTTTGATATTCTGTTTATATTGAAATACTTTTGTTTCTCCATCAATTTTGAATAATATCCTGGCTGGATATAGCAGTTTTTGTTTGAAGTTGTTTTCTTACTGGCTGTAGATTACATTATACCTGTCTCTCTTGGCATTCATGAGTTGGGTTGTAAGGTCTGGGGTGGTTTTTATTGTTTTCCCCCTGTATTTCAACCATTCTTTTGTTCTCACTGCTTTTAAGATTCTTTCCTTAGCTTCTATGTTGGTCATTTTGATTATTACATGGCACGGGGGAGGTCCTTCATTGATCTTGTCATAATGGTGTTCTGTATGTTTTCTGTATTTGTATGTCCCAAATTTCTTTCCATGTTTGGAAAATTTTCTGAAATTATTTCTTTGAAGAGATTATGAATCTCTCTTGTCTATACCTCTATCCCTTCTTTAATGCCTTTTATCTGTAACTTAGGGTGTTTTATTTTGTCTGATATTTGTTGGAATATTAGATTTTGTTGCTGTAGTGACTTCAGTATGCTGTTGACTGTCTTTTCAGTTTTGAATGGACTGTCTTTTAACAGTGATATTCTATTTTTCATTTCATCTAACCTTCCAGAATTTCTTTCTATTGCTGTCTCATTTCATTTATTGACTTTTATTTCATTCCAGACCTCTTTCTGATTCTTTCTTCATGTCTCTATGTTCTCTTTTATTTTTCATACACTTGCTGTGAGGTCTTTTATCATATTGAAGATTAGAATTTGGAATTCTATTTCTTGTATTTTTGTAGGTCAGTATTTGTGATTTCCCTCTTTTCCTCTCTATTCATAGTTCTCATATTTTCACTGTTCATGGGCTTTTTTTATGATGTCATTGAATCTTATTTTTTTGTTTATAATTCTGTGCATACTTTGTCTGATTCAATCTTAGTATTAGGAATTTATAGTTGTCAACAGGTTCCTGCATGGTAAACAGTGCCTTTTTCAATGGTGAGGGTGGGTAAGGAGGGAGGACCTGAGGTGATGGGTACAGGAGTCAGGTAAAGTAGAGAATATGTGTAAGTTGGGTAAGAATTTAAGTATAATAAGTTAGGATCTGGTTGAGAATGAGAGAAGGTTAGATAGTAGGATTCTTGTAGTTATTAGAGTATTTAGGTATGGAGATATAAAATAGCTTGAATATAAAACAAGATACAGTAAGGGAAAAAGTTTTTTTTGTGGTACTGGGGATGGAACCCTTCTACCTCTGGGCTACACTCCCAGACCTACTTTTTATATACTTTATTTGGAAAAGATTCTCTCTCTCTCTCTCTCTCTCTCTCTCTCTCTCTCTCTCTCTCCCTCTCTCTCTTTCTCTCCCTCCCTCCCTCCATCCCTCCCTCCCTCTCTCTCTCTTTCTGGTGATACTGGGGATGGAAACTTTCTACCTCTGGGCTACACTCCCAAACATATTTTATATTTATTTGGAAACAGGGTCTCTTAAGCCAACAAGGCTGGCTTGGAACCTGAGCGATCCTCCTTTCTCTGCCTCTCAAGGGTGATGATTACAAGCGTTTCCCACCATGCCTGGTGGGAAAAAAGGTTTTTTTTTAAATTTTTTATTGGTGCACTGTATTCATACATCATAGTGGGATAAAAACTTCTGTAGACATACATGCACACATCACCCAGTCAGCCCTGACCCGATCCCCACCCCATTCCCTCCCCATCCCTCCTTCCCATGCTTGGCTTAGTGGTTGATATCTAGTATTATAGCAATTTATCCAATATTAACGATGATAATCTCACATAACAGTTTCATTTGTCTGATACCAAGCTTTTGATAACTTAAAGATAACATTTCAATATTTCTTTTTGCTTTCTTTCTTACCAGAGAATTTTTTTCTTTTTTTTAGGTGAAACTATCATATATTTATATATTTATTTTTCAGAAAAAAAATCTATCCTAATATGGAATATGGACTCTAGATACCCAAAACAATCTCAAAAAAGAACAAAGCTAGAAGATATATATTTTCTGATTTCAAACCATATAAAGCTACAATAATTGAATCAGTGTAGTACTGTTCTAAAGGCAGATATATAGACCATTGGAGTTAAATAAAAGCCTAGAGATAAATTCTTCCATATATTGTCAAGTTATTTTTGACAAGGTTTCCATGAACATTTGGTGGAGGAAATAAAAATCTTTTAACTAAATATTGTTGAAATATAATAATTACATGAAAAAGAATAAAATTGGACCCTTACCTAACACCTTATACAAATATTGACTCAAAATAGATAAAAGACCTAAATATAGACCTTAAGATTATAAACTTTTAGAAGAAAATCTGGGTCATAAAACCTCACAACACTGAAATTGGCAGCGATTTCTTGGATATGATTTCAATGGCACAGGCAACAGAAGGGTAAACAAATTCCCTAAAAATAAATTAAAAAATTGTTTATCCAAAGATAATGTAAACAGAGTTAAAAGTTACTGATAGAATGGGATAAAATATTTCCAATTGCTCTATCTGAAGGTATATTAATATTCCAACTGAAATCCTAAAAATTAACAACGATAAAAGCAAACAACACCATTTAGAGATAGGTAAAAGACTAACATAAATAAAGAATCTCCACAGATAACTAATCTTAGTTGTCTGTTGGATGGAAAATCTTGTTTCTCTGGTTGTCGTGTGTGTTACCTATTTCTTCTTTATAGTTAATCTCTTTGAGTGCTTTCTCTAGTTTTGGTTTTGAAGACATAAATTCCTTCAGTTTCTGTTTGTCATGGAAGCTTCTTATTTCCCCATCTAATTTGATAGAAAGTTTTGCTGGGCAGGAAATTTTTGGCTGGAAGTTGTTTTCTTTCAGAGTTTGGAATATGTTACTCCAAGCCCTTCTGGCTCTCATAACTTGGTTTGGGAAGTCTGGAGTGATTCTAATCAGTTTGCCTCTGAATGTCACTTGGCCCTTTATTTTATTTTATTTTATTTTATTTTTATTTTTTTATTTTTTTTAAATTTTATTTTATTGGTGCACTGTATTCATACATCATAGTGGGATACAAACTTTTGTAGACATACATGCACACATCGCCCAGTCAGCCCCCACCCGATCCCCACCCCATTCTCTCCCCATCCCTCCTTCCTATGCTTGGCTTAGTGGTTGACATCTAGTATTATAGCAATTTATCCAAAATTAAAAATGATAATCTCACATAACAGTTTCATTTGTCTGATACCAAGCGTTTGATGATTTAAAGATAGCATTTCAATATTTCTTTTTGCTTTCTTTCTTACTAGAGCATATTTTTTTCTGTTTTTTTAGGTGAAACTATCATATATTTATATATTTATTTTTCAGAAAAAAATCTATCCTAATATGGAATATGAATTCTAGATACCCAAAACGATCTTGAAAAAGAACAAAGCTAGCAGATATATATTTTCTGATTTCAAACCATATAAAGCTACAATAAATGAAACAGTGTAGTACTGTTCTAAAGGCAGATATATAGACCATTGGAGTTAAATACAAGCCTAGAGCTAAATTCTTCCCTATATTGTCAAGTTATTTTTGACAAGGTTTCCACGAACATTTGGTGGTGGAAATAATAATCTTTTAACTAAATATTGTTGAAAAATAATAATTACATGGAAAAGAATAAAATTGGACCTTTACCTAATCCCATATACAAGTATTAACTCAAAATAGATAAAAGACCTAAATATAAATCTTAAGACTATAAACTTTTAGGAGAAAATCTGGGTCATAAAACCTCACAACATTGAAATTGGCAGTGATTTCTTGGATATGATTTCAATGGCACAGGCAACAGAAGAATATACAAACTCCCTAAAAAATAAAAGAAAATATTGTATATCCAAAGACAATGTAAACAGAGTTAAAAGTTACTAATAGAATTGGATAAAATATTTCCAAATGCTATATCTGAAGGTATATTAATATTCCAACTAGAAATCCTAAAAATTAACAACAATAAAGGCAAACAATACAACTTAGAGATAGGTAAAAGACTAACCTAAATAATGAATCTCCACAGATAACCAATCTTAGTTGTCTGTTGGATGGAAACTCTTGTTTCTCTGGTTCTGGTGAGTGTTACCTATTTCTTCTTTGTAGTTAATCTCTTTGAGTATTTTCTCTAGCGCTGGTTTTGAAGACATAAATTCCTTCAGTTTCTGTTTGTCATGGAAGCTTCTTATTTCTCCATCTAATTTGATAGAAAGTTTTGCTGGGTAGGAAATTTTTGGCTGGAAGTTGTTTTCTTTCAGAGTTTGGAATATGTTACTCCAAGCCCTTCTGGCTCTCATGACTTGGTTTGGGAAGTCTGGAGTGATTCTAATTGGTTTGCCTCTGAATGTCAGTTGGCCCTTTGTTTTTGTTGCTTTTAAGATTCTCTGCTTGGCTTCCACAGTGGTCATTTTGACAATTATGTGGCGTGGGGATCCTCTTCTCCGATCCTGTCTAAAGGGAGTTCTATAAGTTTCCTGGATCTGTGTATCAACCTCTTGCTCTATATTTGGAAAATTTTCTGCTATTACTTCCTTGAAGAGATTGTTGATCCCTTTGGTATCACTTTCTTTTCCCTCCTCTATTCCAATTATTCTTAGGTTAGCTCTCTTAAGATGGGCCCATATTTCTTCAATGTCAGATTCCTGCTGTCGGATATTTTTTTCTAGATTAGAAACTATGCATTCATTTTTGGATTGCTCATCTTCTAAGAGCGAGATTCTGTTCCCCATGTGGTCTAATCGGTTGTTTGTGCTTTGAATTGAGGCCTTTACTTCATTAATTGCATCCTTTATCTCTTTTTGGCTCTCTCTGAGTTCTTTTCGAAGCACCTCTATTATTTCTACAGTTATTTTCCTGATTTGATCTTCTAGAAATCTTTGATTTTCTGTTTTATCAGGTTCTGATGTTGTGGGGTTGTGCACATTCATTACTCCAGTGTTATTCCTCTTTCCCATGATTTCGGAGGTTTGTGCCTTCTCTGGGTTCTTCCCTTGGGTCACTATGGCTTCACTTAAGGTGCTCTGGATCTCGAGTCCGTATTATCTCAGACCCCACTACTCCTTTACTGGGTTGTATCACAGAGTCTCCGACCCAGGGAGTCGATAGAGGCTGCTTTAAACTATGGGGGGTGCCAGGTTGCACGTTCTCCTATGGTGTGATATCTCTGCCACCACCATTCCCTCACTGGGTCAAGTCCCAGGAGGCACAATACTGCAATTTTCCTCTGTGGCCCGCAATTTGACTCACTGTTCTTGAGTACGCAGATGTAGCTGTACTGGACTCGGTGAATTCACTGCTGCTGCTGCTGCCGGTGGCAATATGGCGCCTCTGCCACGCCCTCGGCCATGAGGCTGGCGTATTTTTTCTTCTCTGGTTTTGATTTCCACTCTGAATCCCTGTAGCGTGTGCTGAGCTCAGCCACTGGGAGCTTTAAATGCTGTCTGCGCCGAAAGATCCCACCTGGCTGTTCCGCAGCGGCTCACCTGGCTGTTCCGCAGCGGCTCACCTGGTTTGCTGTAGCCGTCCGTTGAGATCGCCGCTGCCGCCGGCAGTATGGCGCTGCTGCCGCGTCCTCGGGCGCGTGTGTCTCCTCTGTGTCCCTGAGTTCTGTTCTCAGTCCGCTTTCTCTCTGGAGCCTGGTGGTTTTTTTTTGTTTTTCTGGTGATGGTGTTTTCTGGCTATGAAAGGCGCTCTTTTTGTGGTAATGGAGATTGGTTGTTAGCGGGACTCTTAAGCCCCGCTTTTCTCGGTCGCCATCTTCCCGGAAGTCTCGGCCCTTTGTTTTTGTTGCCTTTAAGATTCTCTGCTTGGCTTCCACATTGGTCATTTTGACAGTTATGTGGCGTGGGGATCCTCTTCTCCGATCCTGTCTAAAGGGAGTTCTATAAGTTTCCTAGACCTGTGTATTGACCTCTTGTTCTATGTTTGGAAACTTTTCTGCTATTACTTCCTTGAAGAGATTGTTGATCCCTTTGGTTTCACTTTCTTTTCCCTCCTCTATTCCAATTATTCTTAGGTTAGCTCTCTTAAAATGGGCCCATATTTCTTCAATGTCAGATTCATGCTGTCGGATTTTTTTTTCTAGATTAGAAACTGCGTTCATTTTTTGAACGATCATCTTCTAAGAGCAAGATTCTATTCTCCATGTGGTCTAATTGGTTGTTTGTGCTTTGAATTGAGGCCTTTACTTCATTAATTGCATCCTTTATCTCTTTTTGGCTCTCTCTGAGTTCTTTTCGAAGCACTTCTATTATTTCTACAGTTATTTTCCTGATTTTATCTTCTAGAAATCTCTGAATTTCTGTTTTATTGGGTTCTGATGTTGTGGGGTTGTGGGCATTCATTGCTCCATTGTTATTCCTCTTTCGAATTATTTTGGAAGTTTGTGCCTTCTCTGGTTTCTTCCCTTGGGTCACTACGACTTCACTTAAGGTTGTCTGGATCTCAAGTCTGTGGTATCTCAGTCACCACTACTCCTTTACTGGGTTGTATTGCAGAGTCTCAGACCCAGGGAGACAATAGAGGCTGCTTTAAACCATGGGGGGTGCCAGATTGTGCGTTCTCCTATGGTGTGATATCTCTGCCACTGCCTCCCCCCCACTGGGTCAAGTCCCTGGGAGTCAGTACTGGGATTTATCCTCTGGGGCCCACAATTTGACTCACTGTTGTTAAGTACGCAGATGGAGCTGTAGTAGACTCGGTGAAATCGCTGCTGCTGCTGCCGGTGGCAATATGGCGCTGCTGCCATGCCCTCGGCTGTGAGGCTGGCATATTTCTTCTCTGGTTTTGAGCTCCACTCTGAGTCCCTGCAGCGTGTGGTGAGCCCAGCCACTGGGAGCTTTAGATGCTCCCTGTGCTGAAAAATCTGCTGAATCCTGCCGGGCTGATCCGCAGCTCCTCTCTGGAGCCTGGTGCCTGCCGCTCCTCTCTGGAGCCTGGTGGGCTGTTGAGTGCGTTGGTCTGTAGCCATAGCCATCCGGTCAACTCACCACTGCCACCGGCAGTAAGGCGCTGCTGCCGCGTCCTCAGGTGTGAGGCCAGTGTATCTTCTCTGTGGCTCTGAGCTCCGTTCTGAGACCCCCTCCTCTCTGGGGTTGGTGATTTTTTTGTTTCTCTGGTGATGGTGTTTTCTGGCTATGAAAAGCAATGATTTTGTGGTAATAGAGATTGGTTGTTAGCGGGGCTCTTAAGCCCCGCTTTTCTCGATCACCATCTTCCCGGAAGTCTAATTTTTTGTAACTTTTTTTTATCTCTTATGGATGAAATCAACTGCTAAATAAAATTAAACTCCAGCTTTCTTCTCTTGGAATTATTTACTTTTTTTTATCTGAAAAATCTCTTTAGTTGGTTTTAGTTTTTATTTTTAAATGTGTATAATTGAAGAACATTGCTATTTTATTAATAAAAATACTTTTATTTTGCCTCCACACTTAACTGTCAATTTGGCTAGCTATAGAATCCTAATTCTAATTCTCCTGCTTTTATATTTAGAAGATTCATGTGTTGTATTTTTGCCATGTCATTATTAAAGAAGAGGAAGAAAACTGAGAGAATATGTAAGAAAATTTGAATGAGTGAGGAAGGAGAGAAATCAATAAGGAATTCAAACACAATGATAATGTACTAATTGTAAATTAGGTATTCTAGTGAGTGTGTGATTTTTGGAGTTGAGGTGCTCAGGGAGTGATCAGAAACAAAGCAAATGATCAGGGTGTGATATGCAATTAATTAGATGACAGAGGAGTTATAGTTATTTCTAAAATTTTTTATTGGTGTATGGTAGTTGTACATCTTAATGGAGTATAGGATGATAGAGGCACGCATGCACACTTCACACAATTAGCCCTTACCCCATTCCCACCCCATTTCTTCCCACCTCCCTTTTTCTCATGTTTGGCTTATGATTGATTTTGATATGCTTGTTAATATACATTATATACATCAGGGAATTTCACTTTTCTCCCTTCCATCCCCTTCAGTTAGATCACTTTATTTGCTCATCTCTTGTCTCTCAGTTGAGATTCTTAATAGTTTCTTTTGCTGTAAAGAAGCTCTTCAATTTAATGAAATCCCATGTATGGATTCACCTTTTAGTTTCTTGTGCCTTTGGGGTCTTGTTGAGAACGTTTTTTTACCTGTGCCTATGTGTTGAAGTGTTGGACCTATTCCCTCTTCAGAAAACCTCAACATCTATGGGCCTAATTTACAAGTCTTTGATCCATCTTGAATTGACTCATGTGCAGGGTGAGAAAGTGGGGTTTATTTACATTTTTTTCATATGGTTAACCAGTTTTGCCAACAAATTTCCAGTGTGATTGGCAACACCACCAAATAGTTTGCAGTAATTTTCCATTTTTCTTTTGGCTTTTGTAAACAAGTAATGATGCTATGTGCATCATTAATCCTACAATTTTAAGCTTTGGTAGTGGTAGGAGTCTATGAATTTTCTCCAGGGATGTCATATTACTTGTGATTTATCATATGGGAAGCAGTTTGGGCTTTTGCATGGCCCTTCCTATAATAATAATTCTCACTCAATTAGTTAGGGGATTAATTGTGTAGGTTTTCTGGTATTTCTATTTCAGCCATGATTATAGGATTTAGAATAAAATAGGATATTTCTGTTGTTCTTTTGTATTCACTGTTAGACAAACTTGAAACAAGTTTTTGTTGTTCATCTGACTTATATAACCTGCAGTTTTGCAAGTTGATTGCAAAATCTTTATCATAGCTATTGATTCTTTAGTAATTAAGCATTTTGATCTTTCCCAAAACTTGGATTCCACCTGCATCTTATCCTATGCCAGTTTTGGTGATAATTTAAGTAATCATGATGACATTGAATACCATAAATTATCAGTGTTTTATTTCTTCTTTGGAAGAAATTTATGTGTACACCAGTTCAATATGTGATCAGCTGAATCCAAGAATTATTTCTAGAGGATTTTTTTTCTGTTTTCTGTGATTTCTCCTGGTACCAGTCACTGTCCCAACAATGGTCCTAGCAGAAAGCAGAAAAGACACTGTTATTGGTTCATTTAGTTATGTGGTCCACTTTATGATCTGGAAGATTATATTAACTATGCTAAATAAATATAAGAGCTCTTATAAGAAATCAAGTGAATTTAAGATTATGGTTTGTGTAGTCAAATTCTAATGGAAATTTTTTTCATCAAAAATAGCTCTCTTATTTGAGAGTAATGTGTGCATATATACCTGTACCATCTTGTATCCCATTAAGATGTATGACTACAATGCAACAATAAAAATAGCTGTTTTTTCTGGGGGTGGTGGCATAACTTGTAATCCCAGTTACTTGGGAGGCTGCAGCAGGAGGATTGCAGGTTTGTGAGAAGCCTCAGTTACTTAGTGAGGCCCTCCACAACTTAGTGAGATCCTGTTTCAAAATTAGGAGTAAAAATAGGGCTGGAAGTGTGTATCTTGGACGTGGAGGCAGAATGCTCTGGATTCAACCCTGAGTTGTGAAAAAAAATAGCTCTCTTATGTAGTTGTGGTAGCTACCTAAGAAACTTGTTAGGTGTTCAATTGTTAAATTATAGCAAACATTGTCATTGATTCAATATACTTATATCTCAGAAAAATATTGTAAGAACTTTAGTTTCCTAACAGTTCAAGAAACCATATATCTATATCATTAAGTAGTTAATACAAATGCTCAAAATTATTATTATTATTATTTTAATTACCATTCAATGAAATCTCCTTCCTTTGAAATTTTTTGTTGTTATTACAGTATCCCAAGGATATAACTTTGGAGGCTTTTTCAGTTATTATCACCCAGATGCTGGGGCTTGGTCTGGGAATATCATATGATGATCCAGAGAAATGTCAGTGTTCAGAATCCATCTGTGTAATGAATCCAGAAGCCATGTATGTGTATTTTAAAGCAATTCATTTATTGTTTGTGTTTATTTTGTTTTAAATGTAGTATGTAATGGTAATTTCTGAATTTACCAATGTTCCCGAAACAGGCATTGGACAAGAAGTACAGCATGTGTCATTAGTCCTATACAATTTTCTGTTTGTGAAAAGAGCCTATGATAAGTATGGCCTAGCCATTACCAAATAATTACTAAAAGTCAGAAAAGTGAGACTAAGAGCTGGGTAAGGTGGCACACACTTGTAATCCTAGTCCTTAAGAAGCTGAGAGAGAAGGACTGCAAGGACTATGACAGACTCAGCAACCTAAGGAGACTCAGCAACATAGTGAGACCCTGTTTAAAAACAAACAAACAAAAAAATGAAATAGGGTTGGAGATGTGGGTTGTTGGTAGAATGTCCCTGGGTTCAACCCACAGCAACACACACATACACACACACATACACACACATACACTTGTGCTAAGACATTTTTGAAAATGCATTCTTTTTATAGTTGTTCCTAAGTATCACCTAAAGTTTAACTCTTAGGTTCTGTGAATGAAACAAACTCAAACTCATATACTTAAATATACATACATAATTATAAATGATCTCATAAAAGAATATATAATATATATGGCATATTCATATATAGCTATTATATAGTATATATCATACACATAAATAATATATAGCATATGTAATATATGCTATACTATATACACTATGTTCTAAATATTATAAATATTATAATGCATGGCATATTTTGTTATAATGTATAAATAGATAAATTATATATATATACGTGTATAGTATAATACTATAAATAGTGTAATGTATATGTACATTGTAGTACATATAGTGTATATAGTACTTTTTTTTTTGGTACCAGGGATTGAACCCAGGGCATTCTACCTCTGAGCTACATCACCAGCCTGATATTTTATTATTTAGAAATAAAGAATTATTTAGTATCTCACTAAGTTGCAGAGGGCCTCCCTCACAAAGTAGCTGAGGCTGTCTGCAAATCTGTATCCTCTTGTTTTAGCCTCCCAAATGCTGGGATTACAAATGTGCACTACCACACTTGGCTTTATGTAGTACACATATAGAATAGGATACATAGATACAATATGTGTATACATATACATATATATTATATATATCCTATATAGTATGAATATGTATTATATAAATATATAGTATATGAATATATTATCATATATTGATTGTGTTATATCTCTCTATATATTATATGCTATACATATGAACAAAATATGAGAATTAAAATGTTCATTGTCTATTTGGCATATTAATTTCTTATACATTTACTCAATCCCTTTTGCCCTTCTCATATTCCTCTCCACAATTGCTTTCCACTATTCTACTGGTCTCTTTTCTTATTTTTTTAAAGTACTTTTTGTTTCCTATTTTCTTTCTAGAATTCACATATGAAAGAAAACATATGATCCTTAACTTTCTGAGACTGGCTGATCTCACCTAGAAAAATCTTCTCAAATTCCACCTATTTTCTTGCAAATGACATAATTTGTTCTATGTATTTTATGAGCAAAGTTTTGTTGTGCATTGATACCACATTTTTGTTATCTACTCATCTGTTGAGGAACATTCAGTTTGGTTCCATAATTTGGCTATTTTAAATTTAGATGCTAGAAACATGAGTATGCATGTATGACTATAGTATCTTAACTTTAATTCTTTTGGAAAGATGCAGAGGTGTAGTAAAGATGGGTCACATGATAGTTCTATTTTTTTTGTCTTTTGAGAAACCTCCATGCTGATTTCCATGGTGGTTTTACTTATTTATGATTCCAGCAACAGTGTATATATGAGTTACTATTCCCATTTCCCTATATACTTGCAAGGATTTACTATTGCTTGTATTCTAGATGATTGCTATTTCAACTTAAATTAGATGAAATTTTAGTGTGGTTTTTATTTGCATTTGCCTGATTGCTAATAATATTAAAATATTTTTATACATTTATTTATAATTTCTATTTATTTTTTGAGAAGTGTCTATTTATTTAAATTGCCTTTTAAAAAAACATAGATTACTTTTTAGTGTTAATGCTTCAAATTTTTTAATGTATTTTAGTCCTCTATCAAAGAAGTAACTGGCAGTGCCAAAAATAAAATAAAATGAAGGGAATAATGGTAGGCCATGTGGGTACACTAATTCCTTTACACGGGTGGTTCTTCATTAAGCAGCAGCAGCAGCAGCATCTGAGAAGTTATTAGAAATGCACATCCTCAGGCCTCACCGCAGACCCACTGAATCAGAAACTGTGACGGAGAGAGGGCCAGCCATCTGCTTTACCAAGCCCTCCAGGTGATCAGATGGATACCAGTTTGAGAACCACTACCCCTCAGGAAATCCAAATGCTGCTAAAACGATTGACTTCTAGCAAGAAACAAAATAATGGTTCTTCAGTGTGTGGGTTAAAAGCCAAAGTTTAGATCTAGAATGGCAAGAATATTAAGGTAAAACGTTGGAGCTCACCAAGTGCTGTGAGCATGCGTATTCCTGTCACTCTGAACTTCATTACATGTGAGATTACAATGCACCAATAAAAGTATATTTTTAAAAAGAAAAAAAAAGAAGTAACTGGCAAAGATGTTTTACTCAGGGCTCTCTATTCAGATGCATTTCTTTTTATGTGCAATATCTTTTTAATTTGGTGCCATCCCATTTTTTATTTTTTATTTTTATTTTCTGATATTGGAATGTCTTGTTGAAGAAGACTATAAGAGCTTATATGTTGGATAGTTGGTTCTATACTTCCTTATAGTAAATAAACATTTTCTGGTTTAATTTCTAAGTCTGATTCATCTTGAATTGACTTTTGTAAAGGGTGAGAGCTAGAGGTCTAGTTTTATTTTTCTATATTTGGGTATCTAGTTTTCCCAACACCATTTGTTTAAGTCTTTCTTATCCAGTGTATGTTTTGGCACATTTGTCAAGGACCAACAAATAAGTGTGAGAATTTGTATATGTATTTTCTACTCAATTCATTGTTCTATGTGTCTATTTTTGTGCCAGTGTCATTTGGGTTTGCTTACTATATCTCTGAATTTTAATTTAAATTAGTTATTATGATTCTTCCAGCATGGTTCTTACTACTTGGAATTGCTTTGGCTTTTTAAAATCTTTTGTTCTTTTATATAGATTTGGGACTGATTTTATGGCTCTGTGGAGAATAAGATTGGTATTTTGATTGGAATTGCATTGAATATACACATCACTTGTGCTAGTATAGCTATTTACAATATTATTTTGCCAACCTAAGAACATAAGAGATCTTCCTATTTTCTAAGGTGTTCAGGATTCTATCATTTTCATTGTAGTTGTTCCTTACCTCCTTGATTAGATTTATTTTGAAGTACTTTATTTTATTTTGTTATTGTGAATGTAATTGCTTTTTGGGTTTCTTTTTAGTGGGTTTGTGATTCCTGTATAGATCGGCTGATTATTTTTTAAAGTTGATTTTCTATTTGGCTACTCTGCTGAATCTGTTTATCAGTTTTAAAAGTCTTATGGTTGAGTTTTTGAATCTTTGAAGTATATTATCATATCATATGCAAACAGATAATTTTAACCTTTTTTATCTATTTGTATGCCTATAATTTCCTTCTTAAATTTTTTTTTATTGGTGCATTGTAGCCATACATCTTAATGGGATCAAAGACTTGTGTAGACATACATGCACACATCTCCCAATTACCCCTTACCTAATCCCCACTCCATTCCCTCCACATCCCTCCTTCCCATGCTTGGCTTAGTGATTGACTTTGATATGTTTGTTTAAGTACATCATGTGCTTTAGAGAGTTTCCCCTTTCCCCCTCCCATACCCTCAGCTAGGTCACTCTATTTGCTCCTCTATAGGATCTCCTTCATTTAGAGTTCCTCTTGTTACCCATTTTCCCTTAGCATTTGCATATTAGGGAAACATTCAATTTCTTCTTTTTTGTGACTAATCTCACTTAGCATAATGTTCTCCAGTTCTATCCATTTCCCTGTAAATGACATAATCATGTTTTTTTTATGGCTGAGTAAAATTCCATTGTGTATATATTCCAAAGTTTTGTAATCCATTCGTCAGTTGATGGATATCTTGGCTGTTTCCATAGTTTGGCAATGGTGAGTTGTGTAGCTGTGATCATATATACACATGCATTATTTTTGTAGTTTTGTTTCCTTTCTTTTGGGTAGATACCCAGAAGTGGTATTGCTGAATAAAATGGTAAGTTTGTTTCCATTCTTTTTTTTAAATTTTATTTTATTGGTGCACTGTATTCATACATCATAGTGGGATACAAACTTTTGTAGACATACATGCACACATCGCCCAGTCAGCCCCCACCCGATCCCCACCCCATTCTCTCCCCATCTCTCCTTCCCATGCTTGGCTTAGTGGTTGACATCTAGTATTATAGCAATTTATCCAAAATTAAAAATGATAATCTCACATAACAGTTTCATTTGTCTTATACCAAGCGTTTGATGATTTAAAGATAGCATTTCAATATTTCTTTTTGCTTTCTTTCTTACTAGAGCATATTTTTTTCTGTTTTTTTAGGTGAAACTATCATATATTTATATATTTATTTTTCAGAAAAAAATCTATCCTAATATGGAATATGAATTCTAGATACCCAAAACGATCTTGAAAAAGAACAAAGCTAGCAGATATATATTTTCTGATTTCAAACCATATAAAGCTACAATAATTGAAACAGTGTAGTACTGTTCTAAAGGCAGATATATAGACCATTGGAGTTAAATACAAGCCTAGAGCTAAATTCTTCCCTATATTGTCAAGTTATTTTTGACAAGGTTTCCATGAACATTTGGTGGTGGAAATAATAATCTTTTAACTAAATATTGTTGAAAAATAATAATTACATGGAAAAGAATAAAATTGGACCTTTACCTAATCCCATATACAAGTATTAACTCAAAATAGATAAAAGACCTAAATATAAATCTTAAGACTATAAACTTTTAGGAGAAAATCTGGGTCATAAAACCTCACAACATTGAAATTGGCAGTGATTTCTTGGATATGATTTCAATGGCACAGGCAACAGAAGAATATACAAACTCCCTAAAAAATAAAAGAAAATATTGTATATCCAAAGACAATGTAAACAGAGTTAAAAGTTACTAATAGAATTGGATAAAATATTTCCAAATGCTATATCTGAAGGTATATTAATATTCCAACTAGAAATCCTAAAAATTAACAACAATAAAGGCAAACAATACAACTTAGAGATAGGTAAAAGACTAACATAAGTAATGAATCTCCACAGATAACCAATCTTAGTTGACTGTTGGATGGAAACTCTTGTTTCTCTGGTTCTGGTGTGTGTTACCTATTTCTTCTTTGTAGTTAATCTCTTTGAGTATTTTCCCTAGTGCTGGTTTTGAAGACATAAATTCCTTGAGTTTCTGTTTGTCATGGAAGCTTCTTATTTCTCCATCTAATTTGATAGAAAGTTTTGCTGGGTAGGAAATTTTTGGCTGGAAGTTGTTTTCTTTCAGAGTTTGGAATATGTTACTCCAAGCCCTTCTGGCTCTCATGACTTGGTTTGGGAAGTCTGGAGTGATTCTAATTGGTTTGCCTCTGAATGTCAGTTGGCCCTTTGTTTTTGTTGCTTTTAAGATTCTCTGCTTGGCTTCCACATTGGTCATTTTGACAATTATATGGCGTGGGGATCCTCTTCTCCGATCCTGTCTAAAGGGAGTTCTATAAGTTTCCTGGATCTGTGTATCAACCTCTTGCTCTATATTTGGAAAATTTTCTGCTATTACTTCCTTGAAGAGATTGTTGATCCCTTTGGTATCACTTTCTTTTCCCTCATCTATTCCAATTATTCTTAGGTTAGCTCTCTTAAGATGGGCCCATATTTCTTCAATGTCAGATTCCTGCTGTCGGATATTTTTTTCTAGATTAGAAACTATGCATTCATTTTTGGATTGCTCATCTTCTAAGAGCGAGATTCTGTTCCCCATGTGGTCTAATTGGTTGTTTGTGCTTTGAATTGAGGCCTTTACTTCATTAATTGCATCCTTTATCTCTTTTTGGCTCTCTCTGAGTTCTTTTCGAAGCACCTCTATTATTTCTACAGTTATTTTCCTGATTTGATCTTCTAGAAATCTTTGATTTTCTGTTTTATCAGGTTCTGATGTTGTGGGGTTGTGCACATTCATTACTCCAGTGTTATTCCTCTTTCCCATGATTTCAGAGGTTTGTGCCTTCTCTGGGTTCTTCCCTTGGGTCACTATGGCTTCACTTAAGGTGCTCTGGATCTCGAGTCTGTATTATCTCAGACCCCACTACTCCTTTACTGGGTTGTATCACAGAGTCTCCGACCCAGGGAGTCGATAGAGGCTGCTTTAAACTATGGCGGGTGCCAGGTTGCACGTTCTCCTATGGTGTGATATCTCTGCCACCACCACTCCCTCACTGGGTCAAGTCCCAGGAGGCCCAATACTGCGATTTCTCCTCTGTGGCCCGCAATTTGACTCACTGTTCTTGAGTACGCAGATGTAGCTGTACTGGACTCGGTGAATTCACTGCTGCTGCCGCCGACGGTGGCAATATGGCGCCTCTGCCACGCCCTCGGCCATGAGGCTGGAGTATTTTTTCTTCTCTGGTTTTGATTTCCACTCTGAATCCCTGTAGCGTGTGCTGAGCTCAGCCACTGGGAGCTTTAAATGCTGTCTGCGCCGAAAGATCCCACCTGGCTGTTCCGCAGCGGCTCACCTGGCTTGCTGTAGCCGTCCGTTGAGTTCGCCGCTGCCGCCGGCAGTATGGCGCTGCTGCTGCGTCCTCGGGCGCGTGTGTCTCCTCTGTGGCCCTGAGCTCTGTTCTCAGTCTGCTTTCTCTCTGGAGCCTGGTGGGTTTTTTTGTTTTTCTGGTGATGGTGTTTTCTGGCTATGAAAGGCGCTCTTTTTGTGGTAATGGAGATTGGTTGTTAGCGGGACTCTTAAGCCCCGCTTTTCTCGGTCGCCATCTTCCCGGAAGTCTTTTTTTTTTCTTCTGTTTCCATTCTTCTGAAGATCCTCCATACTGTTTTCCAAAGTGGTTGCACTAATTTGCAATCCCACCAACAATGTATTAGAGTTCCCACTTCTTCACATCCTCACCAGCATTTGTTATTGTTTGTGTTTTGAATGATTGCCATTCTTTAAAAAATTTTTTTTATTGGTGCATTTTATTCGTTCATCATAATGGGATAAAAAACTTGTGTAGATATACATGCATACATTGCCCAGTTAGCTCCTACCCAATTTCCACACTATTCCCTCCTCATCCCTCCTTCCCATGCTCAGTTTAGAAATCGACATCGATATGTTTGTTTAATTACATCATGTGCTTTAGAGAGTTTCTTTCTCTCCCCCTCCCATCCCTTCAGTTAAGTTGCCTTATTTGGTCTTCTATAGGATCTCCTTTTTCACCTAGAGTTCTTCCTATGACCCATTTCTCCTTAGGTTTCACATATTAGGGAAAGCATCCAATCTAGAAAAACAGAGAACTAAAAAAACTCAACACTAAAAAAACAAATAATCCAATAAAAATTGGGCAAGTGAACTAAATAAACACTTCCTGAAAGAAGAAATTCAAATGGGCAATAAATCATGAAAAAATGCTCAACATAATTGGCAATTAGAGAGATGCAAATCAAAACTACCCTGAGATTTCACCTAACTCCAACTAGAATGGCTATCATTCTAAACACAAACAACAAAAAATGCTGGTGAGGATGTGAAGTGGAAACTCTAAGAGTTTGTTTTATTAAAATAGCTGCACCTATATTTGGGGCATAAATGTTGATTATCATTACTTTCTTTTGCTGGATTGTTTCTTTTACCAGAAAAAAATGACCTTCTTTGTTTCTTCTAATAAGCTTGGGCTTGACATCTATATATATAACATTATATATATATAATACATAACATAATATATATATAATATATAACATTTATGGCCTCTACTCCATTTTCCTATGGAGCCCTGTTTGCTCTATAAAATCTGAGCATAGTCTTTACTGTCTTCTTTCTAGGCACATTCAGGAAATTTCAGCTTCCTTTCAAAAACCAGTTCCAAAGACTTACAATCCACATGATAAGATTTAGAAAGAACAGTGGCCCCCATCCTTAGTACCAGTTTCTTTCTTGGTCAACATTCTTATTGTTATAATTTAAAATGACTGATCATGCAACTTATAGAAAGGAAGATATTCTTGCTCATGGTTATGGAGATTTAGGAGTTCAGTTCTTATGAGGCCAAGTTTGTGGAGCTCAGGGAGTGGGGGCAGGTAACAGAGAGGAAGGATACAAACATCTATGCACATCATAGAGGCTGGAAGGAGAGAGGAGAGAGGAGAGATAGAGAGATAGAGATAGAGATAGAGAGATAGAGAGATAGAGAGATAGAGAGAGAGAGAGAGAGAGAGAGAGAGAGAGAGAGAGAGAGAGAGAGAGAGAGAAGAGGAAGAGACATCATGTAATCTCCAAGGCCAAAACACCAGGAATCTCTCCTTAGTCAAGCCCCACTTCTGACATTGCTACTTTGTTTCCATGAGGGCTATGAGGATAGGGGGATATTCTAAATAAAAACCATATGCATATTTGGAATCAATGTTGTATCCTTGGAATAACTTCCTTTCTTCCTTCCTTTCTTCTTTTTTTTCTTCTTTGTACCCAGGGTATTCTACCTCTGAGAGACACAGTCATACCTATTTTATTTTATTTGTTTTCATACATTGATGAAGCCTTCTCTATGTTGCTCAGGCTGGCCTCAAGCCTGCAATCCTCCTGTCTTAGCCTCCCAGGTATTAGGATTATTGGTGTGTGCTACCACACATGGGTTTTGAGTGCAAATTTCTAGACATTAATTTATTTTTTAAAGTATGTTAACCAGGGCTATTTTTCTGAAATTTTCTTTTCTTGAGTTATCTTTATTCAGTTTTGGCATCGAGGTAATTCTGGCCCTATAGAATGAGTTCAGAAGTATCTCTTTTTGTAAAATAATTTCAAAAATATTTGGCTTAGTTCTATAAAGTTCCTGTAAACTTCAGCTGGAAATCTGTCTGGCCCAAGGATTTTCTGTTTTTGAAGGCTTTTTATTATTGCATTAGTCTCTTTGGTTGTTGTCAGTCTGTTTAGGTTTTCTATGTGCTCTTGGTTTTATTTAAGTACTTCGTATGTGTCTAGAAATAGGTCAATTTATTTTAGAAATTCCAAATTTTTAAACATTGGTTTTTAAGACACTTTGTATTTATTCTCTGGATTTCCCTATCACCCTTTTTCACCTCTTATAACTTGAGTCATTTCCCTTTTTTTTGTTAGGTTAGCTAAAGGCTTATCAACCTTTATATTTTTTAAAAAAGTAATATTTAAAAAATTGATCTTTTGTATTATTTTTATTCCTTATTAATTAATTTCTGATCTTATTTAAGTTACTTATTCCTTCTACTGTTTTAGGGGTTAATTTATTTTTTTTAGATAATTGAGATACTTCATTTTTTTCTTTGCACATTTCATATAATTTTATTGGTTCAGTATAGTCTCACATCATAATGTAAATCATAGTGAAAATGACATACATACACACAGCATTTGGTAGGCTTTCCCCAACTCCTTTTCCATTCCCTCTTACCCCCATACAGGGTATTGAGTTTGAAATCGGTATTCTCTTATATGTGAATAATACCAATGGAAGTGATTCCTTCAGTGATCCTCTCTCACACCTCTTCCCTTTCACCTACGATACCTTTTCACTCCACTTAAGTTTCTCCTCCATTACCTAAAATCCCTCTAGTATCCCAATTACTTCCTAGCTTCCATATATGAGAGATAACATATGACCCTTTACTTTCTGTGACTGGCTGATCTCACTTACTATAATATTGTCTAGGTAGATACATTTTTTTCCTGCAAATGACATTATTTTGTTCTTTTTTTGCTGAGTAGAATTTCATTGTGTGTATATCCAATAATTTCGTGATTTATTAATCTGTTGATGGACACCTATGTTGGTTTCATAATTTGGTTATTATGAATTATGCTGCTATAAACATGGATATGCTCTGATACTATGAGGTTCTTGTTTCACTTCCTTTGGGAAGATACCCAGGAGTGATATAGCTGGATCATATGGTGGAGCCATTTCCAATTTTCTAAGGAATCTGCACCCTAATCTCCATCTCCATAGTGGCTGCACTAATTTGCAACCTCACAAAGTGTAGAAAATTTTCTATTTTCCCACCTCCTCATCAGCATTTATTGCTATTTTACTTCTTGATGATTGTCATGCTGATTTGGGTTAGATAGAATCTTAGTATAGTATTGATTTGCATCTCCCAGATTGCTATTGGTGTTGAAAAATTTCCAATGTATTTATTGAACATTTGTATTTCTTCTTTTGTGAAGTGTCTATTCAGTTTACTTGTCCATTTTTTTATTGGGTTGTTTGGTTATTTAGTGTTACATTTTTTGTTTTATTTTATTTTCGTGGTACGAGGAATTGAACCCAGAAGCATTCTACCTCCAAGCTACACCTCCAGACTGATTTTATTTCTTATTTATAAACAAGGTCTCACTAGGTTCTGAGAACCTCACTAAATTTCTGAGGCTGTCCTTGAACCTGAGATCTTCCTGTCTCAGCCTTTCAAGTACTAGAATTATGAGTGTGTGCCACCACACCTGGCAGTGTTAAATATTTTAGATATGTTGTGTATTCTAGATATTAGTTCTATATCAGATAAATAGCTGTTAAAGATGGTCTCTCATTCTGTAGGCTTTCTTTTTAGACTCTTGATGGTTTCTTTTGATGAGAAGATTTTTAGCCTAATGCCAATTTATTATTTCTAAATTCTTGAGCTTTGGGGTCTTATTGAGGAAATGTCTACTTGTGACTTTTTGTTGGAGTATTGAACTTATTTATGCCTTCCTATAGTACTTCAAAGTCTCTGACCTAATTTCCAGCTCTTTGATCCATCCTGAATTGAGTCTTATTCAGGATGAGACAAAGGAATTTAATTTAATTTAATTTAAATTTTCTACAAATATCAGTTTTTCCAACACCATTCATTGAAAAGGATCTATCCTCCAGAAGATGATTTTGGTACCTTTGCTGAAAATATTTGGCTATAATAAGAGTGTGGATTTGTTTCTGTATCTTTTCTTCTGTTTTGTCTATGTGTCTGTTTTTGTGCCTGTACCTGATGTTTTTATTACTATAGTCCAGAATTGTGAGGTACATCATCAAGTTGTTGTTTTGGAATCTTTCTGGTTGTTTTAATGTGAGCACTCAGAGCTATAACATTTTCTCTTACAAATAGCTTCAGAGTGCCCCAGAGATTCTGGTGAATTGTGTTTCTATTTTCATTTGATTATTGGAATATTTCAATTTTTACTACTTCTACAATTCATTCTTCACTCAAATATGCATTATTCAATTTAATATATAAATTATGTATTTATATAATTTTTGTGGAAGTCTTTGCTACTGAGTTCCACTTTCAGAATACTATAATCTGAAAAGATGCTAGGAATTATATCAGTTGTTTTTGAATTTGTTACTAGTTGTTTTGTGATGTAGAGTGGTCCATTTTTTAGAATATTTCATAAGCAGTTGAGAAGAAAATCAAGCTTGACAAAATACTATGTTAATGTCTGTCAGTTTCACTTGATTTATAAATTCCTTGGGTATGAAGAGTCCTTACTGTAATTTTTTTTTGGATGACCTATGTAATGTTGATAGAGATGTAGTGAAGGGCCACAGTATTTTGATATTAGAGTCTGAGTCTTAATGTCAAGTAATGTTTGTGTTATGTAAGTTGGCACAATGATGTTTGGCACAAAAATGTTTGCTGTTGCTCTACTTGTGGATTATTCAGAAGTGATCTGTACCTTCTAATAAATTTTGGCTTAAATTCTAATCTGTCAGGTATGAGACTAGCTACCCCTGTTTGTTTTCAGACTCCATTACATAAGTTTTTTTTTTCATTCTTTAACCTGTGAGCATCTTTGCCTATCAGGTAAGTTTCTTGTAAGAAAAATATAATTGTATTTTCATTTTTAATACACTTAGCCAATATATGTCTTTTAGTTGGTGAGCTGAGACCAATTACATTCTGTATTATTCAATATTATTTTGAGATACATCTTCTGACAGCAAGTGTGGTGGCACATGCTTGTAATTCCAGCATTTGAGAGGCTTAGACAAAAGAATCATGGTTCACGAACAGCCTCATTTATTTAGTAATGTCCTTTGAAATTCAGTGAGACCCTGTTTCAAAATAAAAATAAAAAATAGGTCTGGGAATATAGCTTGGATTAGAATGTTCCTGGGTTCCATCCCCAAAACTGCAAAGAGAGAGATAGAAAGATAGAAATAGATAGATATATAGATAGATAGATAATAGATATATAGAGAGATACATCTTCTGATTTATTCAGTTGTAGTTCTTGTTTATTGAGTTGTTCTAATGAAATTCATTTTTTTCTGGATCTGAGTTTTATTATTTTTTTTGTATTTTATTTACTTAAGTGTTTTCTAGTACAGGATTAGTAGTCATGAATTATTTTAGTCTTTTTATCTAGAAATATTTTATTTATCTGTCAAATAAAAAAATGGCTTTGCTGGATATAGAAATAATGGCTAGAATTTATTTTTGTTTAGAGTCTAGAATACATCATTTCAAACCCTCTTGGCTTTTAGTGTTAGAGTTTAAAATATTTAATTTATTTGGGAAAGAATAAAAAACTAAAGAACATCTAGAGGTACAGAAAAACATCTAGAGGTACAGAAAAAAATGGAGAAAAAATAAAGTCAATATGGGAGGGATAGGAGGTAAAACAGATTTTTACTACATATCCAGTCTGACTCATCCTATAAAATATTTTCTATTGTGTCTTTATTACTGTTATATGGATGTAACTATATAAAAATTTTATGAATGTATCTCTGAGGCCTTTAAGGAAGTTCAACACTTAGCTTGATACAATTTGTTTAATAAAAGTTTACTGATATGCCAGACATGGTGGCACCTGCTTGTAATCCCTGCGCTTGGGAGGCTGAGACAGGAGGGTTGCACAGGTTCGAAGCCAGCCTCAGCTACTTAGTGATGCTCTCGGCAACTTAGTGAGACTCTGTTTCCAAATAAAATATAAAATATGTCTGGGAGTATAGCCCAGAGGTAGAAAGCCCCTGGGTTCCACCCTCAGTACCATCAAAAAAATTTTACTCATAATTGTGTATACATTTTGTATTTGAAGTTATATCCACTCAAGTAATTTGCTTAGTTTTAAATTGGGTTATTTTGGGGGTTGTTATTGATTTGTACTTATTTTTTAATTAAGACATGTAAATGACATCATATACTTTCTCAAGAATGAGTGTGCAAATTTATTATGACTGCTAATCTAACATTTTGAAATTAACTTATATAGTATATGTTTTCAGAATTATAATGCCAATGAAATCATATAAATTCACCTTTAGGAAATTCAGTGGAGTAAAGACTTTCAGCAGTTGCAGTTTGAGTGACTTTAAAAGTTTCATTTCAAATGTGGGGGCCAAATGTCTTCAGAATAAACCGCAAATGCAAAGAAATCCAGTTTGTGGCAATAGAAGAGTGGAGGGAAATGAAGCCTGTGATTGTGGTAATGAGCAAGTAAGTCTAATAACTAGTAAAATTACTTAATAAATTTATTTAGTTAATTTCTTTTTTTTAATTTATTTTTTTATTGGTGCATTATATTCATACAACTTATTGGGGTAAAAAACTTGTGTGTATAAACATGTACTCATCGCTGATTTAACCCCTACCCAAATACCACCCCATTCCCTCCCCGTCCCTCCCTTCCTTGCTTGGCTTAGTGATTGACTTCGATATGTTTAAGTACATTGTGTGCTTTAGAGATTTTTCTCTTCCCCCTCCTTTCTCTTCCTTTAGGTTATCTTGTTTGCTCCTCTTTTCTCCCTAACTCTCACATATTAGGGAAAGCATCTGATTTCTTATTTTTTGTGACTGACTAATCTCACTTAGCATAATGTCCTCCAGTTCCATCCATTTCCCTGGAAATGACGTAATTGAGTTTTTTTTGATGGCTGAGTAAAATTCCATTGTGTACATATCCCACAGTTTTGTAATGCATTCATCTGTTGATGGACATCTTGGCTGGTTACATAGTTTGGCTATGGTGAATTGTGCAGCTATGAACATAGATACACATGCATTAGTTTGGTAGTTTGGTTTCTTTTCTTTTGGGTAGATACCCAACAGTGGTATTGCTGGATCAAATGGTAGGTGTGTTCCCATTCTTCTGAGGATTCTCCATACTGTTTTCCAAAGTGGTTGCACTAATTTGCAATCCCACCAACAATGTCTTAGTGTTCCCACTTCTCCACATCCTCGCCAGCATCTGTTGTTGTTTGTGTTTTGAATGATTGCCATTCTAGTTGGAGTTAGGTGAAATCTCAGGGTAGTTTTGATTTGCATCTCTCTGATTGCCAGTGATGTTGAGCATTTTTTCATGCATTTATTGGCCATTTGAATTTCTTCTTTTGTGAAGTGTCTATTTAGTTCATTTGCCCATTTTGTTATTGGATGCTTTGTTTTCTTAGTGTTGAGTTTCCTGAGTTCTCTGTATATTCTAGATATTAGTCCTCTATCGGAGGGGTAGGTGGCAAAAATCTTCTCCCATTCTGTTGGCTCTCGATTGAGGTTCTTGATAGTTTCCTTTGCTGAACAGAAGCTCTTCAGTTTCATGCAATCCCATGTATTGATTCTCCTTTTAATTTGTTGAGCCTTTGGGGTCTTATTGAGGAAATGTTTGTCTGTGCCTATGTGTTGTAGTGTTGGACCTATGCCCTCTTCAAGGAGCTTCAAAGTCTCTGGTTTAATTTCCAAGTCTTTGATCCATCGTGAGTTGACTTTTGTACAGGGTGAAAAAGTGGGATTAACATCCAATTTTCTGCATATGGTTAACCAGTTTTGCCAACACCATTTGTTGAAGAGGCTATCTTTTTTTCCAGTGTATGTTTTTGGCCTCTTTGTCAAAAATCAATTGGCTGAAAGTGTGTGGACTTGTTTCTGGGTCTTCTATTCTGCTCCATTGGTCTATATATCTGTTCTTTAGCCAGTACCATGCTGTTTTTATTACAATGGCTTTGAACTATAGTTTAAAGTCAGGTATTGTGATTCCTCCTGCGTGGTTTTTGTTACTGAGAACTACCTTGGCTATTCTGGGCTTTTTGTTATTCCAGATAAATTTAAGGACTGATTTTTCTATGTTTGTGAGGAATGATCTTGGTAGTTTAATGGGCATTGCATTAAATCTGTAGATCACTTTTGGGAGGATGGCCATTTTAATGATATTTATTCTGCCAATCCATGAACATGGAAGATCTTTCCATCTTCTAAGATCTTCTTCGATTTCTTTTTTCAGTGTTTTAGAATTTTCTTTGTAGAGATCTTTTACCTCCTTGGTCAAATTTATTCCTAGGTATTTTATTTTTTTGTGGGAGATCCTGAGTGGAAGTGTTTTCTGAATTTCTTTTTCAGTGGATTTATGGTTGGTGTACAGGAAAGCTTCTGATTTTTTAAGATTGATTTTGTATCCAGATACTTTGCTGAATTTGTTGATCAGTTCTATAAGCCTTTTGGTTGAGTTTGTTGGGGTTTCTAAATATAGTATCATGTCATCAGCAAATAGTGAAAGCTTAAGTTCTTCTTTTCCTATTTGTACTCCTTTGATTTCCTTTTCTTGCCTTATTGCTCTGGATAGAGTCTCTAGTACTATATTGAAGAGAAGTGGTGATAGTGGACATCCTTGTCTCGTTCCAGTTTTTAGGGGGAATTCTTGAAGTTTTTCCCCATTTAATATGATGCTGGCAGTGGGCTTGTTGTAGATTGCCTTAATAATGTTGAGATATGTTCCTTCTATTCCAATTCTCTGCAGTGTTTTTATCATAAATGGATGTTGAATTTTATCAAATGCTTTTTCAGCATCTATTGAGATGATCATGTGGTTTTTGTCTTTGATTCTGTTTATATGATGAATTACATGGATTGATTTTCGTATATTGAACCAGCCTTGCATCCCTGGGATGAACCCTACCTGGTCGTGATGAATGATTTTCTTGATGTGGTTTTGAATACGTGTTGCTAGTATTTTGTTTAATAGTTTTGCATCCAAGTTCATCAGAGATATAGGTCTGTAGTTTTCCTTCCTTGAACTGTCTTTATTCGGTTTGGGTATTAGTGTGATGTTGGCTTCATAGAATGTATTTGGGAGAGTCCCGGTTTTTTCTATTTCCCGAAATAGTTTGAGTAGTATTGGGATTAGCTCTTCTGTAAAGGTTTTATAGAATTCACTTGAAAAACCATCTGGTCCTGGGCTTTTCTTTGATGGTAAGCTCTTTATTGCTGTTTCAATCTCTTTGATTGTTATTGGTTGGTTTAAGTGTTCTATATCTTCTTGACTCAGTTTAGGAAGGTTGTATTTATCTAGGAAGTTGTCGATTTCCTCCAGATTTTCCATTTTGTTGGAGTATAGTTTTTCAAAGTAGTTCCTGATAATCCTCTGGATTTCTACACTGTCAGTAGTAATGTCTCCTTTTTCATCCCTTATCTTCATAATTTGGGTTGATTCTCTCTCTTTTTTAGTTAGGTTGGCCAGTGGTTTATCAATCTTGTTAATCTTTTCAAGAAACCAGCTTTTGGTTTTGTTGATTTTCTGTATTTTTTTATTCTCTATTTCATTAATTTCTGCTCTAATTTTAATAATTTCCCATCTTCTGCTGGCTTTGGGGTTCAATTGTTCCTGCTTTTCAAGGGCTTTGAGGTGTGTCGTAAGGCTATTTATTTGAAGATTTTCTGTTTTTCTTATGTGAGCACTCAGTGCTATAAATTTTCCTCTTAATACTGCCTTCAAAGTGTCCCAGAGGTTTTGATATGTTCTTTCTTTATTTTCATTTGTTTCTAGAAATTTCTTGATTTCACCTCTTACATCTTCTATGACCCATTCTTCATTCAGAAGTGTGGTGTTCAGCCTCCACATGTTTATGTTGTTTCTTTGGGTCTTCTTATAGTTGATTTCTAGTTTCATTCCATTATGGTCTGAAATGACACAGGGAAGTATGTAACATTTTTTAAATTTGCTAGTGCTCATTTTGTGTCCCAGGATGTGATCTATTTTGGAGAAGGTTCTGTGAGCAGCTGAGAAAAATGTGAACTCTGCTGTAGTTGGGTGAAATATTCTATATGTGTCCAACAGGTCCATTTGGTTAATGGTGTTCTTTAGTTCTGAGACATCTTTACTGACCCTTTGTCTGGAAGATCAGTCTAGTATTGTGAGAGGTGTGTGGAAGTCTCCCAGTATTATTGTGTTGGGATTTATGTGTGACTTCATGTCACAAAGAGTTTGATTTATGAAAGTAGCTGCCCCTATGTTTGGGGCATAGATGTTGATTATTGTTATTTCCTCTTGCTGGACTATTCCTTTTACCAGTAAAATGTGACCTTCTTTGTCTCTCCTAATAAGTTTGGGTTTGAAGTCTAACTTGTCTGATATCACAGTTGCTACTCCTGCTTGTCTTTGAGTACCATTAGCATGGATTACCTTGCTCCAGCCCTTTACCTTGAGTTTGTTCCTATCTTTACTTGTAAGATGTGTTTCTTGTAAGCAGCAGATGGATGGATCTGGCTTTTAATCCATTTTGCCACTTTATGTCTTTTTATTGGGGAGTTGAGGCCGTTTACATTCAGTGTGATTATAGAGAGATAATTTTTAATTTCCAACATGTTAAGATCTTATTTCTGTTTGAGATACTGTTTATTCTTCTTTGCTTAGTTGTCTGCTGGATGGGAATTTTTGTTTCTTTGGTTCTGGCATGTATTACCCATTTCCTCTTTGCAGTTAATCTCCTTGAGTACTTTCTCTAGCGCTGGTTTTGAAGACATAAATTCCTTCAGTTGCTGTTTGTCATGGAAGCTTCTTATTTCCCCATCTAATTTGATGGATAGTTTTGCTGGGTAGGAAATTTTTGGCTGGAAGTTGTTTTCTTTCACAGTTTGGAATATGTTACTCCATGCCCTTCTGGCTTTCATGACTTTGTTTGGGAAGTCTGGAGTGATTCTAATTGGTTTGCCTCTGTATGTCACGTGGCCTTTTGTTTTTGTTGCCTTTAAGATTCTCTCCTTGGCTTCCACATTAGTCATTTTGACAATTATGTGGCATGGGGATCCTCTTCTTTGATCCTGTCTAAAGGGAGTTCTATAAGTTTCCTGGACCTGTGTATCAACCTCTTGCTCTATGTTTGGAAAATTTTCTGCTATTACTTCCTTGAAGAGATTGTTGATCCCTTTGGTTTCACCTTCTTTTCCCTCCTCTATTCCAATTATTCTTAGGTTAGCTCTCTTGAAATGGGCCCATATTTCTTCAATGTCAGATTCCTCCTGTCGGTTTTTTTTTTCTAAATTAGAAACTATGCGTTCATTTTTGGAATCGTCATCTTCAAGAAGCGAGATTCTATTCTCCATGTGGTCTAATCTGTTGTTTATACTTTGAATTGAAGCCTTCACTTCATTAATTGCATCCTTTATCTCTTTTTGACTCTCTCTAAATTCTTTTCGAAAGTCCTCTATTATTTCTAGAGTTATTTTCCTAATTTGATCTTCTAGAGATCTTTGGATTTCTGTGTTATCAGATTTTGATGTTGTGGGGTTGTGGGCATTCATTGCTCCATTGTTATTTCTCTTTCCCATGATTTTGGTAGTTTGTGCCTTCTCTGGGTTCTTCCCTGAGTCACTACGAGTTCACTTAAGATGTTCTGGATCTCGAGTCTGTGGTATCTCAGTCACCACTACTCCTTTTCTGAGTTGTATCACAAAGTCTCAGACCCAGGGAGTCAATTGAGGCTGCTTAGACCATGGGGGGTGCCAAGTTTAGTGTTCTCTAGCGGGGAGTTGTGACTATGGTATGATATCTCTGCCACTGCCACTCCCCCACTGGGCTGCACTGCTAAAATCTCCGACCCAGGGAGACTATCTGCGCAAGTCCCTGGGAGTGCAGTACTGGGATTTCTCCCCTTGGGGCCGCAATTTGACTCACGTTTGTTGAGTGCGCTGATGGAGCTGTAGTGAACTCGGTGGATTCGCTGCTGCCGCCACTGGCAATATGGCACCACTGCCACGCCCTCGGCCGTGATGTGGCCTATTTCTTCTCTGGTTTTGAGCTCCGCTGAGTCCCTGCCAGGTGTGCTGTGCCCAGCCCTTGGGAGCTTTAGATGCTCCTTGCACCGGAGAAACTGCTGACTGCCGCCCGGCTGTTCAGCAGCGGCTTACCTTGGCTGGCTGTCCACCCCTCCTCTCAGGTGTCTGGTGGCTGGTTGTGTGGGTTGGTCTAGGGCCGTCTGGTGAATTCGCCGCTGCCGCCAGCAGTAAGACGCTGCTTCTGCATCCTAGGTCGCGAGACCAGAGTACCTCCTCTCTGAATTTGAGCTCTGTTTTGAGTCTCCCTCCTCTCTGGAGCCTGGTGCTGCTAGGGGAGATGTAAGCTGCGCCGCTCCGGCTGCTCTGCGCTGTGGCTCAGGCTGCTACGCACCACGGGTCTGGCCGCTCTGGCCTCTCCGGCTGCTCTT